>NW_026596149.1:7246045-7383584 GCF_907164565.1 Psammomys obesus | reverse complement strand
ATAGATAGATAGATAGATAGATAGATAGATAGATAGATAGATAGATACATACATACATACATACATAGATACATACATAGATACATACATAGATACATAGATACATAGATACACAGATACATAGATTCATAGATGAAATGTAGATGCAAAATATATTTATCTATATCTATCTAGACAACAGATGGAGCGGTCTCCATGGATCTATGAACAGGACTCATTAACATAAGGAAAGGAACGAACATTGTGGGGAATAAAGAACTGATGCACCAGGGAACCTTCGTTTATTTGACATTTCCCCCTTTCTGTCTAGGAAGGAAAATAGCTGATGTCTCCAGACTGCTTGATCGGTTTTTGCAATATTAAAGATTTGTGAGAACTGCAGGACAATACCACATTCATAACATTAAAACTACTCCTTAGAGAGAAAAATTCATAAGAATAGTATAACCAAGGCTGTGTATTTTCGATAGATCATAGGATATAAATAAAACAGAAATAATTTCAAGAAATCAATGACCTTGTATGAGGGATATCTCTTCAAATATGTCTTATTGCAGATCTTTGTCTACTGTTAATTGAATATGAAATATGGAAGTAATTCTAAGAATAAAACTGGTCTAACTTTAAAGGTAACTAAAATTACACAAAAATAAGGATCACCATTTACCTTACAGAACATATTTTTAGTGTAAAGACATTTAAAATGCAAAAACATTGCTCTCTGAAATCCACTTAAGAGATCACAAAAAAACAAAGAGAAATGGAAGCCAGTTATCAAAAAACTGTAGGACTGATGCCAGACAGTTTGGTCTGTGAGCGCACTGCCCAGGATCCCTGTTTTATAAGAAACTGGGAAGCAGAAACCAGTAAAAGAAAACAGATTCATTAAGTTTGGCTTAAAGGGAAGAAGTATCTAATTCCTCCCATGGAGAGCCTCTGGCCATCCTACAGTTTATAGGAAGCTTGGAGACAAAGGAAATATGTAAATTTGGCTCTGAGGCCAATCAGTCTTCTCCCGGGAAGGACGAAACTGTATTTATGTGTGTTGCTTCCTTGCTTTGTTATAGAAGCAGTTTGTGGGATATCCATTTTTTCCTCCATAGTTCTTTGCTTGTAAGTCCATTTCTCTGATAGGTAGTATGTCAAACCCTTTTCTCTCCTACTGAGGGTCAGCTTCAAGATGTAGACACTTCCAGTCCTGTTAAACACATTATTTCGCAAAGCAGTCTCAAAGCTGAAGGAGGGGAGGGTAGGACAGGGGCACTGGTGTCTGTCTTAAGAAAAATCCTCTCCTACCAGGGAGTCAAATAAGGTCAGCATTACAAAAAGGTCACAGCCCCATGCCACAAACTCTTAAGAGTGTCTGTCAGGGCTGAACCAGTTGGCCAAGAATGCCAAGCTCAAGACGTACATCCTATCTGTGTTTTAGATCAGTAGGGATGATGTAGAAAAGTTTTCAAAGTCCTGTTATACTCAGTTTGAAAGAACAAAGGCCAAAGGTTGAGCACGTACACCTATGCCCACACCCACTCAACAATCATCATAAATGATAAGAATTGTTATTCCCAGATATCACGGCTCCATGGGCACCTCCAGAGGGCTTTTGGGTCCCTGTATTCTAGAAGAAGGAAGTTAAGTGAACAATATCTGAAATAGGGCTGGTTTATTAGAAAATAACACACTCTTCCAATAAGGAGCAAGCCAAACAACTCTACTCAAACAGGAGTTCAGACAACTCTACTCAAAACAGGAGCTCTAATGTCACATTTTCCAGGCTTTTCTGGTCATAAACCCAGGCTTTTTCAGGAACACTGTCACATGTAATTCCACACATAACTTCATGCATAACATGCATCATCAGAGTCTTTGATCTCTACCCCAGGGGCATAAGCTTTAGTGTAATAATGAGACACAGGTCAGCCTCAGACAGTTCAGAGTGTCTCTGCACCTAAAAGAATGTCTCCAGGCAACCCGAGCCAGCCTCCCGGGGCATGGTGGCCTTCCTTTTTGTCACAGGTTTGACTCCTGTGCTAATACTGCAGCCTTTGTGAGACCCCCCGGATCTCACTCCGCACTGCTGTTCTACCCACAGGGCTTCAGGACTGATGAGAGGTGGTGACCAGTGTTTCTGTTTTTAGTGATTACAGGATTCTGCCAGAATAGCTGTGATCCTCAAGTAATGTGAATCTTGAGGAAAAAAAGCTGCAAAAGAATATTGTGGCTCCTGAGCAAAGTTGATCTGTCACTAAGATCTCACTATGGGTCCCTTTGACTCCCCAACTTTTGTGACCTCCCTTGAAAGAATTCAGAGGAGACACAGAGAACAAAGTGAAGAATGTAGGGGACTTGTGGAAGAGGAGAGAAGAGCACACCTTCAAGGGTGAGCATCGGCATGAGATCAGCATGAGAGACTGATACATTCTACTCAGAGCTTACACTACTGCAGTCTCCAGGACAGACAGCCTTTCCTCACGCCTGTTTTCTATCCAGGTGCTTGACAGGCTATTTGAAATGGCTCTATGGAAAAGCACTGTAGTGTGTGGCTGTTCATCACCAGAAGGCCCCAGCTAAATGGTGTTTTCATAAGGCTTACATGGTTAATGACCTATTAATGACCTTCCAGACAAACCTGTATCCCTGCAGGGCCATGGTAATTAAGGCCAAAAAGTAAGGAGGAGCATGAGTGGCAAACGGTTCTTTCTCTGAAGATGAGATTTTTCTAACAGAGTCAGGAAATGTCAGACACCTCTGAGAAATCCAAAGGGGACTGTGTTTCCTAAAGGCACCTCAAATAGAGACATCAAAGACAATAGAGAAACTGGGTTTAGGCAGGATCAAAATTATCTATAACCTTAAGGTTTTAGCACTATTCTCATTTCTAATTCTGGACCATACGCTCTATAAATCCACCTTACAACTTTGTTTACAGTGGGAAAATCTTCAACTTTGCTGTAATTGTCTGTGCAGTGAAACTCAGACAGTCACAAGATCATATGCAGCCACTGTTAAAACAAGGTGTGACTCTTCTTTAAGAAGCTCATGTTCATGGTGCATCATTACCTTTCATGAGAAATTCTTTTCTTCTCCATTATCTAATTTCTTTATTTACTTTACGTTGCACCCCAATTGGTGTTCCTCCTCCCTCCTCTCCTCCCAGGCTCTCTGTCTCCAGTCCCTTCCTCTCATCCCAGTCCCTTTCTCCTCAAAGAAGGGAGGCCTCCCGTGGACACCAATCTGCCTTGGCATATCAAGTTGCAGTGGGGCTTGATGAATCTTCTGCTGAGGCTAGACAAGGCAGCCCAGTTAGGGATCAGGATCTAGAGACAGCTCCTCATTCGGGTGTTAGGGGTCCCAAATAAAGATCACGCTGCACATCTGTTACATAAGTGTAGGGGCCTAGGTCCATTGCATGCATACTCTCTGCTTGGCGGTTCAGTCTCTGCAAAGAACTCCTATGGCCCCATGTTAGTTGATTCTATAGGTTTTCTTGTGGTATCATTGACCTTTCTGGCTCCTTCAATATTTCCTCCCCCTCTACCACAAGATTTCTTCAGGTCCACCAATTGTTTAGCTGTGGGTCTCTGCATCTGTTTCCATCAGTTGCTGGGTGAAGCCTCTAAGATGACAATTATGCCAGCCTCTTGTCTGTAAATCCTGCAGAATAGCATTAATAGTATCAGGGGAGGGCTTTCTCTCATTATTTGAGTCTCAAGTTGGACCAGGCCCTGGTTGACCACTCCCTCAATTTCTGCTCCCTGTTTATACCTGCACATCTTGTAGACAGGAAAAGTTGTGAGTCAAAGGTTCTGTGGCTGGGTTGGTGTCTTCATCCCTCCATTGGAAGTCTTGCCTGGTTACAGGACATGGCCATTTCAGGTGTCATATGCCTCATTGCTAGGATATTCTTAACTATAGTCACCCTCATAGATTCCTGGGTGTTTCCTTCGTCATGAGGACTTCTTTATCTTCACCTTTGGTTTAGTTTCTGTACCTTGATCACCATAATAAACTCAACTGTTTGCTTGCTCTGTCTTGTCATGAAACTCTTTTCGGAAACAAATCAGAGAATTCTAGGTTTAGCTGAGCAGAAATGTTTTTTTTTCTTTGCTAAGTTTTCTTTTTTTAATATATATATTTTTAATCTAGTAAAATTTATTCATTTTGTTTCCCAGCTGTGTAGCCCCTGCCCTCTTCCAATTCCAATCCTGCCCTTCCTCCCTCCTCACATCCTCCCATGCTCCTGCCCAAGTCCACTCATAGAGGAGGTCCTCCTCTCCTTCCATCTGACCCCAGCTTATCAGGTCTCACCAGGACTGACTGCATTGTCTTCCTCTGCGGCCTGGTGCTGCTGCCAGTGACAGTACAGAGCTATATTGCCATCTCTGATAACCTCTGGTAATATGAGACATGTCTATGTTCAAGTTATATGCTAACACATAACTACATATCTCAATATTTATAGTAGAAAAAAAAAGGAGCACCTATCCTAACTACCCAAACAATGTTGACCTTTGATGAGGACTCATCAGGACTGGCTGCATTGTCTTCCTCTGTGGCCTGGTAAGGCTGTTCCATACCTCAGAGGGAGGTGATCAAAGAGCCAGCCACTGAGAATGTCAGAGACAGTCCCTGTTCCCTTTACTAGGGGAACTATTTGTAGACTGAGCTGCAATGGGCTACATTTGTGCAGGGGTTCTAAGTTACCTCCATGCACGGTCCTTGGTTGGAGTATCAGTCTCAGAAAAGACTCCTAGGCCCAGATTTTTTTTTCTTCTGTTGCTCTCCTCGTGGAGCTACTGTCCTCGCCAGGCCTTTCTATCTCCTCCTTCTTTCATAATATTTCCTGCACTCTACCCAAGGTTATGAGTCTCAGCATCTGCTTTAATACCCTGCTGGGCAGAGTTTCAGAGGCCCTCTCTGGTAGGTTCCTGTCCTGTTCCCTGTTTTATCCCTCTTCTGATATCTGTCCTATTTGCCTTTCTGAATGAGGATTGATCATCTTACCTGGGGTCCTCCTTCTTGCTTAGCTTCTTTAGGTGTACAGATTTTAGTATGTTTATCCTATATATCTAATATCCATTTATAAATGAGTATATACCATATGTGTCTTTCTGCTTCTGGGATACCTCTCTCAGGATGATCTTTTTTAATTCCCACCATGTGCTGGCAAATGTCATGATTTCCTTGTTTTTAATTGCTGAGTAGTATTCCATTGTGTAAATGTACCACAATTTCTGTATCCATTCCTCAATTGAGGAACATCTGGGTTGTTTCCAGATTCTGGTTAGTATGAATAAAGCTGCAATGAACATGGTTGAGCAAATGTCCTCATTATATACTTGAGCATATTTTGGATATATGCCTAGGAATGGTATAGCTGGATCTTGAGGTAGCACTATTCCTAGTTATCTGAGAAAGCACCAGATTGATTTCCAAAGTGGTTGTACAAGTTTACATGTCCACCAGCAATGGAGGAGGATTCCCCTTTCTCCACATCCTCCCCAGCATGTACTGTCACTTGAGATTTTAATCTTAGCCATTCTGATGGATATAAGGTGAAATCTCAGGGTCATTTTGATTTGCATTTCCCTGATGACTAAGGACATTGAGCATTTAAGTGTTTCTCTGCCAGTCGATATTCCTCTATTGAGAATTCCCTGGCTCTGTACCCTAACTTCTTGAGTTCTTTATATATTCTGGATATTAGCCCTCTGTCAGATATAGGGTTGATGAAGATCTTTTCCCAGTCTGTAGGCTGTTGTTTTGTTCTGACAACAGTGTTCTTTGCTTTACAGAAGCTTTTCCATTTCATGAGGTCCCATTTATTGATTGTTGATCTTAGAGCCTATGCTGTTGGTGTTCTGTTCAGGAAGTTGTCTCCTGTGCCAATGAGTTTAAGGCTCTTCTTCACTTTTTCTTCTAACAGATTTAGTGTGTCTGGTTTTATGTTGAGGTTTTTGATCCACTTGGACTTTATTTTTCTGCAGGGTGATAAATATGAATCTATTTGCATTTTTCTGCATGTAGACATCCAGTTAGACCAACCCCATGTATTGAAGATGCTGTCTTTTTCCACTGTATGGTTTTGGCTTCTTTGTCAACAATCAAATATCCGTAGTTGTGTGGGTTTATTTCTGGTTCTTCTACCTGATTCCATTGAGCCACCTTTCTGTTTCTATGACAGTACCATACCGTTTTTATTACTATTGCTCTGTAGTACAACTTGAGATTAGGGATGGAGATACCTCCAGATGATCTGTTGTTGTACAAGATTGTTTTAGCAATTCTGGGTTTTTTGTTTTTCATATGACATTGAGAATTGTTCTTTTAAGTTCTGTAAAGAATTGTGTTGGTATTTTGATGAGAATTACACTGAATATGTAGATTGTTTTTATCGAGATGGCCATTTTCACTCTGTTAATCCTTCTGATTTATGAGCATGGGAGATCTTTCCATCTTCTGAAATCTTCTTCAATTTCTTTCTTCAGAGACTTGGAGGGTTTTTTTGTTTTGTTTTGTTTGTTTGTTTTTCCCCAAACAGGTCTTTCACTTGTTTGGTTGGAGCAAGGTATTTTATCTTATTAGTGGCTATTGTGAAGGGTGTTGTTTCTCTAATTTCTTTCTCAGCCCATTTGTCTTTTGTGTACAAGAGGGCTACTGATTTTTTTATTTTAGTTAATTTTGTATCCAGCCACTTTGCTGAAGGTGTTTATCAGCTGAAGGAGTTCTCTGGTTGAATATTTGGAGTCACTCATGTATACTATCATATCATCTGCAAATAGTGATATTTTGACTTATTCCTTTCTGATTTGTATCCTCTTGATCTCCTTTAGTTGTCTTATTGCTCTAGCTAGGACTTCAAGTACTATGTTGCCTTGTCCATGATTTCAGTGGGATTGAATTAAGTTTCTCTCCATTGAGTTTGATGTTGGCTATAGGCTTGCTGTATATTGTCTTTAGTTTGTTTAGGTATGTGTATTGTATCTCTGATCTCTCCAAGACTTTAAACATGAATGGGTATTGGACCTGTCCCTTGGTGAGAGTGGAATGTTGAAGTCTCCCACTATTAAGGTGTTGGGATTGATGTATGATTTAAACTTTAATAATGTTTCATTTACAAATGCAGATGTTCTTGTATTTGGAGCATAGATGTTCAGGATTGTGATGTCCTCCTGGTGGATTTTTCCTTTGATGAGAATGAAGTGCCCCTCCTCATCTTTTCTGATTATTTTTGGTTGAAAGTCTATTTTATTAGATATTAGAATAGCTACCCCAGCTTCTTTTCTGTGTCTGTTTGCTTGAAAAACATTTTTCAGCCCTTTACTCTGAAGTAATGTTTATCTTTGTTGCAGAGGTGTGTTTCTTGTATGCAGCAGAATGTTGGCTTCTGTTTCCGCAACCATTCTGTTAGTCTGTGTCTTTTTATTGGAAAGTTGAATCCATTGATGTTGATACATAATAGTGACTAATGAATGTTAGTTCTTTTATTGTGGAGTTGGTGGTATTAATGTGTTTCTATGTTTGTTTTCTTTTATTTTTTTGTTGTGAAGTTATATCCTGTATTTTCTGGGGTGTAGTTGATTTTGTTGGATTGAGTTTTTCTTCTAGTATCTTCTGTAGGGCTGGGTTGTTATGTGGATTTTGTTCAAATTTAGTTTTGTCATGGTATATTTTGTTTTCTCCATCTATGTTGATTGAAACTTTGCAGGGTATAGTAGACTAGGTTGGCATCTGTGTTCTCTTAGTGTCTGTATGACATCTGTCCAGGCCCTTCTGGCTTTCATTGTTTCTGTTGAAAAGACTGATGTGATTCTGATAGGTCTATACCTTTATATGTTACTTGGCCTTTATCCGTTGCTGCTTTTAATATTTTTTCTTTGTTCTGTAGATTTAGTGTTTTGACTATTAGGTGATGTGAGGAGCTTCTTTCCTGGTCTAGTCTATTTAGTGTTCTGGAGGCCTCTTGTATGTTAATAGACATCTCTTTCTTTATGTTGGGAAATTTTTTCTTCTATGATTTTCTTGAAAATATTTTCTGGACCTTGGAGCCTGGATTCTTTTTTTTTCATCTATTCTTATTATTCTTAGATTTCATCTTTTCATGGTGTCTTTGATTTCTTGGATGTTGTGTGTTTGGAACTTTTCTAATTTTATTTTTTCTTTGAGAGATGTATCAGTTTCTGCAACTGTATCTTCAGTGCCTGAGATTCTTTCTTCCATCTCTTGTATTCTGTTGGTGATGCTTACCTTTGTGGTTCCTGATCTTTCTCTAAGTTCTCCAGCTCCAGGGTATTCTCTCTTTGTGTTTTCTTTATTGATTCTAGTTCTGTTTGCATGTCTTGCACCATTTCATTCATTTGTTTGAATGAAGATGGACTATATTTTTTTGTTTGTTTGTTTCCTCTACTTGTGCCTTTACATGTGCTTCTATTTGTTTGGCTGTTTTGCCTGTATTTCTTTGAGAGTTTTGTATGTTTCCTCTTCATATGCCTCTAGTAACTAGATAAGCATAGATTTGAGATAATTTCCTGTGTTTCCAATGAATTAGAATATCAATTGATTTTTGGGGTTGCTGGTGAAGACATGATGTCCTGATTTTTGTTGAATGTGTTCTTATGCGAACCTTTAACCATTCGCTTATCTATAACCTTTGCTGCTTGTTTCTGGAGTCTGTACTTCTGAATGGGTCCGTCTGTCTCTGGTGTCTGAAGTATTCTTCAGGAAGATGAGAGAGGGCCACTGATTCGAGAGTAGATGTTGGGTTTTCAGCTGTAGCTAAGGGAGGAAGGTCGCAGGCGTGTGTGCTCAAGTGCAAGCGTGTACATGGAAGTATGCCTTGAAGGACAGGGTACAAGAGTGTGTAGATGCCTGGAAGGGTGGAGCTTAAGCGCTGGAGGGTGTACTGGCATTGTTTGTGGGAGCATTGCACAGCAGGTGCCCTGAATACCTCAGTGGCCTACTGGTCTACCATACTGTCCTCCTGGTAATTAGATCTGTCTGGAATTCAGGAGTTGTTTGCCTGGACTCCACTGGGAGACCCACAGAACAGAGGCTTCAATGTTAAGAACGCTGTCTCGAGGATCTCTATGTTGTCCACATTGGGGTTGTGTGTGGGAGGGATCCAATATCTGGTTGCTAGCATAGAGGGACCCTAGATCTGGGGCTCTACATGCACTCACTTGAAGGCCCACTCACTGGCTCTCAAGTCTAATCTGAAAGCACAGGGATTCCCCCGTTCTCTACTCTCAGATTTGTGCTCGCAGGGACAAATGAAGTGTAGAAGATCCATCAGCTCAGTGGTGTCCACTGTTTGTCCACTGGGCAAGGAGACCCACACTTGGGGCAGCAGCCTCTGCTGTTTTAGCCACTGAGCATGGAGGGCCTGCTTGGGGCAGCCCCTCTACCTTCTCAGTCACTGAGCTCTTCAGGCAAGGGGGAGTGCAGGGAGGTTGAATATTCACCACTCTAAGTCCCTGGAGACATCCATGGGTGACCTGGATCCAAACTGTCCCAGCTCACCTGTTGTCCCCTCTTGCCCAGAAAGCCTCAATGTCAATGTTCTGGCTTCAGCTGCTCTTCCACTCACCAATTTCAGATATGGTGCACGCTAGTTGCTGCCATCTTGGACTCCCCACGAATTAATTTTATACAAGCTAAGCTCTAAACAGAAAGCAATGAAAGAAATTTCAATAGAGAGCACCTCAAGCAAAATTAAATTTCAGTAAGTGCAGCTCTTTCCAGGGTCTTTTATTCATATTATCCCTGGAAAGTGCCAGAAAGAAACAGACATGACTTCTGTCAAGGGTGAGTGGACAGAGAAAAGCATCATTCAAAAGTTCTGCAAAGTATATGATAAAAAATTATTTAACCAGAAAAGGTAAAATAATAAAATGTGTTGGAAAAAGATTTACTCCAAGAGAATTCAGAAGGAAACCTAAGCAACAAGCAATTCATGATCCCCAGGTAAATAACAATATGTAAACATTATTTAGGAGACTCCACAGAAGGAATTTGAATGAGAGAAGAGTTTATATGCGATAGATGATGATAACAACTGAGCTGACAACAATAACAAAACCACCACTGTAGAATTCAGAATCACAGCAACCTCAGAAGAAGAAGTATGGCAAAATCTGAAGCAGTCATGGAGATTAAGCTATGGACCATCACACACTCAAACCATGAACAAAGAGGCAAGAGAAACACGTTAATTAGAAGGGGAAAGGAGATGCACCAGACATAGATATTAAACATAGATCTCAGGTGATTCCTAAACATAGATATTAGGTGATTTCTTAAAATTAAGCATTAACAATTAAACATTTGAAACTTTCTGGAGACACAAAATAAGGAAATCTATGGTGTTTTCCAAGCTTTTTGTCTGAACTTCTTATGTGAGCTCACAGTGTTGCTGAAAAATATAATTAAAGAACAGCTAACTTTAATCCTAAAGGTATCAGACAGAAAAGGTAGGGGCGGGCTGATCTAAAGGAACAAACTGTTTTCTTGTTTTGTTCTATTTTATTTTGGTTGTATGGCCTGACATTAAAAACAGGGTCTTACTGGGTATCCCAGAATGACCTTGAACTTGAAATCATTCTGTCTCAGTCCCTAGAACACTGAGATGATAGCTACATTTCCCCATACTTGGCTATTAACAGAGTTTTAGAGCATAGACCACCTAGCTCTAAATTCTATACTAACCAAAGATAATTCTCATAAGTAAAAGCACTTAAGTTTCCACATGAAACTTTCAAATGTTTTTAAATATTCAAATTCTCAGGAGATAATGTCCATGTGCATCTCTCAGAAAAAGAAAATCAACCTGAGTCCTGACCCAACCATAAAATACAAGTCAACAGAACTCGAGCCTGTCACTGTATAAGCCTGTCACTGTTTCAGCTGTCAATGGACCAGATGTACCAACATGATCCCAAAAGATTGTAATGAAATTTAAAAATCCCTATCATCTGAAATTTTATCGTTCATTTTCTGTGTTTAAAATCACAAACCTATGTCACTGCATTAAAATTACACACTTTGTTCAGTGCAGGAGACAAGCCACATCATAAAGCATAGGTGCATAGTTGTTGGATCAATCATTTATGCTTTTACACTAACAAAATTGCCGATGATGCTTTTCCCAGAATGAAACCCTACCATTAACTTATTTGTGACTACAATTCACAACGAAGGAGTCTTGATCATGAGGAATCCATGTGATAAATAATTTTATGTAGAATTATGAATAAATAATGGAGTTCAACTATGAGAACATTGTGAATTTTTTTTAAATAGCTACAGAAAGGTGTGGATGAAACTTAGTTGGTACAGTGCTGGCCTAACATACATGAGCCCAGTTTGAGCTCTAGTACCTCATAAAACCAGGTTTGGTGGCTCATGCTTGTAACCTCAGCACTCAGGAGATAGAGGCAGGGGATCAGAAGATTAGGATCATAAGGCCTTGTCATATCAAGCAGGACTAGGTGCATCTTCTTCTGTCGAGGCTAGCCAAGGCTGTTCAGTTAGGGGAGAGGGATCCAAAGGCAAAAAACACAGTGAGAGACAGCCACTGCATAGAAAATATGAAGCCACCCTGGACTACATGAGACCCTGTCCTCATCCCCCCGAAATATGGCTACTTAAATATAAGATTTGTTGATACAACAACGTGGAAAATATTCCAGTTCATGGTGAATAGTGAAAAGAATAAAAAGAAAAAGAATAAAGGATGGCATGAAAGAATACACATTGCTTTTTTCTTCTTTATGATTAATCCGTAAAAGCTTATCAAAAGAGGCAATAATTATTTTACTAACATTAAAAAAAAGATAATATTAAATATCTAGCAAGTAAAAAGGAAGAGAAAGAAAGCCTCAGACTGTTTAGCAAGAGATAGAATACCTGTTTTGGCAATGTTTAGATCTCATATATTCAGGAATGTTTTACAAAACACAACAACAAAAAATTAATATAGACCAAGTATAATGCATGCTATTATTATCCTAGCACTAGGAGTAGCTGGGGGAGGAGAATCATGATTTGGAAGACAATCTCAACTACACAATAAGTTACAGTCTAGGCGGAGCTGCATAATAAAACCTTTTCTCAAAAGATTACTGAAGAGATGCTCAGCAGACAAGAGGAGCCAGGTTCAGTTCCCAGTAACCATGGTGCTCAGGACCCAGGGGGATCTGCTGCCCTCTTGTGGCTTCTGTGAGTACCAAGCACTCATGTAGCATGCATACATACATATGTATATGCATGTATTTGTATATAGGAGGTATGCAGACATAACATACACATAAAATAAAGAAAATAGTTTAAAATTTTAGATATATTTCTCAATACATCTATATCTCAATATAGATGAACACAATTTTAAAACTCCCAGGGGCTAGGGAGATAGCTCGGTGGCTACGCGCTTGGTGTATAAGCATGACAAGTTAATTTCAGACCCCTGGATCTGCATTTAAACATTGAGTGTGGGGAAGGAAGCCCAATTGTGATCCCAGCTCTGGAAGGCCAGAGCTCGACAGGTCCCTGGGGACTGTTGACATGGTAGTTCACCATACTGGGAAAGAGATGGAAAATATGAACAAGAAGCCAACAGCCCTTAAGAACCTGTAGGCCAGTGTCATTTTTTTTGTGGCATAGCAGTGCACTAAACAACTAATGATTTAAAACTAACTACTTTATTATATTTAAATATACTGTGGGTCAGAAATTCAGGCAGCACTGGTAGATGATACTGTTTCATGTGGTGGCTTGCATGATCTGCAGGGTCTAGTACAGTTTCAATGTGAAGATGGCTAAAAAGCCAGGCTCACCAAGTACTGCCAACTATCATATTGGCATAGCATCAAGAGGAAGCAAGACTCCTTACACAGAGGCTCATGGTTCCCAACAAAAACATTCAAAGAAGCCAATGAAGAAGCTACAAATGTCTTAGAATCTACCCCCAACAAGGTCAACACCTCACTCCCGCTGTGTTAGATGGATTGTGTAAGTCCCTAAACCTGGCCAGATTAGACTCACCTCTGGTGTGCATAAAAAAGCTGGCAGCTAGCTTCAATCTACCACAGTCCAATGTTTATGTAATATGAATTCTGGAAGAATAAAAGAAAGGAGAGAATGGGGATAATAGTAATAATTGAAGACCTGGTGACTGCAGAGCAGTGCCAGTGAGATGACCCCGAATGGAAAGACAAACTATGAGAGGACCATGCCAGGAGAAATGAAACTGACCCCCAAAAAAGACAAGATGAAAAAAAAATAAGATGAATAAGAACAATGGTAAACAGCGTTGATTGAATAAAATAGAAGAACGACCATCCATCTGTAAAGGAAATCACAAAACAGGACCAGAGCACAACAGAAAAGAGTAGAGTGAAAGAGGATCCAGAGAAGTCAGCCAGTGCATGCAAACCGTGGACAAAGAAAGCGGTGACCTTTATACCTTAAACACACACCTTTACCATCTTAAGACATCTGACAGAAATAACTTTAAATGGCTTTTAAACAGCAGATGAAAAAAAATACAATTCAAGAAAATCTATTCAGTAGAAGATAGAAAAGGAAGGCAGAGAAGGGAGTTTTTGTTTTATTTTTATGTTTTCATTGATTGATTAATTAATTTAGTTTACAACTTAGTAGGAACTTCCCTTCCTGGCTCTCCTCCCAGTCCTCCCCAATGCCGTTCCCTTTTCTTCTCAGAGAAGGGGTGACCTCCCATGGAAATCAACCTGCCTTGTCATATCAAGCAGGGCTGTTGCATCTTCTTCTATTGAGTCTGGACAAGGCAGTCAAGTTAGGGGAGAGGGATCCAAAGGCAGGAAACAGAGTGAGAGGCAGCCCCTGCTCCTAGAAAGGAGTTTTTAAAAGCACAAAAAGATGGTATACATAAATCCAAATATAGCCATTATTTTGTGAATATAAATAAACTAGAAAGACCAATTAATATTGAAAATTCACAGACTAGATAAATGTAAACAAAATAACATATAAGGCAAAATTCTGTCTGTAAAGTGAAATACAAAGGAATCGCTACGTAAAAGAAAGATAAAACAGACACTGACTCTAAGAGATAAGGACATTAGATTAGTCCACAGCAGCCTTTCTCTAAACAATAAGCTGTCTTCAGCAGCCCCAGCTCTTTCTCCCAGGTCTGAAAGCAGAGCTGAGACGAGTGCTTTTGTACAGTAGCTTATTTCAAAATATATCTCCAGGAGAAGGGATTTTTAATAAAGACCCGAAGGGAGGGAAGCAGAAACAAGCAAGCCAGTATAAAAATGCATCATCAAGTTGACACTTTAGGAGTGACCCATGCTGGGGACTCTCTGATGGGCCTCGGAGCGTGTGCCCGAGGACTGCCCGCCCGAGGATTGCCTGGCACGTCTTGGGTGGCTCTTGTTGCACAGTGCATTTTTGGGCTGCACAGGGATGAGCGACAGGCGTCCTGCAGTGTGCCATAACCCTGCATCAGGCTTTGCTTCACGGAAAACTGTTCCTTTATAAATAAATTCTCAGTCTTATACTCTGCCGCGTCTGCCCCAGCACTTTTGAGACCCAAACCCAGATGCACGCTGCTGGTGTGCTGTTGATTGTCAACACCTGCCTGACAGTGCATTGTCTTGCTCTGAGGCCTGCTGTGGCCTGACCCTAGTAATTGATCTGAAGGCAGCAAGGAAGGTAAGGGCCATCTGCAAGAAGATACCAACCATAGTGTTAGTCTCTCCCCAGGAGGACTTAGTGGATGAGGCAAGGGAAGCTGCTTTCTCGGAGCACTGGGGAAGAGCTGTACCTGGCAACCCATAAGGACGTTTTTAACATTGCCACATAATGTCGCCACCTACAATCACATCCGAGGACATGCCATCTCCAATCTCTCTCTCTCTCTCTCTCTCTCTCTCTCTCTCTCTCTCTCTCTCTCCCTCTCTCATTATTTTAAGCAAGGGTAAGATTTTTGTACTGGGATACATTTATAGCTAGTTTTGGTCCCATGTAGTCCATAGCTACAGATTAGACATGACTTGGAGGGACCCTTGAGGGTTCTTGAATAATCCTCTCAAACATTCCTAAGACAACCTTCAAAGTCCCACTCATTTCTGTCATAATCTTGATATTTATACAGCGACTTGTCCATGCTATCTATTGATGCAATCCCCTGGATAGCTCCTGACCCTACACAATACAATGCTGGACCAGCATTCACACAGCTGGAAGTTATTCTCTCTTCTTGAAACCCAGACCTGGGGTCCTCTAGCTTCAATGTCTGCTTGCTTCTCTCCAACACTGCACTGGTTTCTGCCTTCCACTTTTTTGAAGTTTCTAAAGAATTCTCAACCTACCAGGCCAGGCTCCTTTTAATCACCATGACTCGGCCATGTGAGGGTCTTACCTGTCGACGACTGCTTCCCCTTGACCTACACCTCACCCCAACTCACCTCAGTGAAGTTCCAGCACTTTTGATGTGAAGGTTCCTCCCTCTTCCCATCGTACTAGCACAGTAACCTGAGTGACTGAGACAGAGCACAGTTCACATACAAAGCATCCACAATAAATCTGCCAGGAGAGGGAACAAAATCCTGTGACTGGAAAAGAAACTGCAAGGTAGATGCCCTGGGTTCCTATCTGAGCCTTGCCTTTTACCGGCTGAGGACGTTCTCAATATCTTTATGTGAAAAATGGAGCGAATAAAAAATAGTGACCACTTCCTAATGCTGCCATAAAATCCCGAGATTTCCAAGCCAGAATGGTTAGTGTTTATTTGCATGATGCAAGGACGGTTCAATGTGAGAAAAAGCTAATTTCTTGCCGTGACTGAAGAAAATCATGACCATTTTAGGAAGGGACTTCCCTGAACTGAAAACAAATCTTTGGTAGCTGAAGATGAATTTGATAGCAGATTCTGATGAAATAGTAAAATAAGTAAACATCTAAAGTTGAAGGGATGCCTTGTGCTTAGTTTTTTAACAGTATTGCCTTTCAAATCAGGAATTACTAATGTCTTAGTATGCTTGTGGAATGAAATGATCCACATAGGTCCTGCAGAGTCCATGAGACAACTCAACATTCTAAAAATAAATTTCTTAATATCATTAAAACCTTAAGCCTAAGTGAGACCGTCTAAAATATTCAAAACCTTTATTCATATTCTAAGAATCAGTATAATTCAAAGATCATCAATTGTTCTGTCCCTATATTTAGTCTTCAGGGTTAGAATTAGTGTTACAGTTATCTCATGAATCCAGGAGAAAAATTAGAAAATGTCTGACTGTATGGTCAGTGGCAATGAGCCAGAGCCACACACTCCTCACGATTCACTTACACGACAACTGGTCCTCAGAACGTTGGGTAGAATTTAGATTTAGATGAGAAACTGTACCTCTCTTGAAATAAGAGATTCAACTTTGAATTTTCACTGAGGACATCTTTCTTCCAGACATCCGTCTACTTCATGCTCTTACATTTCCGATTGAGGGAAAACACCTAGAAACACTTGGATATGAGTCATGAATATTGCATGACTTTCCTCTTTCCTCTTGTCCTTCTGGCATGTAATGAGAAGAGCACATGAGACACTTGGGAAATGAGATTGCCACTGACCCTTTGCAGCTGCCGTGCCATTCTCTCTTCCAGAATGGTTGTTGCTCTCCTCCCTTTTTGGTCTCATAAGACGTTACCTGAACAAGTAGGAATCACCCTTCAAATCTAGATGGCCAGGCCTTCCATTCTCCTTTTCTCGCTTCATGTCTTCCCAGAACTTACACTATCAAGTGCACTTTGTATTTGTTTTCCTATTCGCAGCCTCTTCCTGTTACATAGAAATGTCACAAAGGAATGGAGCACTGGGTCCTACTTCTACACTCCCCATGCTCACAACACTTGAAAGATAAAAACACAGGTATGTGCCAAAGAAAGGAATGACTGTAAATCCCTGAGTGTTTATGGTACATAAATCAGTTTTACTTCCTGCTACTGATTTTCCCCTGGATATGTCAGTGGTCTTCAGTGATGTTAGATGTGGTAAGAGTTATGATGAAAGACTCAAGACAAGGAGAAACGTCAGTCATTGAATAGAGCAGAATAAAACATAATAAACAACCAGAAACAAAACATTTGGGACAAAGAATGGAAAGTTCTAGCAGGTTGTTTTCCCATGATAATACTTCTTTTCATTAAAAATTTCAGTTGGACATATTTCTTTAGAAAAATATAGATGCAAAAATAATGTGCTGAGATTTTGGTAGCATGAGCCACTAAAGGCATGAAGCTTCCATCCCAGCTGTCCAATGCTAGGTGT
Source organism: Psammomys obesus (assembly GCF_907164565.1). Taxonomy (NCBI): domain Eukaryota; kingdom Metazoa; phylum Chordata; class Mammalia; order Rodentia; family Muridae; genus Psammomys; species Psammomys obesus. Next base: position 7,366,279 of record NW_026596149.1, on the reverse strand, counting down.
GCTCAGCAGGATGTTTGCCTATTCTCTCTGAATTTCCTAATTAGCAAAGCAGGAATAGCCCTCCCTGACAAAGGCTCTATTCCTCTTCCTAGGCTCTCTAAATGAAGAGAACCACTCAGACATATGCATATGTCTGTGTGTATAAATCCTACATATATTTAGCAAATGAAACACAAAACTTGGCCCTATGTCCTTTTGAGTTAAGACTGATATTCTTAACTTAAGACTGATATTCCTTTTTTAAGTAAGTTTTGCTTACATCCAAAAAAATTTTAAAAATTGGACAAGCAACCCCTATCTTTTCTATTCCTGAATACCGACTCTAATCCGATCTAACAGTTCTAAATGTTGGAAGCATGGGAGAGGGAGATGACTCAATCGGTGAAGTGCTGGCCAGTACAAGCACAAATTCACCCTTAGCACCCCAACTATAAACTTTCAGTGCACAAGTGATCAGGAGGTAGAGACAGGCTCTCTGCCCCGGGGCTCTCTGCCCAGCCAGCACTGCCTAATCCAAGAACTCTAGGCCAATGAGAGACTCTGTCTACAAAAGGAAAGTTGGACAGCTTCTGAAAAATGACTTCAGGTTGGTTGTACTCTGGCCTCTGCAAACATGACTACACAAACAAGCACACACACACGCACACAGCAGAGTGGGGATTGGAAGACATGTTTGAGCACTTGTGGAATAAGCCTACATTTTGACACATGTCCCTCCTTTTCAATCACCTGCTGAATGTCTGCCAAGTACCCCTCCCAGGCCACCCTCATGCCTTCACTCCATCTCCACATCAACAGCATGTCTGTCTACTTGTCCATGTTTCTATTTCCAGAAGAAAAGAAACATACATGAATGTGCAAAAGGAAGCAAGGTTCTTTTGGAAAAAGAAATACTGACCCAGAGTGACTAATATGATATGAAAGCCACTGTGATTTATCAACTGCAGCGGCTCTGAAGACTAGAAGCAAACACAGAAGACAGGTGGTGGTCAGGAGTACCCACTACATCCTGTGAAAGGTCATCCAAGTAATGGCCCAGAAACCTATCGAGCATTTACGCTGTTTTCATAAACACTGGACACATTTCATTTGCTAGCAATATAAAATATTCACCTTTTTTTTCTTTAAAAGATACTGTAAATTATTCAAAATGCAGTACATTTCACCATTTCTTCCCACAGGTGAAAAAAAAGGGTTTCTTGGATCAGTAGCAAAGTTTTTATAAAGCAAGGCAGAGAGGCCAGAAAAAAGCATAATAGAAGAAAATCAAGTACCCATAAGGAGTCTTAATTTTTCCAACAGCTAAAAGTGGGAAATTGACTATCCAAATGGAAAATCAGAGGTGATCATTTAGGGATTAATAAATAGCCCTATTGTGGTTGGAAAACAGCACAGAAATTAGATATCCCTTCTTTCATACCCACTGAAGTAGAAGATGAAAATTAAGGTTTGAGGCATTTTGAGTTTAATCACATGAATGGCACTTGAATTCTGACATTTAAGAAAAACCTTTATTGTTTTATTTAAATTTGAGACAGGGTTTCAGTGTAGCTGGGACTAGTCTGGAACTCATTATGTAGTCTAAGATGGCCTTGAACTCCTACTCCACTTCCCAAGTGCTGGGCCCTGAGTAGCTCAGAGAATTCTTGATAATGAACTATGTCATTTCAGACCTTTAATCTCTTTTATGGCATAAGCAGCATTACCCTAAGAGTACAGCCGATAAGGACACTCACTTCCGGGGAGTCATGCTTCTGAGAGGATTTTCTTCTGCTCTTTCTGTCACTGACTTTCTGAGGATCAGTCACTCCGTGGCAGACACATTGCTCTCTGTGACGTTCCAAAACACTTACATATAAGCTACAATTCTTATTCTTGCAGAGTCTACATGATGTACAAAGTGGTAATTTTACATTTAAGTTATGAGATTACCCATATGTTTACTTTGTTTAATTAATTTTCCCTTGGAAAATGTTCCTTTAATTATGTTTTGCATATTTGAATGATTCTCATTTTCTACCTGTGTTCGAAGGCACCTGATTTTAATGGCTTGATTCTCAGGGTTATGGAAAGGCTACCATTACATTTTCTCTGTTTTGATAATAGACCTTACAAGTTTGACCTTGCTAGAATTCTGTGTCTTATTTTCTCACCTCATTAACTCAATTAAGATGTTTCAATGACATTTAACATCTTCTGACTATCTAATTAAAATAAAACTTTAATTAAAGTGCTTCATAACAAAAATGATAAAATCAAGACAACTCAGAGTTTTCTTTCTGCTTTCTTTTAGGAACTCAAATGTGGCTCTTCTCTTAGCCAGTGTCCTACACTTTTCCTGACCTCCCCGACAGCACCCGAACTTGTTTGCTTTTCAGAATTTTTATTTGAGTATCCCTTGTTTTCCTTCCACCAAGCTTGCAGTGTGTACACCAATTATGAATGAACATTTGAGCCCCTATCAAGCTTTGTGTTTGGATTGCTGCAGAACAGCGAACAGAGCTAGAATTTCTTTTCCCGACTCATCCAAACAAAAGCCTCATTACCTTTTCTATTCCAGCTGTAGAGGCCAACAGTAGGAAGTGAAATGATTTCTTTTCCAGATCCCAGAGCAAGTAATTAGCAGGAACGAACTCAGGTATCTCTCCTGTCTCCTCCAGTACCCATTAGACCTTACCCTCTGTGTCCACTGATTTGGAGGAGGATACCTTTTTCTTCTTCCTGGGAAAAACTGCCTGTCACCAGGTTCTGTGATTTTTGTCTTGCTGTAGATTTACTAATGTTCTAACTATTTTAAATTTATTACTAAAAATAGCTTACACAATTACAATACTGTTGATATATTACTGCAGCCCATATTTTCAGTAAAAAAATGCCAAAAATTAAAAAAATTTTCTTAGAGGTTTTTTGTTTTTTTTTTTTTTTTTCGGGTATATTCACACAAATTGGAATAATTTGTTGGTAGTGTAGAGATAGAGAGATCAGAACAGGCTAGTGCCTCCAAAAATGTTTAGAGATTTAATTAAAGGCAAGGACATCTGGAGAATTAATTTTTAATACCAAGGATTGCAAAATCTAAAGTTACAGGGGAAGGATGAGCTGCCATTTTCAGAAATCTTCACTTTATAGAGTCAATGATGAGGTTTGAGGAGAGCTGAATGGATGGATGTCACCCCACAAAGGTAAGATTACCCCCACCAGAAAAAAAAGACTCCTCTGCACATCTGTTCTCATCAGCACACTGGTAAACAAACTGCAGTTCAAATATATAGCATTTCAATAATAACATCAATAAAACATTATTTTGAGACACTCATTTCAAGTTTTCCACCCCAACACCATGTCTGTGTGGGGGCCAAAATGTTTGTCTACTGAGCCACACCCTTCTCCATCTCCCTTTTCATAAATCATTTCACTTAAAAAAATCAGTTAAATTTTGGAAGTCTGAACGGAGAGAAACTTAAAGCAATCCCACTGAAATCAGGGACAAGACAAGGCTGCCCATTCTCTCTATATCTCTTCAACATAGTTCTGGAAGTCCTTGCTAGAGCAATAAGACAGTTGAAGGAGATCAAGGAGATAGAAACTGGAAAGGAAGAAGTCAAATTATCACTATTTGCAAATGATATGATAGTATACGTGAGTGACCCCAAAAACTCTACCATGGAACTCCTACAGCTGATAAACACCTTCAGCAAAGTGGCCAGATACAAAATTAACTCAAAAAATCAGTAGCCCTCCTGTATACAAAAGACAAAAGGGCTGAGAAAGAAATTAGGGAAACAACACCCTTCAAAATAGCCACAAATGACATAAAGTACCTTGGAGTAACCCTAACCAAGAAAGTCAAAGACTTGTACGAAAAAAATTTCAAGTCTCTGAAGAAAGAATTAGAAGAAGATATCAGAAGATGGAAAGATCTCTCCATGCTCATGGCCTGGCAGGATTAACATAGTAAAAATAGCCATCTTACCAAAAGCAATCTACAGATTCAAAACAATTCTCATCAAATTACCAACACAATTCTTTACAGACCTAGAGAGAAAAATTCTCAACTTTATATGGAATAACAAGAAACCCAGAATTGCTAAAACAATCCTCTACAAGATCTTCTGGAGGTATCTCCATCCTTGATCTTAAGCTGTACTATAGAGCAACAGTTATAAAAACTGCATGGTACTGGCATAGAAACAAAATGGTGGATCAATGGAACCAAACAGAAATAAACCCACAAACTTATGGACACCTGATCTTTGACAAAGATGCCAAAACCATACAATGGAGAAAAGATAGCATCTTCAACAAATGGTGCTGGTCCAACTAGATGTGTACATGTAGAAAAATGAAAATAGATCCATACTTATCACCCTGCACAAAACTGAAGTCCAAGTGGATCAAAGACCTCAACATAAAACCAGACACATTAAATCGTTTAGAAGAAAAAGTGGGGAATACCCTTGAACTCATTGGCACAGGAGACAACTTCCTGAACAGAACACCAACAGCACAGGCTCTAAGAGCAACAATCAATAAATGGGACCTCATGAAACTGAAAAGCTTCCGTAAAGCAAAATGACTGCCTACAGATTGGGAAAGAATCTTCACCAACCCTTTATCTGACAGAGGACTCATATCCAGTATATATAAAGAACTAAAGAAGCTGAAAAACAGCAAAACAAATAATCCAATTAAAAAATGGGGAACAGAGCTAAATAAAGAACTCTCTGTAGAGGAATATCAAATGGTAGAGAAACACATAAAGAAATGCTCAACCTCATTAGCCATTAGGGAAATGCAAATCAAAACAACCCTGAGATTTCACCTTACACCCATCAGAATGGCCACGATCGAAAACTCAAGTGACAACACATGCTAGAGAGGTTGTGGAGAAAGGGGAACCCTCCTCCACTGCTGGTGGCAATGTAAACTTGTACAACCATTCTGGAAATCAATCTGGTGCTTTCTCAGACAACTAGGAATAGCGCTTCCTCAAGATCCAGCCATACCACTCCTAGGCATATATCCAAAAGAGGCTCAAGTACACAATAAGGACATTTGCTCAACCATGTTTGTAGTAGCTTTATTTGTAATAGCCAGAAGCTGGAAACAGCTCAGATGCCCCTCAACTGAAGAATGGATGCAGAAATTGTGATACATCTACACAATGGAGTATTACTCAGCAATGAAAAATAAGAAAATCATGAAATTTGCAGGTAAATGACCTAGAAAGGATCATCCTGAGTGAGCTGTCCCAGAAGCAGAAAGACACACATGGTATATACTCACTCATATAGACATATAACATAGGATGAACCTACTAAAATCTGTACATCTAAAGAAACTAATCAAGAGAGAGGACCCTGATTAAAACGCTCAATCCCCATCCTGAAAGGCAAAGAGGATGGACATCAGAAGAAGAAGAAAACAGGAAACAACCTGGAAACCTGCCACAGAGGGCCTCTGAAAGCCTCTGCCCTGCAGACTATCAAAGCAGACACTAAGACTTATGGTCAACTGTTGGGCAGAGTGCATGGAATCTGGAGAGGACAGAAACCCCACAAAGAAAGCAACAGAACCAGAACATTTGAACACAGGGAACTTCCCAAAGACTCATACTCCAACCAAGGATTATTCATGGAGATATCCTAGAACCCCTGCACAGATGTAGCACATGACAGTTCAGTGTCCAAGTGGGTTCCATAGTAATAGGAACAGGGACTGCCTCTGACATAAGCTGATTGGCCTGTTCTTTGATCACCTCCCCCTGAGGCGGGAGCAGCCTTACCAGGCCACAGAAGAGGACAATGCAGCCACTCCTGATGTGATCTGATAGACTAAGATCAGAAGGAAGGAGAAGAGGACCTCCCCTATTAGTTGAGTTGGGGAGGGGCATGCGTGAAGAAGAGGGAGGAAGGGTGGGATCGGGAGGGGAGAAGGGAGGGGCATATGGGGGGATACAAAGTGAATAAAGTGTAATTAATAAAAAAAAGAAAAGTAGGGAAAAAAATTTGGAGGTCAAATGTCTCTGCAGATGTGAATGTTGATTGCCTTTTCTACATTAGTCTGTACTGTTACTAAAATGGACAATACTAAGTTTTCAGAATGAATGGATAAAGTAATGCTGCTTGTTAAGCACAGGCTGCATGTTTCTCTGTAAAATATGCATTATTTCTGGGTATGATGACACACAACTGCAAACTCAGGACTCAGGATGTAGAGGCAGGAATCACCAATTTAAGGCCAGTCCGGGCCATCTTGTGACCTTGTCCCCCCAAATTATATGTGTATAATTATGGTTTCTTATCAATTTTGCATTATTTAGATATTTTAAGTCAAATTATGAATTTTACAATGGCAGGGCCTGTGGAAATCTTTATCCTGGCAGGTGCAAGCAGTATAATACTCTTTTCTGATATGGGCAAGCCTGACTAAAATGTTACTTTTCCTAGTAAAAGGAGACAAGTTCTATTTGCAAAGTGGTGACACCTACACATGAATGGTGTTGTCAGAAACAGAGCCCAGAAAGCATGAAATAAGAGCTTATTCATGAAAATCTGCAGTGAGAAGAGGGCGGTATACACACCCACGCACATAACAGAAACGAGCCATAGAGAGCAGAAAGAATTATTCCTTTCCAGGGTAGAGAAGAAGGATAGGTGGTGAGTACTTATGACCAGAGACTCAGGTCAGTATGCCTTGTTCTGGACTCACACAAGGCACAAACTGGTCACTTAAAGGGGCTGTCTCAGTGAACTGAGTGTGCTGTGTGTTGGAACTTGAGAGTGGAAGAAAGCCGGAAACCTATCAGAAAATTTGGGCTTCCCCACCACCACCACCAAGTTCGGTCCTCCATCCCATCCCTCGTTATGACTCTCAGGGGACATCCTTTCTGTTAAACAGATGGCTTCAATTTTTGTCTTCTTGACTGAATAGGAACTCCTGTTTCTACACATCTCCTGGGTATCTTCACCTTGATTTTCCTCCAGCTCCCTTATGCTCCTAAATTCATCTTTTCCTCTTCCCCACGCTATACCTTCTGATGGCCTCCCTCCTTCACAGAAAAAGAATGCCACAGTTGGTGACAATCTTGTCTATTTCCCAAGTTCATCTTTAATGGCTCTCACTCTTCTTTCCACCAGCATTCCTTTCCACCATTCCTCTTCCCTCTCTCTCTCCACATAGCACTTTATTTTTTATTACCTTTTAAATGTATTTATTTTTTTTATTCACTTTACATCCTGGTTGTAGCACCATCCCTTATCCCCTTCCAGTCCTACCATCCCTTTTTTCTCCCTCCCCCCTCCTCTTTTCCTCAAAAAAGGGGTACTCCCTTTCCCATCCACCCCAGCTCATCAAGTTGCATTAGGACTGAACATGTCCTCCTCCCCTGTGGCCTGGCAAGGCATTCCTACCAGGGAGAAGTGATCAAAAAGCTGAGAGGTGAGTCTGTGTCTCATGCAGTTTCCACTTCCCTTAGTAGAGGACCCACATGAATCCTAAGCTGTCCATCTGCTACATCTTGTAGGGGGTTTAGGTCCAGTTCATGCATGGTTCTTGGTTGATGCTTCAGTCTCAGCAAGCCCCTCTGGGTCCTGGTTACTTGGCTCTGTTGGTCTTCTTGTGGTGCTCCTGTCACATCCAGGTCCTTTTCTCTTTCCTCCCACTTTTCCACAAGACTTCCTACACATTTCCCAGTGTTTGTCTGTGACTATCAGCATCATTTTTGAGGACCTCCTGGGTAGAGTCTCTCAGAGGACAACTATGACAGATTCCTGTCTGCAAGCTTAGCAGAATGTTGTTCATGGCATCAGGGCTTGGCCCTCTCCCATAGGGTGGGTCTTTGTTTGGGCCAGGCATTGGTTGGGCATTCCTTTAATCTCTGCTCTAACTGCTCTATCTTTATCCCTGCACATCTTGTAGACAGGGTAAATTTGGGGTAGAAGTTTTATGGGTGGGTTGATGTTCCCCTCCCTCTACTAGGAGGCTAGTCTAGTTAGAGGGTGTCCTCTTCAGTCTCTATGGCCTCTGCTACTAGGAGTTTCTGCTTGAATCCCCCTCATATCCTCCCAGAAGCCTACCCTGACTTAGGTCTCTAGCTTGTCACAGAGATGTCCCCACCCTCAGTTTCTCTTTTCTGTACAAGTCTTCTGTCCTCTTGCCTTCTTTCTCCTCAGGTCTGATCTCTACCCTCTTAACTCTCTGTGCCCCCTCTCCTACCTTGTTCCCTCTCTTCAGCCACTGTCTTCTCTTAAAGCACTAAGACAGGGCCTTTGACTTCATTTATGTTCTATCTGACCCACTCCATAGCTAACAAAACATGTTTCTTTAGAGTTCCTGCAAAGCCGTGTCCTGTGCCTGACCTGGAATCAATACATTAATGTCTCTCAACTGCTGATCAATTGGGAACAAACCCGGTGATCTACAACCAACCTTCAGTTTCTTGTAGTGATTGTAATGATTGGAGCTGACACCTGCGTTCAACATTCTACATTTGGAGCTCTCTGTGTCTCTCCAGATAGTTTATTGTCAGTTTCTACACTTGAGCATTTCCTCTTAGAGCTGGGTAAAGCAGTAAATACTAAGTATTTAGTACTTAGCATATCATTTTTCTTTATAATGGCTAAACATGTAGCCTAAATAATAGGCCTACTTATCGTTTTTGTAACATGCCTTCACTTGATGGTTTCAGAACCTTCCTTCAAATATCTCTCCACATTAAGTGTCCTTTTCACATTCCCAAGTCTTCTGTTTTTTTGTTTTGTTTTGTTTTGTTTTTTTCTAAATATATCTCATATACTAACTTTTCCCGTAAACCCTCACTTAAAAGATTTGTCATTTTCTGGATCCAAAGTTGTATGTTTTCTAAAGAAAACATGCTAGTATTTACCGATGGAGTGACACGCATCTTGGCACCTTTAGATATCTGTACGAGATGATTGTCTATAGAGGTTTTATGCTCTTTTTGGCAACCGTGCTCTGCAATTTTTATGGTGTTACTTGATTTCATATGTTTATAGCTCTCAATGAGAGTCTGTGTTCAATAGCAAAATCACAAACAGAAATTACAGCTTTGGGAAGAACCTTCCAAAATCATAACACTTTGGGGGCTAAGAATATTTTTTAAAAAGGACTTAAACGTTTTTTAAAGTATAGACGTAGAGAGCATTTTGTGAGAAATTAATCACCGTGCCAGTATTGTACCATTTAATGCTATTTCACGGGTAATTTTTAAAATTGGATGACAGTGTTTTCCTTTCAACCCTTCTTTTCCCTGCTGTATTTATATCTTCCAAAGTTTTAAAGATTGATCTCTCATGGTTAGACAAATTATACCTGGGTAAATTAGTCCAGGTGCAGTCAATTAATTGTGAAGCCAGAAACTCCCTGATGATATAGGATGGGCTTCCCCACTGTCCTCTGTATTCCAGGCTTTGGTGATACATCTTTTCTTTTAAAGAAAGAAACGTGACCCTGTGTAGTTTTGTACTTGAACTTGGATTTTTTTTTTTCAATTTAAAATTATTTGCTTTTCTTAGGATAAGTAGGAGGAAGGTGATATTCACCCTGGCTTCTAGTCACCTCTTTGTCATGTGACTTTTCTTGGGCCACAATTAAAAAAATATCTATTCATCCCAGATAGGGCACTGAGACCTATGAAACAACTCCAGCGAAGTCTATCTTAGTGAACCAGTGAGTTTACTGAAATTGCATATGGTAATATGGGCAAGAGATTACTTATGGGTGCCTAAATGGCTCAAAGGCAGATAGATTCCTGAAAAGTGTACTTCAGCATGAGTAACCACTCACAAAACCTGCAGCCATGGACTCTGTGTAGTCTGGCCTATTTGAGAGTCCTCTCCCAAGAAACTGTTATTGCGCACATAATTTTGGTGAGGAAGCTTATGGATCTTGTAAGTTTCAGGAAATTCCTGAGACATGTAAGTTGTTTACTTCCTGAGTCTTAACTATCAGCCTCTCTCCATGTTGGTATATTTGAATATGGAGGAAACTGTGACAGAATCTCCTCCCTTGGATTCTTCGGAGTGGCAGTTATCCTTGTCTCAAATTGACCTGCTTATCCATCTGCAACTGTGTTTCTTTAAAAGTAGAAACTTTCAATGAACCAATCCATTCTAATATCATAACAAAACAAACATATTTTTTAGCAATGATCTTTAATAGGCTCTCTCCCTTCATCTATTTATTCTCATTGTCTTCCTTGCCCACTCTCTTTCCTACAACCATCTTGTCAACTTTTTCATTGAATTCAATAAATACTCTCCTGCTCGTGTTTGTACTTACAGAATTTTGATGTTGATTATGTATGTACTTCTTATGGCTTTAAATATGCAGTATTAAATATCAATACTGCAGATGGCATCCTTTCCTATTCAGAACTCTGTCTTGAAAACTTGTTGGCGTTTCTCTGCATGCACCCAGTGCCTTGCTCTAGTCACGCATCTAATAGTAGACATGTAGAACATCATTCTTGTCCTCTAACCCAGCGCCAGATACCCGGATTGCTTCCAGCACCCATAAAAAATACCTTGACAAATACCCACAAGCAGGTTTCTGAATAACACTACATATGAGCTTCTCTAGGAAACCAGAAAGAATAGCACTCCTGAGCTTTCAGGTGCACACATAGTTCACTTAATTGTTTCCTTCCAGAACTTTCTGTAGCATGATTTTTCTCATTTACATTCCTATTAGCTATGCGTAATCACAGGGCTCCACATCCCTATTGTTTTTCAGGGCTATTGTGTGTGGAATCTCTCATCATGATGTAACTTAAATGCTGATGAATAATAAATTTAAGCAGCTTTTTCATGTGTATCAACCTTTAGGGCTTTTTGTTCTGTAAATTGCCTATTCATAGTCTTAGCCTGTTTTTATGTTAGGGTTCCTCCTTTCTAGTTGATTTTCAGAAACCCTTAGTTCATTCTGTATTCTAGGTGTTGGTCCTTTGTCAGTTTGGGGCAATTGTCAAACAATTTCTTAATACCTGTCACTTTTACTTTTGTTCATGGCGTCTTTCATGCAATAAAAACCTTGTGTTATCCAATTTGCATGTTCTTCAGAAAAGAACAGTACTCAGTGAAGCTAAAAAAATAACCAGTTCTGGCATAAAATTTCATCCATTAGCCAATAAGTACAGAAGGAAAGCTTTAGAGACATGGATTTTCCAGGCAGACCTGGTGTCTGGTACACATGCTGTCATCAGAGCCATGCACGGATGCCCAGTGATCCGCTGCCGCTTCTGTCCTTCCCTATTTAGACATTCTTGGCTCTGTTATGGTGCTAGCCAGCCTCTCCATGCAGCGCTTTCAGCTCGTAACTCTGATGCTTCAGCCCAAGTAGATGTATGCCGTTTGTTATTTTGCTTTGTTTACACACACACTCACACACAGACCTCTGTGCTCAGCACTTTGTGAGTGCCTGTTCTGGATGGCAATTCATCTGTAAATGACTTGAACAAATAAGTTTCTTTTTTCATTATTATTATTATTATTTACTACAATTTATTCATTTTGTACCCCTGCTGTAGCCCTTCCCTCCTTTCTTACTGGTCCCACTATTCCTCCTTCTTTCCCCCTTCCCTATGTCCCTCCCCTAGTCCACTATTGATAGAGGAGGTTCTCCTCCCCTACTATCTGACCTAGCCTATCAGATCTCATTAGGAATGTGTAGATCCTCTTTCTCTGTCGCTTAGTAAGGAGGAGATCAAAGAGCAGGCAACCAAGTTCATGAATGATTATGTCTTATGATTAGCAGCATCCTTGGCCACAATCTGCCTGCTCTATGGATTTACAAGGGTAGAAATAAAGAAAATGTGCATGGTCATTCCTCACTTAATTTTATAAATATCTCACCCCAGCAAGGATCTTTCTCTACAATGGTATTGCCTCAAAGATCCTAAGCTATTAAGAGGTGATGTCTGCAGCTGCATCTCTGGCAACCATTGACCCTAGGTCAAGAAAGGAGGAAGCAATAATGGCTCAAGTGCTATTCTCCAACCCGTGTGCCTACAGTGTTCTCAGACTGTCCTTCAGTCTCCAACCCCCCCCACCTCATCCCATGTCCACCATGCTTCCAGGAGGTTCATGATATTTTTGCACTTGCTTCTCAGAGCTACACTTTCTTTTTGTTTCCTCAAGGTTGATTTGGGGAGAGAAGCATCTCATTAAACTCTTCTAACATGAAACCAAAATCAAGAAAAATTTAAAGCAGTTTTGTGGGGATGCTAGATTCAGCACTCCTCTCTTATCCATGCTTAGCTTTTCCTCTCATCAGCTAGCAGTGGTAAACAAGTTAAACAAGTGTTACAGAGGGGAACCCAAAGTAAACCTTTAGCATTACTAGTTCTTAGCTGTCTTCTAAAAATGACTGATTTTGGAAGCCACATAACTAGCCAATACATTAGTAGTTCCCTAAAAGCTTCGCTATAGATAATATCTCTGATGTGTGGATCATGGTGATGATTGCCTATGTGACTCTTCGAGGACTCAGAATCTACCCTTTCTAAAATCACTGACTCCTCCTGTGGGCCAACAAACACTACCATGTCACTGAAGAGGTTGAGAAGGATTGGTGTCTTTCCCTTGTACCAACTGCTTTTCTTCTTGCTGTGAAAGAAAAAAAAAACAGTAAAGAAAGATTTATGGCTCATACTTTGAGGGTAGAGTCTATCCTCTCAGGGAAGTCATGGTAGTGAGAGCTTAAGGCAGCTGTTGACATTACATCTGCAGTCAAGAATAGGAGGGGTGCTACTGTCTCTCAGTTCACTTTATCGGTTTTATTCAGCCTCCAACCCATAGGAGAACTGGGCTGCCCATATTTAGGGAATGTTTTCCCTGCTCAGCTTAACTTTTTCTAGAAACATTCTTGTAGACACACACACACACACACACACACACACACACACACACACACACACGTACATTTCCATGATTCTAAATGCCAATAAATTGAAAGTTAAGCATCATAGCCTTTGTAATATGTTCACCTTTTTTGTTGCCTTAACCCTTGCATCCTACTTAGTTCTGAGTGCAGACATGTTGATAATGTGGTAATGTGTTTAGAAGTTCAATACAGTGATAACTTGACCTAGACTTGCCCAGTCTCTCCTTCCCTGTCAGGACTCAAGATGCCTACCTGATACTACGATTGAAGATCTCCTTTTCTTGTCAGAAAAGACCTGAGTATTCTTCCCATGGACCAGCCTATGTGTCCCTCATTATTTCTGACCCATGTCTGTCACTTCTCAGCCACTTGGAGCTGATAAATTAGTTTTTAGGCACAGCTGCTTCCTTTCCATTCTTCAGCCACTGACTAAAGCTCTTCTTTCTCCTCACTATTCTTCTTTTGGACATCGGTTTTTCTGTACAATGAGAAAGGCTACAGCCATATAACTATTATGTCACTGCTATAACAATTGCCCTATTTTTTGTAGCTGTCATTGTAATCTCTGACTGAACATAGTTTAGATATTAAACTTTATCACCAGAGATCCTGAAATGTATCTCCTGAAGTTAATAGAAAGGACACTTATTATGTTAGCGAGCAAAAAATAAAAGAAAGAAAAAGAAAAGATGTGAAAATACTAGGGTCCTGAGAAATAGAAAAAGTCATCCAGATGAAACATTGCTAAACTACTTTATTCAAACTTTATAGATAGATACACATTATTCAAAACCATATATGACCATGTCTAAGAAAGACCAACATTTGGAAATCCTCTAGATGGCCTCATAACCAGGCTTTCCTTAATTGTTAAAGTGAACAATGTTTGTGTAGGAAGAGAAGTCTGATAAAGTGTCTTCCCCATCACCCATCAGTGAATCTCAGAAACTCATTATATATTGAACACAGCCAGAATAAGACTGTCCTGGATGTGCTGTGGGTGTTTTGCTGAAATCTGTGTGGGTTGTTCATTATCTACAAAGAAATTGATTCAAGGACTTTGGGGAAAAAGTTACCATTCAGGCCACATTTTAGCACACAAAAATGCAAGGTGAAGTAATCACAAGATCATGAATGCTGTATCACTCAATGCTGCTGAGTCAACCTGACTTTGATTGAGCCCAAGAATCATTTAGAAATCAAGCCTCTAGGCACTGTCACAGCCCAAAGCCCCAAAGAACCTGCCTGGGACAGGATGAAACTGATGGATGTCAAGAATGGGAGAAACAGTCCTAAAATATTGCATAAGAACTTTAATGAGTCTAAGTGTGGTTTTCCTGTCTTTTTCAAAGAAAAAGTAAAGCTGTCTACAGTTTTTATAAAAAAAAAAAAGCATTTAAAAAAAAAAAACAACAAATACAAACCACAGAAGAGCCCTTCCAAAAAACAAATTATAAAAAAAGCATCAACAGGGGATAATAATATTAACTATGAAGCTGGATTGATCTAGAAATAATACGCTCACACACTACCTTTATTTTCTGCTTCCCAGACTTTATCCTTTCCATCACATCATCTCCCTCTAGAGACAGCTTTGCCTATTAGTATTAATTAAATGTGAATGTTAACATGTAGGAAGATTTATAACTTCCTTGGCTTGACAGCTGTGCAGTAGCTGAAATGCATCAGAGAGGATGAATGGCCCTGTCTGCCACACATGAATTATAACCCACTTCTCCAAATTGGCCAGAGCATTTTTAAAAGTATTTTGGGGAACTTGCCAAACAAGCATTTTCAACCCCATCTCCTTGTTTCTTTCTAAGTACAACCATCATTGTAAATGGACCATATCTACTGAGGCTGTGGGTAAAATCAGGGCTCAAGTTTTAAAAAGGGGAAATTTTCATAAGTTTGGGGCAGGAAGATCACAAGTTCAACACCAGTCTGGATGACATACTGAGTTCAAGGCCATCTTGGAATTCTATAGTGAGACCCTGTTTAAAAAAAAAAAAAAATCTGTCAATATAAAAAAAAAAGATTTAAAAGTTATGACAGAGTGATCTAATAAATATTTTGACTTCAAATCCAACCTGTTTGGACCACAATCATTTGAATGACTAAAACAATACATTTTTGTATACTTTGTTTCTACAAGTTTAGGATGGGGCAGAAACTAAATACTTGTCCTATTTTCAATTGTAAAAAGCACCTGACAACGGAAGGATATCAAAATATCTCTGAAATGCCGGAACAGAAACTGACAATCACGTAGAAGCATGACATTGCATGTAGTTTCCAAACCTGACTCTTGAAAACTTTAGAAGTTTAGCCCATGTTATGATATTTGGTAATCACACAAAGCTTTCAAAAACTAGTTTAGCTGGGGATGGCGCTCAGTGGCAATGTGCTTGCCTAACAAGCCCAAGGCTCCAGATTTTATATATATATATATATATATATATATATATATATATATATATATATATATATATATATATATGCTTGTTTGACTACATATTCAATTTACTGTTATAATCAGAGTGACGTCATTAACACACCTCTTATTATCCAGTTGTCTTTACAGCATAGCTTTAGTATCCCAGAATATTCCTACCCTGGGAAATGATTTGATTGCTCATTACTAAAAACTTCCTAATGACTCAGCACCCTTTCACAGGGAACACCAAGAGGAAGGTTGCCTTACATTGCCTTAAACACTTGAACCTGCTTGACATATTCACCAATCCTAAATTGTTAAACAGGATCCATCCTGTAACCAGATCAAGCTCTAAAAGCTTCACCTTAAACCAAACTTCTGGCTCTCAATAGAAATGGGCATTTCCCCTCCGCAGAAGACCCTTGGGAGCCTAGTGGAAGAAGTATCCCCCCTTCCTGGACAGAACAGCAAACTTGGCTTTGTCTATTCTACACATTGTGTTGCTGAAGTTTGAGAAGTATTCTTCAGCAGGTCCTGCAACATGCAGAAAAGGTACTTACCGACTTACAGAGAAAAGAACAACCTAAAGGACCTACTTTTCATATCAGTAAAGACAGACATGGAAGAGGAGCTGATGGAAAGATTAAGTTGTTGGAAATGGTAAATGTGTTAGTTTCATGCCCAGCATTCCGGGTTCTCCATATCTGGCTTTTCTGGTTGGGGGTAGTTTCAGCACTTACCACTGTCTGACATACTCATCACAGATACATATTCTATATTTGTCCATAGTCAAACATAAACATCATAGGGACAGAATCTTGGCTTCTTCTCTTCTGTCTTCTCAGCATCATGAACAGTGGAATGGGAAGGGAGGAGAGAAAGAAGGGACAGAGGGATGGAGGGATGGAGGAAGTGAGAAAATGCTTTCTTTTTCTTCTGTATATAATGGGACTGGATCCCTACAATTAGATTTCCAAGCTACAGATTAATAAGAAAAGGATTTTGAACACTGTATGTACCCACTAAGACCTCTGTGGCGAGAGTATTACATAGGTGGATAGCATCTGAGTTTGTATAGCATCTTAACAAAGAATGATAATTTTGTAGAGAAGAGAAAAGACAAAAGAGGCTTTGAGCTTTTGAGGTCAACACAACACACTGTGGGAAGGAAAATACCTAAGGAAAACTAATGGAGGACGAGGTGATTTTGCAAGGCTGGTTCCATTGTCCTGACTCTGCCTCCTGTTCTGCCTGTGAAGGGCCTGAGCAGCTGCACTGCAGCAGCTGTGCTGCCATGACAGTCTTCATAAGACACTGTAGGGCTGAGTTTCTGTTTCCTGGCAGTGTTCCCATAGTTAATTAGAACCTGTTTCTATTTCTCAGAACATGAAACTATAGTCCATGGAAATGAGATACAATAACTCAAGAACCTCCGTGAAAATCAGAAACAATAATTTAGTAAACTGCCTTGAAAACAATAATTTAGTAACTGCCCAACTGCAGAACCAATCAAATTAAAGGTGAGTTAGAAACTGTTGCTTAGCTAATGAAGAATGATATTGTTACTTGGGCGCTTTTTGTTACCTGGGCACACTTGTTACTTGGACACTCCTCTCCCATCCCCGAGAGCAGCACCAACCAATCAGTTTTGACAAAGTTGGAAAGTCCTGTTCCTTGCTCAAACCATATAAAAACCCAGTTTTGCAGCTACTGGGCAGGGGAGGGCTTCCTCCCTAATCCACTCCATTGGATGCAGGGGAGCATGAGCTTAAGCCAGAAATAAAAGCTCTTTGTTCTTGTATATGTGGTCGGCTTCTTGGTGGCCTTTGGGGCCTTTGCAATCTGGGCATAATAACTGTCATAAATCAGATCTGGCAGATGAGTGTCATCGCTGGCATCTTAAATGTTTTCCAAAGCCCATGTGCTAAGGGCTTGGCTTCCAGTCTGATACAGTGGGAGGAAGTGACATCACTGAGGACGTGAACTTGAAGGGACTATTATGACCTTGGGTGCCTCTTCTTCTCCTTCGTCTTCCTCTCTCCTCCTCCTCCTCTTCTTTCCTTCCCTTTCTCGTGTAAACAGCTTTCTTTTGCTAGACACTGCCCATTTCAGTGTTCTGCTAAACAACCACAGACTAACACTTTTGAAACCATGAGTTAAAATTAATTTTTCTTTCTTGTAAGCTGATTGCCTCAAGTATTTTGTCACAATGATGGAAACCTCTCTAGCAGTACAATGCAAGATGGCGCAGAACTGTTATTGCGTATACTTTTTCTCAGTTCAAACAATCCATATGCAAGACTGGTATATTTTCCGGCATGTTCAACCTGTGGCCTTCAGGTCCATGCAACTGCATGTGACTGAGGACAGCTATAAAAACGGGGGGGAGGGGACATAGTCACTTAAAAATAAGACATTTGTGCTCTTTTTGGTAACTTGATTACATAGTACTTAAATGTGAGCTTTGTAGATGTTCACGTCGTGTTACAGTGTCCAGCCTTTGAACATCCTTACTAGAGTGCCGCACTATGTTCTGATGAGGCAGATAAGGTAGGAAAAGAGGAATTCCCTAAGGCAGAATAACTCCATCTATTATTCAATTCAGGCTTTGAAGTCTGTGCCATCCTCGTCCATTATTTTAAACCTTCTGTGAAAGCTGACTCTGGACACCTGTGTCTTGTTAGTGGCACTCTGGGGGTTTTAGATACGAGCAGCAATAGAAACAGTGGGATAGTAAAGCTATCTAGTCCTGCTTTTACTAGATAGCTTTACTGCTCTCTAGTAAAAGCAGGACTAGATATTGAAGTGGCTTTGAGATGCACTTCATAAAGGGAGAGGGGTGCTTGGGAGTTCTAGAGGCAGCAGGTAAGCATGCTTCAGCCTCTGTTGACTCTGGAACAGACCACGCTAAGCCCCACATGCCCAAAGGGAGCAGAAGAAAGCCAGAGCCTGCCACCATACTGACCCTGATATTGGAAGGTGTGGTTTGAATGTGAAATGTCCCCCACAGGCTCATGTGTTTAGATACGGGGTTCCTACATGGTAGCTCTGTTTGGGGAAGATGTAGAATCTTGAGGAGATGAAACCTGACTGAAGGAACTTGGATGCTGGGTGGTGGGACCAGGTTGTAGATGATAAACCCCTTTGCTTCTGTCCTACGCTCTCGGCTTTTGGGTCTGCATTGTCATCAGCAAATTGTACCCCAGGAGCTGGTCCCTCTGCAGTGACAAACTGATCCTCCCAGAAGCCAGTAGCCACAGCAAGTCCTTCCTGTGTTTGTTAATTTGTCACAGTGATGAAAGTGGTCACTTATACAGGAAGGCAGATGTGCTGAGAGATGGAGGGCAGGTTAAATGGCCATCCCAGGATCAGGACAAAGACAAGGTCAGTGAAGTACTCTCTTCAGTCACCAAAATTTCAGAGTGCTTCAAAAACACTTGGCAATCCAGGAAATAAGCTTTCCATGCAGCACTTTAATAAATTAAAATTAATGCTGAGCAACCATGATAAACAAATATCCAATTTTTAAACAAAGGCAGAATCATTGTGAATGACTTGTTTTCTTTTTGCCTCAGACTACAACATGGCTCACCACAGCTATGTGACTGATTCTGACTTTATCTAAAACGTTGATATTTTCTTCACTATGGATATTTTTGCATTAATGTTGATACCTGAAAGGTCTCAGGAGATGGCTCAGTCTACAACATATTTGTCACACAATTGCAAAGACCTGTGTTCAGTCCCCATCTTCCACATAAAAACTGGACATGGCAGCATGCACCTAGAACCTAGGACCTAGGGAGGTGGGGACAGGATAATCTCTGGGCTCACTGGCCAGTCAGTCAAATCAATGACTGAAGATTCAGTGAGAGGCTCTGTCTCAAAAAACAAAGACCAGCAAAAATACCTGTGTTTATTTCTGGTCTACACACACACACACACACACACACACACACACACACACACACACTGCTATATTTGCCCTATTTTATAAAAATAAGAGAACCAATAGGAAATACCTTGGTATGATATATATAGAGAGAGTTATTGTAAATCATTAGTTCATATGATTACAGGGATAGGAAACACTGGGATCTGCTTTCTGCATCAAGAGACACAGGAAAGCCAGCATATTTATTTCTTTTCCACTTTTTGTGAGAAAAATACCCTGACAAGAGCAACTAAAGGGCAGAAAAGTTTTCTTTTGCCTCACAGTCCTGAAGAGGCACTGTCTATCATGGAAGAGAAGACATGACAGCAAGCAGGAAAGACATGGTGGCAGGAACAGGAAGTGATGAGTCACATTGAATTCATACTCAAAAAATAAAGCATGAACAGGAAGTAGCACTGAGTTATAAAGCCTGAAAACACACACACACAATCTGCACACAATAACCCACTTTCCTCAGTAAGGCTACATCTCCTAAATGTTCTTCCACCTTCCCAAACAGTACCAGCAACTTAGGATCAGGTGTTCAAACAAGTGAGGTGATGATGGGAAGATTTCACATCCAAACCACAACACTGTCGACAAGTCTGAGGGCTACAGAACTAGTGGTGTACATTATACTCTGAATCTAAGACTTCAGTACCCGAATGCCAAAGGCAGGAGAAAGCTTATGTTCTAGTTCCCAGAAGTCAGGCAGAAAGAGGGCATGTGCCATCTTTTTGTTCTATCCTGGTCTTCAACACTTTTGATAATGCCTGTGGTACTGTGATATAAGTTGGTTGGCTAAATAGTTGCTCTGGCTTCAACCTTCAGTACTGCAATAAAGAGAATAGATGATGCCTATGCACACTGAGGAGGACCACCTGTTTTATTCACTATGTTAAAGCATTCTTGAAGACACACACCCAGGAATAGTGTGTAGCAAATGTGCTGGTTAGTTTTTGTCCACATGATACAAGCTAGAGTCACTTGGGAAGAATCTCAACTGAGTAATTGCTTCCATCAGATTTGCCTGTGGGCATGTTTATGAGACATTCTCTTGATGGCCATAATTCTTAGAATTTACTTGGAAGGGTATTGGAGGATTAATTCCAGTAGCTTTTTCTTTTGAAATCTATAAAGTTCTAAATTCCATCTAATAGTTTTCACTGTATTTTCTAACAGATTCTTGTATTTTAGAGAAAAGGATGATTTTATGATAAATAGATAAACAAACAAACAAACAAACAAACAAACTCTGATCTTGGATTTTACATGCTTTAAAACGTCCAGAGCACCACCACAGTTGTTGCAAAATAGCAAAGGGCAAAAGGCAGCTGCAGCAGCACCGATGATTGTCTTTTTAATCTTATCTAATAACCCTTCAACAAAGATAGATGTAGCCATTGTTACAAGAAAACCAAAAGAAGATCTATAAATGGTGTGTACAACAAAAGCAAAACAACACTCTCATGAGCAGCAGGCTCCAGATCACCACTAAGAACAGGATACCTGTGCTCAGAAGTAACAGAAAAGGCTGAGGGAAGGCAAAAGACATCTAATGAACAGCCTAAAAGTTGAGTCGTCAGTAGGCGACCATCCATCCTCAAGGGGAAGAATCCATCCTCATCATGGATGTTGCCTAATCCAAAGGGAGAAAATTCAGCATGAATGATGCCCAATCCCAGGATGAGAGTGGGTACCATTCTCAGAATGGAAGGTGTCCAATCCTACTCAGGTGGAATCTATCTTGATCGGTAGCATCGGTAGTACCCAGTCCCAGGGCAGAGTGTTCACGCTCAATGCAAGTCCAATGGAGGGAGGAAAGTTTACTAGAGAAATTTGTGGGGCTTCTCACCAGGGAGAGTGGTGACGCTAAGATGCCAAGAAAGAGAGTTCACTTTTGCCCAATCCCAAGTCTGCCCTCAGCATGATGGATGGTGCTCATTCCCACAAGAAGTTCTTGCTTCCAGGAACTCAGATTGGGAAGTCCCATTGCAGGCTCCAGATTCTCCACAAAATCTCAGATCAAAATATGTTTTTAAAGATAAGGAGATCTTTGTAATTCTAAAAACAAAAATTTTAATAAAGATGAAATAATGAATTTTTATGCATTCAATGCCATCTCAGAAAATTAGGGCAACTCTTCATACCACAGGAAACTGTGAGGCATTGTGTGAACAGGCAGAACAGGGACACCCAGGCAAAAGAGAAGGGCCAACTCATGGTAAATGGGTCTTCCCTGAGGTACAAACACAGCACACTGGCAATAAAAAGTGGGGTTCTAAAGGACTAAGCTGGAAAGTTGTCTGTTTCTCTGGAATACTGGAGAACCAGAAACAGTGGAAATGGCTGGTTGACTCCTGTGTCATGTTCTCTTACTAAAGGAAAATAATAGAATATTACATCTAGACAATGAAATCATGTCACAAAGAAAAAAAGCAGACAACAATGAAAATCTAACCTTGTATTTCTAAGTGAGGTTTGAGAGTTTGAAAACAGTAGAAACCAGGTGACAATAACTGAAGCTGAGTGATAGACAGAATAGAGAAAATTATTCAGATCATGGTTTGAAATTGGGAAATGAGGTGCCTGGAAAGCATTTGAAAAGTGGGCTGATAATATTTAAGAAAGAATTCAGAGTAAAAGAAAAACCTAGGAATTCAGACTAAAGTAGGACAAGAAGAGAAGATGCACAGAAAAAGGAAAATGACAGCAAAGGAGAATTGGAGAAAAATTAAGAAATAGCAATAACATTTGCAAAAGGATGGAACGTGCTGAAGGCAAATGTAATAAGTGGTCATGTGGAGCTGTGATTGACAGTTTCTCCCTAAGACTCAGTTTGAAATGCAGCTGAATATCAAGAGAGACCTTTAGCTGGTGATGTCATGAGGACACTACCTTCATCAATAGATGAAAGTCATTATGGTAGGAGCGGTTTAGCTACCATACCTAACATAGCCCAACAAAGGAATGACTTTAGACTTATTTCTCTATTTCATTCATACTCTTGTTTGCTCTTCCACTATGACAAAGCACGGAGAAGAGACTTCCGAAATGCCAGTGGTATATTCTTGAATTTCAGAGCCTGTTAAATAACATACCAAATAAACACCTATTCTCTATTAAACTGCCCCGCCCCAATTATTCTTTATAGCAACACAAAATTGATTAAGGTAGCAGCATATATTTGCAGCAAGAGTCCCCAAAGAAGAAAATCAAAGCATGGACAGCAAATATAAACCGAAAATATTCCTCGTATATAGATTATATGCTTACAGAAGCTGCCTTTGAAAATCAGTCCAGAATAGCCAAAATGAAATGTTTTTTGAAAAATTTGTTGAACTAAATGGGGGAACCACAAAATTTTAAACACTAAAGCAAAAACAAAAGATGGACAAAGATTTCTCAGTAACATTCACAATAGTGTAATTGAGGAGTCTGATAATATTGAAAGCTACAAAATATAGACAAGGGTTTTGTACCCAGACAAGCAGACATTTGGATTTTAAATTATATACAGTTAAATTAAATTAAATTTTAAAATAAGTTAAACTATTTACTAACATTCAGTTGGGAATGTACATATGTACAATGGCTATAACTGAGAAAGCTCCCTGAGTACATACAGGCTCCAGTTGCATTCACTAACCAACATAACAGCAGGTAGCCACAGTGCCCAAGTTGACCATAAGTATGTAGAGCATAAGTAGCATTTCTCATCAAAAGAAACCACTCTCTTTTCCCCCAGACCTATTCTCTAGTCTCCTGCCCAGCTCTGTGCCCTGCCGGGCCCCTGTTCTCATCCCTGTGGACCCCACAGATGTTCCCCTTCTAACTGCCCTTTCCCCAGACTCAGCAGGCACCATTTGCTAACCCAAGGGCCTCTCCTGCCAGAGCAACAAGTTAGGCTTAAAATGGGTACACACCTCTCCTGCTCCTTCACATCCAATGCCCTCAGTCTCATCCCCAGAAAACCTGCTGTGTTCTCTCTTTTATCTCTAATCCCATCTCCAATGATTCATTGGAGATGAAAGATCTTCTCCAGCCTTTCTTTCTCCAACTCATCCAGCCTCCAACATCAGCAGGCATACCAACTGAGCAGCCAGGGGAACAGGTCAACAGAAAATTTCCTACCAGTCGGCACACAGCCACCACATCCTCTTAAATCCAGGGAGGAAGCACCGAGGAAGAAAACATTCACCCGACAGAGACAAAACCAGATACCATCACCCAGATCTCTAATCATTCCAAGCCCAGATGCCAGCATAAAAACAAAATCGATAACAGTCAGAACAATATGTCTCCACAGGAGCTCAGCCACTGTACCACAGCAGGCCCTGGATATCCGACATAGCTGACATCTAAGAAAAAAGACCTTAAAATAGCATGTATGATGATGACAGAGATTCTCAAAGAGAAAATGAATAGATCTGTCAAAGAAATTCAGGAAAACACAAACAAAACACTGTGAGGAAATTAATAAACCCCTTAAAAAAATCTAAGAAAACACAATCAGTATGATGAAATGAATAAATATTTAAAGAAATTTAAAAAAAATGCATGGAAATGAATAAAACTGTTCAAGAACTCAAGATGGAAGAGGAATCAATAAAGAAAATCCAAACTAAAAGAATTCTGGAAATAAAAAATTTTGGAATTTGAACAGAAACTATGGAGGCAAGCCTCACCAAAAGAATAGGAGAGATAGAGTCTCAGAAAAACAAAACAAAACCAACAAAACCCTTGGGCATTGAAGATATGATTTAAAAAATGAGTACATACCAGGTGTGGTAGTGCATGCCTGTAATGCCAGCATTCAGGGAGGCAGGCAGATCTCTGTAAGTTCAAGGCCAGCCTGGTCTACAAAGTGAGTCCAAGACAGCCAAGGCTACAAAACTGCACAGAGAAACTGTCTCAAAAAGAAAGACCCTAGGTAAGATAATCAATCCTCATTCAGAAAAGCAAATGGGACAGACATAGGAAGAGAGAGAAAACAGGGAACAGGACAGGAGCCTACCACACAGGGCCTCTGAAAGACTCTACCCAGCAGGGTATTAAAGCAGATGCTGAGACTCATAGCCAAACTATGGGCCGAGTGCAGGAAATCTTATGAAAGAAGAGGGAGATAGAAAGGCTTGGAGGGGACAAGAGCTCTACAAGGAAAGCAACAGAACCAAAAGATCTAGGTCTTTTCTGAGATTGATACACCAATGAAGGACCAAGCATGGAGGTAACCTAGAATCCCTGCACAGATGTAGCCCGTGGCAGCTCAGTCTCCAAGTAGGTTCCATAGTATGGGGAACAGGGACTGTTTGTGACATGAACTCAGTGGCTGGCTCTTTGATCACCTCCTACTGAGGGGGGAGCAGCCTTACCAGGCCACAGAGGAAGACAGTGTAGCCACTCCTGATGAAACCTATTAGACTAGAGTCAGATGCAAGGGGAGGAGGACCTCCCCTATCAGTGGCCGGGGGTGGGGTGGGGGGCTGAAGCAAGGAAGGTGAACACGGAGGGAGGGTGGAATTGAGAAAAGATGAGGGAGGGGGCTACAGCTGGGATACAAAGTGAATAAATTGTAATTAATAAAAACAAATAAAAAATTTTTAGAAAGTAACAATAAAAAGACTCAGTCTTATTTTGCTATACTTATAGATCAGTACCTTATTCAGTCATCATCAGAAAGGCTTCCTTCTGGGAGAAATGAGGACAAACGTAGAGACCCACAGCCAGACATTACACAGAGAGACCTTGGAACAAACAGCTCTAAAGGAGATGTCTCCATAGAATCCCTCCCGTCAGAGCTCAGGAAACCCCTCCAAAAAGAAGACAGAAGGAGTGAGGGAGACAAGGGGAATGGGTCAAAGGAAAACAAGGTGCTCTAAATCAACTGAGCAAAGCTCGTATGAACTCACCGAGACTGCAGCAGCCACTGGCCCTGCACGGGTCTGCGCCAGGGCTCTACATATACATCTTCCAGTTCAGTATTTTTTTTAACTTAACTGTATTGTTTATTGATATATTTACAAACATGCTAAGAACACATAATGGGAAATGACAGTTTCTTCAATAAATGATAGCAGGGTAAGTATCACATGAAGAAGAATGAAATTGAACACTATGTTTTCTACCATGAATAAAATTCAACTCAAAATGAAAAAAAAAAAAAGCCTTAAATGTAAGGTCTTTAAGCTTTCGACCTACATTGAGCAACACCTTGGTGATATTAGTCTCAGCAATAATTTGCATAACAACTACAAAACCAGAGACAAAAAAAGAACAAAAATGACATATCATTAAACTAATAACAAAAACTTCTCTCATTAAAAACAACTTCTCTCCTACACGAAAGAAAAAAATTAACAGTGAAAAAGATACTGTATGCAATAGGAAAAAATGTTGCAAACAATATGTATGACAAGTGACCAACATCTTTTATATATGAAACATTCAAACGGTTCCATAGTTTGGGAAGGGGAGCTCATCTCCACTTGACGCTAGAGAAGTTTAGTACTTTCGTGAGATTTCTGAATGTGTAAATGAGTGGGTCTCTGACTTTTGTGCCTTCTGTTGGGGCTTTTTATTTTTCTGTTTGCTTGGCTTGCCCAACTTTGATATGATGTGGGTTTTTTTTTTATCTTGTTTTATCTTATTATATTTTATTCGTTAAAAAAAAAGTAACATTGAGAGGTAATGTGCTGTTTGCTTATAGTTATGTGGTCATCTAAAAATTGAAAGCTACAGATAAAAATATATAAGAATGTCAACAAAAGGAAAGAATCCACAGCTGCTCATATAAATGGCTGCCTTGGGGTCTAGAGCAAGAAAAGTACAAAGATAAGCCTAAAATATTGTGATACTTAAAATAAACCTAAGATATCCTGCCGAAAGGATGATAAACCAAGTTGCAGAATTTCAAATTGGCCAATGATGGATAATTTAAACATCAAAGAAACAACAGCTATAATTAATTAACACAGGTCTCACTCGTGTTAGACAATTAGTCAATGTGAAGTCATTGGCTTCATGTAGAAGATTCTGGGCAACAACTTGTTACTGAAAACTGATGAAGGTACTATAACAAAGAGTTATCTTGGCTTACATGTTTTGACTGTAATTCATAATTAATGAAGGGAAAATTCCTAAGTGTTATGATGGCTAATACATGAAGAGACAATGGTAGAATCAAAACATTAGGCCATTGGCAAATCTTGGTTTTTAATTGAGGATACATCTTTCTTTTAATTTTTTTCTTATGATTTGGATAAATAAACAAGACACTAAGAAAAGCATAAGAGCATGCAACTGCCAGCTGGACAGTTTGTGGGAAACAGACCACAGAACCATATTTAGCCTCAAAGAAATCTGAAATCCTCTGTATTCTTCTAAACCGTCGTCCGTGACAGAAAGCGATCCAATCCCTAGTTAAAGGTCCTTCTTGAGTCCTGTTTTCACAGAAAGAGGGGTTCTCAGGACAGAACATGATAAACACTTCCTTCTACAAAAACAAAATATTTTATCAGCATATATTAGTTAAGTAGCCATTTATAAATCTATAGCAAATAAGTCTGGATTCAGGCATCAATCATTCATCTCTGCTGACATCACAGTGCATCCTGGTGAAGAAATGCAAAGACACTTAGAAATTATTACCATCAAAACATTGAACTTGGAGGATTAAGCCTCGACTCCTCACATCCAGATCATGCAAATGCAAAAAAGGAAAGTGCTTTACAGCAGACACTACTAAGATGCAATCAGAAAGTTATAAATATGAACTTCACAGATGAGAAATCTGGCTTCTTTAATAACTACTTTATAGATGGGCACGTTGACACACGCTTACAATCCTGGCTTTCACAAGGCTGAGGTGGGAGAGCCATGATTTAAGGCCAGGGGAAAATGAAATACCAACAGATTAAAACAATATGAGATATGTCAATAAATTCCATAGACCTTATTTGGATCTCAATTCAAACAAATATTTAAAAGTATAATATGAACAGACAAATTTGAACCCTAGGTAAAGAGCTAGTAAACTGAGAAACTGGGGCTGTGGAGATGGCGCTGTTTGTAAACTACTTGCCATACAACATGAGGACCCAAATTTGATCCCCAGCACCCATGTAAAACTCTGTGCTTGGTGCATGTGCTTGTAACCCCAGCACTGGGGAGGCGAACACAGAATGATCCTTGGAGCTCAGCAGCCAACCAGCTTACCTTAATTGGTAAAGCCAGGTTCCAGTGAGAAACCTTGTCTCAAAAGACAGGGTGGGTGACATTTGAGGAGTGACATCTGAAGTTGACTGTTGACTTGCATATGCAACTACACACACATATGCACACACAGACACC
Source organism: Psammomys obesus (assembly GCF_907164565.1). Classification (NCBI taxonomy): domain Eukaryota; kingdom Metazoa; phylum Chordata; class Mammalia; order Rodentia; family Muridae; genus Psammomys; species Psammomys obesus. Next base: position 7,338,653 of record NW_026596149.1, on the reverse strand, counting down.
AAGCACAAAAATTAAATTATTTTAGTGTGTTTAGGTTTAATAATGGTGTTCCACTTATATCTCCAGAGTTCTTGTGCTTTCAGATGGACACTAACACACTTTTGAGCCGAGTCAGAAATAAAAGATCTGCTTTCTCGCAAAGATTGTTTCCCTCAAACAAACAAGTAAGCAAATACAACCAATGAGCCAAAAGTGGCCTTGAGTTGGTAACAGTTACGAACAAGTGATGAAGTGTGGGATTTACTGTGCTAGCCTCTATGCTTAAAATTTTGATTGAAATCAGGGAGCTGTGATGGTTTGGTTTGGTTTTGTCTTTTGTCAAGTTGACACAAACTACAGACAGGGTGAAGAGAGACCCTTAGCTGAAGAATTATAGATTTCATAAGATTGTCCTGTGGGCCTGTCTGTGGGGTTCTGTCTTGATTGGTGGTTGATGGAAGAGCCTGGCCTAGTATGGGCAGCTCCACCCCTGGGAAGGTGGCCATAAGCTGTATGAGACAAACTGCTGAACCTGAGCCTAGAACAAGCAGGAAGCTGCATTTTGTCTTGGACTCTGCTTCAGTTCCTATGTACAGTTTCCTGCTTTAAGTTCGTACCCTGGCTTGCCTCAATGAAAAACTATGATCAGGATGTATAAGCTAAATAAACCTACTTTCCCCCAAGTTGTTCTTGGTCAAAGTTGCTTATCACAGCAACAGAAAGCAAACTACTACAAAGTTTTAAGCCCACACGTTCATGTCCCCATTTTGCTATTCCTAGTTTGTCTCAGCCAGTCCGCCTATCATGAGCATGTTAGATTAATGGTCTGGGCTACCAAGCTATTTGAAAATGGGGCCCGCATTGGAGGAATAAATCATACTGTAACTGTGACATATTTCCCTTGATGATGTTGTATATCATTTGTCAATGAATTTTAATAAATGCTGGGTGGCACAGTGATTACTTTATACTAAACGGGCAAAGGAGAAACCCGATTATCTCACTGACATGAGTAACACTATCTATCAACACTGGCATGATGACATCACTTTTGAAATTATGTCATTTCTTAACAGATGAAAGCACCTTTTGGCATTTTAAAATTACAGTGTTACCTATACATTATAGTTCACCTAAACTTAATCTTTTAAAACTTTTCTTTACATAATAGTAATAATGATTCTTGCATTTGTTCATCTTCCAATATTTTAAGACATGGCTGTAGATGAAATGTCTTTATTCATTTTAAAATTACAGTGTTGCCTACATATTACTGTTTACCTAAACGAGATTTTTTAAACTTTCTTTATATTTGCATTCATTCATCTTCCAACATTTTACCACATGGCTGTACCCTGGCAGAGTAAAATGGAAATTGAACTCTACATAGCTGTATAGGAAGGAGAATTTTGTATTCTACAAACTAGATTGGCACAAAATATTCCATATGCCAAAAAAGTTAATATGAAGTAGCCCCAGGTCTCTTCTCTAATATCTGCATATTGCTTCCAGCTTTTAACTCTCATGTCATTAATTGCTCCCAACTCTTATTTTAATGTTCCTTCGAGCTGATTTTTTTTCATGACCAAAATAATACATCATTCTATTTTTGTAGTAGATGACTAATTCGGGAAACCACTGAGATTTTAATTAATGGCTTTCAAATTAAATATTCCAATTCTAAGCACATTATTTTAAATTAATAATAATAATAAACTTAGACTCCAGTGACACTGTAGAAAGACCAGTGCATTTGGATGGCTAGTGGTTCACAGTGCCTGCTGATATTGGCCCACTTATTTTATTTCCCTGAGTTTCAGTACACTTCCCTCAATCCTTCATTAACTAAATATTTGTGTACTTCCCAAGTGACCAGGTTCAGGCAGAAACTAGGAAAATGGAGGTGAGCACAGCATTGAATCTCCGCAGAGGGACGTGAGGGGAAAATCTGTAAGGGTTAGCAGGAGGGAGCGAGGCAGAAGTGCTAGGAGCAACGGCAAAATCATTGGTGTTGAGGAAAAGAGCCAGTGTACCGTGGGGAAGCATGGTTTAGAACTAAGAAGGAACTAAAGAAAGTAGAGAGGCTGCCACAGAATGGTGAGGTTGAATACGGTGACCAATTAGATGGTTCCACATACCTAATTGTGGAGCAGTGGTATCAGAGAATCTTGGCTTCGCCGTTTGCCATTTCCATGATCATTTGTAGATTCTTTTCCTCTCTAAACCTCTTAACTCCTAACCCGTCCGATAGTGATGTTTAAGCTAAGAGGATCCGCTTAACGCCTATGTCTGGCATATACTAAGCATTCTGTACCTAAATGGTGACGATTAATATTTGCTTATGCATTCCCCTTTTCAAAACAGCTCCTGTATGTGTTCTTGTTTTATTCCAACAAAAGCCCTAGGAGAGACTCGGGAGATTTCCAACAGCCTTTATTGTTTTTTGTATGTACAAAGGAGAAGACTCAAACAGGACACGTCTGACGTGAACGCAGAATCCCCCGACCTCCCATGCAGCCCTCTTTGACCATCGCACGGGATTCCATTTTAGCTTCTGTTTGAACCAGCAAGGAACTTCAACCCCTACTGGGGACGCGCACAGATTTGTTCATCTCACAGCTCGAGATGTCAGGCTCCCCTTTGGGTTTTTCCTACCCTTCCAAGCGATCGATCTTACACCGAAGCAGTTTCTCTCCTGCTAAGCCTTCCGTTTCGGAGGTTCAAGGTTAGGAATGTCCTGCCAGTCCACGGCCTGTTTGAATGAAGACCCGTAGTGTTTTCAATCATTTTTATGTGCGCTCAAGTCTCTCTCCCGCCTTTCTTCCATTACTTTGGTTTTCCTGAACTAAAGGTTTCTGTACAAGCTGTTTCTCAGGAAATCCTTAAAGCTTCCGCTAGAAATTGCCTCCGTGGGATAACCTTCCTCCAATAAAAAGCCACATCATCGTAGAGTGTAAGTTCACCCTGGCTCAAAAAGTCAGTCGTAAAGCCATGCCTAGCCCACTTTTTACTTGAATTGCAGATAATAAAGAGACCTAAAAAAAAATCCATCATGGCTTTGGGAGGAGGAGGGTGACGGCTCCCTGAGGACACTGTGCAGAAGTCTCTCCTCCGTTTAAACACTTTAGAACTGACCTCTCTGCTGGCTAAAAATGCCAGGGCAGCGCTTGCTGGCTCCGGCTGCTGTGCACATGGATGTGCTACAGCACCTTAATTCTCTCCCAGACAGCTCCTCTGTGATCCAGAAGGAGGAATAAGACGTTTCCGTTCTGACAGCCGCTGGAAGGCGATGCTAAATGACATTCCATAACTCTGTTAAGGAAACGTTAATGCCAGTCACCTAACATAAGATTGTGAGATCGCTGGAGATGGCATAGACGCCGTGCCAATTTTCTCCGTGGCAAACATGCACTTCAATGTTACTGAGGCCACTGCTCCTGTTCGCACATGTCAAATTCTCCTGCTGCCCCAGCACGGGGTCTTCTTCCTTGATTCTCCCTGTCCAGTTGGGTTGGGGAAACGCCTGGACCCCGCGCCTGCGTCTGCTCTGCTGGCTCTGTGGCCCTCTTTTGAGCACTGGTTTCCCCTCCTAAGCTATGCCAGTTTGGTCTCACTTCCAGTTCTCAGCCCTGCTCCCCGCATAGCGCAGGCCGGGGCTGAGAAAATGTAAAGAGAATTGAATTCTCCTGCCTCAAACCCAAAGAACTTTATGTACCACAAAGACAATGCTAAGAAAAATAATGCATTCCTTTGAAGCCTTAGAGAAGAAAAAAAAAAAAAAATAAGGTATTAACAATGAGACAGTATACTTGAAATTATGGATCTCAGAATCCTAAGCTTTTAATTCAAGCCACAAATTTAGGCATCAAATTGTTCTTGCCACAGAAGGGAAGCGGGTGAGATGTGAGGGTTACATGCTGCTGATTTGGGCTGTTTTTAATGATGGGAGAAGCCTGTCTATCATGGAACTCAGGCTGCTGCACGCAGCGGTGTGTCACCACCGCTCAGCACAGGCTGTCAAAGGTCTTGCTTTAAGTGTGTTTCCCCGAAAATTATCTCTGGCCATTTGTCTTGAACAGTTATATTTCAAAAACAAGTTCTTTGCTGAAAAATGGACAAAAGTGAAAAGAAATGAATATTGATGCCGAGCAGCAATCCTGACGAGAGAGTCCCAGAATAGACAAGAGTGTGGCTGGCTTTGCAGGCTCCCTGACTTCCCCTGGGACCTTGGGATGATTTATTCTATAAAGATAACAGCTGCAGTAAGGATGCCACCGTCATTAGAGTCTTGGTTACAAACCAACCGGTTAAGCCAGGGGTCCTTCACAACCTTCCAGGGTTATGGTTTGGATCAAAGACCACAAGAGGCAGTGGAGTCAGTAAAAGGTGAGCCGTGTTATAAGGAAGTGAGGTACCAGGAGAGGGTCCTTGAAGGGGATATTGACCCTAGCCCCTTCACTGTCTTTTTGTACTGGATGCCAAAAAGTGAACAACTTTCTCCTATCACATGCTCCCACCATGGTACACTCTACCATGACGGCACAAGCAACCATGGGCTAAAATGCTTGCAACTGTGAGCCAAAATACACACTGATTTCACATGAGAGGTTTATTTCAGAACGTTTGTCATAACCATGGGAAGCTGGTGCATGGATATCGTAAATTAGACAGGTACGCGATAAGAGATTTGTAAACTTCCCTGACATAGCTTCTAATGTGTTCTAAAACTGCTGATCCTGCCAGGCATGGTGGCTCATGTCTTTAACTCTAGCACTCAGGAGGCAGAGACAGCAGATCTCTGTGAGTTATATGTGATATATGATTCATGACTTCAATTCATGATTCACAGTCACTTGGTTCCTCATATCTTTTGTTCCATGATAATTTGAGTTTTGGAGCAATTTGGGTTTCTCTTTTTAAACTAGCCACCTGAATGCTCAGCGTCAATCTTGTAGTTTAATAAATCCAAAGAGCCATCTTAGATACACTTTTTAAAACCCCAACTATCATTTCATTTTAAAGGCAATGTTAAGCTAATGCTCAACTCAGTTATGTCTGCAGTCCCACCTCCAAATACTCGAGAAAGTGAAGATTAATCACAGGAAGGCAGTGCTTTGAGGCTAAAGCCTATGGTCCTGCCAGTGAAACTGGGGGGAGGGCATGGTAAAACAAGACACGTTGTTGGTAATAAAAAGAAGGGAGTTTTGTTTCATTGCTATAAAATAAAATATTCATAATAACTAATGAGTCGGCATTCTTAAAGTTAACTGGTCTGGGAAGTGTAGTAGGACAGAAAGAAAGCCAAGCAGAGTTATTTTTGCTTTTAAGTGTGTTATGGCTAGTCTTACCCTGCTAGTGAACCTGTATTTATTCTGGTCTTGACCTTCAGTTTCAAGACGATGGCCACATTATACACGGCCTTTAAGCCCTGTGTAGATCTCTATGCAATAAATAATGACAAGAACTCATAAGTAATTCCAGCTAAGAGAATGCAGTTGAGATGCAACTTTTCTAGAAGGTAAAACTCAGACAAAAAAAGAAAAATAGACCAGAAGTGAAATAGCATCATGCTTAATGACTGTCCGCTGGGAGTTTGCCGGCAGTCTTACCACATGATAATCCATCTACTATCTTGAAATTAATTATCTGTCTTAAGCACATATTAGATCACATTATTTACCTAATTTACATAATCATATTGCTTATGCAATTATCTGTCTTAAACAAAGATGAGATCATTTTGTTTTTGTGCTCAGAAGCTATGGCAGCCACTGTCACAGAGCGAAGTAAAAGTTCCTGAACATGACATTCAAAGACCTCACAGGAGCTACCTCACCAGTCAGGAGACCAGTCTTCTCCCAACTCCCATCAGTCACCTACATCCATACAAGAGTTCCTGCATATGCCCTGCCCTGTGTCCCACTGTCAAGACTTGGTCCTCCCCTCACTCTGAAACATACAAAAATAACCTTTGTTGACTTTCTTTCAGACCCAGCATACTTCCCAGACTGAATTGATTTTAGGTCAACTTATTAGTAGCTACAAGTAGATGATATGATGTTGAAAACCTTCTGAGCCTGGTGGCAAAAGGCCATCCAGGAGGCTGAAGTAGGAGGATCACAAGGTCAAGGACTGTCTTCGAAACTTAATCAGACTCTGTTTCAAAATAAAAAGTAAAAAGAGAGCTGGGACTGACTACATCTCAGTGTGGAGTACTTGCCTGGTGCACCGTTGGCTTTAATTGGATTAAATAAGACACTCCTTTGAAGGCAGTGCCTGTGAGAGACTTTTCAGCGAACCTTCGCTGAGGTGAGGATACACTGAATGTGGGTGGCTCTATGCCATGGACAGGATGAAAGGGACAAGGAGAGTGCTGGCCGGGTCTGTGTTCCTCTTACCCTGCTCCCTGTCCATCAAGAAGCGAGCAAGCAGACCCTTCCCACCATCAATAGGAGCCATGCCTTCTCTACCATGAACCATGAACCAAAATAAATTGTTCCATGCTTAAGTTGCTTTTTCTCAGGCAGTGGATCACTTCATGGAGAAAAATAACTACGTTACCCAACATGCAGGAAGCCACTGGTTCAACCCCCCAGTACAACAAAAAGAAAATGAAATGAAAGCATAAAGCATGAAACAATGGCGTTGAGGCCACTGTTTGACACTGAGTGGGTCTTAAAGCAGTGGTTCTCAACCTGTGGGTCATGACCCTTTTGGTAATGTGCATATCAAATATTTACATTACAGTTCATAACAGTAACAAAATTACAGTTATGAAGTAGCAGTGAAAATAATTTTATGGTTGCGGGTTACCACAACCTGAGGAACTGTATTAAAGGAAGTTTGAAAAGCACTGGTCTTAAAGAGACTGAGCGGAACCCTGACAATGCAGTGGAGGTCATTAGTGGGGGGTTAAAGAGAATCCAGGGAACTGTTCTAAGAAGGTAGATGGTTGAAAAAATAAGCAAAACCTCTAGTAGTAGAGAGGTTCACACGTGGTAATGCAGAAAACCTAAAAAACATTCCTAAGGAATTTGATGACCTAGTTAAGCAGATTTTCCTGTGAAATATTAAAAGAGCCACCTGACTTTTTCTTGCTGCTTCTGATAAAAACACAAAGGTAGACTGTTGAACTAAAATACAAACTGTTTAGTTTGCAAACAAAAGCTTAGGAATAAAAAAGAAGCAGAACTTGCTGCATGTGAGAGTAAAGCTGCTTCTAAATCCTCAGATGCCCAAAGGGCAGAAGCCAGGTTTAAGTGTGAGATCCCATCTGAAACAGGAGCTGGGGGAACATTCCTTACATCCTCACAAGGATATAAAGCAATGCCTGCTGGGCTCTTACAGATGTAAACAAAGAACTTCAAAGGGGCTGCAGAGATGGCTCAGTGGGTTAGAGTGGTTTCTGCTTTTCCCCTGAGGACCAGCATGTTTCCTAAAATGCATGTCAGCCAGCTAACAACCACCTGGAACTCTAGCTTAATAAGTGTGTGTGTGTGTGTGTGTGTGTGTGTGTGTGTGTGTGTGTGTGTGTGTGCAAGTGTGTGCATGCACATGAGAGCATATGCGCAGGAGGTGTACCTGTGGAGTCCAGAAGAGGGCATCATATCTCTCTGGAACTGAACTCTGGTGGCTCTGAACATGACCCTGGAAACTGAACTCTGGTCCTATGGAAAAGCAGCAAGTGTCTTTAACTGCTGAACCAGCTCTCCAAGAAGTTGTAAGTAAATTATGTGACTGGAAATATATCAATTTCTCCTAAGTGGGGCAGAAATAATACATGCAGGGAAGCCTTTGCCCTAGGACCACAACAGCTAAAAGCAGAGAATACAATCAATCATTTGCAAACGTGGGTTAATTTTATGGAAAATGAAGGATATCTTGATGCAGATCAAAGAGCTTGGATGGTAGTGGCAGGACCTAGAGATGCAAACTCAAAAAGCAGAGCTAAGCTCTCCCGGGGGAGCCACATGTGTGCTCTGCTGCTTCTTAGAGCTGTACTGCTAGAGCATGATCAGTTGCTGTTCTTGTCAATGTCACAGAGCCCCTTGCAGAAGGGCCCGAGGGCAGAAAAGCTTTCCTTCTTTCCTTCTTTAGCTTGTATTCCAATATGCTGGGATCGGCATATTGGAAAAGTCTTCTTATGATGGGAATGTATGAGAGGCTCCTTGCATCTTCCTTGCATGGACCAGGAATAAAGACTGTGGGCCAGATCAAGAAGGTGACACTATCCAGAGGCCCTCCTTAGGTGACCTATTTCCACCACCCGTGCCTCACCTCCTAAAGGTTCCATAGATTTCAAAATAGAATCACAGGATGGGCTCAGGTATTCAGAACATGAGCCTATGGGGCCAGGTCAGGTCCAAACCACAGCGCCAGTGATTGCTGTGTGCCTCCCACGTGTGACTATTTTGAACCAGAACACATATAGCAATTAAGATGTGCCCATCTCGTCTGTGAGAGTGGAGTGTACCATTCCTTCCTTTATCTCAGATAAACAGGAACTGAACTTGTAGAGCATTACTGGAGCAACTGAACTGATGACCCATCAGCAAACATGCACTAATAATAGTGATAGCATCCTGGATCTAAGGTTTAGCCCTGTGGGTCATGAATTTCACATTGAGGTGCCCCTAGGATGAGACAAGTACTCTGTATGGCATAGATCGTATCTATTCTAAAACAGGTCTGCAAATTATTCCATCCTCTCCCTTCCCCCACCCTCCTCACTACACACACACACACACACACACACACACACACACACACTGGCAATTCCACTGTGACAAACAGAATGCATTTCAAACATTTACAGACTGTAATTATCGCTGCAAGACACCGAGACTATTTATAAAAAGCAATGTATTTCGCCCTTTGTTGTCTAGCACACTCACTCTGGGAGGTCTCGAGACTGTCATGCTGAGAGGAAGTTGATAGCATGTGGAAAAGCCACACATAGATGTTCCATTCAAAATCCCTGGGTGCCAGTCAATATCACCCTCCAGACATATGCATAAGGACAGTTTCAGGAGACTTGAGCCCTCAAGCTTGCAAGTGATTGCAGCTGAGACCACAATTCATGTGTCACGCCTCCCTTGGGGTCTACATTTTACACACAGCTGTGAGCATGGTAAGTGTGGCTATGGCAAACTACCAAATGAAGGAGGTTTTGTGTTAAACAGCAACAGTCGTCTGGTAAGCACCTTATTGTGAGGATTAGATAGAAACCGAGTAAAGCTAAGGGTGTGGTGCTTAGCAAAATAAACCTTCAAAAGCTAGCTTTTCAGTCTGCTTAGTTTTCCCCAAAATAACTAACATGGCATGGGAGTATGCAAGAGACACTGTACCTAGACTTGTGGACTTGAGGTGATGACAAAGGCGAGGAGGAATTGATGAGCTTCCAGAGAAAACTCAATCTCCTGCCTGGCGGGAAAAGGTTTTCAATGTTAAGTAGAAATGAAGTTCTTTCTGTTAGAGTCTATCACATTCTAACATTGGAGGAAATCAGACTGTGTTGTTTGTTTGTTTCTTGTCTTCTCAGTTGTTTTTGGAGCAAATTAAAAGTGTTTGGATGGCTTGAATGATAATTAACTTAGGAAACTAGAAACAATGTCCAGCAACTGTAGGGGATAGAGACAAGGATGGGGGGGAACATGTGCTCCAACTCCCAAAGCTTCTGCAAAGTAAGGAGGTTGTTTCATCCCCTCTCATCAGCCACTCCCTACTCTCAAGCCTATGCTATAATCCAACTTGATCCCTGCCAATCTCCATCCATTACTGTCACCGTGCCTCATCGTGTAGAGCCAATACTGGGCGGAATTTTTTGTCTTTATAGCATCTAACTTTTTCTGGAAAAAAAAAATTCCACCTAGAATTGTTGGGTATGTGGACCATGCTTAAGAAAGACTTTGAATCACAGACTACAATGGATCAGAAAATCACAAAGCTCTCTTCTACCTTCTCTCATGCTTAGTACCAGTATTCACAAGACAAGAGAAAGGGCCAAATGAACCTTCCTTCCTGATTCTTAACTATGAGACCATCACTTCCCAGGTCACATCTTATTTGGGAGCTCAACCAGAAACCACCAATTCTGATGCCTGTGCTCCAGTGTGACAAACGGTCAATACTCCATTTTGAATTTGAAAATTCTGCCAACTCTTAGTGTCTCTCGGACAAAGTTCTTTCTGGCTCTGGTTCTTTTATCGCCCTACTTGGTTATGTTTAATGTCCTTCTACGCTAGCTCATGTTTTGGCTACTCTTGCACTATTATAACAAAATACTGTACAGAAATAACCTGTGAGAGGAACAATTTGCTTTGGGTTCTGGTTTCAAAGGGTTGCTGTCCATTGTGGTGGGACAGGCATGAGGGAGGGCTCCTGCTGTTCACATGACTGCAGAGACCTAAGTTAGAACAGGATCTGAGCTATATATAACCTTAAAGGGCCCAATCCTAGTAACCTACTTCTCCACCTAGACCGGATCTTCTTCAAGGTTCCACAGCTCACCAAATGGCCTACTAACTGGAAAACAAAGCCATAACTGTAAGTTTTCCATTACTATAGCAAAATACCTGAGACAGTCAATTCATAATTTGATTCACAATTGTGTGAGGCAGGTTCTCCAGAGAAAAAGAAATGGTAGAGTGCATATATGGTATAAAAGAGGGTTTATTAGATTGGTGTACAGGATCAGAGATAGTTCAACAATGGCTGTCTGTACATCAGAAAGGCAGAGACCCAAAGAGCTCCTCAGTCCATGAGTTATATCCTCAAAGGTCGAAATCCTGCCCTAAGGCTTGAAGCTCCCTTAAAGTCACCCCTATTAAGTCAGCACTGGGAGACCTGGAGTGTAGTGTCAGTGGAGAGGGGCCACAAGAGCAGCAGCAGATGCACAGAAAGAAGAGGTATGAACAGGCAGGCACACACCACTTTCTCTTCATGCCTGTTTAAGGAACAATGTGGGAGGCACCATGCACCTTGAGAGTGTGACATCCCCCTCAGTTGGTGGACCTTCAATGGTTAATTTTCATTGGTGGCTTTGATGCAGGCACTTGCATTTGGGTTTTATAGAGTGAGACCAGCATTCATCTTTCCTGACTTTAATCACAATGGGACCAGCCACCTCACACTCTTGCGGCCACACCAGGGCCACTCTTACACGGTGCATTCCTCGCCAAGGTACTACATCCCCAAGCAGCAGAGATAGATGACTATGGACTGAAACCTCAAAAAGCATCACCTTTAGGTACGTTTCTCATTGTTGTCACAAAGTGGTACTTTGATGAAAGCTTATGAAGGCAGTTTATCTTGGCTCATAGTTTAATGGAATACTCCATCATGGTGTACAATACCTCAGGTTGAGATCTTGTGGTAGTGGAGGCCTGTTCACCATGCTGCAACCAAGAGGCAAAGATGGAAGAGCAAGGAGAATCTCAATCTCATTATTTGCTACAAATGCATTCTCCCAGTGACACAGTTTCCTTCCTCTAGGCACCACCTACCAAGAGTCCACCTCTCATCCAAATAATGCCAAACTTTTAACACATGGGTCTTTAAGAAAACGATCAAGATTCAATACAGTGCCCACTTAAATCTTTTGTGGTACCTAAAGTCTGTGCTAGCTTTAACAGACATCTATGCCCCTAAAGGTCCACAGTTAAGGTTCTAAAAGTTGCTCGTAGCAGCCTTCTCCCTTGTCAAGGCAGGAAAGTCATCTGAGCACTCTGCTGCTTTTGAAGGATTCCTCCATCTTAGCTTGCCTTCTTACAACCCCATGGAACAAACTCCTGCCACGACAGAGTTCTCTCCACAACCAAGGGATGAGACCCATTTTGTTGTGGTTAAGCAAAGCATGTTAAATGAAATCATAGTGGAGGGATGAGAAAACTTCAGCTCCTTAGAAGGCTCCATTCCATACTCACATGACAAATTAAATATGCAAATGCCTTTGCTCCACGAACCAACCCTTCGGAGATGAGATTCCAAAAATATCTACAAATTGAAGCCAGAGGATATAGCTTCCGGTCATCTGAATAATGATTTCATTGCTAGAGAAAGGGCAAACAGTAAATAATTTCTTTTCATTTAATACTAAAGATACAGAAAATAGGACTTTTACATTTATCTCTAAAACACTATCCAAAAACTCTTTTGGCTCGAGGGAAAGATTTTAAATACAACCAATAAATAACAAAAGGGAAGAACACTCTGAAGATTGGTTTTTATCCTTATTTTGAATTCAAGAAGCATTCTCTCAGGAGGAGGAGTTAGGGAAGAGAGAATAAATGTTAACATCCATAGACTTTTCCCATTGGGATGAACTCTTGGAGATAATGGGACAGAAATGCTGGACAGGTCTCCCCAAGGAGAAAGCCAATAAGTCCTTTAAGCAGCAGCTGTAGAAACCTAACAGCAAATCTTGTAGATTTCTCATCCACTAAAATTCTAGGAAAATGAAGCAAAATTTGCAAGTAGCTAATTCTAATTTCAGGTCTTATGTTGCTCTTGTTAAATGCCAAGAAGTGGATTATAATGCCAAGAATACTTGACTAGCTATAGATATGTTTCCAGTTACACATAAATATTTAGTAGACGTAATACATATTATCTGGCATGTCTACCACTAAATTAAATTATTAATTACACGTCAAGCCCAAAAGTACTATTGAAGTCAAGTCAATGCAGTTATATAGGACATTTCTCTGCTTCTAGACCCACACAATATGCAATGACCTGGAGAGTCTGTGTTGAAGAAGATATATATATATATATATATGTTTTATATATTATAATATAACATATATTATATATAATATATTATAACATTACATATATATATATATATATATATATATATATATATATATATTACTTATAAACTGAATACTCCATGAAAATGGAAAGAAAACTTCTGGCAAAAGTGAGATAAATGATTAAGATAGTAGAAAACACAGGCTGTTGACCACCGGTGAAAGTGATATTAGGCTATATAATTTTCAGCAAATTTCCCCTTTCTGTAGATTCATGCAACTCTTTCCATCAAGAGCAAGAATCTACCCCCCTTCTTCCTTAACTCAGGGTTGTCTAACACTTCACTTTGAAAGCAAAGACAGTGAGGGGATGGTCCTTCACCACGTCTTCAGAGCAACAACCTGAAGATGCCTTGCAACTTGCACTTTTACTGTCTTGAAAGTGAGTTCCTATGAGGTCATGAGACCACATGAAGAAATGAGGACAACATGAAACAACCGTTATGGCTTGGATGTAAAAATGTCCCTCACAGACACACATGTTTTATCATTTTGCCTCCAGCTGACAGTACTGTTTTGGGAGGTTGTGGAACTCTTGAGAATAGGTGCGTAACTAGAAGAAATGGGTTTCAAGGGAAAGAAGCTTGAAGTTTACATTGTGGGCCCACTTTCTGTCCCATCTCTGCTTCCTGGTCCATTAAGTGGTTAGCAAGCAACTGTTATATACTTCCGCCACCACCAAGCCTCCCACTGCCATGAAGTTGAGGATTATATCACCTCAAACCATAAACCAAAATAAACACTTCACCCTTTAAGCCATTACTTGTCATAACAATGTGAATATTAAAAAAAAAACAAAAAACAAAACAAACAAAAACAAAACAATACAAAAAAACTGTTACCAAGAATTGAAGTCTTTGCTGGAATGAACCTGATCATGTGGTTCATAGGCTTTTGAACTGATCTGAAGTTTGAAGCTGTGTGCCAGAGACCCTGGGATGCTGTAAGCTTAATAGTCCATTCTGGAAACCAAAATGCCTGCAGAAAAATGTCAAGGAAAGGCTGTTCTCATGAACTTTTAGAGGGGACCAAGGACTGTCAGGGATTAAGCCAGGGACTATCCATTCTGGATCGTACTGGTAAGATCCGTGTCCTCAAACTTGGGTGAGACTGAATTCAGAAGTAATGGACCAATTCCTGTGGTGGCAGAGATTTCATGACAGAGTAGCATTCTGGCTGTTCTGTAATTACTGTTCGCTGCTTTTTGTTGTTGTTGTTATTTGTACAGTGATAAAGAGCAGCAGGCAAAGCAGAAACATATGAACAATGTGATTTTGGCAAGGAAAGGTACATGAATGGAAGGGACACTGTGGGCAAACCATTTGTAATTCATAAGGATGTTAGTGCTACAGTTAAAGAGGATGTTAGTGCTACGGTTAAAGAGCAGCCACAGACTTTGCAACAACTAAAGCGGTGAATTAACTAGCTGCACCCATGGAGAAGAGCTCCAGGGTCCAACCGTTTAAAAACACAGAAAAAAAAAAAAAAACAACGTTTCTGAAACGATAGAAAAACTTCAAGGTGTGCGTGTGGTTGGAAAATGGCCACACTAGGGAAATGTTTTTCCAGGCTCAGCCACAGAGGCACACAAAGGCTGGAGAGGCTGGAGAGCAAAGGACATATTCTACACCTTGAGGTGGCAGCAGAACACGGCTCTGGTGTCAGAGTGGAACGCTACTCCTACAAGCAAGAATGGGAAGGGAAGTGGAGGCTTACATCAAAGTCTCAGAAAGGCTGTTGAGGCTAGGTGATGTATATTATAGTTGGATTCTCTGCCTAGAACTCCTGGCCAGGTTGTATATGAAGCTGTGCAGGTGAAGTTACAATAAAAAATAACCTTTCATCCAAAAATTACCTGCCTACAAGAAGTGTCCAACCTATAATTGGCCCAATGTGAGATCCACCCCATGGCAGAGACACTATTAATGATGCTCTGCTCTGCTTGCAGACAGCAGCCTAACTTGTCAGTCCTCTGGGAGGCTCCAGCCAGTAGTGGATCAAGACAGATGTTAGACTTGCAGGCAAGCATGGGGCAGAGCTTCGGGTGTCTTATGGAAGTGTTAGAGGAAAGATGAAAGGACCTGGAGGGGACAGAAACCCCATAAGAAGGCCAACAGGGAAACTAACCCAGACCCATGGGGGCTTAAAGAAACTGAGACATCAGCTAAGGAGCATGCATGGTCTAGACCTAGGTCCCTGGTACAGATGTGGCCAATGTGTGCCTTGGTCTTCATGTGAATGCCTAGAGAGTGGAGGCGGCGGTTGGGGTGCTGTTTCTAACATGGACTCTATTGCCTGCTTTTGGATTACTCCCCCTGGCAGGGCTGCCTCGCCTGGCCTCAGGAGATGAGGATATGTTCAGTCTTGATGTGCTGGGGAGGGTCGATGTGGGGGGGGGATAAAAAGAAAGGGGGCTCCCCTTTCCAGGGGAGATAGGGAGAGGGGAAGGAAGAAGGAGGGAAAGGGGATACTGGGAGGAGCACAGGGAGGAGGCACCCTTGGGAGGTAAAACAAATAAACTGAAATAAAATTTTTAAAGAGAGAGAGAGAGAGAATAAGTAAGGATTACTTTATATTTTACTGGCATTTCTAAAGTCAGGCCATGTGATGCTTAATTTTTATCAGCAACTTGACCAGATTAAGGAATCCTAGAACATTTGTAAGGCACACCTCTGAGTGTATTTGTGAGGGCCTGTCAAGACACAATCGGGTCACATGTCTCTAATTCAATGAATGGGCTGGCACTTGTTAAATCTATACGACAAGAACATTATTCAGAGGTGATGAAAAGCGGGAGGAGGGACTCCGTTTAAGGAATGACATTGTAAGTTTATCCCTAGGGGCTGTGCCTTGTCCTGGATCTGTTCTATATTCCCTTTTGCTGGTTCCTGGGGACCACCATACTGCACACTGTTCTGCTCTGTCATCCCCTTCCCACCATGATGGACTGACACCTCTAAAACCATGCATCAGAAACTTTAAGTTGCTTTTCTTGGGTTTGTTCATAGTAAACCAAAATACTAATTAACATGTGCCACATGGTGGAATCCCCGCAAGTTTAATGACAACACAAAACAAGAGTAGCTTCCCAAAGTCAGTCATTCAACTCTGAATAGAATGAAGAAATCGAATGGTAATATATTATGGATATAGAGAAAAGAGAAGTTGATAAGTGGACATGAAAATAACCAAGGTTATTAAACCCGTTTGTAGACACAGGAAACTGCAGGAAGTAAGCCTCAGAGTCATCCAAGACAAGCTGGAATGAGCAAATGTGATCACACACACACACACACACACACACAAATGCATGCACACATGCAGCTATTGATGCCCTTCCAGGAGCTCTGAGAAGAAACTAGAATTTGCTTCTTAATATGTTTCAGCTACCTAACGTCTAGAGAAAAGCACATGTAATCTGAAGAAAGGCTCACATGTAATCTCTGCAAACCTTTTCAATGAGATAGAGCTCACAAACTATATCTTTGCCAAGTGATCAACTAAACAAGCAGTGCCTGTGTCTCAAAACGGAAGCAAATTCCACAAAAGAAACAATAAATGCAAGGCTAATGTATGTGAGATTTTGTGCTGAGGAAGCCATATCTCACTTCTGTGTGCCAAAACATTCTATAGGCTCTCAAGTGACAAATTAATTAACGCATCAAAGTCCTCAGAAACTGCTAGGACAATAAAAACTATTTCATCAGGACATAAATTTTATTTGGTAATGAGATAAAATATAATAACCATAGAAGCCTGCAATTTCAAAACATCTGACAAATGGATTACTGTTTTCATGACAGAGCTCTTCAAGGTGACAAGAAGTGGAGTATTAAGCAACTTTAATAAAACATTCTGTAGCAAATGGATGGAATTGAGGAAAAGATTATCCTGAGTGAGGTAACCCAGAAGCAAAAAGACACACATGGTATATATTTACTTATAAGTGAATATTAACCATATAATATAGGATAAACATACTAAAATCTATAGTTCTAAAGAAGCTAAACAATAAGGAAGATCCTAAACATACTAAAATCTATAGTCCTAAAGAAGCGAAACAACAAGGAAACTTAATCATCATTCAGAAGGGCAAACAGGATAGACATCAGAAGTAGGAGAAAATAGGACAGGAGCCTACCAGAGAGGGCCTCTGAAAGACTCTACCCAGCAAGATACCAAAGCAGATGCTGAGACTCATAGCCAAACTTTGGGCAGAGTGCAGGGAATCTTATGGAAGAAGGGGGAGATAAAAAGACCTGGAGAGGACAAAAGCTCCACAAGGAGACCAACAGAACCAAAAAATCTGGACTCAGGAGGTCCTGCAGAGACTGATGAATCAACCAAGGACCATGCATGGACAGGACCTAGCCCCTTGCTCATATGTAGCAGATGGGCAGCTCAGTCTCCATGTGGGTTCTCTAATAGGAGGAGCAGAGGCTGCCTCTGACATGGACTCAATGGCCAGCTCTTTGATCACCTACCCCTGGCAAGGTGGCCTAGCTAGGCCACAGAGGAAGAGGATCCAGACAGTCCTGATGAGACCCGATAGGCTAGGGTCAGAGAGTCTGGGAGTCCCTTATCAGTGGACTACGGGAGGGACATAAGAATGGAAGAGGGAGGGAGAGTGAGACTGGGAGGAGATGAAGAGGGGGTACAGCCAGGATACAAAGTGAATAAATTGTAATAAATAATAATAAGAAAGAAAAAACATTCAAAAACAGTCTACATATAGTAAAATGAAAATAACTTTAGATTGGGATATGTTCTTTCTAGTGCTTGTTTTTAAATTGGCTCCTTGATAAGTTAACATATGTACCTGATATGCATTAAAATATAGCCTTTATAGAGTGCAGGGAATCATATGAAAGAAGGGGGAGTTAGTATGACCTGGAGAGGACAGGAGCTCCACAAGGACCAAATATATCTGGGCATAGGACTCTTTTCTGAGACTGTTTCTCCAACCAAGGACCATGCATGGATATAACCTAGAACCCCTGCTCGGGTGAAACCCATGGCAGCTCAGTATCCGAGTGGGTACCCTAGTAAGGGGAACAGGGACTGTCTCTGACATGAACTCAATGGCTGGCTCTTTGAGCCCCCCTCCCCCCGCGAGGGAGGAGCAGCCCTGCTAGGCCACAGAGGAGGACATTGCAGCCAGTCCTGAAGAGACCTGATAAGCTAGGGTCAAATGGAAGGGAAGGAGGACCTCCCCTATCAGTGGACTTAGAGAGGGGCAGGGAGGAATTGAGGAAGGGAGTGTGAGATTGGGAAGGAATGAGGCAGGGGGATACAGTTTGGATACAAAGTAAATAAACTGTAACTAATATAAAAAAAATAAAAAAGACTTCAATAAAAAAGTATAGCCTTTAAATATTTACTCAGGTTGTTCATTATTTTTAGATATTGTCACAGTTATATTGTCAAAAGTATATGCTTAGCTTTTAATGAGTCTTTAAAAGTTTCCATAATTGTATTCTCTCTACTATATTTGTGTAATAATTAATTCATTCATTAGGTAGATAATACTACCTTGGAAAAGAAATTCAAGCATGTGGTATAATTGGATGAAAATGCAGTAATGACCACTTGTTCTTTGTGCTTTTATTCTTTCAATCTTTCTGTGTCTAAAATATAACTATTCTAATAAAAGCATCCCAAAGAACCAAAATAGAGCCAGCCTCCAGCTGTGATAATAAGACTTGAGTCTGAGGCACATCAAAAATTATTACAAACAAATTAACCACTTATCGTGATATTCTGTAGTCAGAGAGGAAGATAGGAAAAACAATAAAACTATCTTTTGTAGAAGAAAAAAAAACTATTGAGAAGAATTTATTCTAATCAATTGATAACTGTCTGCATTTTTGATCCTTCACAGTCATGAGCACATATAGTTGCGATAATATACCTAGAAATGCATTGTATAGACGCAAACAACAAATGAGAGACAAAGAAAGCAGTAGGAGACTGACGAGTGCTGTGCTGACCACTTCAAAATAACACAGGAATTCAGGAGGCCTTTGTAACATCAGGGATTCCCTCCATTCCGGAGTGTCGGATGGACAGATTCCTAAGGATTTGGGATCAATGCCATGCATTTTTAAAATAGCATAGAAACCAGAATAGTGCGAACAAAAAAAAATCTCTAATTTTCTAATGCTAACGTTTCATCAGTTCTTCAGCTAGGAATATAAAAGTACTAACAGTATAAATTCCTTATTAAATAAGTTCAATTACAATAAATGCTCTTTCTGTGGTATTAAAAAAAAGATAATTTTAAAAGATACTAACCCTCGTACTCAAAGACAAAGTACAACATTTTAACAACTGTATAGACAAAGTTCTTTGGGAAAGAGCCTTGTGGTTATTTGGTCCATATTCAAAAGTTCTCAACCTGTGAGTCACAACCCCTTTGGGGCTGAGAGACCCTTTCATGGGGGTTGCCTAAGACCATCAGAAAACATAGATATTTCTATTATAATTCATAACAGTAGCAAAATTGCAGTTATGAAGTAGAAATGAAAGTAATTTTATGGTTAGGGGTCACCACAACATAAGGAACTGTATTAAAGGGCCTCAGCATTCGGAAGGTTGAGAACTGCTGGCTCAAATAGCTAAAGCATAGTTTATCCAGCAATGTTCAGTAATCTCATGACTACCAAGGGATAGAGAGAAGTCAAGGACCCCAGTTCTAGTCTCGCACTTCTCCATGTGCTAATCCTTTCTTGACTTGATAGCTGTGCTCATTTGAACCAAAAATGTCTTCCACAGAGTCATATTTAAGTACTTGTTCCCCAAGTGGTTGCACTATTTGGAATGGCTGTGAGTCTTCCAGAAGTCCAGGTAGTGTAAGTAAGTCTCTATGGATGGACCTTCACCTTCAGCCCCTTCCTCTGCTTCCTAGTCAGCTGTGATGTGAACAGCCTCAGCCACATGTTCTTACTGCCATGCCTTCTGACCAAGAACCAAAATAGGCCTTCTTCCCTTTACATCATCTCTGTTAGATCACAGTGCTGCTAAGTAGCTAATACAATGCCATCCGCTTTAGCTTTGGTACAGCAAGTGGCCCAGTACTTCTAGAGAAAATGCCCATGACAAGTCACTGTCTGCCTGCTAACAAAAGCATTGGGAGCCCTGGAAAGAATGCTTGCAGCTCACAGACCAGACCAAGGCATGCATCTTCTATCATATGCACTAAAATAATGTCTTAATGCTGCAGAGAGACACCGTGACCAAGGGAATTCTTATAAAGGAGAACATTTAATCAGGGCTGCCTTCCACTTTCAGAGGTTTAGTCAATTATTGTCATGAAGGGAAGCATGGCAGTGTACAGGCAGATGCGATGCTGGAGAAGGAGCTGAGAGGTCTACGCAGATAGCAGAAGGAGACCGGGTGCCACACAAGTTGTAGCTTGAGCATACGAAACCTCAAAGCTCACGCCCACAGTGACACACTTCCTCCAACAAGGCCGTGCCTCCTAATAGTGTCATCCCTATGGCCAAGCATTCAAAGACATGAATTTATGGGGCCATTCCTGTACAAACTACCCTAATAAACATGCAAATCAAGAACGTTCTCTAGAAGAACCAGACCCACAGCTCGTCAGATGAGTGGCTGTGAGTTATCTCAACCTACCTTCCTGACAGTGGCACCTCTGATAAGATTCAAGGCCACATCAGAAAACACCTATTGTGCTTTGAATTTTCGTCTGTTTTTGAAAGTTTGTAGGGGAAATAAATTAATTTTAGACTTTAGTCGTTCTACAGAGGACTGCAAAATGGTTTGCAGTATTTTTAAACAAGGCCTAAAATAAAATTACTCACATAACAATTATTAAGTATATATGTATTCCTATAGACACATAGCTATATATTTACACACATAAATTGATGCATCTGTGTGTATGTGGTATGTGTGTGTAAGAGCGTGTTTGTAGTGTGTATATGAGAGTGAGTGTGTGGTGTGGTGTGTTAATGTGATGTGTGTGTGCTGTGTATGTGTGAGTGAGTGTTTAATGTGTGGGTTTGGGTGCGTGTGTGTGAGTGTGTAATGGGTGTGTGAAATGTGTGTGTGGTATGTGTGGATGGTGGGTGTGGTGTATACATGTGTGTGATGCTGTGTATGTGTGAGTGTGGTGTGTACGTGGTGTGTAAGGATGGTATGTGGTGTATATATGGTGTGTGTATGGTGTGTATATGAGTGAATGTGGTGTGTGTATGAGTGTGGCGTGTACACGGCGTGTGAGGGTGATGTGTGTGTTGTGTGTATATGTGGGGGGGTGTGGTGAGGACAGTGGCAGAGGAGGTGAAAAGGATCAAACAACAGCCTCAAGCATGCTAGGCACTTGCTCTGTCATTTCCTCACCTCCTAAGTCCTCAAGTATAATTTAAATCTTGATTTGTTTCCTCCTTTTTTCTCCAACCTCACTACTACTTCCAAGACTAAATGTGCTCGTGTAATTAAAGTAAGTGCAATATCTGTGGTTGGGGGATTACTCCGTGGTTAAGATAATGTGCTCTGCTGTTGCAGAAGACCTAAGTTCCTTGCACCTACTTCAAGCAGCTCAGATAAAGAGAGCTCTAATGCCTCAGACCTCCACAGACAACTGCACACGCTCTCACACACGCATACGCATAATTTAAAATAATAAAAATTAATCTTAAAATGATTCTAAGTCAACTAAAGTATTTGTGCCAGCATGATAATATTGCCACCTTCAGGCACAAGTACAACTCTGTCACTTTTACTTTCAAATGAATTGCTCAAATATCCATCTGGTGATTAACGTGCATAGTCAACCTGACAGGATTTATAATCACCATGGGCACACACCACTTCGTGTGTCTCTGGGAGTGGTCCTCAAAAAGTTCGGTTAAGGCTGGGAGACCCAGTCTTGGAGGAGCAATGCTATTGCACGGAGTAGGACCTCTAACTGAATAAAAAGAAGAAAATGAGTTCAGCATGATCGTCTGTCTGTGCTTCCTGACTGAGGCCATGGGGCCGGCCACCTTCTGCCCCCGCTGCTATGACTTCCACGCATGCTAAGGTGAACCGTACCCTCCAAGCGGGAGAGAACACATACACATAAGTACAAACATATGCACACATATACGTACAAACATACACGTGTACACATTCACAGAAACCTACTACGCAGACATACACACACGTACACACATGAAACACACACGTACATACTCATGCGTACATATAAAGACACACAACGACAACAAAAACCTTTCTTCTTTTTGTCTAAAGCTGTTTCTTTCATACATTTTGTCACAGAAGTGAGAGAAGAAACTAATGCACAACATTGGTGCAATAAACCTGACCATGTGGTTCTTAGGCCTTTGGAATTGGTTTATGGAAGAAATGTCTAGGAGTTTAGAGCTGTGCGGTTAAAAAAAAAAAAAAGAAAAAAACATTAAAACTTAAAAAAAAAAATCACACTAAAGTAAAGCTTAATGGGCCAGACTGGTGGGAGTTCAGAAGACCAAAATGGAAAAAAAAAAAAAAAAAGTGTGAACAGTGGAAGTAGCTCAAGGGATTTCAGAGGGAAACAAAGACCCTAATAGGAGCAAGTCATTCCTGTTTTATTCTGGCAAAAGATCTAACCACATTCTGCCTGTGTCCTTGAGTTATGCTGTCCTCACCATGATGTACATTCACACTGAGCCAAAACAAAGGCTTTCTCAAGTTGCTTTTGTTGGATGTTTTGTCATCTCATGGGAACAATAAATAATGCAACCCAGTGTGTCAGAATGATCCAAAAATTCTGAAAAAAAAAGTCTTCAACCTAAAGTGACCAATCTGGCTTCCCAAGAGCAAGCATGGAGAAAGCAATGAGCCTAAGAAGTCCTGGATTTCTTCTTTTTCTGTGACCAAATACATAACTTAAGGAAGCAAAGATTTGCTTGGGCTCATAGTTTTAAGGGACACAAAGCATCATAGTGGAAAAAGCACCATGCCATCTCAACAGCACACACATCACTTTCAAACCATACAAAGTCTCAACTTTCACTGCCATTTTTTTTGTGTTGCCCTCAGCAAAGTTTTTCAAGGCTAGGTGTCTGTATCTGCTCTACAAGAAATCCACAGCTAAGGTCATGTAGTGTCTTAAAAATGCCTCCCAGTGGCGCTTCTTTTCCTTATTTGCATTGATCTGTTTAGTTACTGTGCTCCAAACTCAGCTGAAATAATGGAAGCAAGAGAGATCTCCAGCCTCACCCCAACGTGGCAGTTAAACCAACACACAATGTCTGAATCGTGACCAGAAGCCCAGACATCATCTTCCTGATGTGGCTTTCATCTTAGAAACCCTCTTCATCTTGTAAATGTTCATTGCAGTGAGTCATTGGTCTGGTTCGAGACACGTCTGGCTCCTGCTGCACCATCAGTACTGGATCCTCACTGGACTCCTCTCAGATATCCTGTTGTTGCCCTGTGTCATGGAAATCCTGCCGCTTTGGATCTGCGGGACTGGCCCTTTCACATACTCCAGCCGTTCATAGATGGAGTAGGTGGTAGGCTGGGCCAACTCAGAACCCTGGATCTGGGCTTGGGTGGAAGCTGCTCTGTGCCACCAGAGCCAGCTCTACTGTGCTGCCTGGGGGTGATGCTGGGCCACTCTCCTGAGTGAAGAGCGAGTTCACGGGTGAAGAGCAGGGCCAGTCCTCCTGCTCTGACAACCTCAGGGCCAGATGTTAGGGCAAAAGGATATATTTATTTCGTGACAAACTGTAACACACCACGACACACTGCAGCTTCCATAGCGAGAATTTGTTTCTTTTTGTTGTTGTTGTTGCTAATTTTTTTTTCCTCTTGGGGTGGTTGCAAGGGTGGAGAGGCAGATAGGAAGAAACAGGGAGGTGAGTGGTTTTAGAGTGCCACAAAGAATCAATAAAAAGTTTTAAAAACTTATGTACTTATGCTATAGATACTAATATCATTCTGGAGAAACAAAGTCCTGGTTATATGGGTAAGTACTATGTTAGGCCCTAAATAACGACATGCAATGAGACAAAATTTCTGCTCTCAAGAAGTATGCAGTTTAAAGCTGCTATGAACGTGGTTGAGCAAATGTCCTTGTTGTTTACTTGAGCATCTTTTGGATATATACCTAGGAGTAGTATAGCTGGATCTTGAGGTAGCACTATTCCTAAATATCTGAGAAAGTGCCAGATTGATTTCCAAAGTGGTTGTAGAAGTTTGCATTCCCACCAGCAATTCAGGAGAGTTCCCCTTTCTCCACATCCTTTCCAGAATGTATTGTCACTTGAGTTTTTGATCTTAGCCATTCTGATGGGTGTAAGATGAAATCTCAGGGTCATTTTGATTTGCATTTCCCTGATGACTAAGGATGTTGAGCATTTCTTTAAGTGTTTCCCTGCCGGTCGATATTCCAGAAGAAGACAATGCAGACAGTCCTGATGAGACCTGATAGGCTAGGATCAGAGGGAAGGGGAGGAGGGCCTCCCTTATCAGTGGACTTGGGGAGGGTCATGGGAGGAGATGAAGGAGAGAGGGTGAGGTTGGGAGGAGATGAGGGAGGGAGCCACAGCTGAGATACCAAAGTGAGTAAACTGTAATTAATAAAAAAAAAAATTTAAAATAAAAGTGAATTGCTAAAATTAAATTTAAAAAAGTATGCAGTTTAAGAGAAGGGCCACATGTATTTTTAACTGTTATCCCAAGAGTGATGTTGGCTCACATATAAGATGTCAGTTAATACTGTTAGTTATTCAGTTCATAACTGCTGTATAACTGATTTAAATTTTAAAAAGGGTTCTTAATTTTGGCAAAGAAAAGGAGAAATCTTTTTCATCTCTACAAGCCAGCCAGACATCAATCAGATAATAACTTTCATCCTCAATGATGACTTCTGATACTATCTGATATTTAAAAGTCTATTCTATGCATGTTGTTTGATCCTTATAGGGATCCTTTGAGGTAAATAGTTTACCCCATTTTTTTTCTTATAAAGGAAGAAGAAAACAAAAATGTGATCTAGATTGGCTAGTAACAACCAGTAATTGGGGCTGAACCTAAGAAGGCTGGCTTATAGAGCCCGTGTTCTTGACAACATCTTCCTTAAACTTAGAGAAAGGAAGTCTCCTTGCTTCCTGGAAACTCCATAAATCTTTGTAAGATTCCACCTTCCTTGGCACCACTTCTACCCCAAATCCAGAATGTAGATCAGAGATGTTTTTGCACAAGAAAAGGAGTAATACACTCTGACGAGTAATCAGTACCTACACTAACGAACCCTCAAAGATACGGAATTAGAGTTCCTCTTCAGGGATCTTTGGTCTCCGCCTGGATGAAAAATGTCTGGAAACTTTTAAAACAATGGTTCATAACACGCATCCGTGAATCCTGCACACAAATAAACAAATATTCTTTTCACTGTCCTTTGACTGAAATCCAGCATGTTCTTTAGTTATAAATATTGTTGACGAGCTGAGGTAGAATTATGAAAAGCTGTCACTTTGTAACCACTTGAAATCACATCAATTCTCAAACCACCACAGCCTGCAGACATCTCAAAAATAAACAAACAAACAAAAACATATATCTAGTCACTTCTTTGAAATTTCTGCTAATTAACTGAACTTAGTATAAAATTTTGTTATTATATATCAATATAATAAATATATCTAAATTGCTAAATCAGAAGTATATGTTACTTGCTTGGTAATGATATTTCAATGGCATTGGTGTCATTTGAAATACTATTTATTTATTTCTGTTTTATGCACATTTTGCCTGCTTGTGTATAAGTACAATGTGTGCGTGCCAGGTGCCCTCCAAGGCAAGACCATGGTGTTGCTTTCCCTGGAACTGGAGTTACAGAATTGTCATGCCAACTGGGGGTCAAACTGTTGTCTCCTTCAAAAGCAGCAAATGCTTTTGACCACTGAGCCAAGCCTCCAGCCCTGATGCTGTGTAGTTTATATAATAGATTTAGTAAGATTATCTGAGAAGAAATCTCTAGACATAAAAAGACTCAGATATCACTCTCATGTTATTTATTTTCCCAGGGTGTCATACATGCTATGTTAGCACTTACCACTGAACTGCACCTTTAGCCCCATGTCTTTGCTGTAAATAGATTTTTCTCTTCTGCTGCGTAGCCTTAGTCTCCTTTAGTCTATGGTACACCTTAGATCACACTTGTTCAGCACAGCAGTTCTTATATCACATTTTTAAGGTCAACTGTAGACCTTGTCAGCCTCCAGAAAAAAGCATAACAAGTTTGAAGTTTCCCTTAGAAAATTCCAGAGCGAGACTTAGAAATCAGAGCAGAATCCCTATGAAGAGAGAGGGAAATCTAGATGCAGCAGATGTTAATGCTTTTGCTTTGTTGCTTTCTTCCACCACCCAACCCTGTCTCTCCTTCCTCGAGTACTGAAACTATTCCGTTTTCCTCCTCCTTTATCCTTCATCGGTGTTTCACCCTGTCAGTCTCCCGCCTGTCTAAACCCATCCTGGACCTGCTCAGCGGTTCTGAACTGACCTGATATATTTATGTCCCATTGCTTTTATAGAATCATTATTGCTGTGCTATGTCCCTTATCTGCTATAACTACAAAAACAGACCTCCTGGTTTGCCCAAGATAGTCCAGTTTATATTTGCCACCAGCATACTTACTTGTAGTCCCCGACACATACCCTCAATGCCTCCTAGTGCATAACAAATTCTACAGTTATCTCAGATATAACCTATTTTCAGAGCTTCACCCAATAAAATGTTCCCTACAATATATTCTGTGGAGTACAACTCCTAAAAGAAGCTTTAGGAAGGAGAAAAGGGGCTTGCTGCATGAATCAACATGGCAAATAAGCCTGTAAATTCACAATTACTATCAGTGTGTTAAAATCTGGAAGAGGTCTTGAAGTAGAAAATCGTTTTTAACTTTCCTATTACTCAGTGTTTCCCAAGCTTGTTTAACCACAAAGCCATTTTCCCTTGAATCCATAATGCATTTCGCGTGGATCACTGCCAGGATCAAATCCTCTCTATTAGCAGCTGCCCTTTGGGGTGCTGGGCAGTTCAGAGGGTAGCCGCTTGCTCACTCAGAGCTCTGGCTGGATGCTGAAGCAACTGGGTTCCAGTCTGTTCTGGCTCCCAGTTCACCACTGAGTGCAATTCACATTAGCAACCATGATCCACAAAGCCATTTTGGCCCTTGGTTAAGTGAAGTAATTTGGATCTCAGCGGTGCTTTTAATGGCTTCTAATTTCACTCATAAAATTTTTCAATCATAAAAATCCTCGTTTTTAGTACCGAATGGGGAATTTTGTCAGCAAATCACTTGATCTACAGTTGCTAAGGTGATTTCAAAGAGCCCCTTCCATCTGGCCAGTATTCCTGCCCCCAAGCCTTGCCAAGACCACGCCATGTACTCAGCTTTTCTATATGGAAGCAGGGTAGATGCTTTTATATTTAGCACACACTGAGCTTATTCATCTCTTGGTTGTTCATGGTATATTAAACTCCTACGAGATGCAAGTCCTCAAAGAGATACAACATGCTATAGACATCTTCATGCTCCCTCGGTGATGTGGTTTGAAACTACATCTCCCGGACAATTTATATGTCAAAACTTGAATTACGATGAGGTGATCTCACAAAGGAAGGCCTCTGGGAGAAATTATTAAGTAGCTTCCGTCTTGGTAAGTGATTGAGCCTGTCCTCACAGATGGGTCAATGTCATTATAGAAGAGGTTGGAAAGAGGTGCCTGGTCTTCCCATAAGGACCCTGACTTCATGCCCTTTGCTCTTTTATCCTTTTTACCATTTAAGGACACAGAGTTTCCCTCTGCAGAGGGCAGTAATGTCACATCACCTGGAAAGGAGAGAGAAGTGCAGCAGACATTGAATCTGAAAGAAACTTGGGACTGGACTTCCTGATCTCCAGAGCCAGGAAATCAACTCCTTTTATTTGTAAATGACTGAATCCAAGATATTTTTGTTAACTAGGAGTGGTGGCACACATCTGTAATCCCAGCACTCAGGAGGCAGAGGCACATGGATCACTGAGAGTTTGAAGCCAGTCTGTTCTACAAAGTGAGTCCAGGACAACCAAGGCTACAAAGAGAAACCTTGTCTCAAAAAAAAAAAAAAAGATATTTTTGTTATATCAGAAGGACCAGATTAAAGACAGTTAAGTATTTGGTCAAATGCTTTAAATGTTGTGCTTGTTTTGTCTGTTCGCTGTGTTTTATTTTTAAGGGAGAAGAGGAAGTAAAAAAGAAAGAGGGTGGAAGGGAACATAGGATGTTGACGGTAGAAACTAAAGTAAAACATGGCCTGTGCTTACACTTAGTGACCGATACCGAGTCAACGTGGCACTTGTAGGGTTTTGTCCTGTCTTTTCCAAATTATATTTAGAAAAATAACTAATTTCAAAAGTGTTCATAAATAAAATACCCTAGAGGGAAAAGATGAACAAATATAGTATAAGGGCCTATTGTATTTTCATTGAGAGAACTGCTCAACTCACATATACTTCATGCTACATTTAGCCATATTCTGAACTACTAATTAGATAAAGTAATTAAGAATTAGAAGGCAACCTACATCAGGTACTATTGATATGCAGAAAGGGCCCAGTGCTGAATAGCGCTTATGGGTAAGAAGGTCGTTCTTGTGATGCTTCAAAAATAATAAGACTATTGCTTGAAAAATACAGAAACACAGTAGGGTCTGTTTGTGTGGAGGAAGGGCATGGGTGAGAAAGAAGAGAGAGTACTGTGATGGTTAATGTAAGCAATGCACATTGACACACACACAGGGAATTCCAGGATAGAGTCTATTATTAGGTAAGATATTAACAAAAATATAATGCCAAGTTTTTTACTTTGAAGAAAGCACAACAGTACACCACGATATTATGTCTCTAACTCCAAGTCCTCCGATAAAGAAAAGGATGCATTTATGCTCAGTAATCAAAGTGTAAACTGAGAAGCAAAGGATTTAAACCAAATGTGGTGGAACGTGCCTATAATGTCAACACTCGAAAAGTAGAGGCAGGGGGATTATGCAAGTCCCAGAGCAGCCTAGCTGAACAGTGAGCTCTAGGTCAGTCTGGGTTATATAGCAAGAAGAGTTATACAGCAAGATGCTGAGCATGCCAGACAGTCTCCTGACTGAGCTGCATGTTCATGCCCAGGGCTTCAGCTTTCATCCTTACTTTTCGTTTTCTACCTTTACATTTCTTGAACTACAACACTACAGTTTTCATGTAGCATTTAAGAAATCAGAAAGCAGGAAACTTAACCACCCAATGCACAGTAATGTACAGCTAGCAAAGTCTTTCTGAGCTTCTCTTAAGCCATGTTTATGGAGGGCTGGCTCTGCAGTCAGCAGCGCTTGTTGTTCTTGCAGAGGACCTGGGTTCAAGTCCCCGCACCCACATGGTGGTTAAAAAACATCTGTAATTCCAGTTTTAGGGAATCCAGTGCCCTTTTCTACCCTTCAAGAGCAATCAAACATGCACACAATATGTGTAAATACATACAGGGAAAACACAAAAAAAAAAAACTTAATATTTTTTAAGTTTTTAATAAATATTTTTTTAATGTAAGAGTGTTATGTAACAACAGAAAAAAAACAATCATTACTGCATTCTAGATCACTGTATTCAACGCCTTTCACTGCCACCACCACCATTACCTTCCCTTGTCCCTGTTATGGCCCCTTGATGTCCCCCTTTCTCCCTACAAATAGTTCTTTCTCCTATATTATCACCTGTTCGGGTGTTTGTTTGTTTGGGGGGTGGAGTTCCAGACAGTGTTTCTCCGTGTAGCCTGGGCTGTCCTGGACTCGCTTTGTAGACCATACTGGCCTTGAACTCCCAGAGATCCTCCTGCCTCTGCCTCCCTGGGTGCTGGGATTACCACACCCAGCTACCTTTTCCCCTTTTAAAACATCTGGGTCACTCTGTTTCATATGAGCCTAGTGGTGTCGGAGACCCCGCAACAGCAGAAGCAGCTGCTTGACAGTTCCAGCTGATAAGAGTGCTGTTGCCCTACAGAAAACATCTCTGGATTACCAGTCCACAAATGGCATTGCTTTTTCCTATATGTCTGCCTGCTTGTTTCTTACTGTGACTCCATCCTTTTCCTCTAATGCAGCCCTAGTTCATGCAACTGGTAAGATTTCTAGGCGGACTGAGGGAAAAGGAGATGGCTCAGAAACAACCACTATGGAGGACATGTTCCTCTTGGCTATAAATGTGGTGAACCCTGAATTATCTGAACAAGAAATTGATACCATAGAGGCCTTTTGTGCTAATTGTTCTCTGAAAAACTTTAGTCAGCTCATGGATATCAAACGATATCAGGAAATGTTTGAGTTTCCACACTCAGCCCCCAGATTCCTGCAGTTGAAAGGAATTAGACCCTAGAGAAACTATTGAACTCATAATAAATTCTTTTTCTAGAAAGACTTGGTCATATGGACATGACTCCTTGGGATAGGATGAGGAGATTACAGGAGCGTTGTATAGTTTGTGAGGAAGGGGCTGGAGACCCTCTGAAAGATCACTCCATTTACAAAAGATGTTTAGAAAGAGCTCAGAAAGAACTTGCTCAGCTACAAACAGCAGCTGAGAATTAAGAATAGTCCAGTTTGTTTAGCATCTCTTTGTTCTTATGCCACTAATTATAACCACAAGATTTTGCCCCGATGACCTATGATGTAGAGGTTCGTCTGAGAAAAGTACTGAGTTAATGATTAAATATGCTTGCTTGCTTGCAATGTAATCACTGGACCGTGTATGCGGAGTACAGCTTGCTGTATTCTGTTCTGTTCTGTGAGTTCTTGGATACAATCATTGTACCATGTATGTAGTGTACAGCTTGTATATTCTGTGCATTCTCATTTGTGGATCTTTGGGGAAAAGCCAATATTCTGCGAAAGACAAAAAGGTTTTAATCATGTAGAAAAAAAATTACAAGGAAACACTTTAACAATAAAAGACTGGGATTGACTCTTTCCTCCAAGGAGAGAAGAAAGAAAGCAGAAAAAAGAGAGCATGCATAGACACCAGAAAGACTGCCTCCTGAGAACAGTCTCTAGAAATGAGTCATCTGTGATTTTCTCTTGTGCCAATCCATTCTTCCCAATCTAGAGACCCATGATTGGCTGAGGCTGGCCCCTGGACCAGTGGACCACACTGCAACATTCTTGAGCTTCAGCAACTGAAGAGAATAAGGAAATAAATGCTCTGCCTGACTGACTCAGCGTCTCTCCCAGGTCCCAGATGCAAAGCCGGGGCCAGGGAGCCATATGCGCAGCCGTAGCTTTTGTTCATGAGTCCATGTTAGAGATATAAGATGCTGTTGGGCTCTCTTACCTCCACTGCATCCCTCCCCAGGTCCTGTCTTCCAGTGTCTATCTGGACATTGTGACCACCATAAAATCAATTCCACAGCAAAGCAAATTGCGACCGGAAGTGGTGCCTTCCATTTTAGAAAAGTTATTTGCCCAGATCTAGTCAAAAGCAAAGCATCTATCAGGAAACAGCCAGTCTCGTGCTTCACTCAAAGCTGTGTACTTGACACCACTCCACTTGGAAGTGTTGCTGCCTTCCGGAGTCCAGAGGAAGCTGAAAGCCTTCACTGTCAAGCTCACTAAGCCACTGGACCATCTCCATCACCAAAAGGCGACACCATTCACCCAGATAATCATGCCATAAGCCAGAAATTCTTCATTCCCCTCTGATGGAGTCAGTTCTGCCTTGTATGTCTCTGCTGAAAGCATCCCCTGCCCTCATCTTCATATCACTTCTGGCCAGCATCCTTATTTCTCTTCAGTAGTGGTCACATGATGGCTAGTACTCTATGCCAACTTGACTGGGTGACATCTGGTGAGCACTATTCCAAGTGTGTCTGGAAGGCTATCTCCAAATGGTATCAGCATTTATATCAGTAAGCCAAATCAGACAGATAGCCCTCTGTGACGTAACTGGAGTCCACTTATGATGGCTTCTACCTGAATGCCTCCACTGCGATATGGTCTTTTCTTATCTTTGGGTTTGAACTGAGACGTTGGACTTTCTTGGGCCTCTAACTTCCAGCCTTCACAGCAGGACTTAAGTCATCAGCTCTGTTGGGTCTCAGACCTCAGAGCCACTGCCACCCCAAATAGAACACTGAGAGGAAGCAAAATCAGACCATATATCTGACACACTATCACTCTGCCTCAAATCCTTACAGGTCCTTGGTTCATCTTAGGGAAAGGCCTCCAAGCCCCTACAAAGTCTGCATGTCCATGCAGTTGGGTTCCTTCCCTTGGCTTTAGCCACATTTGGCTTTCTTTGTTAAATGGTCTTACCTCAGAGGCTTTGAGATAGCACTAAATCTAATTCATCTGTTATTGCCTCTACCTAAAGACAACTCCACAAAAGCCCAAACCCACAGTTCTGGGCCAATGATGCTGTTGCAGTGTCTGCAGCATTTTCCATCCAATCAGACACAACTAAAGATGATTTACGGGCAATGCTTATGGGAGGGCTTTCCCCACAGCTTGTCAGTCATCATGTAGCTGTCCTCGGGGTAGCCATCAAGACTGTGCATAGAGAGTTTTCAGAAAATTGTAACAAAAATCCACAGAAAATCTATCTCAAGAAAACTATGTAAATAAAACAGTACATGTAATATTAAAGAATAGAGAAACAGTACATTTTGTTTAAAGTAAATGGCAACTAATGTAAGCAGCAGCACACAGAATTGTTTCAAAAGTTCAAGGTATTTCTGATATAGACCACAGTTAGAGAGACATCAGTACAGACCCTATACATAGAATCTGATAAAGGTCTATGCTTTAAAACCACCATATTGGGGACTGTTGCTCTTCTAGAGGACCCAGGTTCAGTTCCCAGTATTTACATGACAGCTAATAACTGTCTGTTAACTCTTCTCAGGGGATTTGATGCTCTCTTCAGACCTCTGTGGGCATTCCACATACATGGTACACTTAAATTTACAGATAAAACACCCTTACACAGAAAATAAAAATAAAGTAAATCTTAAAAATCACACAAAATAGATCACCACACATGGGATACCATTTATAAATAAATTATTTCTCAAGAAAACATAAGGCCTTGAGCTTGTTTGGAGGTTCTAGCAGGGAGCGCAGCTACTCATATACCCTTGACTGAAGACGGGTCCTCCTCTATTTGGGGAAGGTTGTCCCCTTCGACTGAGCAGCTTCGGGAGGGAGGAAGGGGACACCCGCCTAGCCAGCCAGTAAAATCAATGGCGGGCTCTTTGACCTCCCCACCCCCCAAGGGAGAAGCAGCCCTGCTAGGCCACAGAGGAGGACTTTGCAGCCAGTCCTGAAGATACCTGATAAAACAGGGTCAGCATGGAATCTTATGAAAGAGGTGGGAAATAGTAAGATCTGGAGAGGACAGGAGTTCCACAAGGAGAGCATCAGAACCAAAAAATTTGAACACAGGGGTTTTTCCAGAGACTCATATTCTAACCAAGTACCATGCATGGAGATAACCTAGAACCTCTGCACAGATGTAGCCCATAGTAGTTCAGTGTCCAAGTGGGTTCCATAGTTATGGGAACAGGGACTGTCTCTGACATGAACTGATTGGCCTGCTCTTTGATCACCTCCCCCTGAGGGGGGAGCAGCCTTACCAGGCCACAGAAGATGACAATGCAGCCACTCCTGATGAGATCTGATAGACTAGGATCAGAAGGAAGGAGAGGAAGACCTCCCCTATCAGCGGACTTGGGGAGGGGCATGTGTGGAAAGGGGGGGAAGGTGGGATTAGGAGGGGAGGAGAGAGGGACTTATGGGGGGATACAAAGTGAATAAAGTGTAATTAATAAAAATTTTTTAAAAAACAGGGTCAGATGAAAGGGGAGGAGGTCCTCCTTTATCAGTGGACTTGGAAAAAAGGGGCAGGGAGGAGATGAGGGAGGGAAGGTGAGATTGGGAGGGAATGAGGGAGCAGGATACAGCTGAGATTCAGAGTTAATAAAATGTAACTAATTAAAAAAATTAAAGAAAAGTTTACTAAAAACCAAAAAAAGAAAGAAAGAAAGAAAGAAAGAAAACATAAAGCTTTGAATGAAGGAATTATTAGCACTCTTAACTTTCCTTTTCTATTTAAACTGAAAATATAAATATAATATAAAATATTATATAGTATATATCATAACATCAGGAAATAATACTAAAATGTAGTATATTTTGTATTTATATATTTGTTTAATTTTTTTTATTTTCTGATGTTATGATGAGATGAAGCTATCTCTCTTTCTCTATGTGTGTGTTATGTATGTGTGTGAGTAGTATATTTGTGTATACATGTACATAGAAACTGTGGGACCAGAGGTCAATGGTGGGTGTCTTCTTCAACTACTCTCTACCTATTTTTGAAACAGGGTCTTTCACAGAACTTGAGGCTAGACTGGCTAGCCAACGAGCCACAGGAGCTCCTGTCTCTACTTCCCAGTGCACAGCAGCATGCTTAACTTAAAAAAAAAAAATCAGGCCTACATGTTTTCACAGCAAGCACTTTCCCCACTTCGCAACCTCCCCTGTCCCAGGACACATGTTTTTAAAATAAGGAAGCAGTGGGGTTAGTGGTGGTGGTAGAGGTGATTTGGTTTAGGTTTTTGGGTTTTGTTTTTTTGAGATAGGGTTTCTCTGTGTAGCCTTGAATGTCCTGCACTCACTCTGTAGACCAGGCTGGCCTTGAACTCACAGAGACTGCCACTGCCTCTGCCTCTGCCTCTGCCTCCCTGAGTGCTGGGATTACAGGTGTGTGTCCTCATGCCCAGCTAGGAAGCAATGTTTTAAAAGAGATTACTATATACTGATTTTAGTATATGATTCATTCACTTTAAAGACTAACACACAGAGCTGGTTATGGTGGCAGACACCTGTAATCCCAGCACTCAGGGAGGCAAGTAGATCACTGTGAGTTTGAGGCCAGCCTGATCTACAAAGTGGACCCAGGATAGCCAAGGCTACACAGAGAAACCCTGTCTTGAAAAACAAAACAAAACAAACAAGCAAAAACAAAACAAACAAAAAAAAAGACCAGAACACAGAAAATATCTAAAGGAAATAGACTAACATCTAACATATTAGAGGCATTAACAATCTTTAGAGATTTATTTTTTCTGTCTTAGCTTTTTTAGTACTTGACTCATTTTTTTTTATGGAAGAACATAAACTTTATTTTTAAGATAAAGTAAAGATGTTTGCCATCCGAAGACTTATCTTCCTTTCTCAAACCATTGCATAAAGTACCTGACAGTTTTGACAGATGTAACATGAAGTCCCCATGACAATTCCTGCTCAGGCACTGAAAATAAGCCCAGGCAAGGCTGTGATGGATGGGAAACATTTTTATTTATATATGTCTCCAACATTTTCCTTTGATTATATTCTCCCTCTTGTGTAGGCTTTTGTACCTTCATCCTATTCCTCTCCACTTTTCACACAGTATCTCTCCCTCGTTTTAAATCCTTTACTTCTTTTCAAACAGACACATGCTATTGTTTCATTTTTATCAGAAAGTGATTCACATTCAAGTGTTCACTCCCCTTATGTCCAGAGGAAGCACTCTAGCCATGACCCTCACCTCCACCTTTCTTTGCTTCCTTAGGCAGAAGTAACAAAGTGCCTAGAACTGCCCACCGCCCCACAAAGTCCCGAACACTCAGGACGGGGCCACCACAGTCAGCATCTCAGGAAAAAAAACCAAAAACAACAACAACATCAAAAATCAAACAAAAAAAAACCTCTTTTTTTTTTTTGTCCTTTGCCTAGTCTGCACACAACCCCAGAAGCATGCCTTCTACCTACATCCTAACAACCTTACAGTTTTACAAATGCCTTTCTGTACCTGACTCCTCCATAGTCTTACCCAAAACCCAGCACAAAAAGGGGAACTAACAGCCTCTTCATTGACACAGACCTCTAAAACTCAGCCTCTCTCTAAATATGCTCCATTCTGTTAAAACACAGTGTAGACGTTACAGAAGATCTCTGCACTATTCAAAATGACCTTGTGTTGGTCACCTTTCCCTCTCTATGACAAAAATCCTGAGAGAACCAATGTGAAGGAAGAGAGGTTTTTTGTCTCACATGTTTTCATTTACAGTCTCAGAGGTTTCTGCTGGTGCTCAGCTTGTTCTCTGAGGCCTGAGGGGAGGGAGAGCATCACAATAGGAACATAGAGCAGAGCAAATCTGTTCCCTCATCGTGGTGAGGAAGCAAAAAGTGAGAGAAAAAGGAGGAAGAGTTTAGAGATCTGTTTGCCACTCAGTAACTCCCTGAAGGATCTAAGTTTTTCCAGCTAGGCTCTTGCTCTTGATGTTTCCCCACCTTCCAAGAGGGTCATCAGCTGACAACCAAGCCTCTAGGACATGCTTTTGGGGATACAGTCCAATCCTAAACGCACCTCATAAAACTGATACAGCTCTGTGAAGATTATCTTTGGATCTAACACTCAAAACATTCATTTTGAGTGAGTTTTTTTGTTTGTTTGTTTGCTTGAAGGTAGTGGAAATCATAGCATCCTTTTGTGTACATTAAATAGTTATGAAGCCTATTGCAAAAAAAAAATAGTTCTTTACCTTTAAAGAATCTGAATTGTGCCCATGGAGTGGGTTGCATGAAAATCAGACCCAAAGTCAAGGAAGTAACCAGAAACTTCCATGAACAACTGAAAATCACATAGCCCATTTGTCAGTAAGCCATGGAACCAAGAAGAAATCACAATGGAAAAGAGAAATTGTTTTGCACTCAATGGTAGTAAAATGTGATAGAGTGAAATCTGTGAGATATCAGGAAAGCACTGAAAGCTGCACATGGCAGAGAAGATGGCTGTCAGTAAAGAGCCAGCTGCATAAACACGAGGACCTGAGTCCAGAGACACAGTACCCCCATAAAAAGCCAGACTCTGTGGCACATGCCTGCAATCCCAGTAATGGGGAGGGAGAAATAGGCAATCCATAGAGCTTGCTGGCTAACCACTCTAGTCAATTGGTGAGCTCCATGTT
The DNA here is from genome assembly GCF_907164565.1 of Psammomys obesus. Classification (NCBI taxonomy): domain Eukaryota; kingdom Metazoa; phylum Chordata; class Mammalia; order Rodentia; family Muridae; genus Psammomys; species Psammomys obesus. Next base: position 7,301,814 of record NW_026596149.1, on the reverse strand, counting down.
TAGCGAGAGACATTGACGACATTGAAGGAGAAAAGTGACAGACCGAAAAATATATATGTCATAGTCAGTATTACATAACGATGTTTTAGCCAGCAGCACACTATATATAATGATGGCTCCATAAGATAGCATCACTTAGGCTATCTTTAACTCTCCGCCATTTTGAGACAGAGTCTCTATGTAGCTCTGGCTGTTCTGGAACTTGCTATGTCAGCCAGGCTGGTCTCAGACCTACATACATCTGTCTGTCTCTACCTCCCAGTGATGAGACTGAAGATGTGTGCCACCACACCCAACTCTAGCCCAATTAATACTCATTCCTTGGCCACCTCTGGCTGATCTAACATCCTTGTGACTAGCAGGTGAAACCTTTTGGAATGTATTGACTCAACAGACCAGGAGCTTCCAACAACCGAAATGCTAAGAATGTTCTCAGATAGCAGAGAACCTTCTCGCCTTGCTGTAACCCCTACCAGATGCCCCCACCAATGTACTGAAAAGTGCCTGCGTTGTGACTTTCTTTGTTCTTTTGCTATAAAACTTCATGGGCCAGTTAGCATGCCAGACATGAAATTTGGGATAGCCTGAACCTGTGTTCTCAAGTCATGGTCAATCATATTGGCTCTAAAACCATTTTGCACCTCCTTTAAATAAAGATTACATCACTTAATGATAGTGTACCATTTGGTCTTTGTACGGGCACACTATGGTGCTCACACAACAGCAACAACACAGTGTGTCTCCACAATGTGTCTCCACAGCCAAGTGACATGTAACTGCTTCAAATGAAATATACAAAGCCAGTTAGTTAAGATTTTTCCTGAAGAAGCTAGAGTCACAACCACATGGTGAACCATGGACATTAAGGGATGCAGCAGGTGTAGATAAGAAGAACCTCATAGAGGCATGCAAAGGGCAGAAGACAGAGAAATCAACAAAGCCAAAGCTCGGTTGGTTTAAAATTAGTAAAGCCCTGTACCCCATTTTTTTTTTTATTGGATTACTCAGTTTGTTGATGTTTAACGTCTTGAGTTCTTTGTATATTCTGGATATCAGCCCTCTGTCGGATGTAGGGTTGTTGAAGATCCTTTTCCAGTCTGTAGGCTGTTATATTGTTCTGATGACAGTGTCCTTTGCTTTACAGGAGCTTTTCAATTTCATGAGGTCCCATTTATTGATTGTTGATCATAGAGCCTGTGCTGTTGGTGTTCTTTTCAGGAAGTTGTCTCCTGTGCCAATGAGTTCAAGGCAAATAGACCCATACCTATCACTCTGCACAAAAGTAAAGTCCAAGTAGATCAAAGACCTCAACATAAAACCAGACACACTAAATCTGTTAGAAGAAAAAGTGGGGTAGAGCTTTGAATTTAACAAACCAAGTAATCCAATTAAAAAATGGGGTACGTGGCTAAACAAAGAATTCTCAACAGAGGAATATCGAATGGCAGAGAAACACTTAAAGAAATGTTCAACATCCTTAGTCATCAGGGAAACACAAATCAAAATGACCCTGAGATTTCACCTTACACCCATCAAAATAGCTAAGATCAAAAACTCAAGTGACAACATATGCTGAAGAGATTGTAGAGAAAAGAGAACCCTCCTCCATGGCTGGTCAGAATGTAAACTCATACAACTACTTTGGAAATCAATCTGGCACTTTCTTAGAAAATTAGGAATAGTGCTACCTCAAGATCCTACTATACCATTCCTGGGCATATATCCAAAATATGCTCAATCATACAAGGATATTTGCTCAACTGTGTTCATAGCAGCTTTATTCATAATAGCCACAATCTGGAAATAACCTAGATGTCCCTCAACTGAAGAATGGATACAGAAATTGTGGTATATTTAGACAATGGAATACTATTCAGCAATTAAAAACAAGGAAATTGTGAAATTTGCAGGCAAATGTATGAAACTAGAAAAGATTATGCTGAGTGAGGTAACCCAGAGGCAGAAAGACACATATGGTGTATATTCACTTATAAGTGTATATTAACCATATAATATAGGATCAACACATTAAAATCTATAGTCCTAAAGAAGCTAAACAACAAGGAGGACCCCAAGGAAGATACTTAATCCTTATTCAGAAGGGCAAACAGGATAGACCTCAGAAGTAAAAGAAGATAGGGAACAGGACAGGAGCCTTCCACAGGTAGCCTCTGAAAGACTCTACTTATCAGGGTATCGAAGCAGATGATGAGATTCATAGCCAAACTTTGGACAGAGTGCAGGGAATCTTATGGAAGAAGGAGATAGAAAGACCTGGAGGGGACAAGAGCTCCACAAGGAGACCAACAGAGCTAAAAAGTCCAGGCTCAGGGGATCCTGCAGAGACTGATGAATCAACCAAGGACCCATGCATGGAGAGGACCTAGACCCCCTGCTCAGATGTAGCCCATGGCAGCTCAGTCTCCATGTGGCTTCTCTAATAAGGGAGTAGGGCCTGCCTCTGACATGGACTCTGTGGCCGGCTCTTTGATTAACTCCCCCTGGCAAGGTGGCCTAACTAAGCCACAGAGGAAGAGGATCCAGACAGTCCTGAGGAGGCCTGATAGGCTAGGGTCAGATAGAAGAGGAGGAGGACCTCCCCTATCAGTAAACAAAGGGAGGGACATGGGGGAGAGGAATGGAGGGCGGGACCAGGAGGAAACGAGGGAAGGGGCTACAGCCAGGATACAAAGTGAATAACTTATAATAAAGAATAATAATAATAATAAAGAAAAAATAAATTAAATAAAAAATTACTAAAGCCAATAAAGCTTGTAATGAAAGGACAAAATGATCATGACTAACCTGTGGGTCCTGTGATTCTAACACAAAATTAAATGCACAGTGTGAAAACCCTGCTGTCAGGACACTTGAGAAATTCTCCAGAATCAGACAACACCTCTGGAGAAAGTGTCACAAGAAGGAACAAAAACCCTTAAGGATACAACTCTGTTAAAGAAATTGAATGTTAATTTAAAGAAAATTGTAGGTCCAGAATCCACTGGTGAATTCCAATAAAATTTTAAGGAAGAAATAATTGCAACAATATTCAAACCTATTCACTCTGTGAAGAGAAAACATTCCCCAGACTGATTAATGAAAACACTGAGGAAAAGCTACTTCGAGAAGCTACAGATTGATATTCCTCATAAACATAAAGAGAAAGTCTTTAATAAAATATTTAAAAATCAATTCAGCAATACATCAAAAGAATAATATCTCAGTACAAAGTGAGATTTATTTTAGGAATGTAAATCAGTTTAACATTCAAAAGGCAAGTTATGTATATACAATTTGAGCAGATTCCTTCCAGAATTTGTATGTTATAAATAATCCCCAGTGCAACAGATTACCATATGCCAGGAGAGGTATGCAGGTCACGGAGCTCCACCTTCTTGAGCGAGTGCTGCTATCACATGGGCTTGCAGGAGTGGCTATCCCTCCCTTGACCTTGCACCTCCCCCATGTGAGTGCACACCAACAAGGCTGCCACCTTGAACATGCCAGCTTCCAGAACGGTAAGAAGAAACACTTGTTCTTTCTAAATACTAGCCAATGACAATCTGCTATAACTGCACAGACAAACTGAGCTGTTGCAATCCACCACATTTACAAAATAAAAGATTGTAACATGCAATGAACTCAGAACATAAAGAAAAAGTCTTTGAGAAAAGGCAATACTAGACCACAGACAAAACCATTAACAAGCCTGTAAAAAGGTATTTTTCAATTATATAAAATATGTCTATAAAATTTTTCAGTTACTGTCATTTTTAATTTCTGACTATTATATACTCTCTCTCTAAGATGAGAATACAAAAACAATGTAATGATGTCCACTCTTACCATTTCAGTCCAATATGGGACCACATTAAGATAGTTGATAGAGAGATTAGCTAAATAGATGATAGGTAGGTAGATAGATAGATAGATAGATAGATAGATAGATAGATAGATGATATATAAGTGTAACAATTGAAAAGAAAAATTGAAAGTTATTTACAGATAAAGTAAGTTTTGTGCTTAGATACCCAACAAATTCAACAAACTGCTAAAACTGATTCAGTTTAATGGTATTGTTAGATACAAGGTCAACTCAGAAAAAAATCAATTGTATTTCTCTAAATTAGAAACAAAAAATTGAAAATTAAATTGTAGATAGCTGCCATGCATAATAGTATCAAATAACATAAAATGTTATTTGAATAAATTTAATTTTAAAACTATGTAAAGACTCTAAAAGAAAAACAGAATTGATATAAACAAGACATAACAAATGGAGACATATGTGATGTTTTGTGGAGTGTAAACCTCAATAGCATTATTTAGATTTCTTTCTCCCTATGTTGGTTGTTAGTTTTGCCTCATATCTAACAGATGTTGGAAAGTCAGATATTGTTATAAAGAAAGAAAATCCCAAATCGTTCAGTTTTACCAATGGAAAATCAGGAGCCAGATGCTGGGATGAAAAACTGCTAGCCCAGAGAGGCAGAGAAAACACCCAACTGACCTTTCTACTCAGCTTCCATCCCAGAGGAAAAAACCAAAAACAAAAAGCTCAAAGCTAAAAGCCCTTAAAGCCAAAAGGCCAAAAGCCAAAAGACCAAGACCAAAAGCTTGCTAGCTCACTGGACAACCCAGGAGAAAAAAGCCGGTGCCCCTTCTTCTCCACTCTTCAACTCACAGTCCCTCCTTTCAGTTTAATCCCTGGGATCTGGTTACTTGCTCCATCTCTTGACCTCTTGACTATTTATTAAATAGTGTGTACAGAAAGCTCTTGGATTAAAGATGAGTGCTAGGGATGAGCCACACCTTAATCACCTGCTTACAATAATCAGAAAATTCTTGGATTAAAGGTGCATGTTCAGCTGAACCACAGCAAACAAGAAACAGGTTTTTATAGTTCATTATCCTGGTTTTCACAATGGGATCAAATATCCTGCAACAGGCAAATATCTATTTCTATTACCACAAAAAAACACCCAAGAGAATCAACTTATAATGAGAGAAAGTTTATTTTTGCTCACAGTTCTAGAACATCCATCCAAGTTATGTTAGCTCTGTGTCTTTGGGCTCTTAGCAAGGCAGACTATCATCACGGTAGCACATAGAAAAATTCTAATCATAGACATGGAGCAAAAGGGGGGAAAAAGAGGGCCAACTGTTCCAAAATATACCCCAGGATGCACTCCCATGACCTGAAAACCTCCACAGATCCCTACTTCTTAGAGACCCCTTCACTTCCCAGCAGTTCCACACTGAGGTCAAATGTCCAACACAGAAACCTTCATGAGACACACGAGATGTGAGGGACCACCCGGGAATGAGAAAAACGACTGTGAATATTTGAATTGAAGCCAGGTGCAGATAGCTCTTGAAGGGCAGGGTGAACTGTTCTGAGAAAAACCATAAACAACCAGCTATAAACTATCTACAACCAGCTGTAAACTATCTTCATGCTATTCTTGCTGACCAATCAATGTATAAAGCAAAAGTGGTCTGATTTTCAGGTATAAAAACCCTGTGCTTTGCATGTTCGGGGTCATGTCTCCAGTCTTTGGAGGGGAGACCCTATTGCGATTGGAATAAACCTCTTGCTTTTGCATCGAGTTACGGTCTGTGAGTATTCCTGGGAAGGGCATGATTCTGAGCCCCTGAGCAGTCAGACTCCAAGTCTTACATTTTGGTGCGTTTGGCCGGGAAACAGGGTGCCCCTTCCCCAACCCTCACCAGACTGGGCTCGGAGGTCAACTCAGAACAAGTTAGTCTGATTTGTCTCTATTTTACCACTCTGTTTCTGTTTAGGTGCCTATCTGGACCTTTTTGGTCATCTGATCAGTCGTTGCGATAGACAGACATGTCAGAATATCACTTGACTGGGAAGCTGGAGGACGCTCCAGATTCCATTTGGGGAGGCTAAGTCCAGAACGGTCTTCCTCCCATCTGTTTCTTGTCAGAGATGGCAGCCACCAGGCAGCCTCTCAATCAGAATTCTGTGGTACCACCCTCAAGGGCATCCTTGTCTAATTGCCTGTCTTGTTCTCTTTGTTTCTATCATTGTTGCCTCTTTAACTTTCTTGACGGACGACTTTATTATGGGACAGACTGTGACTACACCCTTATCCCTCAGCCTTGATCATTTCTCGGAGGTGAGATAGAGGGCACATAACCTTTCAGTTGAAGTCAAAAAGGGAAAATGCAAACTTTCTGCTCCCCGGAGTGGCCTACTTTTTAGATTGGATGGCCACCAGAGGGCACCTTTCACCTTGACAAGATCCTTGCTGTCAAGATTAAGACCCTCCAGACCCCAGGAGGCCACCCTGATCAGGTTCCCTATATTCTGACTTGGGAGGATCTAGTTCATCACCCACCTCTTTGGTTGCGCCCCTTTATTCTTCCCACAGGGACTTCCCCCGACAGCCATCTGTTCGGTCAAGGAGGAGAAGATACTTGCCACTCCAGATACAGATCTCCTTCTTTTTGACCTTCTGTCTCCTTATCCTCCAGCTCTTCTCCCCACTAATCACCCAGCAGGTCCGCAGCAGGGTGCCACGAGTCCCTCAGCACCGCTCAGTCATCACCAGATTCTGAAAGCAAGAGTGCCACCAGCAGTCCCTCAGCACTGCTGCAGTCTCCACCAGATTCCGAAAGTGAAAGTGGTCCATCAGTGGGAACGTGGAGTGGCTGAGCAGCTCAACCAGGCTCCACAGCCCTTCCTTTGCGGGCTTATGGGCCCCCTGATGACGATGGAAATCAATCCCTTCAGTACTGGCCTTTTTCATCAGCCGATCTCTATAACTGGAAGGCCCATAACCCCCCCCCCTTTTCTGAAAAACCCCAAGCTCTGGATTTGTTTGAATCTGTCCTATTCTCACACCAGCCCACTTGGGATGATTGCCAGCAACTCTTGCAGGCCCTCTTGACTACCGAGGAACGGGGATGGGTCCTCCTTGAGGCCAGAAAGAATGTGCAGGGAATGGATGGGAGGCCTTCTGTCCTCCCTAATGAGATTGATGATGGCTTTCCCCTCACCTGCCCCAACTGGGATTACAACACACCTGGAGGTAGAGAGCGCCTGAAAGTCTACCACCAGATTCTAATGGTGGGTCTCCGTGGGATCGCTTGAAAGCCCACCAATTTGAAGAAGGTAAGAGAGACAGTTCAGGGGCTGGATGAATCTCCCACAGCCTTTCTTGAATGGCTGATGGAGGCATACCGCGATTTATGCCCTATGACCCTACCTCAGATGAGCATAAGACAATGGTGACTATAACCTTTATAGACCAGTCAGCCAGAGATATTCATAGAAAACTCCAGAAAATAGAGGGTTTACAGGACAAGTCATTGAAGGATTTAGTGCAGGTAGCAGAAAAGGTTTTCTACAGTGCAGGAGAGTTGTAATGATAGGGAGAGAGTTCCTGGCAATCAAGGGGCCCTCCGTCTAAGGATCAGTGTGCCTATTGCAAGGAGAAAGGACGCTGGATCAAGGATCGTCCCAAAAGGAAGAAAAAGCCAGAAAAACTGAACACTCGAGCCCTGGAGACCCAGGTCCTAACCCTGGGCAATGATAGCGACTAGGGGGGGTGGGGTTCAGCCCCCTCCCCGAGCCCAGGATAACCCTTAAGGTGGAGGGGAAGCTGGTCCACTTCTTGGTGGACATTGGCGCCCAGCATTCTGTTCTGTTACAAGACTTTGGAGCTAAAAAAAGAGAAAAAATCATGGGTTCAAGGAGCCACTGGATGTAAACAATATTCATGGACTACCTGAAGAACGGTGGACCTTGGAGTGGGCTGGGTATCCCACTCATTCTTAGTTGTCCCCGAGTGCCCGCACTTACTGTTAGGGTGAGATATCCTAAGATAGGGACCCATATTCATTTTAGACCAGATGGCCCACAGGTGACAGACAATAAAGGGGATCCCATTCAGGTGCTGATGATTCAACTGGAAGATGAATACCGCCTGTTTGAACAGGTGGTAAGTTCGGAAAAAGACATTGACTGGTGGCTAGAGAGACATCCCAGGGCATGGGCTGAAATGGCTAGCCTAGGAAAAAGCAGAGAAACAGCCCCCAGTTCAGATAGAGCTGAAGCCTCAGGCTACCCCAATTGCGGTGTGACAATATCCGATGTCTAAGGAAACCCATGAAGGGATCCGCCCTCACATACAGTGGATCCTTAACCTAGGTTAAGGTTAACCTTCTCAGAAGGTGCCAATCCACCTGGAATACTCCATTGCTGCCGGTTCGAAAGCCTGGGAGCAACGACTATCAACCCATACAGAACTTGAGGGAAGTTAATAAACAGGTCACGGACTTACATCCTACTGTGCCCAACCTATATAACCTGTTGAGTTCCCTTTCCCCTGACAGGGTTTGGTATACAGTCCTGGACCTTAAGGATGCCATTCTTTTGCCTTCAACTTAGCCCTACCAGCCAAGACATTTTCGCTTTCAAATGGAAAGACCTGGACTCAGGGGTCTCGGGCAAGCTTACATGGACTTGACTTCCTCAAGAGTTTAAAAATTCCCCTACCATATTTGATGAAGTCCTATGGGACCTGGTGCACTTCTGGGCCACCAATCCCCAGGTAACTCTTCTCCAATATGTGGATGACATTCTGTTAGCCACAGATTGTAAAGAAACCTGCCTGAAGCCACCGACCAGCTGTTGCAAGAGCTGGGTGAGCTCAGCTACAGAGCGTCAGCAAAAAGGCCCAGCTCTGTGGGAAACAGGTCAGGTATCTGGGATATATATTAAGAGAGGGAAAGATATGGCTATCAGAGGCTAGAAAAGAGACTGTATTTCATATTCCCCCTCCGCGGACTACTAAACAACTGAGGGAATTTTTAGGTACAGCAGGGTGGATGTGGATGCCGGGATTTGCCGAGATGGCAGCCCCTCTGTATGCCGTTACAAAGGGCAACGACTCTGGGGAAAGGATGAACAAGCTGCATTTGATAATATCAAACAAGCCTTAATGTCGGCCCCAGCATTAGGACTCCCTGATGTGACCAAACCCTTCCATCTCTATGTGGCCGAGAATCGGGGAATGGCCAAAGGGGTGCTAACACAGAAAATTGGACCCTGGAAGAGACCCGTAGCCTATCTATCCAAAAAGCTCGATTCAGTAGAAGCAGGATGACCAACCTGCCTGTGAATAGTAGCAGCAGTGGCGGCACTAATAAAAGATACAGACAAACTGACTCTGGGACAGGACCTTACCATCTATGCTCCTCATGCCCTTGAGAGTGTCATAAGGCAGCCACCTGATCGCTGGCTCACTAACACCCGCATGACACATTACCAGGCTTTGCTCTTGAATAACAATAGTCACCTTTGCCCCAGGGACAGGGATAAACCCTGCCACCTTATTGCCGGATCCAGAAATCCAGCCCCCAGAACATGATTATTTGCAGGTTGTAGCAGAGGAACAGGGATGGCGAAAGGACTTGAAAGATCAACCTCTGCCTGATGCTGAGGTGACAGACTATATGGACAGGAGCAGTTTTTTGGAGAAAAGGAAGAGGAAGGCAGGGGCAGTGGTGGTAGATGGACACAAGGTAATATGGGCCCAGGCGTTGCCGGAGGGCACTCCTGCTCAGCGAGCAGAATTGATCGCTTCAATCCAGGCATGAACTCTGGGAAAGGATAAAAAGGTAAACATCTACACTGATAGTCCGTAAGCCTTCGCAACAGCCCATGTGCACGGGGCCATCTATCAGCAGAGAGGCCTGCTAACATCAGCCAGTAAAGAGATCAAAAATAAAAACGAGATTCTGGCTTTGCTCAATGCCTTGTTGCTGCCCACCAAGGTAAGCATTATTCATTGCCCGGGACATCAGAAGGGAACTTCCAGGGCAGCAGAGGGGAATAACATGGCAGATCAGGAGGCTAAAGCAGCCGCTAGAGGAAACTCTGTCCCAGTGGTACTGACTGCCGAGCTGCCCAGAGAAGAATGACTAAACTACTCAGAAAGTGACTTAAAGCTAATACAGCAAAAACGGGATATTTGACACCGATGTGGGGGCAAGGATTGACTCCAAAGGTAAGATCATTCTACCACAGGAAGACGCTGAGACATTAATAACTCAGATGCATAAGTGGACTCACTTGGGGGCAACGAAATGAGCTGAAATTGCCCGCCAATCCCAGTACCGAAAACTAAACCTCACCACCCTGACTGAGAGAGACTCCGGAGTGTGAACCCCATCAGAGGGTAAACACAGGTAAGTTTCCAGAGCCCAGGGAAGCGGCTGAGAAGAACTAGACCCGGAATGCATTGGGAAGTGGGTCTCACTGAAATTAAACCAGCCAGGTACAGCAATAAGTATCTCCTGGTCTTTGTGGACACCTTCTCAGGATGGGTGGAAGCTTTGCCCACAAAGAAATAAACCACCCCGGTAGTAGCCAAAAAGATTCTGGAAGACATTTTTCCTCGGTTCAGTATTCCAAAGGTAATTGGGTCAGACAATGGGCTCAGGTTGCTCAAGTAAGTCAGAAGGTGGCCAGATTTCTGGGGCTCGATTGGAAATTACATTGTGCTTATAGACCCCAAAGTTCAGGACAGGTAGAAAGAATGAATAGAACTCTAAAAGAGACTCTCACCAAATTGACCATGGAGACTGGTGGTGACTGGGTGGTGCTCCTTTCCTTGGCCCTTTTTAGAGTCAGAAATACTCCCTCCCTACTAGGCCTGACTCCCTTCGAACTACTATATGGGGTTCATGCTCCCCTGACTCTTCTTAGGGACCTCCTTGACATAACTAGTGGTAACTCTGACTTGTTGTCCAGGCTGAAAGGACTGAAGCTTATTCAGAAAGAAATTTGTGCAAGGTTGGCAGTGCATATGCGCCTGGGACCTTGGAGGTGCCCCATCAGTTCCACGTTGGAGATCTGGTATATGTGCGATGACATCGCAGCCAGAATCTGGAACCTTGGTGGAAGGGTCCTCATTACGTCTTGCTCAACACCCCGACTGCCATCAAAGTAGAGGGCATCGCAGCTTGGATCACACATTAAGCCTGTTCTTCATCAACCTGCAGACACCTGGAAAGTCCAAGCCTCCAGCAACCCACTAAAACTGAAACTCATCAGGGACAATAAACTCCCAGACCAACACTCACCTTCGTCAGGGAACGTGTAAGTGCAGTTCAGGTCCTGATGCTCCAGAGACAGTACCAACCTCTCCCTGAGGTTGATCCACAATTTTAGCATTAAAATTGAGGCAAAAAGAAAAGGGGGAAATGAGGGACCACCCGGGAATGAGGAAAACAACTGTGATTTTTTGAATTGATGCAAGGTGCAGATAGCTCTTGAAGGGCAAGGTGAACTGTTCTGAGAAAAACCATAAACAACCAGCTGTAAACTATCTTCATGCTATTCTTGCTGACCAATCAATGTATAGAGCAAAAGTGGTCTGATTTTTAGGTATAAAAACCCTGTGCTTTGCATGTTCAGTGTCGTCTCCTGTCTTTGGAGGGGTAACCCTATCATGATTGGAATAAACCTCTTGCTTTTGCATCGAGTTGTGGTCTGTGAGTGTTCCTGGGAAGGGCATGATCTTGAGCTCCTGAGCAGTGAGACTCCAGGTCTTACAGATGAAAGCTTTAGAAGGAGATGGCCAAATATTAGTGGTGGGATTATAAGATGATATAAATCCATTTGGCTGCTTATAATAAAGTTAAACAAGAGTTGTTCTAACACTCAGGAATTCTATTCCTTCCCCCAAAGAAGCAATTGAATACATTCAGCAAAAGACTCCTCCAGAAATACTCACTCATGTTTGTACATAATGTATCAAACTGGAAATAACTAAATTATCCATTTATTATGCTACATTCTCATAATAGGATACTGCTCAATTAAAAAAAATGGCCCATGACAGAATATGAATCAACCTCAGACCAGTGGGACCTGGCCCAGTGGGTAAAGAAACTTGTTGCCATGCCTGATGACCTGAGTTCAAATTCATAACCTATGTGAAAGTAGAAAATTGACTGCTGAAGTTTTCCCCTGACCTCCACTCTCTCCCCTTGGCATACATATGTACACACACACACACACACACGAGACAGAGAGAGATAAAATGTAAAAAGAGTAATAAATTAATTCAAAAATATTGTGTATGATAGTTGGAAGAAGCCAGACATAAAAATACTGTCCTTAATGCTTAGCTTTCCCCAACATGCCTGTCCACCTATGGTCATAGTAGACTCACCCAGGCCTCTAGACATAAATTTTCATTGCCCAAAACATCCAGTGCAGTGAATAGGCAGAACCCTGGAGGAGAACAGAATTACAAACACCAATACTAGGAGGAGTCCCAGCCCTTGGGTGAAGGCACAAAGGACATGATGGGGACCTCTACGCCATCGCCTTTCCAAAGGCAGGCTGTCTGGTGACTCAGAAAAGAGAGAGAAAACAGTGATTTTCATTCTGATTACAAACACAGAAGGACTCCAAAAATGAAAAGCAGAAAGCAACTGTTTTAAAATGGCTCATTGTGCAAATAATACCAATTATAGTCATTTGGGTGAACTAATAGCCATTTCTATAATTACCATGTAGCCTATTAACAATAGTCTACACCAGCCCATATGTGTCAGATGAAGTTTAATTGAACATTGTAAACTGGATCATCAGAGTCTGTAGCTTGTGTAGCCTAACCTAGCCTATCGGCCAGTAGAACTAAAGACTTTCAGGGGAAAATAGCCCCATAATTTCCTTTACCTCCAGTAAAATCTGAGTGCTAGGAAGCTCTGGGCTTTCCACAGTTGGGAAGTTAGTCACTGTTCGCTTGTGTTTACCAGCCCCTCTCCATGGCCATTCATTGCAGCTGCTGCTGGGTTTCCATCTGTTGGAGTTCCAGCTAACTTCAAGGGATACAATCGAAACTGCTGATATTCTATCAAGAAATTGGTTGGCATTGTAATTTACTCAAGGAGGCAAACACAAGTTCTACCCTCTGCTTTGATTATGTAATTACCCATCAACTTGGGCAATCATAAGTTATCACTTGCTGAGCTGTATGTATGCCAACAGATTCTGTATTTCCCAAAACTGAAGATTTCAAGTACTCCCATCCTACACTCTTTGGCTTGGAAAGTTTGGTTCCCATACACTTTGTTTATGTGTGTCTTGCTGTTTGTTTCCCAGGTAATGATACTTAATAATGAGTTTTCACCCTGTCGTGGAAGAGAGCACTCTGTGATGCTATTCAGTGGTAAGCCATTGCCATGGAGAGGAAAAGGATGGTAGTGTCACAACCCAGGGCCACCTTGACTATCAGGTCACTGAAACTGGTCCTACTCTACACTCATGGGCAGAACTTCAATCCGTGAAGAACTAACTGCCTTCATTCAGTTGCTACTTTGGAAAGTTTGATCTTGGCAAACTAAAATTGATCAGGAAGTTATGGTTCATTGGATCAACAGTCAAACATATTTTACCATAACTGCATATGCTGCTTCTTGCTGAGGTTTCAAGTTAATGAAAATTAATAGTTGAAGACAACAGTTATTTTGGAGGTCAGAAATCAAAAATTGGTCAGTCGAGCTGTACTTCCCATGGAGGTCTTGAACACAATCTGCTTCCTAACTTTAAATTTTCATCTATTGCCATCACTCCTCAGTCCTTGCTTTCCACCTCACTCTGGCCTCTGCTTCCAATCGTCACATCTCTTCATATTCTTCTGCCTCCTATGGTGAGAGTTCTTTGCTGTTAGCTGCCTTCACGCTTGCTTGCTTGGTAGGCAGGTAGGTTGATTGGTTGTTTGGTTGCTTGTTGGTTTTGGTACTATTGAGGTTGGAACCCAGAGCTATGTGCGCACTAGCCAATTCTCTACTAATGACTATTATCCCTTTATAAATACCCTTGTTTTTACATCAGGCCCAGGCACATTAGCAGGACAATCTGTCCATCTCAAAACCCATACTTCAATTTGTATCTTTACTGTCCCCATATGTTAAAAGTTTGGTCCCCAGAGTAGCATCTTTAAGAGGTAGGGCCTAGAGGTGGTGCTTAGGTCACTGGTCTATGTTGTTAAAGGGGAGAGTGAGGCCCTGACTCCTTTATCAATCCCTTTAACGTCTTAAATTTTAGACTTTTGCTGGGTATTGAATCCAGAAGCTTTCACATGCTATAAAAGTGTTATACCACTGAACTACATCTCTTGCACAATCTCTTTCACTTCTAAACTATGAGTTGAGTAGGTCATTCTGTGACAAACAAAAGAAATGGGGCCAAACAACCATTTACATAATACTCTAAAATAATTATCCAAACATAATCTTTTTATTTAAAAAATATTACTTTGAAAAATTCATTTACTTGTCTGTGTGTGAGTGTTTTGCATGCTTGTAAGTCTGTGCATGGTATGTAAGCCATATGTGGAGAGGCCAGAAGAAGGTATCAGCCACACTGGAACTGAAGTTACAGAAAGTTGTGAGCCACTATGTGAGCTCTGGGAATTGAACCTGGATTCTCTAGGAGAGCAGTCAGTGCTCTTAAGTGCTCTGGAATCATCTCTCCAGGCCCTAAATCTGTTTTCTTTGTATATATACATGTGTATATATACATATGTGTGTATATATACTTATATATAATATTTTATATATGTACTTCTATAAATACATATGTGTGTATATATACATATGTTATATATTGTACATATATAACATATATGTATTGTAATGGGAATCTGGCTAATATAATGCCCACTATAACTACATTTGAAAAGTCTTTGCTATGTAAGGTAACAGTTACAGACCCGGGATTAGGGTGTAAACATCTTGTAGAGAGAGGTGATTATTTTTGGTTTAATAATGGTTACAAAAGTACGAGAGAGATGACTCTGAGGGCAATAGTCTAGATTCCAGCACCCATGTATCATGGCCACCTCCCCTGCAAATATATGTAACCCAAACCCAAAGAGAGGCAGAGACAGAGGCTCTCTGGGACATTCTGGCTTCTGGGCTATGTAAGCAGGGGCCCAGAGTTAGAGGGTGCACTCTGCTTTAGAGAAAGTAGCAGAGAATGATGTAGAAGACCCCTGGAGTCCCTCCTCTGGTATTTGTGCACTCCGACCCACTGTAAACACACACACACACACACACACACACACACACACACACAAACATACACAGAGACGGAGAGATACACAGGTAAATAAGTATTTTTGCATAAATCTGAAACATATTAACACAAAAGAGAACAACCCTGATGCAAGGTCGCTTGAAGTGAAATAAAAATAATTTTACTAACAAGAAACCGAGAATTGCTAAAACAATCCTCTACAATAAAAGATCTTCTGGAGGTATCTCCATCCCTGATCTCAAGCTGTACTATAGAGCAACAGTTATAAAAGCTGCATGGTACTGGCATAGAAACAGAATGGTGGATCAATGGAACCGAACAGAAGACCCAGAAATAAACCCACACACTTATGGACAACTGATTTTTGACAAAGATGCCAAAACCATACAATGGAAAAAAGATAACATCTTCAACAAATGGTGCTGGTCCAACTGGATGTCTACATGTAGAAAAATGAAAATAGATCCATACTTATCACCCTGCACAAAACTGAAGTCTAAGTGGATCAAAGACCTCAACATAAAACCAGACACATTAAATCGGCTAGAAAAAAAAGTGGGGAATACCCTAGAACTCATTGGTACAGGAGAAAACTTCCTGAACAGAACACCAACAGCACAGGCTCTAAGAGCAACAATCAATAAATGGGACCTCATGAAATTGAAAAGCTTCTGTAAAGCAAAGGACACCATCATCAAAACAAAGCAACTGCCTACAGATTGGGAAAGAATCATCACCAACCCTTTATCTGACAGAGGACTCATATCCAGTATATATAAAGAACTAAAGAAGCTGAAAAGCAGCAAACCAAGTAATCCACTTAAAAAATGGGGAACAGAGCTAAAGAGAGAATTCTCTGTAGAGGAATAGGGAATGACAGAGAAGCACTTAAAGAAATGCTCAACCCCATTAGCCATTAGGGAAATGCAAATCAAAACAACCCTGAGATTTCACCTTACACCCATCAGAATGGCCAAGATCAAAAACTCAAGTGACAACACATGCTGGAGAGGTTGTGGAGAAAGAGGAACCCTTCTCCACTGCTGGTGGGAATGTAAACTTGTACAACCACTCTGGAAATCCATCTGGTGCTTTCTCAGACAACTAGGAATAGCGCTTCCTCAAGATCCAGCCATACCACTCATAGGCATATATCCAAAAGAGGGTCAA
Source organism: Psammomys obesus (assembly GCF_907164565.1). Classification (NCBI taxonomy): domain Eukaryota; kingdom Metazoa; phylum Chordata; class Mammalia; order Rodentia; family Muridae; genus Psammomys; species Psammomys obesus. Next base: position 7,285,550 of record NW_026596149.1, on the reverse strand, counting down.
GTACACAAAACGGACATTTGCTCAACCATGTTTGTAGCAGCTTTATTTGTAATAGCCAGAAGCTGGAAACAGCCCAGATGCCCCTCAACTGAAGAATGGATGCAGAAACTGTGGTACATCTATACAATGGAGTATTACTCAGCAATGAAAAATAAGGAAATCATGAAATTTGCAGGTAAATGGTGGGACCTAGAAAGGATCATCCTGAGTGAGTTGTCCCAGAAGCAAAAAGACACACATGGTATATACTCACTCATATAAACATACAACATAGAATAAACCCACTAAAATCTGTACATCTAAACAAACTAAGCAAAAGAGAGGACCCTAACTAAAATGTTCAATCCCCATCCTGAAAGGCAAAAAGGATGGACATCAGAAGAAAAAGAAAACAGGAAACAACCTAGGAACCTGCTACAGAAGGCCTCTGAAAGCCAGAAGAAAACAGGAAACAACCTTGGAACCTGCCACAGAGAGCCTCTGAAAGCCTCTGCAGTATAGACTGTCAAAGCAGATGCTGAGCCTGATGGACAACTGATGGGCAGAGTGAATGGAATTTTATGTAAGAAGTGGGAAATAGTAAGAGCTGGAGAGGACAGGAACTCCACAAGGAGAGCAACAAAACAAGATAAGTTGAACACAGGGAACTTCCCAGAGACTCATACTCCAACCAAGGACTATTCGTGGAGATAACCTAGAACCCCTGCACAGATGTAGCCCATGGCAGTTCAGTGTCCAAGTGGGTTACCTAGTAATGGGAAGAGGGACTGCCTCTGACATAATCTGATTGGCCTGCTCGTTGATCACCTCCCCCTGAGGGGGGAGCAGCCTTACCAGGCCACAGTAGAGGACAATGCAGCCACTTTTGATGAGAACTGATAGACTAGGATCAGAAAGGAGAGGAGAACCTCCCCTATCAGTGGACTTGGGGAGTGGCATACATGCAGAAAGGGGAGGGAGGGTGGGATCGGGAGGGGAGGAGGGAGGGGCTTATGGGGGGATACAAAATGAATAAAGTGTAATTAATAAAATAAATAAATAAACAACCACACAATTAAAATAAAAAAAATAATTTGACATATGCAAAACTGCACATGAATAAGGTGTCAGGGTTGAATGTGCTGAAAGTTCAATGAAAGAAATAGGGCCATTATTTCTTTCCACATCCTTCCTCCTCTTCTAGGAGTATATATTCTTTCCTTCCACCATGTGGGTCCCAGGGATCAAGCTAAGGTTGTCAGGCTTGGTAGCAGGTGCCTTTATTTGCTAAGCCATCCCACTGGACCAAAACATCTTAAAACTGAAAAATGTTTCTGAAAATCGTTGGACAGGTATCAGAGCACCAAAAGAATGATGGTAATTAAAATTTACAAATAGTGTGTAACTATCTAACTATCCTTGTTCTTTTTATTTGAAGAAAATAAAAAAATAAATAAAAATGAGAATTAGTTTGGTCAGATAATATTCAGTCAAACAAACAATGGTATCACAGATTTTTTTTAAGATAAAAACAATGAACAGCTAATACAAGAATCTAAACTTCACTCTGCATTACTTCTCAGGAAATTGTTCATAGTCTAAGTGAACATATTTGCATCTTCCTCACAGTTTCTCAGAATATAATCCAAATACCATAAAATCAATATTTAAAGTTTGTATGGTTCTTGGTTCTGAGTACATCTCTAAGGTCCAAGCATGTTCAGTATTTCATTTTAAAACATTGCATTACCTGCAAAAGAGACCAGAGGCTCAGCCATGAAATAGTCACAAAACTGGTGTTTAGTTAGTACTTCACGGTTCATCCACACTGTGGAGAGGATTTTAATTTCCTTTCTGTTTATATCCCAACAATATTCCATTCCAATAAGAACCTCCTTGCATCTGTGCACTCATCCATTGATGGACATCAGGGTTCTCCTACTGGAGGGCTAATGTGCAGTGTTGCTATGAATATTTGTATACAATTGTTTATGTGGCATAGTTTTGATTTCACTTTTATATGTACCTAGGAGTGGAATTGTTGATGTTTCACATCCTGGGAAACTGATAAACTGTTTTCAAAGGTGGCTGTACCTATTTTAAGAACCTCAGCAATGTACAAAGGACCTCAGACCTGGAAACCCTCTCCAATACTTGTTATCGCTCATCTTTTTAACATTCTAGCCATCCAAGGAGCTATAAGTAGACATCTCATTGTGGCTTTGATGTCCTCCTGAAACCATAAAGTTTAAATGTCTTTCCTTGAGATTGTTGGCCATTTGTATGCATTCTTCTGAAAACTGTTAGTCTAAAGATTCCAATCATCTGTTCATTTCAAAATTCAGTTTTCTTATCATTAATGAGTTTTAGAAGTCTTTGTGAGAACTAGAGAGATGGCTCAGCAGTTAACAGCACTGGCAGCTCTTCTAGAGGACCTGAGTTCAATTCCCAGCTCCTACATGGCAGCTCATAATCTTCCATAACTGTAGTCCTCTTGGATCTGATGCCCTCTTTTGATGTACAGGTGTACATGCAGACTAAACATTAGATAGGTAGGTAGATAGACAGATAGATAGACAGATAAATAGAAAGATAGATACATACATACATAGTTATATAAATACATAGCTAGGTGATAGATAGATAGATAGATAGATAGATAGATAGATAGATAGATAGATGGTAGATAGATAGATGCAAGCTATTAAAAACGGCTTCCTATATTCTAAATTGAATTCTCTGATCAAATATATGATCTGCAAATAGTTTTCATTCTATGAATGTGTTCTCATTTTTTTTTTAAAGCCAAGTGACATATCATGGGTTCTTATTCAAACTTATAACAATACTAGTAAACTCGCACTTGAATTTTATTCTTTTCACTCGGGTTTTTCTCTGAAATTCTTCTTTTTCTGTTTAAAGTTCTGTGTTGTCATTCTACATTATTTAACACGGGGCTGTCAAAAGCAAACATTGCTTTGACATTGCACACACAGTGGAAGCCCTGTGAGGCACTCCTTCCTCTCATCTTACACTGCAGGTTTCATTTCTCTATATCAGTAACCACCCAAAAAAGGGGAAAGGGCGCTTCTAATAAAGGCTGTCATCTTTTATCTCGTACTTACAGAACTGAGGCTAATACTCCACCATACAGCTCTAGGTAGTCCCCACAGGTTGCTGCTATCATGTTCTGAACAACTGAGAAAGAACTTTCTGCCCTGCTTGGTAAGGCTGCTTTTAACTTCCTTCCTGCTGTCAGTGTGTGCTGCTGTGCTTTTCAAACATGGAAATCTTCTGAGGAGCCATAATCCTTAACAGTGCAGGAGATAATCTCTATACAGGCTGTCTTAGAATTTTAATAGCCCATAAATTTATATGAAAGGGAACATCAACCAAAGTAATTGTTATGGAATAAAGGAACCATCACACTTATGTGTCTATGATTATAACTGTCTGCATGATGCCGCCCTCTCCACCTGCCTCCCTTTCTTCAGCTTTGAGCATTATTCCCCTTCATCATCACAAAGCAGTCAACAAGGTACCACATCTAATCCCTATTTCTTTCTCTCACTCTTCCTATGGAAAAGACCTGATCGGGACCTTTCATTCTGCTTTTAATGCTTTTTCACTCCAAGGGTCTTTCTTAAAACTCCAACTGTTCCTTTCTAAGGTCCTCTCTTAATGCTTAGGGAAGCAGTGAGAATACTGTGTATTCTCCAGTGGCCATACAGCATGAGCTCTGTATTGAAGAGTGTGTGACACCTGTTTTGATTCAATTTCTTGCTTTCTTTTTTTAATAATGAATTTTTAAATTAATTTATTTTTATTAATTACAGTTTATTCACTTTGTATCACAATTGTTGCCCCCTCCCTCATCCCCTCCTAATCCCATTCTCCCTCTCTCTTCTCCACCCATGCCCCTTCCCCAGTCCACTGATAGGGGAGGCCCTCCTCCCCTTCTTTCTGACCCTAATCTATCAGGTCTCATCAGAAATGGCTGCATTGTCTTCCTCTGTGGTCTAGTAAGACTGCACCCCTGTCAGGGGAGGTGATCAAAGAGCCAGCTACCAAGTTCATATCAAAGACAGTCCCTGTTCCCATTACTAGGGATCCCACTTGGAGACTGAGATGCCATGGACTACATCTGTGCAGGGGTTCTAAGTTATCTCCATACATGGTCCTTGGTTGGAGTATCAGTCTTAGAAAAGATCCCAATGCCCATATATTTTTTTTTCTCTCCTGTAGATCTCCTGTCGATTCAATTTCTTAATTGTTTCTACAAGTTTTTGGAACATTCCAGTTCTTGGAGGAAACATCTAAAAGCCTATAGGTGCAATATAAATAAAACTTAGGGGTACTAAAGAACTAGTTCATTGATAGACCACTTATATAGCATGCAGAAGGACCTGGGTTCAAGCCCCAGCAACACACACAAAATATGTTTTTTAAGACAGAGGAAATGTGAATCCAGAAAGATGTTCAGTAATTAAGAGCAGTTGATGCTCTCAAAAGGACCCAAGTTCCCAGCACCATGTGGAGTGGCTCATAACTTCCTATAATTCCACCTCCACTGGGTCTGACGCCCTCTTCTTGCTTCTGCAGGCACAAGCACACATGGTCCCCACCCTTATATTTTTAAATAATAAAATATTTTAAAACAAAGAAAATACAACAAAGTACTCATGTAGTACTACTCATGTAATAGTAGTTGACAATATACATTGTTTCTTTGCCAATAATTTCTAAGTTTCCACAAATGCACATTTACTGATTTTAGAGCCTCTTTTGTAACCACCCATCTTAATCAAGCATCCTTTGTAAGGAACCATCTTAACCAGAAAAAGACCGTTCTCACTCAGTCATTACCAGGTAGCATCCTGACCACCAGCTGATCCTGACTTGCATCCCAAGTGTATTACTCAGGAGTCTCTATAGGAATAGAACTTATACAATATATGGAACATGTGAACACACACGCACACATATATGTGGTTTATTCCATTGGTTTACACTGACCCAAATAATGGCTATCTACCAATGGAAGGTCCAAGAATCCAGTAGTTGTTCAGTCCACGAGGCTAGATGTCTCCTATGGTCTTCAGTATACTCTAGAATCCTGAAAAAGTAGGTTCTAATGCCAGTGAAGAAATATACTTGCAAGTGAGGACAAGCAAAAAAGAAAGCAAGTTTCCTTCTTCCATGTCCTTTGTATAGGCTGCCAGGAGAAGATATGATTCAGATTAAAGGTGGGTCTTTCCATCTCAAAAGATCTGGATTAAAAGTGGTTCTTCCCACTTGAAGTATTTAATTAAGGGGAAAAAATCAGGGCTAGGAAGACAGCCCAGTGGTTAAGAGCTTATACACTTGCTGTTCTTCCAGAGGTCATGAGCTCAATTTCTAGCAACCACATAGTGGCTCACAACCATCTATAATGGGACCTGATACTCTATTCTGTCATGCAGGCACACATGCAGGTAAAGCACTCATATATGTATATAAATAAATCTTTAGAGAAAGAGAAAGAATCCCTCGGGGGTTTTCCCCAGACACTTGGGATTTACTTAATTCCAGGTGTAGTCAAATTGACAACCAAGTTTAGCTATCCCACCAAGCCATAGGACAGAGTCATTAAGCTAATGATCATTTTGTATCAACCACCAATGATGCCTGGACTGTTTATTAACAAATGTCAGGTATATTGATAGCTTGGAAGGAAAGGCCAGGGATATTGTAGTTAGCTGTGGCCTAGCTTTGACTAGCTTAGCATACAAACCCTTTCTCCCAATCCTAGTTGTGTGGATCCAAGTGTTTTTACTGAAGAGCAAGACACATTTCTGTCCATACAGACATACTCAAACATTGCACACAGATGTACATCACTGTAGCTATTCTCCTGGTATTTCCTTTCTGTTTCGACTTAATAAAGAAAGATGATGTTAAAGAAAACTAAGGAAGTTTTAGGTAGGACTATGGATCTCTAATAAAAATCTTCACAAAATTAGAAGGCAACCTTAATAAGTGAGCTAAGCTAACCTTAATAAGCCCAGCTAAGCTTAGAAATAACAAAACAGAAGTTTCATGTCTTCCAGAAGCTTGGGGGATGTGCTTTGCCCAGATGTTAACTATCCGTTTACTTCCTTGCTGACTTATTGCCATGGGTGAAGTCCAGTGTGGCTGAGAAATTATGCCCCTGTGGCTTTGTAGAATAATTGTATTAGCCAGGGGTTCTCCATAGGAGTAGAATGAACAAGACATGTGCATGTATATGCAGAGAGAGAGAAAGAGGAGAGAGAGAGAGAGAGGCTGATTGTAAAGAATTGGTTCCTGTGACTGTACAAGTATAAAATCTTCAAAGCAGGCTGGCCTGCGAGGATGCCTCTTGCTCCACCCAGAGCCAGAAGACAGCCAGGAGCAAACTTCCTTCTCTTCTGGGGAAGTCAGTCTCTTTCTCTTATAACCTTTACTTAAATGAGGTCTGAACACATTATCTGCTCTACTCAAAGTCTACAGACTGAAGGCTTAATCATATTTTTAAACATGGTTTTATAGAAACATCTAGACTGGTGTTGGACCAAATAACTGGGTACCAGATTGACACAGGCAATCAAATATCAGGATAAGCAAACAGAGCTTGGAGCAAAGAAGTGAAATTAGATTTGATCTCCTGAAAATAGGATTCTCTAAAATATTCTCTCTCTCTCTCTCTCTCTCTCTCTCTCTCTCTCTTTCAACTGGAAACAAGCTTCTAAAACTAAGTGAGCAGACAAACATGAGTCCCTTTATTGAGATGAATGAGAAAGAAGTTTCTAGAGTCAGAAAGATTAGCAGGAGTCTTATTTCCTGTTTCTTTGAGGCATTTTGGTGTACTCTAAAACTACGATCCCACATCTCAGTGTTTTACAGAGTCTATTCCTGAGAGTGGCAAACAGTTCTCAGAAGAGGTGTCTTAATGGAGACCCAATCCCATTTGTTTTGTTGGAGAAGGCCTCTAGCCATGTTACCCAGGCCAAACTCACATTCCTGAACTGACACAATGCTTCTATGGCATGCTACAGGTTTACACCATCACACCTGGAACTCTCTTCTCATTATCTGAAACTCATCTCTTGAATTTAACCAGAGGGAGTTAAACCCTATTGTCTAAGAGATTGCAAACTTCCAAATTCCTACCTGGGGAGACATTGCTGTAGAGAGATGTGGTGTATAAAATGAGTGTGAATCGCACAGAGGATTCCAGTGTAATCATATTTATCCCAGGAGAGGGAAACAAAGAGAAAGATGCTGGACTCTCAGTGGAAAACACACTAAGCCCTTCCTTGGCAGTTAGATAGGTACTTTTGGTGTCAAGTTCCTCAGCTTACAGGAGAAACACTGCCTCTTTAATTCACGGAAAACCTGTTGTCAAATTGTTCTTTCAGCTGCATGTGATGGCACCTGCCAGTAAGCCCAGCACTCAGGGAGGCTGAGGAGGGCAGATCTCTGTGAGTTTGAGGGCAGCCTGGTCTACAAAGTGAGTCCAGGACAGCCAAGGCTGCACAGAGAAACCCTGCCTCAAAACCAGACACAACCACTAAACAAAAAAAACAACCCCCCCCAACTGTTCTTTTGTTCATGGTTAGGTCCCTGTGTGTGAGTCTGCATGTAGATGTCTGTACATAAGTGTGATCTTCACAATGGCCAGAAGAGGGCGTCAAATCCTATAGAGCTGGAGTTACAGACTCTCAATAAGAGTGCTGGCCTCTCCTGGGAAGTGTTGGACCTCTGAAAGACTCTACCTAGCAGTGTATCAAAGCAGATGCTGAGACTCATAACCAAAACTTTAGCAGAGTGCAGGGAATCATATGAAAGAAGGGGAAGTTAATATGACCTGGAGAGGACAGGAGTTCCACAAGGACCAAATATATCTGGGCATGGGGTCTTTTCTGAGACTATATCTCCAACCAAGGACCTCGTAGGGATATAACCTAGAATCCCTGTTCAGATGTAGCCCATGGTAGCTCAGTATCCAAGTGGGTACCCTAGTAAGGGGAACAGGGACTGTTTCTGACATGAACTCAGTGGCTGGCTCTTTGACCTCCCACCCTCCACCCCCAAGGGAAGAGCAGCTTTGCTAGGTCACAGAGGAGGACAATGCAGCCAGTCCTGAAGATACCTGATAAGCTAGGGTCAGATGGAAGGGGAGGAGGACCTCCCCTATCAGTGGACTTGGAAAGGGGCAGGGAAGAGATAAGGGAGGGAGGGGAGGATTGGGAGGGAATGAGGGAGCAGGCTACAGCTGGGATACAAAGTTAATAAACTGTAACTAATATTTAAAAAAAAAATAAAAATTTAATTTAAAAAAAAAGAGTGCTGGCCTACAAATCCAGTCCTTCTGAAGAGCAACAAATGCTCGTAACCACTGAGCCATCTCTTCGGCCTCGAGGCTGATGATTTTGAACAGGTAATGTGTGAAGAAGACTGGCCTCAAGCTGTGAACTGCTCATGCTCAGGGATGTTCCTGTCTCTATATCTTATGTCAAGTCTTGTCTTCACGACTATGTGTAAGTTTTCACACTAAATGCTTTTTCCTTTTTTTTTTTCGTTGTTGTTTTTTGAAAGTGAGGTATCACTTTGAGAACTGCCCTACAGGTCTCATACTTGCCGTGAATAATATTGTTATTTTTCGCTCTATCTTGTCATTGTATTTTGGCTCTGCACTCACCCACTGAGCCCACTGTGTTCAATTACATCATCTATAAACTAGAAACACTTTAATCCTCATGCATATGATAGCAGACAAGTTTCTTGGTTCTGAGGGAGGTTTATTTCTTAGGAGAAAGGTAAAATGAAAGACAAAATATTTATTGAAGATTTAGTATCTGTCAATTGATAAGCTAAGCAATTTGTATATATTATTTCAACTTTATTCTTAATACATATTTATATGTAATTATTATTTTACATGCATCTTACATGTTATTTTATTCTTATATAATTGAGTATCATTTTAATTCAGTATGAACTGAAGTTCCCAGAAGAAAGCTGAACCTGTGTTCAACTTCTCCAAGGCTGATGAACGATTAGCATGTCTGTAGTTCCTGGAATGCTACAGGTCGAGAGCCAAATCATCTCAGGCTATCTTTAGTTCTCCTAGTAGTCTTCACTGCCCACACCAGCCTGACAGCCATCCTGGAGACTATTTGATAAATCCTTTGGAATGTAAAAACAAATCCCTTAGTTTCCAATAGCCCAAAGGTTTAGATGTCACCAGATAACATCAGGGGACTATAACAGAGACTCTCCCTCTTTGCTGAAACTTGGCTTCTGGTGTTTCCACAATATACTTTAAATATAGCATGAGTGATGATTTTCTTTTTTGTATCATTGTGAAAATTTTATTAACAGTTACCGTGTTGGAACAAGTATTTGATAGCTTCAATCTGTGCTCTGTGGTTTCTTCTTATGTGGCTCCAAGATAAATGATCTCTTATTCCTTTTGGAATGAGAGCTGTGTTTTTGTGTTGATGCTTTTAGATCCCTACATGTGGGGCCCCAAGGCTGATCTGATTTCATTTGAGGAGTCACCTTGATTGACACCAGACGCCATAACTGTGCCCAATCCTCCAGCATTGCCTCTTGGGTAGAAGTTGGTGAGTTTTTCTGGGGTTGAGACTTCCCTTGGTTTGATTGAGTGTTCGTTGGTTCAGCCAGGTTGGCAAGACCAAATTCTAGCTTTGAGAGCATTTGATTTTAAAGTTTTAAGAATCCATGCTGCTTTTTTTTTTTAACAAGACGTTGTTTCGAGCACTTGGCTTCTTTTTCTTTTTGTTTGCTTCCAGAACATTCAGTTTGTTAGTAATTTAATATTTCAGCCTTTTTTCTCATGCTACTGCTCCAATATGTTGAGAAATATTGTTAAATACAAAAGAGAAAAATTAATGTTTGGTTCTCTATCTGGCTTTGATTTTGATAATTACGTTAATTACAATTGCAGGTATTTGAGGAGGTTAGAAAATCTAGCTAGAGGAAAGTTGACTTTATGCTCCTCTCTGTTGAAAACATTTGGTCCTCAATTGCTTATTGCACACACACACAACACACACACACACACACACACATACACACACACACACACACTTGCTACAACATGGTCTGGTGCTTTGTATTTGATTGTTAATTATTTTGTTCCCCATTTCTGCTATGTTTTACGAGCATACTATTACATACCTGAAATGATGTTTGTGAACCTTGCCTCCAAAATTACCCCTGATTGGCTAAATAAAGTTGCCTACACGCATGGGCAGGGCAAAAGTGAAGTAGGCAAAACTAAGGCTCAAGGGCTTGGAGGACAAGAGGAATACAGGAGGCAAAAAAGAGGGAGATGGGACAGGTAGAAGAGAGGAGAGGAGAGGAAATGCAGATCATCATAGCTGGGAGGAACTTCCTCTGAGGATGGGCATGACTAGGGAGAAGCATCCCAGATGGAAAGCATGTGCAAGTATTCATATCATTTTGGATTGGAAGTATCCCAGATAGGAACTATTAGAGCAAATGGCATGGGATGTGAGACTGGGAGATGATGAGGTAATTTAGTGGGTTAATGTCTGCCCAGCCCTAGGTGAAATAAGCTTGTTAAAAATCTATGCGGCTGGAGAAATGGCTCAGAGGTTAAGAGCACAGAGGTCCTGAGTTTAATTCCCAGCAACCACATGGTGGCTCACAACCATCTATAATAAAATCTGGTGTCTTCTTCTGGCATGCAGGTGTACATGCAGATAGAACATTGTATACATAATAAATACAATATTTTTTAAAAAAATCTATCAGGTGTCTGTGTCTTTTATCTATATGATAGCAGCTTAAGTAGAAGAGCCATAATAACCTATGGATTAATAATAAACATTAATAGCCAAATATTTTATACAACACACACTAAACTAAAACTTCTAGGCGATAGAATTAAAAATCGCTGTACCAATTGGCTTTTTGTCAACATGGCACAAACTAAGGTCATCTGAGAAGAAGAAACTTCAATAGACTGTCCTAGTCAGATTCGCCTGTGGGTAAGGTTGTGAAGCATTTTCTTGGCTAATTGCTGATGTGGAAGAGCCAAGCCCACTGTGGTCTGTGCCACCCCTGGGCAGGTGGTCCTGTATTGTATAAAATGGAAGCTGAGTGAGCTAGTGAGCAGCATTCCTCATGATCTCTGCTTCAGATCTGACTTGCAGGTTCCTGTTTCTGCTCCTGCTTTGATCTCTCTCTATGATGAACTGTGATTAGGGCATGGCATACAAACAAATACTTTCTTCCCTAAGTTGTTTTTTTGTCAGTGATTTATCAATCTAGAATTTCACCCTACAGAAATTCTATGTTTTGTTCAGGAAAACACACACAAACAACAATGTAGTATTTGCTTAAATATTTGGCCCATAGTTATCTTGTGGTTCTCTAACTGGTCACCTGCTTAATAAACACACTTCTACAGGAAACAGTGTCTGAATTGGCTACTAGCTCAATAATGTAGCAGACTGGAGGCCAGAGAAATTACATTAAGATTAACACATGAAAGGAGCCATTTGGCAGAGAAAAACTGGGATCCATTCTTTACCTGAGCTCCATACAATAAAGAGAGCAGCCTTCCCCCCGCCCCCCCCAAAAAAAAAACAAAACCTGGGATTCCCAAAGTTGGGAAAACCAAGAGCTCTAAAAAATGACCATAATTGGTGATTAATCTTGCAGCTACTGCTTTTGAATGGTGCTTTCCCTCAGCTCACTAGCCCACTCTGATTCCAATAGCACTTTTTCTTTCTTAGTAAAGTGTCTTGATTTCTCTTTCTAAACATGTATCCCTGATCCAATTCTTTGTCTTCAGACACAACAACCTAGAAAACTTCAGCAAGGGCCCCCAAGATGCAATCCTACATCTATAACAATAAGAATATGCAGTGTGATATGCGTAAAAACATGAAGCATCTCTTCTCATCCCTAGTGAAGTGGAGTTTTCTGGTTTCTTTGAAGACTGAATTTTGTCATATGATGTTTTGCTACAAGCTAGGCATGTGATGTTTTGCTGTGACCCCTCACATGCAAGGGGCGTGGCTTCGGCCATTTGAGAACATCCGTGGGTGGACTTTGAAGAGAGGACATATATATAGGCCAAGGCACAGTGAGACACCGCTTTTTGGATTGACATCGCTGCACTGATCTTTGTGCTTCAACACCTGACTTCGAAGAGAAAAATGTTCCAGAGAGCTTCTCTGGGCAATCCAACTTGGTCTTGCAGCTTTTACTGACTTCATGTTGTTGCTACTCTGTGTTGACCTTTGACTGAATTGCTGGTGTTCTGATGACTGAGTCTGGTAATTCCCTAAGAACCCATCAACCTTGATCAGCAAGAAGTAGATAAAAGAGAATGACAGCCCTGTTCTCTGTTAATCTACCTAAGGTTGCAGTTGGGTGGGGGTGGAAGGAAAGTAAAGGAGCATAAGAACCCTAAAGAAAGTAGGTTTGGTAAAAAATTTAAGCCTACACCTTAGTAATAAAGTAGCCCAGGCATTTTACTAGAGAATGGCATTATTAAATTTTCCCAGGTACATATTCAATGGGAGCCTGTTCTTTTAAAAATGGCTGGCTTGTACTTGTATGTGTTGCTGGCCTTTCCTAAGTAGAGCATAAAATGGTGGATGGGAGAGAAAAGGAAAAATTATTTCAGTAGAATGTACTTCTTTTCTAGAAGGCAAGGAACAACACTTAAAAGAGTCACATTCAGAAAATTGGCTGGATACAAAATTAACACAGAAACATCAGCAGCCCTCCTATATATATATAAACAACAACTGGTCTTAGAAAATCAGGGAAACACCTTTCACAATAACCTCAAATAATATAAAATATCTTGAGGTATCTCTAACCAAGCAAGTGAAAGACTTGTATAATAAAAACTGCTGTCTACAAAGTGAATAAACTGTAATTAATATAAAAAATAAATTAAAAAAAGAAAAAAAACTGCTGCAATTGAAGATAGAAATTGAAGAAGATATCAGAAGATAGAAAGATTACCTATGCTCATGGACTCAGTAGGATTAACAGTAAAAATGATCATCATACCAGAGCAATCTACATATTCAATGCAATCCTCAATAAAATTCACAGATCTTAAAAGGACAATTGTCAATTTCAAATGGAAACTGAAAAACTAAGGATAGAAAAAGAAAACTACTCTGAATATAAAAGAACTGCAGGAGGTGTCATCCTGCCCAACTTCAAGCTGTACTACAAAGCTATAGCAACAACATGGTATTGGCTTAAAAACAGACATGGTGATCAATGGAATCAAATTAAAGATCCAGACATAAGTCCACACACCTATGAACACCTGATTATTGATATAGAAACCAGAAATACACACTAGAACAGAGACAGCATCTTCAACAAATGGTGCTGGTCAAACTGTATGACCAGTTTGATCTAAATAAAATAGATCTATACTTATCACCCTGTACAAAACTCGACTCCAAATGGATCAAAGACCTCAATATGAAATCAGATTTGCTGAAGCTGAGAGAAGAGAAAGTAGGGAGTAGCCTTGAACTCACTGTCATAGGAAAACACCGCCTAAACAGAACAGCAATAGTGCAGGCATTAAGATCAACAATTAATTAACGGAACTTCATGAAACCAAGAAGCTTCTACATGACAAAAGACATCATCATTTAGACAAAGTGTCAACCTATAGAATGGGAAAAGATTTTTACAAACTATACATCTGTAGAGGGCTGATATACAATATACATAATGAACTCAGGAAACTGCATATCAATAAAAAATAACTCATTTAAAATCGGGTATAGATCTAAACAGAAAAATTTCTATAATGGAATCTCAAATGTCCAAGAACTTAAAGAAATGTTTGGCATCCCTAGCCATCAGGGAAATGCAAATCAAAACTACTGTGAGATTCCATCTTATACCTGTCAGAATGGCTAATATAAACAGAACACATGAAAGCACACGCTAACAAGGATGTGGACTAAGATGAACACTCATACATTGCTGGTGGGGATGTAAACTCATACAGCCACCATGGAAATCACTATGACAGTTCCTCAGAGAGATGAAAATTTATGTACCTCAAGATCGACTGGTAACTCTTGGGCATATACCCAGTGGAAGCTTCATCCAGCACAGAGACTCTTGTGCAAACATGTTCATCATTGCTGCTCTATTCACAATAGCCAGAAATTAGAAACAACCCAGATGTCCCTCAACAGAAGAATGGAAAAAGAAGATGTGGTACATTTACACAATGGAGTATTATTCAACTGTTAAAATAAATGACATCATGAAATTTGTAGACATATGGATGTAACCAGGAAAAAAAATCATCCTGAGTGAGGAAACCCAGACCCAGAAAGACAAATTTGGTATGTGAATTGGTATATGAAAGACAAATTTGCTTATAAGTGAATATCAGTTGTAAAGACAATGATAACCAAGCTTCAATCCATAGAACCATAAAAGGCATAGAGTATGGTATAGAATAGAGAGTACAGAGTATAGAGTAAGAAACTAGATGGAAAAAAAAAGAAACTAGATGGAACAAATAGATTTCATTAGAAAAGGAAATAGACCTTCGAGTAACAGACTAGATGGAACAGATACATCTCTTTAGGAAAGGGAGACAAAGTAGATATGATGAAAGGGGCTTGCGATGGGAGGGTCAAGTGGGGAATGGGTTGTGTGAGAGACTATGAAGAGAGACAGCGAAAATTAAAGGCATTGGAGGGGTGGTATGAAAACCTAATACAGTAGAAACTTCCTAAAATATATACATATATGAAGGTGTTCTAAATGAAATTGCCAAATAACGGGGGACACAGAATCCCATCTGGCCATCTCTTGTCACTCAATGAAGCTTCCAGTACCAGCATTAAGTTACATCTAAATGAATTTTTGGCCAAAGGGGCCCCAAGAGAACTCCCAAATAGCCCAGGCTGTTGCCAAAACTGTAGATTATTCCCCATAAAGGGACAGCAAGTCCCCATTATGGAAGACGACACCTATACTGAACATGGAGATGTTGAGTTGGTGTCTACATAGAGCTTTCCCACCTACATCCCAGCCTCTTTGGTACAGAAAGATATTCTGCACAATAGCAAAAGAGTACCATAAACACCAAGCCAGGCCACGTGCTTTTATTTGGTAATAGTTTTGTGGGCTTGGGGAACATGGTTTTATTTATTTTGTCTTATTTTTGGAGGATTTTGTTGTGTTGGGTTTTTGTTTTTTGAGAAAGAACTTAAATTTGGGTGGTTTGGGAGGAGGGGTCTATAAGGACTTGGGGAAGGAGAATATAATCAAAATATACTTAAATTTGAGAATTGTTTTAACTAATAAAAATATAATATGAAAAATGAATCACATTAAGGAAACTTCTCTTTGCAACAGATGGAGATCACTACAGAAAATTACAACCAATTAAAATGCAGAATAGTGGAAACATCTACAAAACAACTTCTACACCTCAGGTTCAGGGGACCTGTGGAAGAGGGGCCAGAAAGAATGTAAGAGCCAGAAGATCAGGGAGTTTGCTGTGAGATCATGTATCCTACAAATGTCAGAAGCTACAACATAAAGTCTCACCAAATGACTGCGCCAATGTAAGCTGAACAAGGACTATACCAAGGGACATGACAAAGGAGAAAGAGAAAAGTCCAGGAGGCCTCAACTCTATGCAATGAATGATAGGTATCTAAGAAGAGGTGGGAATCGGAGAGGTGGGCTTCCCCAGGGAAGAGAGCACCGATTGGTTGTCCAGTGCCAAATGATCAGACCTGAAAACATACATACAAGTAACATTATATGAGCAGAGTAGATTAGATTTAGGATGTATATGTATACACACATATATACATATAAATAATCATATACATACAATACATACATACACGCAATAAGAATTAATAAAAGAAAAGGCCATGAATTTGAAGGAAAGTAGGGAGGGTATGTGTGCAAAGATTTAGAGGGAGGAAAAGAAAAGGAGAAATTAATTGCATTATGTCGATTTTTTCATTTATTTATTTAATAACTTTACAGCCTAATTCCAGCCTCTTCCCTCCTCTCCTCCCAGTCTCACCTTCATGCCCCCTCCTCCCGTACCCCCTTGTCCTTCTTCTCAAAGAAGGGGAGGCCTGAACATGTACTAACACACCCTGGCATCTCAAGTTGCAGAAGGACTAAGTGCATCCTCCTACTGCGGCCTAACAAGGCAGCCCAGCTAGGGGAAAGGGATCCAAAAGCAGGCAACAGGGTCAGAGACAGCCTATTCCAATTGTTAAGGGACATGTTGACCAAGCTGCACATCTGCTACATATGTGTAATGGGTCTAGCCCCAGGCCAAGCATGTGCTTTGGTTGTTGGTTCAGCCTCTGTGAGCCCCCATGGACCTAGGTTAGTTGACTCTGTAGGTCTTCTTGTTGTGTCCTTGACCCCTCCAGCTCCCTTAATCCTTCCTCCCACTCTTCCACAAAACCTCGGTCTGTTGTTTGACTGTGGGTCTCTGCATCTGTTTCCATCAGCTGCAGGATGAAGCCTTTCAGAAGACAGTTATGCTAGGCTCCTGTCTGCAAGCATAGAGAAGTATCTTTTATAGTGACGGGAATTGGCTATATCCCATGGGATGTGTCTGAAGTTGAGCCAGTCATTGGTTTGCCATTCCCTCATTCTCTACTCCGTATTCATCTCTACACTTCTTGTAGACAAGGCAAATTTTGGGTTGAAGTTTTTATGGGTGGGTTTGTGTCCCTCCTCCTCCTGTATATCGCCTGGATACAGGAGGTGGCCACTTCAGGATCCTTAGCCCCCGCTGCCAGGGTCTCAGCATAGACTCCTGGGAGCCTCCCCTGCCCCAGAGATGCTCCCCCTCACTGATTTCCATTCTATCTCCCAGTCCTACCCCCAACCCTTACTCTCCCACACCTGACCTCCACCCCATTACCCTCCTAAACCCTTCTCCCATCTAATTCTGTTCTAGTTCCATCCATTTGCCTGCAAATTGCATGGTATCTTCACTTTTAGTAGCTGATTGGTATTCTAATGTGTAAATATACCACATTTTCTTTATCTATTCTTTGGTTGGGAAACATCCAGATTGTTTCCAGTTTCTCGCTGATATGAATAAAGCTGCTATTAACATAGTTGAGCAGTTACCCTTGTGGTATGGCAGAGCATAAAGGAGGGCTATTGATTTTTTTTTTAGTTAATTTTTATGTCCAGCCCCTTTGCTGAAGGTGTTCAGCAGCTGTAATAGTTCTCTGATAGAATTCGGAGGTTCATTTATGTGTACTATCATATCATCTGCAAAAAGGAAAACCTTGGCTTCTTCCTTTCCAATTTGTATCCCCTTGATCTCCTTTAGTTGTCTTATTCCTCTAGCTAGACTTCAGGTACTAGTTGAATAGATACAGAGGTAGTGTGTAACCTTGTCTTATGGAATTACTTTAAGTTTTTCTCCATTTAATTTGATGTTGGCTATAGGCTTGCTATATATTGCCTTTATTGTGTGTAAGTATATGCCTTGTATCTCTAATCTCTGCAAGACTTTTATCATGAAGGGGTGTTGAGTCTTTTGTCAAAATTTTTGTCAGCATCTAATGTAATGAGATGATCATGTGATTTTATTTTTCTTTCACTTTGTTTATATGGTGGATTTTCATATGTTGAACCATCCTTGCATCCCTGGGCTGAAGCCTACTCAATATTGGTGGATAATGTTTTTGATGTGTTCTTGGATTTGGTTTACAAGTATTTTTGACTATATTTTCATCAACGTTCATAAGAAAGATTGATCTGAAATTATTTTTCTTTGTTGAGTCTTTGTGTGTGTGGTTTAGGTAGCAGAGTGACTATAGCTTCATAGAATGAGTTTGGCAATGTTCCTCCTGTTTCTGTTTTGTAGAATAATTTGAAGACCATTGGTTTTAGTTCTTCTTTGAATGTCTGGTAGATATCTCATTAAAACCATGTGGTCCCAGGGCTTTTGTTTTTGGTTGGGAAACTTTTAATGACTGCTTCTATTTCCTTAGGGACTATGGGTCTATTTAAAGTGTTTACCTTTATTTTGATCTTGATTTAATGTTTGTAAGTGGTATCTATTTTTAAAAAATAGTACATTTTGTTTACATTTTCCAGTTTTGTGGAGCACAGGTTTTTGAAGTAAGGCCTAATGATTCTTTGAATTTTATGTCCCCCTTTTCATTTCTGATTTTGTTAATTTGGGCAGTGTCTTCCTGGCTTTTGGTTAGTTTGGCTAAGGGTTTTTCTATTTTATTGATTTTCTCAAAGAACCAGCTCTTGGTTTTGTTGATTTTTTTTTGTATTGTTTTCTTTATTTCTAATTTATTTATATCAGCGCTGAGTTTGATTATTTCCTGCCATCACTCCTCTTGGGTGAGTTTTCATTTTTTTCTTCTGGATCTTCTCAGATGTGATTTTAAATTTCTATATGAGATCTCTACAATTTCTTTATGAATGCATTTTCACCTTACTACTGCTTTCATTGTGTCCCATGTGTTTGAGTATGTTGTGCCTTCATTTTCATTAAATTCTAGAAAGTCTTTCATTTCTTTCATTATTTCTTCCATTACAGTTTCCATGAGTTTGTAGGCTTTCTGTTGTTTCTGTGGCTGTTGAAGTCCAGCTTTAATCCATGGTAGTATGATAAAATAAAAGGTGTTATTTTCATTTTCTTGTATCTTGCTTTGTGATCAACTATGTGGTCAATTTTAGAGAAGGTTCCATGAGGTGCTGAGAAGAAGGTATATTCTTTTATATTTGAATGTAATATTCTGTAGATATCTGTTATGTCCATTTGATTCATAATGGTGCTTAGTTTAATTATTTCTCTGTTTAGTTTCTGCCTCAATGACCTATCTATTGGTGAGAGAGCCCTTTATTTTGAGGCAATGTCTATCTCACTGAGGTGTGTTTCTTGTATGCAGCAGAATTATGGATCCCATTTGCCCATCCATTCTGTTAGGTGTGTCTTATTTATTGGGTAATTGAGTCCATTAATGTGAGATATTAATGACCAATGATGGTTGATTCCTGTTATTTTGATGTTGGCTGTGTTAATGTGCATGTGTTTGTGTATACTTCCCTTCTTATGTTTTGGCTGTTGTGGAATTATTTATTTCCTGTGTTTTATTGGATGTAGTTAACCTCCTTGGGCTGGAGTTTTCCTTCTAGTATTTTCTGTAGGACTGAATTTGTGAATAGATATTACTTAAATTGGTTTTGTCTTGGAATATCTTGTTTTCTCAACCTATGATGACCTAGAGTTTTGCTGGTATAGTAGTCTAGGTTGGCATCTGTGGTTTCTTAGAGGCTGCAAGACATCTGTCCTGGTTCTTCTACTTTTCAGAGCCTCTATTTTGAAGTTGAGTATAATTCTAATAGGTCTGCCTTTGTAAGTAACTTGGCCTTTTCCCCTTTCAGCTTTTAATATTATTTCTTTGGTCTTCTGCTCAGTTAGTGTTTTTCTTTTCTGGTCCAGTAAAATTGGTGTTCTGTAAGCTTCTTATATTTTTATAGATATCTCTATAAGTTGGTGAGACTTTCTTCTATGATTTTGTTGAAAACATTTTCTGAGCTGGGCAGCGGTGGTGAATCTCTGAGTTCAAGGCCAGCCTGGTCTACAAAGTGTGTTCCAGGACAGCCAGGAATACATAGAGAAACTCTTGTCTCAAAAACAAACAAACAAATTAACAAACAAACATATATTTATTTTCTGGTCTTTGGAGCTGGGGCTCTTCACCTTCTTCTAGTCCTACTATTCTTAGTTTAGGTCTCTTCATGTATCCCAGATTTTCCTGGATGTTTTGTGTCATAAATTTTTTAGATTTAACATTTTCTTTGACTGATGTATCAAATTTCTTCTATAGTATCTTCTATGCCTGAGATTCTTTCCTTCACCTCTTGAATTCTGTTGGTGATGCTTGTATCTATTGTTCCTGTTCTCTTCCTTAGATTTTTTCATCTTCAGGATTGCCTTAGTTTATGTTTTCTTCATTGGTTCTATTTCCATATTCAGATCTTGAACAGTTTTATTCATTTCCTTCACTTGTTTAATCATGTTTTTCTATATTTCTTTAAGGGATTTATTCATTTCCTCTTTAAATGTCTTTACATGTTTGATTGTATTTTCCTGTACTTCTTTAAGGAATTTATTCATTTCTTCTTTAAAGGTCTCTATCATCTTCATAAGATTGGATTTAAGGTCATTTTGTTGTGCTTCAGCTGTGTTATGATATCTTGACCTCGCTATAGTATGATAGCTGGGTTCTGGTAGTGCCATATTGCCCTGGATCTTGTTGTTTGTGTTCTTATGCTGGCCCTTAGCCATCTGGTTGTATCTGGTATTGGCGGGCCTCAGGCAATACAGGACAAGTTGTGGGCCAGAGAATGGAGAAGGTGTGGTTTCTCTCTGGAGGTCCCTGATGGCTGCAGGCCTCTGGGAATGGAGGCTGAGCTGGTGGTCCCTGTTGGCCACTGTCCTCTGGGAATGCAGGTAGGGTTGTTGTCCTGGAGATGGAGCAAACAGGTGGCAGGGTATATCGCACAGCTGCTGGGCTTGCCCAGAGGCAGGCAGGGGTCTGGAGTGTAGAGGTCTCATTTGTGTGTCCCTGGTGGCCACAGACCTCTAGAGATGAAGGATGAGCTCTCCGGGAATGGGACACACAGAGGATGGGGCAGTGTCAAAAATCTTATTAAGATAACTGCAAATCTTTTTTAAAAAAAAGAATCATATTTAGTTTATAGTTATGTGGATAAAGAGGCTAACTCCAGTTTCTTTGAGTCCCTGTGAATACTGCTGCCATGGTGAAGAGCCCGGTATGGCCAAGCAGAGAGTACACAGAGCCTAGGCAAGCAGAGAGTACACAGAGCCTAGGCAAGCAGAGAGTACACAGAGCCTAGACAACCTCTAAACCTCCCTTCATCACCTCCATCACCAGTGCTGCCTCTACTTGCATTCAAATTGGCTTCCCATAAGTTATGGTTTGGGGAGTAAGGGCAGAAAATAATGAACATGAGTGCCGTATGCTTGCTTCAATGACTTTCATTAGAAGGAAAAGATGAATGAGCATCAGATATATTAAACCTAATGCCAGCAGCTGCAGGCTGGCCAGAAATGCAGATAAAAGCCTCCACATAAATGTCCAGTTATTTGGACCTCAAAGACTGAGCTCTTAGACAACAGGCAAAGTAAACGTACATGTATCTACACATATACACAATCACACGCATATACATCATATACACTTATTCATTCAATAACAACTAATAAGAGGAAAGGCCATGAATTTGAAGGACAGTGGGGAGAGGTATATGAGAAGGTTTAGAGGGAGAGAAAATGGGAGAAATATAATTACATTATGTCAAAATCTTATTTTAAAGAAAACATTTACTTTTGGATAAAGTGAATCAGTGGCTATGACCAACCCAGAAAGTGAAATCTTAACCACTAGAAAAGCAGAGATTCTCACAAAAGGGAAGACAAGGAGAGACAGGCAGCTACATCTCTCCTTGCAGTTACATATGGAAGTATCTTTTGTCCTCTTCATATAATTCCATGGAGACATCCCCCTTCCCTAACTGATAGAACCCCAGCACCTCAATGATAGGGGTTTAAGTCTCCGCCTATGAATTACTGATGATGGCCCACACAAAATTTAGTTTTAAGACCTGTGAATCAGATTTAAAATGTTTGTTAATTGGAATGGTATCAAGAAAAGTAAAAATGATACACAAAGTGTCCATAAATCATATGCAAAAGAATATTTAAAGAAATATTGGTCCTGGAGGAATAGATCCACTGTCTTTCCCCATCTGAAGGAATCTCATGTAGAATTAGACTTCAGAAAACAAACAAGGAATCAATACGTGAAAGACAAAAGGATACAAAAGTTGTTTTAATACTGGAAATGAAAAACTTCAGGATTCAAAAAGGAAGCAAGAAGTGCCTTGGTAGAACTTAGAAGAACACATTTTCTGCTAATGCTGTTGATGGGAGACTTTCTAAAGATATTGCGTGGATGGTTTCCTTCCTTCAAATGTCTGTGCAGAAACTGCATATAAACTCACCAAACTGTCACAGAGGGAGACCCAGCAAAGCGACAAATTGTCCAATGATCTTCACATCCCAGGGTTTTTTTTTTTTTCCACATTTAGGATTTATATTTAATGATATCTTATGTCATCGGGTTTTCTAATTTGGCTCCTTTTAGTTAATCTTCATGAATGACAATGTTGTTCCTCAATTTAGTAGAAGGTACCCATAAAGAAAATATGGGAGGCGGGGCAAGATGGCAGCGCCGGGAGGACTCTCATTCTGAGGAGCAGCACAGCAGGATTGGCACAGTGACCAGCAATCAGAACTCGCGGCCATAAAACACAAGTGGTTGTGTTTCTCAGGTGAGAGGATACCCCACAGTGGAGGATTCGATCAGCTTTAACTCACCCGGCAAAACCGCGGAAGAGATCCCCGTTCCGCCAGGCGCTTGGTCGCCAGCCCAGAGCTACCCGCCAGCGCGATCTGGTCACGGTCCCAGACTGAACTGTGGGCCCACAACACCATAGATTGGATTTCCCAGTCCAGAGATAACCCCACAGAGCAGGAAACAATTGGGACTGACCTCAGGTTACCCAGACATCCCCTAGAAAAGACTCGGGTTCCGCGGGTGCCCCAGGAGCCAGCCCAGACCCAGAGCCGGGAGGGACAAAGGCGCCTGCCTGCACAGAGCCCTGCCTGCGCGCGTGATTCGCCGCCTCAGATAGAACTGTGGGCACCAGGGCACCAGGGCGCCAGACTGCGTGTCTCTGGCAGGAGGAAACCCCCAGCGGAGGGGGTCAGCAGCTCTAACGCTTAGGACACCCAGCACCAAAACACTTCCTGGACTCACGCAGACTCTAGTGCAGGCAGAAGCGCTGTGCTCTGCCGCCATTGTTGCGTTCCCCTGGGGCACTGGGACACACAGCTGCATCCTCGGACCTGCAGGAGCCGAAGAGCCATTACAGCAGCCCTCAGATACTGTGCCAGTGATCGGCCAGTTATCCCTGGCTGGACTGCCAAAACTGTAGGAATCCCTGATCCTTCAGGGGGGCTGCACCCACAGCGTCTGGACCAGAGTGGTGCCTACAGCCGCCATCCCAGACAGAGACACACAGCTTCTGGTCCAGAGTGAGGCACCCAGCCTCCAGACCAGAACAGTGCCCCCAGGCGCCAACTCAACCTAGGTGCACATTCTCCAGGTCCAGAGCAGAGCAATCAGCCTTTGGCCCAGAGACTTGCTGAGTGCACCTCCCACTTTCTCAGACAGAACTGTGCGCCCCAGGATAACAGACTGAGTTTCCCTGTTGGGAGAAAACCCCATAGCTAGGGAATCAGCAGTTTCTTCAAGAGGACTGTACATGGAAATTTAGTGAGCAGCAGCACACTAAATTTATAACAAGAAACCCAGCAGTGGGGCAGCTGTCTTGAGAAATTTTATGGGTAAGAGGAGATCCCCCCCTGCCTAACATAGACCACAGCTACTACTCAGGGCTATAAACCTGAGGTGAGCAGTGGCATCTCCGGAGAAACACTGGCCATACAGTGACCATAACCAAAAAGCAGAGAAGGACTCCTTCAGGAAAAATCATCTTCCGACCAAGGGGATACTCCCTACCTCAGGACTCCAGGAAGCACAGAAACTAACAGCCAAAACCTAAATCAGCCCAATGGGTAGAGGTCAGCGTAAAGGCTCAACCAACAAAAAACAGAGCAATATGGCATCTCCAGAACCCAGCCATCCAGGGGCAAACAGCCCTGAACAATGCAGCATAATAGAAAATCAAGAAGATGACCTTACATCTATGTTGATGAAGAGAATAATAGAAGAAACAGATAAAATACGTAAAGAATTAGAGGAAGATAAAACCAAACAGATCATGGCTATCCGTAAAGAAATGGAGGAAGATAAAGACAAGCAAATTAGGGCCATCTGTGAAGAAATACGGGAAGATGCAGCCAAACAGCTTGTGGCCTTCAGAGAAGAAATAATTAAATCACTGAAAGAAATCAAAGAGACAGAGTTGAAGGAACTAAAAGAAAAAGAGGAAAATACAAGCAGACAGGTGAAGGAAGTAAACAAAACAACTCAAGACCTAAAGATAGAACTAGAAAAATTAAAGAAAACACAAATGGAGGAAATAATGGAGAGGAAGAATTTAGGGAAGAAAACAGGAACTACAGAGGTAAGCATAACCAACAGAATACAAGAAATGGAAGAAAGAATCTCAGGTGTAGAAGATACAATGGAAGAAATCGATGTATCTGTCAAAAAAAATGTTAAATCCAAAAAATTCCTGACACAGACCGTCCAAGAAATCCAAGACAATATGAAAAGACAAAACCTAAGAATAATAGGAATAGAGGAAAAAGAAGACTCCCTTCTCCAAGGCCCAGAAAATATTTTCAACAAAATCATTGAAGAAAATTTCCCCAAGTTAAAGGAGAAGCCAATAAGGATACATGAGGCCTACAGAACACCCAAAAAATTTGACCAGAAAAGAAAATCCTCCCGCCACATAATAATCAAAACAGGAAGTATACAGAACAAAGAAAAAATACTAAAAGCTGCAAGGGAAAAAGGCCAAGTAACATATAATGGCAAACCCATTAGAATCACACCTGACTTTTCAACAGAAACTATGAAAGCCAGAAGGGCCTGGACAGATATCATGCAGACCCTAAGAGAACACAGATGTCAACCCAGGCTACTATAACCTGCAAAACTCTCAGTCCTCATAGACGGAGAAAACAAGATATTCAATGACAAAAACAAATTTCAACAATACCTACACACAAATCCAGCATTACAGAAGACACTGGAAGGGAAAATACAACCCAAGAAAATTAGCTGCTGTCAAGAAAACACAGGAAATAATTAACCTTACTACAGCAAAACAAAAAGCAACCAAGCACACAAACTTATGAACACAGCCAACATCAAAATCAAAGGATCTAACAGCCACTGGTCATTAATCTCTCTCAACATCAATGGACTCAACTCTCCAGTAAAAAGACACAGATTAACAGAATGGATACGTAAACAAAACCCAGCAATCTGTTGCATACAAGAAACACACCTAAGGCACAAAGATAGACATTACCTGAGGGTAAAAGGTTGGAAGATGACTTTCCAAGCAAATGGACCCAAGAAACAAGCAGGAGTAGCCATTCTAATATCTGATAAAATAGACTTTCAACCAAAATTAATAAAAAGAGATGAGGAAGGACACTTCATACTCATCAAGGGAAAATTCCACCAGGAAGACATCACAATCCTGAACATCTATGCCCCAAATACAAGAGCACCCACATTTGTAAAAGAAACATTGATAAAATTTAAACCACATATAGATCCCCACACATTAATAGTGGGAGACTTCAACACCCCACTCTCAACAAAGGACAGGTCAACAAAACAGAAATTAAACAAAGAAACAATATCTCTGACAGAGGTCATGAATCAAATGGACCTCACAGACATCTACAGAACTTTACACCCAAACACAAAAGAATTTACCTTCTTCTCAGCACCTCATGGAACCTTCTCCAAAATAGACCATATAGTTGGTCACAAAGCAAGCCTCAACAGATACAAGAAGACTGAAATAATCCCTGGTATCCTGTCTGATCACCATGGAATAAAGCTGGACTTCAACAACAACAGAAATAGCAAAAAGCCTACACACTCATGGAAACTGAACAACTTGTTACTAAATGACAGCTGGGTCAGGGAAGAAATAAAGAAAGAAATTAAAGCCTTTCTAGAACTCAATGAAAATGAAGACACAACATACCCTAACTTGTGGGACACAATGAAAGCAGTGCTAAGAGGAAAGTTCGTAGCACTAAGTGCCTTCAAGAAGAAATTCGAGACAGCTCATTCAAGCAACTCAATGGCCCACTTAAAAACCCTAGAAAAAGAAGAAGCAGACACACCAAAAAGGAGTAGACGGCTGGAAATAATCAAACTCAGGGCTGAAATCAATCAATTAGAAACAAATAAAACAATTCAAAGAATCAATGAAACCAAGAGCTGGTTCTTTGAGAAAATCAACAAGATAGACAAACCCTTAGCCAAACTAACTAAAAGGCAGAGAGACACCACCCAAATCAACAAAATCAGAAATGAAAGGGGGGACATAACTACAGACACTGAGGAAATCCAAACAATCATTAGGACTTACTTCAAAAGTCTATATGCCACAAAATTTGAAAATCTAAATGAAATGGACAATTTTCTTGATCGATTTGACTCAACAAAGCTGAATCAGGACCAGGTAAATCAACTAAATAGTCCTATATCCCCCAAAGAAATAGAAGCAGTCATCAAAAGTCTCCCATCCAAAAAAAGCCCAGGACCAGATGGCTTCAGCGCAGAATTCTACCAGACCTTCAAAGAAGAGCTAACTCCAATTCTCTTCAAACTATTCCACAAAATAGAAACAGAAGGAACATTACCAAATTCATTCTATGAAGCCACAATCACCTTGGTACCTAAACCTCACAAAGACTCAACAAAGAAAGAGAATTTCAGGCCAATCTCCCTTATGAACATTGATGCAAAAATACTTAACAAAATACTTGCAAACTGGATCCAAGAACACATCAAAGATATTATCCACTATGACCAAGTAGGCTTCATCCCAGGTATGCAGGGGTGGTTCAATATACGGAAATCCATCAATGTGATCCACCATATTAACAAACTGAAAGAAAAAAACCACATGATAATCTCCCTAGATGCTGAAAAAGCATTTGACAAAATCCAACATCCATTCATGTTTAAAGTACTGGAGAGATCAGGGATACAAGGCACATATCTAAACATAGTAAAGGCGATATACAGCAAGCCTATAGCCAACATCAAACTGAACGGAGAGAAACTTAAAGCAATCCCTCTGAAATCAGGGACAAGACAAGGCTGCCCACTGTCTCCATATCTCTTCAACATAGTGCTGGAAGTCCTTGCTAGAGCAATAAGACAGTCGAAGGAGATCAAGGGGATACAGATGGGAAAAGAAGAAGTCAAATTATCACTATTTGCAGATGATATGATAGTATATATGAGTGACCCCAAAAACTCTACCAGGGAACTCCTACAGCTGATAAACACCTTCAGCAAAGTGGCCGGATATAAAATTAACTCAAAAAAATCAGTAGCACTCCTGTATACAAAAGACAAAAGGGCTGAGAAAGAAATTAGAGAAACAACACCATTCACAATAGCCACAAATGACATAAAGTACCTTGGCGTAACCCTAACCAAGCAAGTCAAAGACTTGTATGAAAAAAAATTTCAAGTCTCTGAAGAAAGAATTAGAGGAAGATGTGAGAAGATGGAAAGATCTCCCATGCTCATGGCTTGGCAGGATTAACATAGTAAAAATGGCCATCTTACCAAAAGCAATCTACAGATTTAATGCAATTCCCATCAAATTGCCAACACAATTCTTTACAGACCTGGAAAGAAAAATTCTCAACTTCGTATGGAATAACAAGAAACCGAGAATTGCTAAAACAATCCTCTACAATAAAAGATCTTCTGGAGGTATCTCCATCCCTGATCTCAAGCTGTACTATAGAGCAACAGTTATAAAAACTGCATGGTACTGGCATAGAAACAGAATGGTGGATCAATGGAATCGAACAGAAGACCTAGAAATAAACCCACACACTTACGGACACCTGATTTTTGACAAAGATGCCAAAACCATACAATGGAAAAAAGATAGCATCTTTAACAAATGGTGCTGGTCCAACTGGATGTCTACATGTAGAAAAATGCAAATAGACCCATACTTATCACCCTGCACAAAACTGAAGTCCAAGTGGATCAAAGACCTCAACATAAAACCAGACACATTAAATCGGCTAGAAAAAAAAGTGGGGAATACCCTAGAACTCATTGGTACAGGAGAAAACTTCCTGAACAGAACACCAACAGCACAGGCTCTAAGAGCAACAATCAATAAATGGGACCTTATGAAATTGAAAAGCTTCTGTAAAGCAAAGGACACCGTCATCAAAACAAAGCGACTGCCTACAGATTGGGAAAGAATCATCACCAACCCTCTATCTGACAATGGACTCATATCCAATATATATAAAGAACTAAACAAGCTGAAAAGCAACAAACCAAGTAATCCACTTAAAAAATGGGGAACAGAGCTAAAGAGAGAATTCTCTGCAGAGGAATATCGAATGGCAGAGAAGCACTTAAAGAAATGCTCAACCTCATTAGCCATTAGGGAAATGCAAATCAAAACAACCCTGAGATTTCACCTTACACCCATCAGAATGGCCAAGATGAAAATCTCAAGGGACAACACATGCTGGAGAGGTTGTGGAGAAAGGGGAACCCTTCTCCACTGCTGGTGGGAATGTAAACTGGTACAACCACTCTGGAAATCAATCTGGCGCTTTCTCAGACAACTAGGAATAGCGCTTCCTCAAGATCCAGCCATACCACTCCTAGGCATATATCCAAAAGAGGCTCAAGTACACAACAAGGACATTTGTTCAACCATGTTTGTAGCAGCTTTATTTGTAATAGCCAGAAGCTGGAAACAACCCAGATGCCCCTCAACTGAAGAATGGATGCAGAAACTGTGGTACATCTATACAATGGAGTATTACTCAGCAATGAAAAATAAGGAAATCATGAAATTTGCAGGTAAATGGTGGGACCTGGAAAGGATCATCCTGAGTGAGTTGACCCAGAAGCAAAAAGACACTCACGGTATATACTCACTCATATAAACATACAATATAGAATAAACCCACTAAAAGCTGTACATCTAAACAAACTAAGCAAAAGAGAGGACCCTAACTAAAATGTTCAATCCCCATCCTGAAAGGCAAAGAGGATGGACATCAGAAGAAAACGAAAATAGGAAACAACCTCGGAACCCGCTACAGAGGGCCTCTGAAAGCCAGAAGAAAACAGGAAACAACCTTGAAACCTGCCACAGAGGGCCTCTGAAAGCTTCTGCAGTATAGACTGTCAAAGCAGATGCTGAGCCTGATGGCCAACTGATGGGCAGAGTGAATGGAATTTTATGTAAGAAGTGGGAAATAGTAAGAGCTGGAGGGAACGGGAACTCCACAAGCAGAGCAACAGAACAAGATAATTTGAACACAGGGAACTTCCCAGAGACTCATACTCCAACCAAGGACTATTTGTGGAGATGACCTGGAACCTCTGCACAGGTGTAGCCCATGGCAGTTCAGTGTCCAAGTGGGTTCCATAGTAATGGGAAGAGGGACTGCCTCTGACATAATCTGATTGGCCTGCTTGTTGATCACTTCCCCCTGAGGGGGGAGCAGCCTTACCAGGCCACAGTAGAGGACAATGCAGCCACTTTTGATGAGAACTGATAGACTAAGATCAGAAAGAAGGAGAGGAGGACCTCCCCTATCAGTGGACTTGGGGAGTGGCATGCATGCAGAAAGGGGAGGGAGGGTGGGATCGGCAGGGGAGGAGTGAGGGGCTCATGGGGGGATACAAAATGAATAAAGTGTAATTAAAAAAAAATAAAAGATTTAATAAAAAAAGAAAGAAAATATGAGTATTTAGGAAAAAAATAGTGATACACAAATATGAAAATGACATAATTGGTTCACAAGATTGTTCCTGATATTTTGTGATCATGAGAAATGTTTAAGAATATCTGGTTCTATTCTTCTTCTCATATTTAAACATTATTTCTTTCCTGGACTCTTGAGTATGTTCGGTGATTCATTGATAGTGAATTTATTGCCACATTTTGGGGACAACTCTACCACAATTTCTGTCAGTTTTTTGGTGGCTGAGTAAAAAACCACACCCCAAACAAATGTCTGATGGTTACAATGAATTTTATTTCTGTGGATTGGCTAAGCAATTCCTCTGTCTGGGATCAATGATGCAGTTGTATGAACTGGAAGATGGCCTGATGCACCTGTCTAGCAGGTGACACTGGCTGTTGGCCAGAGTACTTTGGCTCCCTGCTTCATGGCTGCCTTCCTCACCTGCACTGGACTGACTCTGTCACATTTCTTAGGACTGTTCCAGATGGGTGAAGACACAGCTCCTGGTCCTCTTGACACCTAGGCCCCAGAAATCACATAACATTAATCATCCCTGTTCAAGCTTAGATACCAGCGGGTAACAAAAAAAAGTCTCAACATTTGAAAAGGAAGAATGACAAAGTCATATTGTGTGGGACCAACCATACTAGAATGGGTATATTTTGTATGATCTACAGTATTTAAAAAAGAAAGTCTGAGTTTCAGCATCTTATCTTTAAACTTTGATGAAGAACCACACAAAGCTGGGTGTAGTAGGGCATACCCATATTCCTAGCCCTTCAGATACTGAGGTGGGAGGGTTGTTACAAGTTCTATATCAGTGTGGTCTCATAACAAGTTGCAGGCCAACGTGGTCACAGAGTGATACCCTATCTCAGTGGGCAGCTGTGGTGGGTACAAGGCACTGACTGTCAATGCTGATGACCTGAGTTTGATTTCAGGAACCTACATGGTATAAGGAGAGAACCAACTCCAGCAAGTTGTCCTCTGACCTCCACACATGCTCAGGCATGTGTGAGCCCACACAAGTGAACACACGAAAAAGTAAGTAAGTAGATGATGATGTTGATGATAGATAGATACATACATACGTATATACATACATACAAACATATATGTAATTTTTAGAAATGGAGAGAAGGGCTGAAGAGATGACTCAGTCAGAAAAGTGATTGCCATGCAAACATGAGGACCTGAGTTCAGATCTCCAGCACCCGTTTTTAAAAAGCCAGCATGGCAGCACATGCCTATAATCCTAGCACTGGAAGGCAGAGACATTTGGCTACCAGGGGCTTAATTAATTTAGCCAATTGACATACTCCAGGTTCAGTAAGAGAGCCTGTCTCAGAAAGTAAGGTGGATTGCAATTAAAAAGAAAACCAACAACAACAACAACAAAAACCCAGCAGCAACAACAAAAAATATGCATTGTCATCCTTTGGCCCTCAACATGCAAAGTTGCACACATACATACATGCACATATATGAAGATAAGAAAGAGGAAAAATGTTTAAAGGAGAAATCTACCCCATCCCATGGGGCCTTGGGGCTTCCAGGAAATGGTCTTGCCCTTTTGCCTAGTTTTGAAACACTGGAGATGAAGGTAAGAAGTATGACTTACTTTAACTAATGAAGGAGTCTGAAAGTGCGGACACTCGCTTGGGAATGCAGGCGACCCTTGCACAGTCCTGACGGTGGGAAGAAGACTAAACAAGGTGCCTGAGGGATGCCATGCTGAGCCCCATCCTGCCTTTAGAATTTTCACATGCAAATTGGGCAACTGTGTTTCATGATTGGCCTGAGACTTCCCAAAAGGAAAGATCTACAAAGTCTGGAGCAAACTGGAAAGCACTGGTCTCTCTAGATACAAGAGATGCTTAGACATCTCTTAGACATCATGACATATTTACATTTTATCATCAGAAATTACATGTGAGGGGCAGGAGAAATGGCTCAGCGATCAAGAGTACTCATTGCTCTACCAGGGGACTGGTGTTCAGTTCTCAACACCTCCCATATGGAAGCTTACAGCTCCAGTTCTATAGGACCTGACACCTTCTTCTGGCCTCCATACTAACCAATCACACATGCAGACAAAAGCCATACTCATAAAAATGAAAATAAGTAAATCTTAATTTAAAAAAAAAATCACATGGAAACTTTCACTTCAGGAGACCTGCTGTCCTGAGATGTTCATTTTTACTTGTTTCCTCACAACCATTAGGAAAATGATACATTACAAACAAGTGACAGATCTTCCATTTTTGCTTGCAAAATTGTTAAGTGGCTTTGGAGGAAGACTAACGTATATATTCATCTATACCCCTCTATCAAAATGACAAGTGGCTAGGAATACCACTTAAAGTATATCAGCAACAAACAGTTTTCTGGAAAGACCCTACAGACAAGTTGAGTTCTCTAGGGAGTAATAAACTAAGAATGAACAAAACCAATTTAATACTAATTGTTTCAATTTGCATAATGTCTCATAAAAAGTCCTTTCACAGTGCATGAAACAATGCTTATGAGGAATGTGGAAATAGGGAAACTACGTACATTTATTAAATTAAGGGCCAACAGCTATCACTTCAATGTTCCTTGTTATTTATATGATTTACCTGTGCTGTCTACACATGTGTCATTAGAGGTTAAATGAAAATGCTATTTGTGATGTATTGAATTTGTTCATCATGAAGAGAAAACTAAGATGGCACACTATAAATCACAAAATAGCTACAAATTAGTAGCTGGCATTAGCCTGTGGCTTTCAGTGGCTTGTCACCTGAGGTGGAATGTACACAATTTACCCTTCTTCATTCAAATGCTGATTTCTCTACCCCACCATCTGGTTTCAGTCATGACATTGCATTGTGATGCTTACAAAGCATCGCCTGTCTCAAGTTTGTGTAAACATGGCACCATTTGTTCTCTGAATTGCCAATAAAACAACCAAACAATGCTGTTTAATAGAGAGAATGGGCTGGGACATCCTGGTCCAGAGGGGAGGAGAGAGAAAGAGTGAGAGGAGAGATCTGAGAGGGAGGGCATGGAAACCATCAGGAGCAATGAACTGGACCTAAGATAAGACTAAAAAGCAGGTATAATGTGGGAAATATAAATGGGAAGAAGCTATGCAGGCTTGGAGGTTTAGGTTAGAGTAATTATTGCCCAGCATTGTGCTCTAGGTTAATCAAATAAATCCTGGTCTGTGTGGTGACTTGGGTATACAGCTGGTTTAGTGATAACTGTACTTTAACTAAAAGACAAATCAAGATTAACTATTAACAATCATCAACACACTACTTTCTACAAGTCTTTTAGAACTTGAGGGAGAAAAATAGCAATGTAAGTCAAAAGTGTGATACTGCAAATGATGTGGCTTTCAGAGACCTTCACCTTTCCTTTTCAGTGACATCTGTGCTCAGACTGCAGCTGCTTATTTGGTCTATGGCTCCTTAATTTCCAATGGAGCAAAAGAAAGCATAGCTCATTAAAATCCACTTCTCCATTCAAACAACTGCCAGCCATACAAACTGTCCCTTCGAGTAATAAAATTGTAATATAATCCTCCTCCAAGAGGAATGAAGTCGATCAGAAGCGAGGCCAGCAAATCATCTTCTCCACACAGCTTCCCAGAAGAGCCTTGGCAGCAGACAGGACCTAACCACACACTGCAATAAGTAGATGAAGATTTGTTAGCGCCAGACCTCTGGATTATACTAGACTCTGGATTCCTTCCAGCTGCCATACATGGCCAATAAATAACTCTGTGGCTGTAATCAACTTTTATATGATCAAGGAATCTGATGAGGCTTAGGAATGATCACATTGGACACATCAAAGCCACCCACTTAATTTCTGCATTACCTTCATTAAGTATTCAAATAAGCTTCAGGCAGCACATTCTCCCAGCTAAACTATAAAGACCTTTGCTCTTAAAATGCTGTTTTTGTCTTTCAGTGTGAGAAAATATGAATTCTTTGTACAATTACTTTAACATTGTTTTTTTAAATCATTTTTCTTATGTCTCTCTGAAAAACAAAGTTGTTATTTTTTGTTTGTTTGTTTGTTTTTGTTTTTAATTCTGCACCCTTACCATCCTGAGGGCATTTTATACATTCTTAGCTTTTGGTTCCTTTCTAGGATTACTTCATTCTTTGGGGGGGGGGGGGGGGACAAGAAACTGAATTTAGTTTATTGTCATTAATGACTTATTTTGAAACCTTATTTGAAGCAAACATTAATAAGTAAAGACAGAGTTATCTATCAAGACTGACAGTTCAGAAGTTTGAAACCCATGACATCAATAAATGTGTGGTGTCATTGGTCAATGAAATCTAGGGGAGGCCATTGCTTTGCATTGATCCTATGCTAGATTCTAGAAGAGCAGACCAAAACCAAATATGAGCCAAGCAATCAAACTAAACTTAAAAATGAATCCATTCTCCAAATCCTGGAAGATTCACGTGACTTATCACATTCTCATTCAACCTCTGGTAAGGAAGTCCACTCTGCTGTGACCCTGGTTTGCTGCTGCTGTTGTTTTTCTTATGTCTCTCTGAAAAACCACTGGCTTGTTGTTGGTGTTTCTCCAGGTCTCTGTTTCCTCGGCCTTTTTTCCTCTAACTTCCATGAACTCTGCTGAGCCATAGATGAAATACTGCCCAGATTATGACCAATTCAAGCCAGTTTGATTTTTATGACATAAACCCCAATTTACCAGCTCACTAGCTCTATCCCAATCCCCCACAATCTCTATCTTCTTCTGTCCTCCTTTATCCTATCCTCACTCCCATTCGACACAGAGGCACATGGTTGCCTGTTCTTAGACTCCAGTCAGCTGAGTAAGAAAACTGGGCTCAGAAGATTGGCTGGTTGCCTTCTCCTTTCGTCTTACTCTCAACTCTGGAATATGTTCCTACCTATCTCCCATGAATAATTGATGCAAATGCCAAAAGCATGTAGGAGAAAGCCAACCGTAGATCCTATGGTTGATGGATTTGTATGCTTTCAAATTACAGTAAGAAACATCACAACTATGTACACCTAAGCACCTAAGTCTGAGAGGGAGGGAATCTGAAAAAACTTGTGGATTTAGAAAATAAGAGAGAAGATAAATTACAGCCCACACAATAGACAGGTGATCAATCACTTTATCAGATAAACAATTCTTTAAAAAGATAATAAAAAGCCATCATGGACACAAACAATGAAAATGGATGTTGATTTTAGGAATCAAGGTTGAGGTAAGTATAAATATCATTTTGCATTTAAAAATTAACTGGAGGAAATGTATTATAATGATGATGAGAATTGGATAAAAGAACAAATTTAATACCAATAGAAGTTGTTATAAACTTCTAAGTGAAAAAATATGTAAGAAACTGTTAAAATATTCATACTATTGAATCCAGTAATACAATTGGTCAACATTAAGTCTAAGGAAGCAGTTCAAGTTTAATAGAAGCCAAAACTATCTCAGAAGTTTCTCACTGGAGTCTTACATAAGGGAGGACAAAATCTAGAGTTAAATTAGTGTATGCGAAATTAAAACTATGTAACTAATAATGTTGGTACCACGAAACGTGATACCTCCTACTTCAAATAATTTTAACCACTATATAGATATTTTCACGTACACATCAATGTGGTGTGTGTATCTGCAGGTTGGTGACACACCTTTGTGCAGATGTTTGTGTGTGGAGGCCCAAGTGTCTCCTTTGGCCTCTCTTTATCTACTGAGGCAAGGTCTCTTGATTAATCTGGAATGTGCTGATTCTACCTAGACTAGATATGCCAGCTTGCCAAAGGCATCCTGTGTCTCCACCTCCCAGAACCAAGGATGTCACCACCACATCCACACAGATTTTATGTGGGTTCTTGAAATGTGAACTCAGGTCCTTACACTTGCTCAGTGAGTCCTTTATCCAGTGGCCATATTGCCCACGTGTTGCTGTTGTTCTTTGATTGTTTTTTTTTTTTTTGCATTTTTAAGTAAAATATTATATGATCACAAACATGAAATCATAGAATGTATTTGTGCTTTTTTCTTCAAGTTTTAATGTTATTAGCATTTCATTTAAAATAAAAACAATGGGCACTTTTACAAATGGCTAAGAAACCACAGGCTCTGAGCGAACAAGTCTTAGTGACAATGAATCAGTCGTATGCCTCATGCTCCTGGGAAACTAACTTCCTTCTGGAGATTAGTAACCCTTCAGCTGATTTTGGTTCGTGACTAAGTTTTGTCAAGAAAACACATTTGAATGCTATTTTTATACTAGGCCCATTAGGAACTTTCCACATGCAGATTTGTATGTCTGTTCTGATGTTTTAGCTTGATACAAACAGTCACACAACCTATCCATATTTTATTGCTGTGACAAATACACCTGAACATGCCAACTTCAGGGAGGGGAGGGTGATTTGGGGCCAAGGTTTCAAAGGATTCACAGATCTTGACCCATCATGGTAGAGAGGCTGTGGGGGGTCTCTAGGGAATCTCACATCATGGCAGGCAGGAAACAGACACAGCGAATCCCTGCCCTGTCTGTCTTTCTCCTTTTTCTTCTTTCATTCCAGTGGGGCTCACGCTCTGGTGCATGGTAGTGCATACATTCAGCATGGACCCTCCCCCTGAGGTCTCCACCGCATCTTTAGCGTTACCTTAAAACTCTTTGAAAGAGCTACCTTCAGGGATTCTGACCCTGATAGATATTTTTCTGGCCCCACAGGACTTCCTTTGAAATCTGGATGGACATCTCCACCCTTGACTCTTGCACTCTGCATACCTGTAAGGTCAGCACTGTGATGGTTTGAATGGGAAGGCTGCTATATTTGAATTATTGGTCCCTGGTTGGTGGAACTGCTTAAGAAGGATTAGGACATGTGGCTTTGTTGGAGAAGGTATGTCAGTGGGGGGCAGGCTTTGAGGTTTCAAAAGCCCACATCTCTCTATATATACATTTCTCTGTCTCTGTGTTTCTCTCTGTCTCCCTGTGTGTGTACCCATGTGTGTCTCTGCCTTGTGATTGTGAATAAAGATGTAAACTCTAAGCTGCTGCTTTAGTGCCATGCCTGTGCCTACTGCCATGCTTACTGCCATGTGTTCTGCCATGATGGTCTTGAATTCTAATCCTCTGGAATTATGAGCCTCAAGTTAAACTCTTTCTTCTATAAGTTGCCTTGGCCATGGTGTCTTATCACAGCAATGGAAACATAACTAAGACATGCATCAAGTGGAAAATTCCAAGATCTGTTGCTAGCTGGAGTAGAGCTGGGCTCCTTGGGGCTGTGGCTTCGGAATATAGATTTCTGTGCGTGTGGGGAAAACCTCCCTAAACGGGCCAGAATAAGAAGGAAGACCTACAGTTCTCTTTGCCAAGCAAAATCGTCCAGACGATCTAAAATATTCATGCTCTAGCACCTAATGTAGTAGGTGCAAGTCCTAGGCGATTCTCAAGATGCTCATTATCCCTGGGATTGTTCATTCATTTGTTGAGATAAAGTCTCACTATCTAGCCCTGGCTGGCATTGAACTTGATATGTAGACAGGTTGGCCTCAAACTCACAGAGTTCTGCCTGCCTCTTTCTTTTGTGTGCTGGGATTAAAGGTCTATACTACCACAGCCAGATTTCTTGATTCTTTTAAATAACCCAAATTGCCTTATCAGACACACTTTTGTTAGCCAAGACTCTACGTACATTTATATTTTAGAAAAATTACAATTTTAAAAATCTTTTCTATTCTAATTTTTGTTTCTAATTCTCACTGTAAATTTGGCTAAAATCATCCAGCAATAACCATAACACAGTCTAAATATTGGGCTGCTTTTAAACTTTTCTTCATTGGTTAGTTTGCTTCCTTTAACCTCAATCCACTACAGTTTTAGAGCAAACCAAAATGTGTTCAAATTATTTGCAACAATTCAACACAAATGATCCCTACTTCAATTTCTGATCAAGTCTTTATTCTCATCTGATATCTTTCCTGTTAGCATTCCTATTGTCTTTCTGCTCCTGTGAGATTTCCAGAATTTGTGTTAAATTCTGTTTGAAGCATTATAGGCTTGTCTGATCTACGTTTCCAGATTTTTTCCAATTTCCTCTCACCATCCAATTAAGAGGCTTCTGAACTACATGACTGGGTAGTCACAGCAGTGACCCCACTTTACTATTATCAATTTTCTGTGTCAGCTTTTCACCATGATGACAAAATTCATGAGCAAAACAGCATAAGGATAGAGAAATTCAACTCGGCTCACAGTTCAGAAGGTTCTGTCCAAAACGATGGAGAGAAGAGGCATGACAGAACAATACAGAACAACTCACGTTATAGGTCCAGTAGGCAGAGAGAGAATACCTATACAATAGTCTTTCTCCTTTTTACTTCTGTACTACCCAGTGCCCCAATCTATGAGATTTTGTGACTCACTTTTATGTGGACTTCCTCACTTAGTCAATGCTCTCTGGGAATTCCCTCAGACATATTCAGAGTTGTGCGTGCTAATCTCCTTGGTTCTTGTTACTAAAATAAAACTGACCATCAGAATCAACACTGCCCATGGAAATCACATGGTAAAGATAGCACATTCATAGGCAGGAGAAACCTAGATTCCTGCATCATTGTTTCGCACTAAAGAGCACACCCAATCATTCTAACTTTATGTTCACTGGTAAGAATTCTAGATACATTGCTTAGATTTCTTTGATAACTACCCCTTTAATTTGAGGATTTCAAATCATCTTTAGTAAGGAATTAGAAAGCAACAAAGTAGAGACTTATTGGAAAATTTCCAATTTAGAACTTCCTAGTTTCTATGCACATAAACCAGACCATGTTATTTCTTTCTCAGTTTAAACCCTTCCCACCTCTGATTTGTCATCTTCCTTATTTATATTCAGATTTAGACTTTACCTGAGGAAAACATCATAATCTTTTGTCATATTGTTGTGTCAATATAAGCACTTAGAAAGCAAATAACAGCAGGTGGCTCGTCCAGTAGGCACAGGTGAGCTCTCTACTGCCCAAAGATCAAGCCAAAGGAAGAGGAAACTTGAGATCTGAGAGTTGGGAGAGGCATTTATATACCACAATTTAGCCAGGCACAGTGGCTTACACCTGAAATCCCAGCACTCTGGGAGACAGAGGCAGGTATATCTTTATGAGTTTGAGGCTAACCTGATCTACAAAGTGAGTTCAGGATAGGCAAGGCTACAAGGAGAAACCCTGTCTTGAAACAACAACAACAAAAACATATACAACAATTTTTTTTTGGCTTGCATGATTCAAATAAACAGCAAGGAACTCAAAAAAATCAGGGAGTAGTTTGGGTGAGTAAGAAAAATTCATCCAGAAGATTCTTAAAGCTCAAACATTTCATAGAAACCTCCAAGAAGAGTTCTCCAATTTCTTGCCACTGTAGTAAGATTGAGTTTGCGGGCCTTTTGTTCCTCAGCGGTTGTGGTCTAGGGAGAAGACACAGGCCAATGTTGGCTATCTGATGCCCACATGGAATATTACTAATGATCAAGTCTGTGATTCAGGCGGATCCGGACTTCTCGACACAACTTTTTAACAGCCACTACCCACAATTAGAAGAGATGAGGGACCACTGTCCTGTTCCAAAAGCTAGGTTCTCTAGATGTTCTGTGGCTGCAGTGTAAGGCTTCTTGTTTGCTCTTCAATGTGGAAAGCTTACTGGAGCTGATACAGTGATTTAAATTAAATCTGGGAGAGACATCTAAAATCGAAATTCTTCTATGTGTGTATGTGTGTGCATATTTGTGTATGTGTATACTTGTGAAGGAAGTGAGTGTGTGAGTGTGTGTGTGTGTGTGTGTGTGTGTGTGTGTGTGTGTGTGTGTGTG
>NW_026596149.1:7163305-7246035 GCF_907164565.1 Psammomys obesus | reverse complement strand
TGTGTGTGTGTGTGTGTGTGTGTGTGTGTGTGTGTGTGTGTGTGTGTATGTAGAGGCCAGAGGACTATCTTGGGTGTCATTCTTCAGGCACTCTAACCCTGGTTTGCTCGTTTGGTGTGGTTTTGTGAGGTAGAGTCTCTCGGTGGTCTGGAACTCACTAACTAGTCAAAGCTTGCACTGGGAAGGCAAGTGAGCACCACTGTCGCCCTCACGGCAAGCACCGCACCGAGCAAATTATCTTCCTAGCACTCCAGAAATACAGATTTTTGAACAAAAGTATTTCTTTATATAGAATCTCACCGATACCCTAGGCTGGCCTGGATTTCATGAGCCTCCTGTGACTTCCTGTGTGTAGTGCCATGCCTGGCTCAGAGAGATAAATTTTAAACTCTTCAAAAATCATGAATCATGAATTTGCCACAAATAAAACAGAAAGGTGCTGACTTCAGCCTCTAATTAGCTCGCAAACCTAATGAACTTAATGAAAATTGATGTGTGATCACAGAAGAGGCTTATTTTTAAGTTAAACTCACAGTTCGTCAGAGTGTTTTAAGAAAAGCCACCGCCCTTCCCCCAAACTGAAAGCTGACTTAAACGGCAGCATGTGCGCATCGTTCACCTCCCTCATCAGAGTGGGCTCTCAGTCTTCCATGGCAGATCTCCTCGGAATGGCTGCTCGCTCTGCATCGCCTGCCTCAACCTGTGCTTTGCTCAAGTTCCTACTCTCATCTTTCATCACTTCACAGAAACAACTGTGGTCTCAACCCTACAGAAGAATTACATGACTAGTCTACCTCAGTTCATTCCAAAATACCTTAGAATGGATAACTTATGAAAAAAAAAAAAACGGTAGTTAATTTCTTATGGTCATGGAGACTGGAGAGTCCAGTATAAGATGATGGCAGATTGAGTTCATGGTGAAGGCTTATGCTCCTTTTCAAGATGGAGCTTCCCTCTAGCATCTTATATATGGCAGAAGTGCTAAAGGACGCAGAAGAGCTCCTCATACTCTTCACAGGAACATTACTGCCATCCCTGGGGCAGACTACTCCCAGCCTCACCACCTTCCAAAGGCCCATCTAAAGAGGGCTTTAGTTTTTATCATATGAATTTTGGAGGAACTTGTACGTCCAAACCACCGCATTTTTCTACATCACACTTCTTCAGAAGCATGAGCAGAAAATCAATAGGAAGAGGAAACAAGTGAGTGTCCTGAGGCAGATCCATGTTGACACTTTCCAGGAGTAGTGAGGTAGGTTCCAGTGTAGCTGTGGCATAGGAGAAACCAGACAGGCTAGGGTCAGATGGAAGGGGAGGAGGGTCTCCCTATCAGTGGACTAGGGCAGGGGCATAGGGAGAGAAGAGGGAGAGAGGGTAGGATTGGGAGGAGATGAGGGAGGGGGCCACAGCCAGGATACAAAGTGAATAAATTGTAATAAATAATAAATCAACAAAAAATTTAAAAATGAGGTGGAAAGTGGTTGCAGTCGTGGTTGAAGGAGAAGCATCTGGCTGAGGAACACTTGGCAGCCACCTTTTTGGAGCTCTGATTTTTAGTAGGAATGCCATGAGGAATTACTGTGAGGTTTTTAGGGGAAAAATGAGATTACTTTCATCTTATATCTAACTCTGCTGTGGAGGAACCCCAGACCCTGGGGATGGAAGGATGAACTGGGAGGAACCAGTTAGGAGACAATAACAGATGAAGAAAAAGGAAATGAGGAAAGGAAATGAAGAGAAAGGAAGAGGAAAAAAGGAAATGATGGCCTAATGATGACCTGGCCAGGATACAATCTGCTGAGGACACATGAAATGCATGATGAGTTTTGCTGATGAAGCTAACAAAAAGTGCTATGCGAGAGAAAATAGGACATCACTAATGACTGCAAGGTCAGAAAAACAGGATGGACTGATAAATTGGATTGAATCATTGTGTATCTTCAGGAGAACTCAATGTCTTCATTTCCACTTTATTGCATTTGTACATGTTTGTGGTTTGCATGTGTATATATGTGTGTGTTCATAAGTGTGGGAGAACATGCATGTAACATGTGCATGTGGAGACCAGAGGTTGGTATGGACTGTCTTCTTCAATTGCTCTCCACCTTCATTGAAGCAGGGGCTCTTGGAGAGCCCAGGAGTCACTGTTGTGGGTAGTCTGGCTAGCCAGCTTGCTTTAGGGATTCTGTCTCTCCCTCCTGAGCACACTACAGTTAAATGCATGCCACCACGCACTCAGCACTTACATGGGTTTGGGCAAACTGCACCTTGGTTCTTACACTTGCATGGCAAGCACTTTACCTGCCAAGCCATGTGTGTCCCCATCACTCATCTTCTGTCAGATGATGGAGCCCTATTAATCTATGTACTAGAGGATTGTTTCAACATGTTCTGTTTCTTCTGTCATTTCTTCCCAATCACAAAACTCAGAAACCTCTTTCTTTGTGCTGGCATCAAACACCCATCTTTATATTCTTCACTCATGTTTTTGTCACTTAGGCCCTCAGGACTTCTCATCTGTGATAATGCAACAAAGCAGCCTCCAGCTTTTGACGCCTCTGTTCTTCATCACAATAAGGCACAGATGGAATTCTCACATGTTAGAAGATCTCTTATGGTCTTAGCCTGCATACCATGTCTCCCTGAGAGACAGAAACCCACACATCAACCTTTTTAGGGACTGTATGCTATTTCCTCTAACTTGCTCATGACCATTTGTAATATAAGACACATTGACTGGTAAATCATCACGTGCTGTCTGTGCCTGCTGACTCTGAGAACAAGATAGATGTGCATATCTCAGATTTGAGCATGCTTATCTGAACCTCCTTGTCCTAGAACAGGCTGGTCCCCCAACTCTGTAACGGGGCAGTAGGGGAACAGAAAGCAGCAAGGTACATTCAAAACAATGCTCCTTTGAGAATGGCTAGGGGGTAAAGCACTTCCAACTGAGGTTACTGTTATTTATTTAAATGTGCCTGTAGTGGAGAGAGAAGCTGGAAGTCCATCTCTGCAGAAACCTCTCAGTCTGGACCCCCGCAGACTGTTTCAAGCCCCAGTCGTTCCTGCAGGACATTCTAGGTGCCTGCTCTGATATTGCTTTACTGTCATCTGCAACCAGCAATCTGTTCTTTCACTTTTGCTAGCTACATGCTGAGCAAACTCACTGAAAGCACAGCTATCACACACCATTCTCCAGAAATAACACTACTGTGGTCCTGGAACCAGAGCAGGTGTGAACGCCCACAAGTGACCCTTTTGATACTAGTACTATTAACATTCCCCCCCATGGAAGCCCATGGGTCTTTATGAAATGTTCTCAATGTCCCCTCTCCTTCCCAAGGTGATGTAGGAGGAAGGTTGACTCAGGTCTGGGGCTCCCTGGTTGCCTCGCTGCCAATGACACCCTGGTGGCCTATTCAATGGAACAGCTTTTAACAAGTCATTCATACTGTTGGTAGGACTCTTCATGGTGAGACAGTCATAATTTCCCAAGGGACTTC
The DNA here is from genome assembly GCF_907164565.1 of Psammomys obesus. Lineage (NCBI taxonomy): Eukaryota > Metazoa > Chordata > Mammalia > Rodentia > Muridae > Psammomys > Psammomys obesus. The sequence goes on along the minus strand of NW_026596149.1, from coordinate 7,242,532 downwards.
CGAGTGCAGAGCTGCTCTTGAGTCACTCGAGGCTCTGATGAGCAACCGCAGTAAACTCATTTACTCATTAAATTGCACATATAACCCTTCATTTGGTCTGTTGGTGTTCTTCCTATCTTGAGTGAGTAAATATTTGTTTCCCCACTAAAAGTCATAAGACATTAGCTTTGTCTCTTGTTATGGATGTTCCCTGCAAAGGCCATGTGGCGTTACTGAGAAGTGGTGGAAAATTCAGGAGGTAGTAGCTAGAGGAGGGAAGTCAGGTGAACATTGGACCTTTAGTTCTGTCCCTTTCAGGCACAGGAGGAGATCAGCTTTGTTCCACCACGCCTTCTGCCACAGTCTTCTGCCTAGCCACAGGCTCCAAGTCAACAAGCCCACCAACCATGTACCAGAACCTCTGAAACCAAGAGCTAAAATAAACCTTTCTTTCCAGGGGATATTCCTGTATACTTAGTCAAACTGAGAGGAACCTAACACAACTCTCTGCTGTGACCCACCACATGCCCTTTGTGTCCTGTATACTCCGATTCTTTGTTTCACTTGGCTGTATAACCAGCCCAGCCCAAACCTGCCCCAGCCTCAAGCTCACTTCTCACTTAGCACGTCCAAATCCCTCCCCTCAGTGAAGCTCTCCTGCATCACCCAGAAAAAAACCACCTTTTCCTCCTTTGCATGACCACAGCTTTTACGTAACACATTTCTAGTGGTATTTATTAATGCTTCCACACACTGAATCTTTATGCATGTGATTCTGCACACTCTTTGAGGCAATGACTTACTATATGAGAACAGAGAATTTGTCTTACGAACCTGCTCTTCCACAGTGTTCTGCCGACTACCTCTTCTAATACCTCCTTAATAAATATTCACAGTAGGTCTCCACAGCAAATTGCTGCTGCAGTGGGAACAGTCTTAACATTGAAGAAAGAGTTGCAAGATTTGTGGCTAGGCTGCACACTAAGCATTTGTAGCCCTTACATTATTTTTCCAAATGCATTTTCTTTTATAGTATATTAGTATTGTCATGGACTGCTTAGAACAGAACGACCAATGCATTCTAAAGGTCATATTCAGATAATATCCATAAACATAAGCCTCTCTGGAGAAATATTTAGAAAACATTGTGAAATAAATTAGATGTTTTGTTCCTCTGGGGCCAAGTATGTTTTCATTTTCTTGTGCAAATAAAAATATATTGATTTCCCTTTTACATTTCTGGGGTAAGAAAAAAGCACAGTCCTTTAAAACATACTAGCAAAGGCATTGTAAAGGCCAGTTATCTAAGGACAATGAAACAGAAAAATTAGCTCTGTATCTCATAACTTAAGGACATCTTAAGGCAAATGTGATAAACGTTGTTTTGGAGCTGGAGGCAAGCTAGTTCTATTCTGTTTAATATCAGTAATGCCTCCGGTCTTCACTTCATTGCTCTATATTAGCGTTATTAGTATAAATGTCTTTCACTCACTAGGTTATTGCTTCTGAAGCCTCACTTCACTCCTGCTTACTAATGTTATGGATATAAGGCTGGGGGTTGTTGGGCTGTGGCTGTGTAGAGCAAGAACTCAGAATGCACAGGGACCAGAGTTCAGCCTCAGTACCAAAGATAATAATGTATAATTAACAAGTATGTAAATATATTTTCACTGGAGTATAAATTTCTCGACTGCTAGTTTCCCTAGCCCTTATGTATTTTTATAAATGCATTTTTTTTCTCTGCAGGTATAAGTTCCTGGGGGCCAAGAACTGTCCGTTCTTTATACTTCCTACACCTCTCACCATAAAACATTGCGCACAGCATCCACTCACAGAAACCCTAACCTTATCTCAGCGGTTGCCTATCACTCCCCTTTGCTGCTGCAAACACCAAGTTGTTGTCTCTGATTGAGGCCCTCGCGTTACTCATGAAATAGACTCAAATCACCTCCACGTGGACATTTCCTAAGACTCGCTCCTGCAATATGTCCTATGTGCACGGGTGGCTCACGAGTACCGCATGTGCAGGCAGGCATCCACAGTGATGCCTGCTGTCCTCGCGCTGAGTACGCCTGCACTGCTGCTCCCAGGTTCCTCCCTGGAGGCACAAGCTATGCTTGCTTCTCCTCCTGCTCCACTCTTCCCAGGATTCCATTACAAACCTGGCCGTGTGCAGCTGGAGAAATGGCTCTGTGGTTAAGAGCACTGAGTGCTCTTGCTGAGGACCTCGATCGGTTCCCAGGCCCACATCTGTAATTCCATTTCCAGGGGATCTGGCACACTCGTCCGGCTTCCACAGGCACAGGCACCCATGTGGTGCTCAGACATACATGCAGAAAAAATATCAATACACAAAAATAAATCTTAAAAAACAGAAGAAGAACAAAAATAAAATGGTGATGAGGAATTTCTACACTCACATCCAACTGACTAGGGCTTAGTCATACAACCATGCCTAGCTATCAAGGAAACTGGAAAAATGTCTTTAATACCAATGACAAGTTAAGAGTAAAGTATTCCATAGTTTAGTGCCTCATTCAAGCCTCATCAGAGATCCTTCTTGTAGTAAATTGTAATTAACACAGAGACTCAGAAACGGACAGTGTGCAGAGAATGAGAGACTTTGGAGCACTCAGTCTTGAATGGGGTGTGTCTCCTCATCAAGCCCCTCCCCATCAAGACTCAGGGAGCTGAGTGGAAAAGGAAGCTGAAAGTTTCTAACAGCCAGAAGTGATGGGTGATACCAAGGAAACAGGGTCTTCACTCACAAAAGAGCCAGTGCACATATGAATTCACAGAGACTGGGGCAGCACACACAAGACATGCCCAGGTTCAAGTCCGGCCAGGTCCCAGCACGGAGCGGGAAGAGTGGACCTGGGAACCCAGCTCCACCAGGAAGCCCTCTGTAACTGATGCCAGCTGGCAAAGGGAGAATCCATTTTATCCAATGGAGTCTCACTGAGCGTATTAACCACATCCCAGACTAGGCTCGTATCCTGGAGTAGTTGCCCAGCACAAAACAAAATTTTGATACTTTGCGAACTTTTTCACTTTAGTTTGTTTAGGGTTTTTGCTTCTTTGTTTGCTTTTGTATTACTGGCTTTTGTTTTGTTTTGTTTTGACTTGTTTATTTTAATTTTTGTTTCCATGGAGGTACTTTTGCGTTTCTTCTTTTGTTTCCACTTGCTTTGTTTTTTATTTTTATTTTTAAAGAAAGAGATAGAATTTTAAATTGGATGGGTAGGCAGGAGGGGAGGAACTTGGAGCAATTGGGGAGGGGAAAAACATGATCAAAATGTATTGTATGAAAACTTTGTTTTTAAAAAAAACCCAGAAAACGGTTGGAGTATCAGTCTCAGAGAACAGATTTGGATGACAAACCTCTCCCATGAACCATAATGCTACCTTCCACTTACGAACTCACTTCCATTTCCACCTCTGCAGAACCTCTCTGGCCAGCACTACCCTTCATAACTGATGGCACGGTGTCTGCCACCTGGGCCACCTCCTAACATGGCCTGCACTCCAGTGCCCTAGCTCCAAGCTAGACCTGGCATCAAACGCCAGTGAGGCTGATCCTAGGACATCTTCTCCCTGAACATTTCCTGCTGTTTCCTGCAGTTCCTTTGGTGCCCACTGACCTCCCTGCTGCTCCTTGCACACAGTCTGTATTTTCCATCTCAGCATTTTTCAGATCATTCATTTTGCCGAGATTGCCTTCCTGCTCCTAGTTACCTGCCATTATTATAACTGTTCTCTGAGTTCCACTTCAAGAGTACTCCTCCCTTTGTGACTGAATCCCTAGTCATTTTTATTTCCCTTATATATTCACCGTCATTTTTATTTAACTTTTGTATATGTGCACATGTGTAAATGTTCAGGTGGGCATGGGTGTGTGCCAGGAGATAACCAAGTTCCTTTCTGCATCACTCTCTACCTTATTTTTTGAGATGTTTCCTTTTTTCTTTTTTGTTTGTTTTATTGTTTATCTGTTTATTAATTAATTTATTCACGTTGTATCCCAGATGTAGCCCCCTCCCTCAACCCCTCCCAGCCCCACCTCCCTCCCTCTTCTCCCCCTATGTTCTTCCCCAAGTCCACTGATAAGGGAAGTTCTCCTCCCCTTCCCTCTGACCTTAAGTCTCATCAGGAATGGCTGCATTGTCCTCCTCTGTAGCCTGGTAAGACTGCTTCCCCATCACAGGGAGGTGATCAAAGAGCCCACCACTGGGTTCATGTCAGAGACAGTCCCTATTCCCATTAATAGGGCACCTACTTGATGGGCTACATCTGTGCAGGGGTTCTAGGTTATTCCCATGCATGGTCCTTGTTTGGAATATCAGTCTCAGCAAAGACCCCTAGGCCCAAATTTTTTTGTTGCTGTTCTGTTGCTCTCCTTGTGGAGCTCCTGTCCCCTCCAGGTCTTTCTATCTCCCTCTTCTTTCATAAGATTTCCTTTACTCTGCCCAAAGTTTGGCTATGAGTCTCAGCATCTGCTTTAATACCCTGCTGGGAAGAGTCTTTCAGAGGCTTTCTGTGGTAGGCTCCTGTCCTGTTCCTGTTTTCTCCCTCTTCTGATGTCTGTCCTCTTTGCCTTTCTGAGTGAGGATTGACCCCCCTCACCCAGGTCCTCCTTCTTGATTAGTTTCTTTAGGTGTACAGATTTTAGTATGTTTATCCTATATTATATGTCTAATATTCACTTATAAGTGAGTATATACCTGTGTCTTTTTGCTTTTGGGATACCTCACCCAGGATTATCTTTTCTAGTTCCCACCATTTGCCTGTACATTTCATAATTTCCTTGTTTTTAATTGCTGAGTAGTATTCCATTGTGTAAATGTACCACAATTTCTGTATCCATTCCTCAGTTGAGGGACATCTGGGTTGTTTCCAGATTCTGGCTATTATGAATGAAGCTGCTACAAACATGGTTGATCAAATGTCCTTGTATACTGGAGCATCTTTTGGATATATGCCTAGGAGTGGTACAGCTGGATCTTGAGGTAGCACTATTCCTAATTATCTGAGAAAGCACCAAATTGATTTCCAAAGTGGTTGTACAAGTTTACATTCCCACCAGCAATGGAGGAGGGTTCCCCTTTCTCTATATCCTCCTCAACATGTGTTGTCACTTGAGTTTTTAAGATGTTTCTTAATGAACCTGAGTCCCATTGGTTTTGATAGACAAGGCCCCAGGGATCCTCCCGTCTCTGATCTTCACTGGTATTACAAGTGAAAACCCCAACACCTGACTTTTACCTGACTTTTAAGAGATCCAAACTCAGATCCTAATGCTTGTGTGGCAAGCACTTTACCCAATGATACAACTCTCTAGATCTGATTTGTCTTTGTTGAAATATGACACACATGTTGTGATCTGTGCTTATTTAAGGACTCAGCAGAATGAATTTTTACACTTGTACATGACTGTAAGTCGGGATATACAGTATCCTTTCAAAAGCTGAAAAGAGTCCCCAGCTTGTGAATCCAACCACAGGAAGACTCTGGTCAGATCAATGGAGTAATTCACCACTGGGTTGAGTTTGATAGCATTACCAGGGTGGTGATGGACACTTTCAGTGATAGAAACCAGATGAAGAAGTGTGTCTTTGGTGAGGCATATTGTCCCATGCCCTTCTCTGCATCTCCGTTTTCTGGCTGCCATGAATATATCCTGCCTCACTATACCCTGCCATGATCCACCTCACAACAGGCCCAGGAACAATGCAATCAAACTACCATGAATTGAAACCTCTGATATAGTGAGCCAAAATAAATACTTCCTCCTTTCAAAATTAGCACAATGCCTATTGTTGGACGCTTTATTTTTTTGCACAAATGATGTTTATCTCCTGCTGTCTTGTGGGTGGTTGTGCCAAGTGTGAGAAAGATTTGCTGTGCCACAACTTCTTTGAAGATAGGCGTGCCCATGTAAGAAGGAATAAGCTTTGAGGGGCTAAGATCAGACCCGAACTGATAGCAGAAAACAAAGGAGCTCAATCTTAAAAAACTCAGTAACCTCCCACTCAACAAAGGTCAACACTGCTCTAATCACAGTAATTGAGTTCTGCTCATTTTGAGCTCTAAGTGGAATCACACTGAACCATATGCTCTTTTTTATTGACTCCCTTCATGCAACATTATGTCTATATAATTCATCCCTATTACTGCAGCAGCGGGGGTAGTTTTTCCTTAATGATGGATAATATTTCATTAATGGTTTTACTCATTATTCTTGAAAAACAGCTAGATTATCTTCAGTTTGAGGCTGTAATGAAGAATGCTGTTATTGAGTATCCTTACATGTATCTTTTGGTAGACATATTACTATTTCTCTGGGTATATATCTAAGAATGGAAGTGCTAGGCTTGGGATACACACACACACACACACACACACACACACATCTCAGAGATAAAGACATTTACACATATGTTCTATATTAGTATATATACTAATATAGAACATATGTGTAAATATGTAAAATTATATATATATATGTATATATATATAATTATACATCACACACTTCATAGTAAATTTTAATTTTAGCCATTTTGTGTGTCACACCTCATAGTTTTAGATTCTTCTGTTATAATTAGCCATGTACAATGAGCATTTGGATACGTTTTCATGAGGTATACAGTTTCTCATAGTTTACGAAAGCTTTTCGTTTTATAAAGGCTTCCATGGCTAGCACTTTACTGAGTGAACTGAGCAAACAGTTACAAGTGAATACACCCACGTCTGGCTTTTACATGAGTGCTAGGGGATCCAAACCCTCTCTAAGAACCTCTGAGCCATAGTCATTTTTCTATATGATTTTTGATTGTATTTGGTATATAGACTTTGGGTACTGAACTTTTATTCAGTGAACTTGATTATTTGTGTATGTTGTTTATCTTAAGTGTTATCTATTTGTACAATCTCAATATCACCTGTGAGTGATGGGGTTTTCTTCCTTTATCCTCATTTTGTACTCCTTTCTCTACTAATCAAAAGTTCCACCAGGTTGAATTGACAACAATAGGATGCTTGTTGTGAGGAAAAGATTCATCATGTCCCCACATACTATGATGCCCACCAGAGGCTTCCTCCAGATATTAGTGATTAAGAACATCCCTACTTAGTCAGGTGTTCTTGGTGCACACTTTTAATCCCAGCACTTGGGGAGGCAGAGGCAGGTGGGTCTCTGTGAGTTTGCAGCCAGCCAGGTCTATAAAATGAGTCCAGGACAGCCAGTGCTACACAGAGAAACCCTGGCTCAAAAACATAAATAATATTAAATAAACAATAGGAATATCCCTTCTTATTGTTAATTTGCAAAGCTGGGACTATGAGAGTTTGTGACTTCCAAGACACCATTCTAGCACTTGAGATATTTTTAAAGAAACGTTGGAGCTCTGATAACCCTTGGCTCCGCCCTGTGTCCTACAAACTCATGCATTCAGTCCTCAGAGTATAAACTGAAATATTTATTTCTAAGAGTGACTAAAGTGTCCTCGCTATTTATGAATCAGTTTCTTCACAAGATAATTTAGATTTATAAGGACAACAGACTAAGCTTTAAAAAAAAAAAGTGGGCATATATAGCTTAACCTAAACTTAATTTAACCTTCCACACTTAGCCATGTGGCAAATACAGCTAGTATACAAAAATACTACCAAGGCAGTGAACGTGTGAGTTCAGGCAGGTCATAATCCACATCATTATTAAATTCACCTGACAATTTTTATCATTTTTAATTTAATATGCTCTAGGTTTAGTATTGACTGCAAAAAATAATCACGTCAATTCTTCACAAGCCATAGGAACTTCCTAGGATTCGAAAACAATCACAAAACTTCTTTAATGCTTTAATGGCATCATATAGGTCATGGAAAGGGCACACCCAGGACTTAGAACCACACCAGCAGGTGGCTGATGGCTGCTTACTTTTCCCTTTTGGTAAACAGAGAGCATAATTTCAAAGCAGAACTCATTGGACACAACTGTCCAAGCTTCTGAATAAATTAGTCTACTGTACCCTGTACTAAGATGGTCTTCTTCAACGCATCAGGGGTGTGGGAAAGGAGGTTTGTTTCCAGGAATGGTGTTAACTTCTTCAAATACTTTTGTAATTCTCCAGCTAGAGTTTGTTTTTTTCCTAATGAGTTGTTCAGTGGACACTATAATTATGTTTAACTTCCAGCAAAGACTTCCTTAATTCTTGTGATGGACTGAAGATGGTCACAAATTGTTCCACCTTCTCCCCACGGAGGGGTGGCTTAATCTTCTCAATTTTCTTTAAGTCCAGCTGACCCTGGGCCTACCTAACCCATAGAATGTGGCACAGGTGACAAATGGGCAGTTTGGGGGCTGGCCTTCATGAGGACAGCTTTCCATTTCTTCTTTGGTATCCAGCTTCTATAGAGAAGCCTAAGCCAGAGAGAAGGACCACACACATAATCCAACCGAGGTGTCCGCCAGCATCTGATGCCAGCCACTTGTGTGAGACACTGTGGATGGTCCAGGCCCACTGAGTCCCAAACGCTAGAGGCTCATGTCACACCATGGGGAGAAAACACAAGCCCACTTGCTAGTCAGTCCTGTTTGGAAAGATGGTAGTAGATGGTGGCCAACAGGTATGTTAAGTCATCACACTTGGGCTTGTTTCTTGGTAAGGTCTATATAAATGTATACATGCACATGTATAGATAAACATCATTCACAGCACAGCGGGTTTTCATTATGGTGGAAGACCTACACAATGAATGTTGTTAGAATATTATGAGACCCAAATCAAAGGACAAAATGAGACAGGTTGCTTTAAATATCCAAAATTTCAAAAAGAAGGTTACATATTCTACAAAAAAACAAAAACAAAACAAAACAACACATAAAATTTTGAGGTGTTTAGACTTCCTTAAGTAAAATTTAAAATAAATACTAAAAGATTGTATACCCCCAGATTTAAATATCTAATAAGACAAAAGTCATCATGAATAAAGCCGAACACAGGCATCAGATAGAAACGTGAAAAAATGGAACAAAGAATACACTCAGATGCACATATAAACTATTTAATAATAATAATAAAAGCAAGTCTGCAAGAGAATCGAAGGCAAATGGTAAAGAAAGGCAATCCCAGGAAAAGTACAACCAAACCTACAAACATGGAAATCTCCCTGGTTCTAAAATCAGGTAATACAGTTGGGGGGAATGAGGAGATTTATACCTATTAGTAGAAGGATGTAAGCCTGATCCTGAGCTTCAGTGTTGGGAATAAGGTGGTGCAAATGTCTGTACAAGTTAGCAGCATCTACCAGAATTTAAATATATTCCCTTCCACCAAATAATTTCACACTTAAGAATCTCATGTGTACATGTTGGTGCAAAGGTAAAACCTACCTGAGCCTGATCCTTACCCTTTGGCTGATTCTCCGTTATTAAAGAGCTTTTAAAAATCAGGCCTACTGGAACTGGAAGAAGTGGCTTAGTTCTTAAGAGCTGCACACACATGCAGGTAAACACACAGATAAAATATTTTAACTGAATTGGTCTATACCTTACTTTTAGTGATATAAATGTTATCTGGTCTGGTACATAATTAGTTTCAATGAAACTGTGCCACATTCTAAGGATTACTTAGAGAAAATTGAGAAGATTAAATACTATATAGACTATTAACAGCTTCATTTCATTATGTGATTATTTTATGTAGCTATGCATAAGAAATCATAAATAGAAATGTTCACTAATAGAAAATATGTATACAGGAAATAGCATCTATATATGTCCCCACATATGCACACATTTCTAAGACATTAGGTAAAAAAAAAAAATAGAGAAATCATAAGAAAGTCACTTGGCATATTTGAGGAAGTCAAAGAACAAACACTGTACTCTCGAGCTGTTTGTCAGGAATTTCAATGGACACTCTCAAAACAATACAGGCTATTTCTACTGCTTTAGGCTGCCTCCCAGGCCTGGATGGTCAGACCCTAATGTGAAGGACACCATGCACAATGCACAGGACATGCAGAAACCAAGTCGGTACTAACCAGGAAAGTTCTGTCATGTTGGCTAGCTGTGTGACACTGGGGGAAATGTCATCGAAAGTCTTACCCCGCTGAGAGCCCTGTAAACTACAAAACTGACTTGTGTGACAACATATTTCCATGGGTACAATAGTGGCATGAATGTTTGGGTGGCAACCAACCACTTTCTGATTGGACTTAGCGCTTGCTACACAGAAAGAAACACATTTCTGGTACTATACACCTAGCCAAAAACATGGTTGAGAAGCTCAAGGCCTCAACGCTGAGCCTACTGCTATTACTCTGCTACTAGAAAATAGAATCAAGCCACCTTCTAAATATGTCTCTCTACTCACAAATTGGTGCAGCTCAGCAGAGAAGTTTCTTTGTACAATGGATGGCAGTTTATGCAAAAATTCATATCTGGCTAAAGCGCTTAGAATAAGGGTTGTCACTGGAGTGTTCAGCCTCAAATGCAGCACACTCTACCTGACAAGTCTCAGGGGCCGGCACAGAACAGTGGACAGAGAGACTGTAAGAGCTAGAAGTCAGGGAAGACAAGAAAAAACAAACAAACAAAACACAGTGTTTTCTGGACATGATGGGCTATTTGCAGTACTGAACTCACAGCAGCTGTGGTTGTCTGCCCAAGACCCACACATGATCAAGACAGTTAACATTCTGGCATGGAGAAGGGGTTTATAAGTCCCCAATCCCATGTGAGAGGCTATGGACTGTTAGGGGCTTCTGGAGGAGAGAAAATGTGACCCCTCGTAGGCCTACCACACTCCAGTGGATGCCCCACAGACAGGAGTATATGGGAAGCACAAATTGGACTCAATGGGGAAAAAACAACACCAGTAGGAAGTGGGGGTTGGATATAATCAAAATATACTATATGAAATTCTCAATTATTTAATATATTTAAAAAGTAAAAAATGGCTGTTTCATAAGAGACTAAGAAGACATGAAACTGTCATTAACACATTGAGTGCTGGCATAAAGAGAAGAGCCAAAGAGGAACTCAGACCTGCTTTCCTGTGTCCTTCATTGTTTCAATTCTGTCCTTCCAAACAGCCAGTAAAGTTCCATGATCTCATTACAACCATCACACTCAACGCATTCAACCACAACCACTGGACCATTTCATTTCAGTCATTTCAAACCATTCTACTCAATCAGTTTTTCAGGCTGGGAATGACAGGAGATGTTTTATGAACTACACTTTTGCATAGAAATAAGAATAAAAGAGATTTGCACATGTTCTTTAATGGGGATGATCGACAATGAGCTTATTATTACTATTTTTTTTTATTTTTAGAAAATCATCTTATTGCGGGCAATGACAGATTAAATGAAGCAGTTCTGACCAAAATTATTTCAGCAGATTCTGATTAAGGAAACTCCTCATTTGAGAAACCCATAAAACCTTTATAATCTTCAATTAATGGCACATATGCAAATTAATAGCAAAATGAACAATGTGCTGACACCACAGAATTCTCAGGGTGATGGTCCATGGCATTCCTGATAGGAGGTCAAAGTCCCCTCCGTCTTTCCTGGAAGCACTGCCATGGGGATGGCTGGAAACCCCCACCATACTTCTGCCTACCCCAGTTTCATGCCCAAGCCCCTGCACCTGCCAGTGCATCCCCTCTGCCTGCTGCTGCTGAGAATCTGTAAAAACCTGTAACATCCTAAGGCACTGTCTAAACCCTTGTTACTATTTCTTAAGAAGTAAACCTACATATTTTGAACTTGGTGGTTCTGGGGCTTGGACCTGGGCCCTTGCATCTATCATTGAGCTGCACGCACAGCCATGGCATGTATCTCATCCCCAGAACAGTATATATATATCCAAACCTGGAAGAGCAGAGGACCCAGGTTTGGTTCCCAGCACCCATGCTGTGGCTTGCAACCATTTGTAACTCCAGTCGCTGGGTATCAGATCCCCTTTTCTGGATCCTTAGGCATCAGTTACAAGTATGAGGTACACATACATAAATGAGGCAAATACCCATACATATTTTTAAAAAGTAATATTTTAATTCTATAAATTAATTTTTATAAAATATCTGATGTGTGTTCATGTCAGAACTAGAACAAAAATAAATTCCAGACTTTAGAGAAATTCTTATGCAGACAAGTTTCAAATAAAGTAGCAATTTTGTAAAATTTTGATATTTGATGTCCCTCCAAAACTGTATTTTCCAAGCTTAAACACTGTTGAGGTTGAGGGCTTTTTGTTTTTTCTTTGGTTTAGTTTGTTTTTCAGCCCTCTCACTGTAAATTAATCTGTCAGTTTCTTTAGTTCCTAAGATTGATTTCTGTTATAAGGGTTCCAGTAAAGTTCAGTTAAAGTTTAGCTTAACAGAAACAGGTTCTGAGCACATTAATGAAGGCACAAATCTATTCTACTCAATTTAGGAAATTAAAAATTATCCAGGCAAATTAGAATTACATTTCCAGCATACACATTTCTCAAAACCACATACATTTTTGCAATCTTGATACACTCATTCCCCTCTAAGATGGGTGATGTGGGAAGAAAGCCTACTTTAAAAAAAAAGAAAACACTGAAAGTTCTCTGGGCCTACTCGCTTAACAATACCACTGTGTGAAACGCCTCTTAACTGATGTCTATTGTTCCATGTCATTAATTGCAGAAAAAAAAAAAACCAGACTTGATTTTACTATTGTTATGTCTTTTAAAGCATATACAAAATGTCTTACTGCTTCATGCTGTGAAAATATTATATTTTAAAATAGAAACAATGATGTTCATTTTGACAGGAAACGAAGAAGAATGACTGTAAAAATGCTGATATTTCATTTTATTGGGTACAAGGCTGTAGCATTATGTAAAACACCATCTTTCCCTGACCCTACCCTGATAGTTTCCCATTGTCATATTTATTCTAATTCCTTTCATTCTTGTTTTTAGTATGGAGACTGTGTATGCTGCACATGCGTGTGTGTGTGTGTGTGTGTGTGTGTGTGTGTGTGTGCGCACACACGTTATGTGCTTTAGTGAAGATCCCTCCTAGGCCCTTGTGAATGCTGGGAAAGCACTCTATCACTAAGTTACAACCCCAGACCGTTTTATTTTGAGACAGAATCTCAGAGTTACCTAGGCTGGCCTTGAACTTACTCCATAGGCCAAGCAGGCTTTAAACTCAGTATCCTTGTCTCATCCTCCCAGGTGGCAGTTATATGACCAGGCCAGGCTGCCGGGTTATTGCAGTGTTTTTGATAGGCTGGTGGGATGATCTAACCATCTGCGACAAAGCATCACCTGGTAAAAGTGCACATTTCTGGCCTCAAAGTCACTGATTCAAGTCTCCACCAGAATGATGCTAAGGTGCTGGGCCACTCCTTTTCTTACAAAGCATGAACTGAAAATGATTCTGCTGTCACTAGCCTCAAAGTTAATCCACAAAGTGAATCTGAGGCCATGTTAAAATCCCAAGCCATATAAACTGTGTGTTAAAATGAAGGGGATAGAACAGCATCACAAAAGATGAAATAAAATATATTTTACAGTAATCCCAACCTTAAACTATCCATGTTAGCACAAGGCTAAGAATCAAGAGTATTTAGCAATGTACAACAGAATGTATTCAACAATATCTAAGCAAAATCAACGTGTATTAATTACAGAATTTTACAGAGTATAATCTAGTGGCAGAAAAGTAAATATGTTTCCAGTTTCTGACTATTACAAGTAACACTTCTATGAACATAGTTCATAGACCTTGTATGGTGAAGCATCTTTCAGGTGTATGCCCAGAGTGGCATAGCTGGGTCTTGAGGTATGGCTATTAATAGTTTTCTGAGAATGCACCAGACTGATTTCCAAAGTTTTTGTTCAAGTTTGCACTCTTACCAGCAGTGAAGGAGGGTTCCCCTTTCTTCACATCCTCTCCAGCATGTGTTGTCACTTGAGTGTTTTTATCTTAGCCATTCTGATGGGTGTAAGGTGAAATCTCAGGGTTGTTTTGATTTGCATTTCCTGGATGACTAGGGATTTTGAGCATTTCTTTAACCATTCAAGATTCCTGTTGAGAATTCTCTGTTTAGCTCTGTATCCCATTTTTTAATTGGATTATTTGTTGGTGTTTAATTTCTTGAGTTCTTTATATATTCTAGATATTAGCTCTTTTTCAGATGTAGGATTGTTGAAGATCTTTTCCCAATCTGTAGACTGCTGTTTCATTCTATTGATAGTGTCCTTTGCTTTACAGAAGCTTTTCAGTTTCAGAAGCAACCATGTTCATAGCAGCTTTATTCATAATAGCCAAGAACTGGAAATAACCTAGATATCCCTCAACCAAAGAATAGATAAAGAAACAGTGGTACATTTACACAATGAAATACTACTCAGCCATTAAAAACAAGGAAATCATGAAATTTGCAGGCAAATGGATAGAACTAGAAAAGATCACCCTGAGTGGGGTAACACAGACCAAGAAAGACACACATAGTATATACTCACTTATAAGTGGATTTTAGTCATATAGTACAGGATAGACATACTACAATGTACAGACCCCAAGAAGATAAGCCTGATGGATATCTTAGGCTTCATGTTGGCCCACTAGTTGGGGGAGTATGGGATATCTCTGTCGTGGACTCTGTTGCCTGCTTTTTGATCACTTCCCCCTGATGGGACTTCCCTACACAGGGCAGGAAGATGAACTCAGTCCTCATGTGAATAAATGAGATGGGATATCTGGGTAAGGGGGGCTCCCCTATTCTGATGAATCGGAGAGAGGGGATGCAGGAGGGGGTGCAACTAGAGGAAAGGAGGAAGGGATCTATGACTGAGATGTAAATTGAATTAATAAAAAAATTCAATATAAAGGTTGAGTTAATAATTTGTCAGGAATTTGTATATGTGTAAAGAATTGAGTACTTTTTCATCACTTAGACATTAATGCTCATGCACTGTCCCCCTGGCACATTCATCTGGTTAAAAAAAAAAAACTACTCAATGCCTTATTTCACAAACTCCGGAGAATCAGAACAAAAGGTTTTCTGTGGAGCTGGGTGAGCTGGCACCCACCTGCCATCCCGGCATTTGGGCGCTGTGGCAGGGAGGACAACCGCAGGTTTGAAGCCAGCCTGGGTGGGCCATTAGCTAGGCCCTATCTCAACAACAAACAATGGCTTTCTATCATTAAAATCATTATAGGAAATACTCTGGAACAAAAACATTACAAGCCAAAAATCTTAACATGAAAACTAGTAACACTAAAGGAGAGTAAAATGAAATATTCCTGCCAAAAGTCAGATAAACTAGCCAAGGAGAAACCCTGCATAAACCCCAAAATGAAGGACTTAACTATAAATTAACTTGCCTTTACTACTGAAAAACATCTCAGAAATGAGGAGCCGGTGATATAATGACGACTCGGGAGGTAAAGGTGGTATTTATGCAAGTCTGATAGCCTGCGTTTTGTCCGTGGGACCCATATAAAGGTGGAAAGAATCAGTTCCACAAAACTGTCTTCTGACCTCCATATGCACACACGCACCCCACCATCCCTCCAATCCCCCCACACACACTAAGTTATGAAAGCTGAAGACAAAATGAGAAAGTTCTGTAGACTAAAAGAGGTGACAACTACATGCAGCTCTTGAACCTAGCTTGGAAGTTGACCCAGAATGTACTCATGCGTTTGCACACCAAGTCTGGAAACAGTGGCAGATTGCCCAAACATATGCCACCAACACTGGTTGCCTATCTGGTCACCAAACTGGGGAAACATAAGAAAGTGTTCCTAGAAAATACACACTAAGGAATTTGGGTGCTGACACTTTCAGCCAACTCTGAAATAGAGAGAACACTGTGCTAAGTGAAAAGAAACTGCCAATAAAGAATTCTGAGAAGGTTTAAAGAGCTCATTACCCTGTCTTTGAAACCTGCCTGTATGTTTGAAATGATTTCAAAGCAAAAAGCAAGCAGAATATTCTTTAAGCTGACATGGGAATACTAAAAATATAAAACCTTTAGAATATTTAAAAAAGGAACCACTTTTGTCTTTTATACAATTATACCAAAACATGAACAAATCTAATTTTTCTTTTTATTAAATGCCTAAGAAATTATACCATTGTGTTCCTAAGTTCTTTTAGGAAGAATTTCTTTCATTTTTATGTTTTATTTGGGGGAGGGCATGCGTACACCACTGCAGGTGTGAAGGTCAGGGGACAACTCTGTAGAGCTGGTTCTCAACTTTTCACCTGTTGAGGCAAGGTCTATCTTGTTTCTCCCAGGCTGTGTACTCCAGTCTCACAGCCTGGGAGTTTCCTGTCTGTTTCCCACAGGAATGCTGTGAGGAAAGATGCATGCTGCTCCACCAGGCTTTTATATGGTTCTAGGGATCCAACTCAGGTGTTCAGGCTTTCACAGCTAGCACTTTGACCCAGACGACCTTTCTGTTGCTTTTTGCTTGTTTTGTTTTTGTTGGTGATGGTGGTTGCTTGTTTATTTTTTTATCGGCTGTATAATGCAGACCTGTTGGCGTCAGAAAATACCTCACTTGAAAAGCCCAGGTACTCACTTGAAAATGCTTCAGATGTTGCTTTTTGTAGTCACCCTTACCTTCCACGGTCCCTTAAAGGCTTATTTTCTCAATCTTATAACTGCTTTTCACTGAAGTAGCTCAAATACAGAATGGTGTCCTGACAGATACACCGAACGAGAACTTTGCCACATCATCATATTGGCAACACACTGTGTTCTGTTAAAGCATATATAATATTCCACATGTGACCTGATAATTGTGCCACAGGGTTTCTGTGCAGGACAAAGACAAGAGAGTGCGAGCTGTCCCCATGAGAGTGGGCATGTAAGAGGCTCAAGAGAATATCTGTGAATGAGGAAGGTTTCTGAAATGGGTGCGGCAGTAGCAGCATGATAAACAGATACACAGAAATCTCAACGTGCAAAAACACTTCTGAAGGTGAACAGATCTCAGGCAGCAAAGGCTTTCAGTGAAGATGTATTCATATTTATTCTATTATTGCTATTTTTGTGAGTTGGAACTATCAGGGCTCCTTACTATATGAAATCAGCATTAATACATGAAAAAATCTTCTATTTGCATATTATATAATTTATTGTTATCAAGCTTATATAAAGAACTGTCAGAATTTTAGTGTAAACAAATATAATTGAATGTTGCTAGCAATAAAATTTCTGACCAAAAATATGTATTTTTCAAATTCAATGAAATGCAAATTATATTTGATTCAAGCTCTGGTTCACAAATCAGGGTGACTTTAGGAGAAATTCAGGGATGCCATCATAGCACAGTGAATTTCAAATAGATTTTTTTTTCATTTTATTATACAAATTGACAGTTTAAAATTCTAAGAGATACCAAAATAATTATAAAACATATTTTTAGTATCGTAATATAATTCACTGTATACTTTAAGAATTCATTTTTATTAAAGTTAATTATAATTCCTATTTCACGATAGTCTATAACCGGAAGTGGAGAAGTAGTGCAGCTTTTTGGAGGAAGTGCAGACTGAATGAATGCATGCTTTAGGAATCTGATTGAAGATAATTTCACAAGACAGGCATTTAATAAATGTGAGCGTCACCCACAAAGGGTAAGTTCCCAAATTTTTTTTCATCAAAAAATTTAAGATAAGCTGTATGTGGTGATTCATACCTTTAATCCCAGCACTCGGGGAGGCAGAGCCAGGCAGATCTCTGTAAGTTCAAGGCCAGCCTGGGCTACAAAGTGAGTCCAGGACAACCAGGGCAACATGATAAAACCCTGTCTCAAAAAATCAAAAACAAACAAACAAAAAATTTCAAGATGAAAACTGCCCAAGCAGTGCCGAAGAGAACGACAGGTATCCGTCAAGAGTTAATGGCCTAGGACACAGTGCTCACTCGAACACTCAGCAGCAAAGGGGACGAAAAGTGCGATGTGACCAAAATAGCACCTTTGGGAAAAATCAAGTCGTTAATAACAAGTCTACAGAACAGTTCTGACTCACTATATGCAGACTTTCCATAGGTGCACACAAACCAGCCAGTCTGAGTGTGCTGTCACACGCCGGCTGCAAATACACACAAAAAGAACACCTACATCTGCATAGCTACAGTAGAAAACAGGTTCCTTCTCTTACCACAGCTACATTTGCTCTAAACTAGACCAGTAAATCAGCTTATTTTAGCGTCAGAGGGAAGCCTTTAAAGACCCTATGTAATTAAAGCAAAAGTGAAGAACGCCAGTAAGTCTTTCTCCTAACCATGGGGTCAGCGGCTTTATCATGAGACTTTCACTCCCCCGTGTAACTCTGAATAAAACGAATGTTTCAGAAGACAGCTCGAAGTGCTTAGTTATAAAGCACCACAAAGGATTTTCATACCACTGTTCTATAAGCTAATTCTACAGGTTATAGCAGCTATCTCAATCAAATATCTAGAAACAATTAATCTGATCAGATTTTTCTACTAGCCGGTAGGCAAAATAAATGCCTGCAATTTGTCTAAAATTTGTCTTAAAATCCTTACAATTGAGAAAGCTGTTCTTGAGTGACTAATGCAAATGAAGGTTAGTTTTCTCAATAAGCAATTTCAACAGTCTAGAAGGATCTTCAATAGATATTTTTCTGGGCCTGAGGATGCCCCTCGGTGACAGAGCACTTGCTTGGAGTGTCCAGGATCCTGGGCTGTGTGTCTCCACCAACCCCAAACCCTCTCCCAAAGAAAAGAAAATGGTTACCAACTGTGGAATTTATTTGAATATTTTTTTTGTTTCTACTTTACATCAAAAGCTTACTACAGAAAATTATGTCTACTCTTTCAGATATTGATATTAATCTGAAATGTTCCCCCACTATTTGAAACAATGGACTAGGGGTTGTAATACATTATCAATCAATTTTTACATTTTTGTATTGGCTTTCAGTTATAAGTAAAATATAAATGTCATTGGTAGGTACCATGTTAAATTAAACCAATTTCTACCTATTGATTTTGAAGGCCTTGGGCATATTTTGTAGAAAACATTAGTAAAGGTAACGAAAATTCCTTTTCCCAGGTAATATATTCAACTGTTTTCTAAATGACTCATCCTCACCCATCACCTACCAGTTCAGAATATTTGCAGCTTTCAAAAACAGATGCAGCACAATACGAAGAACATACTGGCAAACACCATGCTTTTCCTTATATTTCAAGAGACAATACAATTCATGGTATTTCACGAAGTTGTTTATTCTTGTTATTAAAACTTGGACTCAAGTAATCCGGTTTTTCAGGAAAAAGCACCTTGTTTGTAGGGATCATTTAATCGTCCTTCTCTACAATCACCTCACCATGAAGCACCTTTCTTCTTTGACGTAACATATGAAAATAGAGTTGAGGAAACACTTAATTGGAAAAAGAAAACAAAGAAGGATAAGGCATTGCTTTAAACTGCTTGAGCCTGTAAAACACGAGAGCTCAGCACTTATACATGGCTACTGCATACACAACCCACCCCGGTGCTCATGGCGCTCCGGCTAAAGCAAAGAATGAAGCTCACATGCTACGTAACACACAACCGAGGGAGGTTGCTCTCTCATGCCAAGTTCATATACCTTGATAAATATATTCTCCACAAGGACCTAGATGGCCATGTTTGTTTTCAGAAATCAGTAACACAGAACTATATCAGAACCAAGGACAGCAGCCCCACGCTGCCTGCTTTCCTCTGTTCTGTTAATTCCATCTGGCTCCAGGAGCACCCACACGCACATGCATGTAACTGTCCCAACTGCATCCTTACTCCATACCCACTATGAACAGCGGCCCATACTCCCAGAACAACACACATTAGTGACATGGTTACCCTTAGATCTGGAAAGAGGCTGGCCCTGGGCCATGCTCCCAGAGGTGGTGTCTAGGGAAGGACCAGAACAGGGTCCTGATCTAACACTCCCACAGCTGGCCTAGGGGCTTCTGCCATGCACACATGCAAGCATGTGCACAGATCACACCAGCGGGGTACATGATTATCTGTGCAGCAAATTTGAAGAAAATTTTGAACCAATATGAATCAAGACTTCCAATCACAGCATAGAGGCTGGTGGCTGCACAAGCACACGCCAGCTATGAAGTCCAAATGTAAAAACATCCCAGAATAACCAAGCCAAGGAAATCCATCACAAAGACTTCCAACGTCTTCCTCAAGCAACCATCGTCAACATATATACCACTGGTGGTGGTGTTTTCAAAAATCACTTTTTTAAATTTAGGTCAAACATTCCAAGAACACAGAATGGCTTTTTGTTTTGTTTTGTTTTGTTTTAATTTATGTCCTTCGTATCTTGATAAATGAAGTCTTATTACATCTTTGGGTCTAAACATTCAGGTCATGTACATTTAAAGCAAAAAAGTAATTATGAGAAATTTTCCCATCAAATCCCGAGTAGTGTAATAGAAGGCACTACCTCCTTGGTACTCTTAAAACTGTTCACTGAAATTCTCCCATCTGGAAATTTGTGAGTGAGAAATATAACTTCTCAGCACTAAAGGAGGTACTCAAATGTTACTTTCTTTAAAGATTTATTTATTTATTTATACAGTATTTAGTATTCTGCCTGCATGTGTGCCTGTAAGCCAGAGATAGGGCACCAGATCACAGTATAGATGGTTGTGAGCCATCATGTGGTTGCTAGGAATTGAACTCAGGACCTTTGGAAGAACAGCAAGTGCTCTTAACCTCTGAGCCATCTCTCCAGCCCCCAAATGTTACTTTTAATTATCAAAGTAAAACCAGTTGATATCTCTACTAATATCAGTAAGGGTGTGGAAACACGGGCCTCTGACAGACTGATCTCAGGCAACTGGTTCTTCAGTGAGCACAAGGAGCGAGGTACAATGAGCTAGAAGTAGCTACGGGCAGAGGTCAGACCTACACCTTTGAGGACGCCTGAAAGGCAGGCGTTCAGAGGTTACAGGTTTGACGCTTCACGTCATTCTCTAAAGAGTTTGGTGTCTATGGAATAACCTCAGAGGTCACAGGGGAAGCGACCACAGGTTACGTGAGCTCTGATTCTGCTTGCGGCATCCTGCCCCTACCTAGACTCCTATAAAGCCAGGGGTGTGACAGCGTCCGTCCATCTTTTTAGCACCAGCACTGGCTAGGTGCTAAGTCAGGCTAATGTGGGAAAAGACAAGGAAGAAACATCCCCCGAATTCTGTTTCTGTTTTGGTTTTAGAAAAGCTCCAAAGTTGGTGCTCTCGTGGACCAGCCAAACCATATGCACATCCCCACGAAATAAGAAGCCTGATGGCTTCTTCTGTCTGCAGAGAGCTCAGACTCTGTAAATTTCTCTTTCCACCTTCTACTTCCCGCTGACACCCCTTATTTTAATGAGAAGACAAATGAATTTTGTCTCCCTCTTTTATTTGCTGCTAGTGACTGACAAACAAACAATCAACTTAAAAGTATATCACTATTAGTGCCTAAAAGAAGAGAACAAAGTCTCATGAACACGTTGAAACTGCTGAAAGGTGGTGAGAAATTAGTGGAGAGGCTGAATTATTCAACATGGTTTACGAAAAGCAGCTTTATTTCTGTCAAGTACATGAAACAACACAAATAAGACTAAAAAGCACTTGTAATAAGACTCCATGTGTGGTAAACGGAAAAAACGATCTCAGGTTTTCTTAATAGAATGCATATGATTCATACACAGAAACCTAGCGCTTGTCAATAGTCCTACAGATGCACACTTTTGAAATGATGTCATTTTTGTTTTAACTATACCAAGCATATTTAAATGCTTTTGAGAAGGCAAGCACTTGAATATTAATTCACTTACCTTTTCACATACTCAGTAAATTTTTTTTAAAAAACCTGACTCACTTCCCTTTAGTTATTCTGAAGATAGATGTGTTAATCTCACTTTTAAATTAGTTTATCGTGGTTTCCAAACACTTGCATATTATGCATTAAATCAAAGTACTAACAAGCCTATACTTACATGGTATATATGAGGCCATGGTTATGAGAAGAAAATAGTAGTAGTCAAAAGAGACATTGTATTTGTTAGGAAGCCTGACTGAAAACATTCCTGATTTCTTCACGTAAGGCAAGGCAGCATATATTGTGAGAAGTTCCCCAGCAACTCCAACAGGATATAAGATGATAAAAAAATTATATCTGGAGGAAAAAAAACAACACCGAGATTGTTTTTCTAAAACAATTATTGTATTTTATATCACAGCACTTCTATTACTATCATATTTTAACTTGGAAATCGCTCTGTATGCATTTATAATATAGCACATAGGTTGTTGATTTAATCAGATGCTTGTTAATCTCATCCTTTTCCTAACAGTAATTCCTATTTTCAGTGACAACACAAGAATAAAATAAGAAATCAGTTTACTCTAAACTGTATTAAAATACTTTTATAATATATTTTAAAGTCTATACAGGTTTTCTTTGTTTGCTTTGAGATATGGAACTGTTGTATTGGCCAGGTTGGTCTCGAATTCCTCCTGAATTCCTCCTGGCCTCAAGTGATCTTCCTGCTCCAACCTTCTAGTAGTTGACATCACAGAGTGGCCACCGTGCCCAACTCTACACTTTTTTTTTTTCATTTAAGTGGTTTTTTTAATTGCTTATTTGAGATATCTAATCATAGCTGTTCCTTTTCCCCCTATAGCTGGTCATTTACTGGTGAATGATGAGCCTTAAGAAGGCCAATTAGAACCCTACTTTGATACTTTCACCTTCAAGTGACTAAAGCAGGTATTTTAGGTTATTTGGAAAACTTTGATTACTGATTAAACATACTTACTACTGCAGAAAACTGACAGCTCAACTTCAATCACCAGCCACTGGTAATTAACACACAGTACACAACCACCTTCACAGCAAGCAGAATTTTTATGAAAGTCATCTGTGTTTCATTTAACCCCCAGCTGACATGAAGAAATATCTATAAAGAAAAGTCATGTAACTCGGTGCAGTGCTTGCCAAGCGTGTACCAGGGCTGAGTTTGATCCCTGGCATTGCATAAACCAGGCATGGTAAAGTACACCTGTAATGCCTTTGGAGATAGAGACAAGAGAGCATAAGTTCAGAGTTATCTTCCACTAGGCACAGAGTTCAAGGCCAGCCTGGCATACACAGTACTGTGTGTGTGTGCGTGTGTGTGTGTGTGTGTGTGTGTATGGTGGGGGTGGGAAGGGAGGACAAAGAGAGATACAGAAAAAGAAGAAGAGAGAGAGGGAGAGAGAGAGATGGTAGGTAGAGAAATGATAGAGAGATAGATAGGTAGATAGATGCGATAGATAGATAGATAGATAGATAGATAGATAGATAGATAGATAGATAGATAGGCAGGCAGATAGATAGATAGGCAGGCAGATAGATAGATGATAGATAGATGATAGATAGATAGATAGATAGATAGATAGATAGATAGATAGATAGATAGATAGAACAAAGATTGCCTCATTCCCATGTACTACAGACATATAAGGAGATGAGGGTGGAGTTACAGAGAAAGAAGGGGAAAGAGCCAAATGCTGTTCCTACTTATTCTGCTCTTGCTGTTCCTGTTCTCTTCACAGACTTGTATAATTTTTTATATTATTTAAATAAACATTTTTCACTTTACCTTTTAAAATCCTATAGCCAAACATTTTATAATCTTCTTTCAAGCAATATGCATAATCTATTTTTTTTTTTTACCCTCATGAAGGTCTCCAGTGATTTTTTTTTAAATAGTATTTTCACTCTCAGGCTGGTAAGATGGGACAGTTGGTAAAGGTGCTTTCTGTAAAGCCTGACAACCTGAATTCAATCCCTACGACCCACATAGTGAATGAAGAAAACTAACTCACCCTAAACTTGTCCTCTGACCTTCACAGGAGCATCTGGGATATGCAAGGACCCCAAAACACACACACACACACACACACACACACACACACACACACCACAAATCAATCAAGAAAATGTAACTGATTTTTTTCTTCTTTGTTTTATTTTCCCTGTTTTGTTTTTTGAGGAGACAGGGTTTCTCTCTGTAGAGTTGGCTGTAGACCTGACTGACCTCAAACTCTCGGAGACTTACTTGCCTCTGCCTCACAGGTGCTGACATTAAAGGTGTGTGCTACTACCATCTGGCCATCACTCTTAAATTAAATAGATAGCATTTAAAAAACGAGTTGAAGTTTGAGGCCAGCATAGTCTACAGAGCAAGCTCCAGGACAGCCATCTCTACACAAAGAAACCCTGTCTTGAATGAGATGGGAGTAAATTGCACAATTTATTTTACCTTACTTATACTAACTATGGAAAGCTTTGCTACCTTGGAGATTCCCAATTGTTACGTACAATTTCTTAGAGAAAATGTATTCCTGAAATTAAAATGAAAACATAACCCAACATAAAATTATTCAGGAACACTTGCAACTCATAAATAGAATCAAGGTGGTCAATCGTGATAGCAGATATAGATTCCAAACTATAAATAGAAATCCATTTCTAAAACAAAGTTTGATTTGAGAATAATGGCTTCCACATTTAAACCTAAATATGAATATTATTTTAACTTTGTTAAACAAAGTTGAAAAATATATTTAGATATTGAAATTTTCAAGAGTGTTTGGACATGAAACATAATTATTAATGATGATGGTGGACAAGGTGATACACACCTTTAATCCCAGCACTCAGGAGGTAGAAGCAGGTAAATTTACGAACAGCCTGGTCTACCTAGTAACTTCTTCTTTTTTTTTTTTTTTAATTTTATTTTTCTTTTTAGTTATATTTTGTTAACAACCTAGTAACTTCTAAGCCAGCCAGAGATACACAGTGAGACTCTATCTTAACAAAAATATTATTGATGATTACAATAAATGGTATATGTATTAGGACATATATTTCATGTTGAAGGATTTAATGTAAAACCTTTTGTTGCCGTAATTGTTAGACATGGCCTCACACAACACAGGCTTGGCTTTGAACTCACTATGTAGTAGAGGCTGGCCCTGAACTCTAATCTTCTGCCTCCACTTCCCAAGAGCTGGGACTAGAGGTATGCACTGCCATTCCCAGATACCAAACCCTTAACACTGAAGAAATGACAAAGGACTTCAACACAACAAGCTGAAACATGAAATAGCATTCTGTACTTTTCTAGAAATGTATAACATGCAAATACATTGCAAACAAGAAAGTCAAGAGATACTAAATAGGCCTGACCTCTACAAACACTCGGCGCAGCTACCTTCTTCAAGGAAACTGTGTGAGTGCGGTTCATGAACAGCGGTGATGTGCTGAGTTAGTATGTTTAAAAGAAACAGAGGTTCCAAAGGTTATCATGGAAAATGGAAATGACATGAGCTCTAAGACTAGGTACAACTGCATGCAAAGCTGCAAACCTCTTCAAAGACCTAATCCTTAAATGTGAACACGTTTTCACATAGAATAAGAGTAAAATGAACCTATCACATAACAGTGCAGCCTTCTTAAGACTAACAATCAATCAAGATATAATTTTAGAGCATTTTATTGGATGCAAAATTGTAAGTCACAAGTGCCTGAAAAGAAACCAAAATATTTTTAAAAATCTGAGTCTCAAAATTACAATCGGCAATGACACCCCTGTGTAATGGAATTATAAATAATTTTTAAAGTTTCATTTTCTTGTTATGTATTTATATATTCTAATTTAGTATCATTAAACATGTATGATACATGAGTTTTAATAAAAAGAATAATCATCTAAGAAAACATTAGGTTTTTAATATATGGGAACCTAGAGCGAGTACTAGCAGCCAGCAATTAAGCTTGTATTAACACAAATGTCAGAGGTTGCTTTGTTTTTAGACAGGTCTCTCTATGCAGTGCTGGCAGTCTCGGGCTTACTAGTTTGACCGGGATGGCTTTGAACTCACAGAAACCCATCTGCCTCTTATTTCCAAGTGCTAGGACGAAAGGCATGTGTCACCATCCAGGCTTAAATATCGTTTTTTTAAAAACAGAAACAAGATATATGGTATTGTCTCTAATACCTTGTGGCATTATTTATAGTATCAGGAGGCTGGGACGGACACTTTGTGGCAGTATTCAAGCACTAGAGTTGAAGTGCTAGACTGACTTACACTAGTGCTGATTTGAAAATGTACAAAAGAGAGGCTGCCTCCGCAGTGAAGAGTGCTTGCCGGTCTTGAAGAAGACCAGCTTGCTTGCAAGCAGCCTCATCAGGGGGCTCGCAAACACCTGGAACTGCAGTTCCCGGGGAGTCAATGCCGCTGGCCTCCAAGGACACCTGCGCCCCCCCACAGCACACATGTACGTACATAATTAAAAATAATAAACTAAATCTTCACGTAATAACACTCTGAGCACTCAGCTCATTTTGAGTAAACTTTATTTATTTTTAATTCCCCAAAATGTATTTAATACTTCCCAAAAGATAAAAATAAATGACCAACTGAGCTTACTCAGTTATGATTCGTGGGGATATTACTTAAGGACAGGATTTTACATGAATATACTTTGGTACTGTTATTGGCCGATGACCGTTAAAGTTCAGCTTTCGGAGCACGTGTTAGAACAGCGCTGGTGACTCAAGCGGCGGCATTCTGGCATCATGGGGCTGTGACACAACTTTAACTCTTATGTTAGCTCAGCACACGAAGTCAGCATGCACAGGGCGTGCGGAGCTGAAAGGCAAGACAATGCCACCTGGCCCATTTAATGAAGTGCGGCAAGTGGTCGAGAAGACTGAATGTGTAGAAGGAATAGCGAGTGATCTCGGTCACAGTCCAGGAAACCAGAAAAAGCACCACACTCTCTTCGTTCTGGATCTGCGGATTGGAGAAAGCCACAGTGCTGTTCAACCTCTGTCCTTTAGCTCGAAGAGATGCACATTTTCCCCTATTATTTATTGCCTTTCATTATAATGGAATACAGAGCACAATGAAGTCACCATCATGTGCCTGGTTATACATGTGGAACGTAACCACGTCCTGGAGTTGGAGTGGCTGACTACTTACTGACATCCCCCCTCGTCCCTCAGTCCAGCCACTAAGTGTAATGACTATCTTAGGACAGCATCATTGCCTTGCAAGCTGAATGGGAGCAATTTACCCTTCCAACTTCCTGCTGGTCATCAAATACACAAACTCCACTGTGGTTCTGTAGCCGTCTGAATGAGAATGGCCCCACAGGCTCATAAATTTAAAGCTAGAGCCCCTGTTGGGGCGACTGTTTTGGAAGGAGTGTAAGACACTGAGATAAGGCCTTGTTGGTGTGGGTGTGGCCTTGTTAGAAAAGGTGTGTCACTGCGGGATGGGTTTTCAAAAGGCCATGCCAGGCGCTCTTTCTCTCTTTCTCTCTCTCTCTCACTGCTCCAGCACTATGTCTGTCTGCTTCCTGCCATATGATAATAGACTAAACCTCTGAAACTGTAAGCAAAATTCCAATTAAATGCTTTCTTTAAGAAGACTAGCCTAGGTCATGGTGTCTCCTCCCAGCAATAGACTAGTAACTAACACAGATACCAACTCTAATCTGGCCATTCATCTTTGTCCCTAATATTTTTTTTTTCAATCCTAGCCTTATCATGTCTCAGCTGGACCATTACAGCTATTTCCTAAATCGGTTTTCCATTTCTTTATTCTCCTCTCACATCAAAATTTTCTTAAAAATAATACAAAGCTGGTGATGATGATGATGAAATCAGGTAAGTCATGGTTTAAAACTTAACATTGATCTCTCATTGCTTAACAGGCTAAAGAGGTAAATTCTAGCACCTGAATATTCCATAAAGGTCCTTATAACCGGAGCTCAGAAACCTCTACAACTCCAGCTACAGTGACTGAGCTCCCTTTCTCATATGGCGATGCCATACTTTGTATTAATTCCAGACTATGCTTGGAACTTCTGTGTCTTTACATGTGCTGATCCCTCTAAGTATTGATTCTAATCCAAAACCCCCTCTCATCTCTTAAGACCCAGCTGGTAGATAACAGTCCCTGCATACTTTCCTGTTATGGGTTGAATGTTAAGTGTTCCCCATAAGCTCATGTGCCCAACATGCCAGGTGCTGGCATTGCTTAGAGAAGTAATGGATACTAGCAGTGGGACGGCACCCAGCTAGAGGACATAGTTCTCTGGGGAGGAAGAACTCTTAAAGTTACATCTGACCCCTGGCCCCTTATTCTTTCTGCCTCCTGTCCTCTCTGCTATGAGCTGAGTAACTTGTGCCATGTTCCTGCTGCCAGTATGCTCTCCCTCCCCGTGGCACCAAAGACTACGTGCTGAAACGTCTAAAACCATGTCTACAATTAGTCTTTTCACCATTACATTGTTCATGTCAAACATATTGTCACAGTGATTCAGTCTAACCTCTCATACCTGCTCAGCTACTTGCTTACTTTCCCATTCGAACATTACTTTTGGATTAAGAGTCATCAGTCTGAATTGAAATTTTTTCTCACTCTTTTTGTTTGTTTGGTTTTGTTTTTGTTTATTTTTCAAGAGTGGGTTTCTCTATGTAGCGTTGGCTGTCCTCAAACTAGCTCTGTAGACCAGGCTGGCCTCAAACTCAGAGATCCGCCTGCCTCTGCCTCCTAAGTGCTGGGATTAAAGGTGTGAACCACCACCACTTGGCAAATTTTTCCTCACTCTTATACATCAGTCAGTGCTTGGCTTTCATATACCTTGTGTGTGGAAGCCTTCAATCACGTCCTAGAAGAGACTAAACTCTTGTTATATAATGTAATGCATACTGTGCTCTTGTCTCAAAGCCCATAAACCCAATGCAATGAAGTCAGCATTTGCCTAGCTTCTTATTTAGCTATTCTCCATCACAGGCCCCAGACAGTAAGGAACACGTTGGCATTGCTGACAGCCACACCCTCAGCAACGTCAGGCACAAAGTGGCTGCACTCTGCTACCTCTTGCATGACCAATGTGCCCCAACATCCAGCACAGTGAGCAATAAACGCTGGTTGAATTAATTAAGGAGCTGTTGGTAAGTGTCAATGGAAAGCTACTGTTTGATAAAATCAAATAGTAAAATCAAGGGATAGAACCTCTGGGGGGGATGAAAAGACCAGGGGGTCCTTTTCCCCTTAGGGATCTAACTTCTCTTTAACAGTTCCTCTCTAGGTAGCACTCTCTGGTTGTCTTTCTCCTCCCTCCTTCTCTGTAGTTCTAGCTCATTTATTATATTCATTCACTGTCTAGAGTGATCTTTCTGCTGTTCTGTAATTGTGGCAGTCTTGCCTTTCAACTGTAAGCAACTTCAGTGAACCCTTGATCTGTGTGTGAGGTGTGCACTCAGCCCTGTCTGTTCTGCAATCCTGGTTAGGGACAGGTGGTTCAAGTAAACTGAGAGAAAGATCCCAGTCAAGAGGGCTAAAAGTGCAGAGTAGTGAAAGGGCACATGGTCAGTGATCTGTCCCCACACTGACAAGAGGCCAGTGAGGCTCAGAGGAAATGGAGAGGAGGTTAGGTGGCAGTCCCAAAGCACAGAGGAGACAAGAAAGGAATCTACAGGATGGAAAAGTGGCCAGGGATCTGTCCTCAAGTGGACAGGAGACTACAGAGGCTGTCAAGAAGGTCAGAAGGGTTGAGCTGAGAAATGTTTCTGACATGGGTTTAAAGGTCCAGCGTCCTCAGAGAGACTTGCATAGTGTTTGTTTTGTCTACACGGTTGAAACAACTAATTAGATTCAGTAATTAAGTCTGCCTCCTGTCACGCCTCCACAAATAATGTGTCTATTCTTCTCTAAGTTCATCAACCTCAACTTTCAAATTTTATTTTAATTGGCAAATTAAAAATGCTTATATTTATGGTACATAACATATTGTGCTGAAATATGTATGCATTACAGAATGGCTGAATGAAATTAATTAACTTACACTTTACCTTGGCATAGTTCTCATTTATTTGGGGTAAACACTTAACATCTTTACTGTCAACAATTTTCAAGGAGACATTGTCAACAGCTGCAGTCACCCCATACAACAGCTCTCTTAAACCTACTCTTCCAGATTGAGATTTTGTAGCTTTAGATTTAAAAAGTACAACTTTTGATTCGGTGCTTTTTGGTTTGTTCAGATGTGTGGAACTACAGTTACTATTGCCTGTTGTAATAATGCCTTGTACTAAACAAGAAAAAGCCTGTGAGGCATTCACAGTGACAACCTCAAAGACTAAAAAAAATAATAACTTGGGCTTAAAAGGAAACATAATCGGAAAGAAAACTGCAATTGGATAGAAATGCGTGTTTACCCTAACATCTGGAAAACACAGGAGGGGAGCTGTTACAGTCAGAAGATAAAAACACTGCCCATTCTACGTGAGTGGAGAGTGAAATTCAAAGGCCACCTTCTCTTTGCCCCACCACTCTGCTCCCCAAAACACTTCAGTGTTAATACTTTAGGTCTCTAAGAATGAAAAGCTTCCCTGTGGCTCAAGTAGACAACATGTCTGCATCACTTACGGGTTTTATACTGTGAGTAATGAGCCATACCATGAAGATTCTTGAACTCACTTGGACCCCAGTCACAAGCACAGAAGTCGGTACAATTCCTGCAAGATAAACCAAGTCAGTGGTTTCCTTAAAGGCAGCTTATAACAATAGTATAAAATTCAAGCCAAAACTTACCAATTAGACAGTGGACTACCTGTAGAGAAATGGAGAAAGCACAAGTCAATAATATGAACACTAAACACTCAGCAGGGATAGCAAACAAGCCCGTAGGTATTATGTAATTAGCAAATTAGGATTCACATTATTCAATTGAAGTATTTCCAAATAAACACCACAGCAGACATATTGAAAAAACTTACCTCAAGCAAAGCAAATGTTTGGAAAAATTTAAGTGTCTTCTGAATGCTTTTATATAAACCTCTGTGTGTTCCTTTTTCCATATAAAAGCGTACCATAGCAATAGCTAGAACCAACCACCTAGAGAAAATAAAAGTATTTTACAAAGTTCTACCAAAACTAATATTACTAATATGTGCATGCAACTCTAGCAGCATTACTTACTATTAGCAATAGATAAAGGGAGGAAGCAACCAAGGTATTGATCCGGACTGAACAGATAGTTTATATGGTCTATGAATACTTTGCTTACATTTCAAAGTCATTCTACTATAGCACTACGACAATCTACAATACCTAAATTCAAGCCCACTTTTTTTTTTAACTCATTTTGTTCCCTGAAATATACCAACATTAATATTTTAGATTCCTATCCATGACAGTCTTTCCTGCAGGCTCAGAATGTTATTCTGATTTTTAAAACAAGAGGCTCCAATACATGCTTATGACATAGATGGACACCTTAGACATTTTACTGAGAGAAATAAGCCAGTCACAAAAGGGCAAATGCTGGATCCCATTTACATGCAGTACCAAGAGTTATCAGAGGTGGAGGCATGGCAAGACTGGAGGTTGCCAAGAGCTGGGAGAAAGGGCAAACTGGAATTAGTGTTTAATGGGTACGGAGTTCTGTTTTGTAGGATGGAGTTAGTGATATGAATGGTGATGACAGCTACACAATCTGTGAACGTACTTAATGCCACAGGACTATAAAATGTTACAGAGTTTAAGATGGTCCATGCCACGTGTATTTACCGCAATTTAAAAAACTCGTTAAACCCCTTGAAAAGAAATTCCAAAACCATGCAATAATATTTGTGTTTTATCATTATCTTAGTCCATTATTTTTTACAAAGAAGCTCAGAGGGAAAACACAGCAAATGGCCTTCTGTAGAACATACAAGGAGCCCACTACTGACAAAACAGTGGTGGTTTTGTTTTCAGCAATTAAAATGACTATCAGAAGTAGCTGTGTGTACTAAAAATGAGATGATCAAAGCATTTAATAATTATATAATGCCATAGTATCAGTTACTTCATATTTCTGTGATCAAACATTCTGATCAAAGCAACTTGGAGAGGAAAGGGTTTGTTTCAGCTTATAGTTCTAGGTCACAGTCTGTCATACAGGGAAATATGGGCGGGAACTGAGCCCAAACCCATGGAGGAATGACTTACTGTCTTGTTTCCTTGCTCAGTTGGCATTTTTACTAATACAGCCTAGACCCTTGCCTAGGGATGGCACCACCCACAGTGGACTGAGCCCTTCCATATCAATCATCAATGCCCCACAGACACTTCCAGGCCAATCTGATCTGGACAACTCGTCTGTAGATTTTCCTCTCTGTCCAGGCGGCAAGGTGACAATAAACAAACTAACCAGTACAAGTGCCAAAATAAAAAGCTGCCAAAAGCTACATTCAAAAGAAAATACAGCATCTAATTTATATAGGCACACATAGAAATCTTATTAAAAGAATCATTTATTTTCACTAAACAAATCAATGGCTGTGACATAGAAGGTCAGATACAGGCTTCTTTCAAAGAGTTGTTGCTGTTGGAAACAGGGTCTTACTATGTAGGCCTGGCTAGCTTTGAAGCCACTATCTAGACTAGGCTGGCCTCAAAATCATAGGGATCTGTCTAGCTCTGTCTTCCGCATGCTAGGATTAAGGATAGATGCTACCACACCTAGCCAAAAGTTGACTTTTTCAAAGAGAAAAGGAAAGAACATGGATTGACCCTAATCACCGTAAAGACATGTTAAAGATGAACTCTCCTCCATGAACTAACACTTACAAGCTACACTTGTGGCCAGCAGCTTTCTGGTACACACATCTCACTCTTCCTGGAGTTCCTGACGGGAGCTAACTTCTTCCTGGTTTCCGTCTGTACCCCTAAAGTATGCTGAAGTTTGTGAAAGCTGCCTTATCAGTAGCTTTTAGAAGCCTGGAATACGCCATCTATAGACATGAGTAGCTACCCTAGGCTTTAAGATAGGGAGGTATCAAAGCATGCGGTCAAATAGGTTTCTGCACTATATGATTATTATAGTTCAGGGTTTGTTTGTTTGTTTGTTTGTTTTTACTAAATAGCTTAAATGAGCAGATCACAACCTGTGGGTTGCAATCCCTTCAGGGGTCCAACAACCCTTTCACAGCGGTCACCTTAGACCACTGGGAAAACACAGATATTTACATTATGATTCATAACAGAAGCAAAACTTACAGTTATAAAGTAGCAATGAAAATAAGTTGATGGTTGGGGGTCACCACAACATGAGGGACTGTATCACAGGGTCACAGCATTAGGAAGATTGAGAACCACTGGCTTAAATGGATTCCTACAAAGACAGCAGTGACTAGTACAGGCTTGACAGAACCGAAGGACAGAATGACACATGCAGGATCGCACTCCCCTGCCCCTGCTGAGCATATGACACAGAGCCAAGTTAATGTCTAACCACATCAGACTTCTTACAGATTACAGCAAAGATAGTAAGCAGATCTTCAGACCTATGTATCAGACATGGCCGCACACTAATGTTTGGTCCTTGCAGTAAGCTTCTGAAAGACTATTTAATTTTACTGCTGAGAAAGCAGGCGCGGGGATAAAGAGCCAAGCCAGCTGAGACACAGAGCCCCCACTAAGTTCACTGAGCTACTGCACTGTTTTGGACTGGCTCCCGCTACTATGATTGCAGAATGATCCATGTTTACTTTATATGGTAAAGTCATGGAGAGACTGCTCAAATATTCTGATACTCTGACTTGAAAGAAGTTTGCAGGCCACTCTCTCAGATAAAGGCATTAGTTTGCTAGGCCTATCACTGAGGACATAGCTCAGAGGGAGACTGCCTACTATCCATGACGCCCTCAACTCAGTCCTCAGCATTGCAAAGTCCCCACGCCTCTGTCCTAGCACATCACAGCTTTCTTTGATTCAGCTTATGACCCCGCCCTCTATAAGCACCATTTCTGGAATCGGGACTGAGCTGATGCTAAAGCACTGACTGGACAGTGTGTAAAGCACCTTCCCAGCTCAAAACGTAATGACTTTAACAACCTCAGTTCTGTCCCCTACAGTTCTAGTAGGAAAATCAAAATGTCAGTGAAGACATTTTCATTTGCATTTTCCATATACCTGTCTTTTGTAGAGAGAGACAAAGTTTGACACCTATAAAATTTGAGAGGCAATTGCTAAGTTAACAAAACAAACAAACAAAAAACTGTCAAAGCATTGAGTGTTCTCCAGATTTCAAACAGCATATACATGGGGTTTCAAGTTTGGTACTGTCCAATAGGTGGCAGCATAGTACCAGCTACATACTTACACAGCCCAAAACAAATGCAGGTGGAAAGGACCAAGAGGGTATTTATTCTGATTCAATCTGTTTTTCAGTAAGCAAGGTCAAAACCTTATATAAACTAAACAGAGCTCATTTCTCAATCAACACCTTCACAAAGAGTGCCAGAAGTTTCTCTAAGAGGCCTACATTTAGCAAACTGTGGGTATCAGTTTAGTAATTAAAAAAAAAAAATCCATAAGCAACGGGGATTCTCCCATTAGGAATTAGTTTGAGGGATGTTCTGTTCTGTCTTGCTTTTAAATGTGTCAGGGATACTGGTTACATGAGCTCAAATAGATTCAGTCCGTCCTTGACAAACCAGATTCTCAAACCAAGTGTGACGGTGCATACCTGTTATGCTGGCATTCCAGAGGCAGAGGGAAGAGGATCGCTTCAAGTTCAAGGCCAGTTTGGTCTACATAGCAAGTTCCAGTCCAGCCAGGGCTACATAGTGAGATTGTCCCTAACTAACTAACTAACAAACCCACCCCACCAGATTTTCTTTGGGCAAACCCAAACAAAAACCGTTTCAAAGAGGTTTTCGCTTGCTTGACTCCACCCATTCATTTCACTAATTCATCTTTCAACAAGTATTATTAAGATAGGTACGTGCTAGATACAGCTGGGATACAGAGTTAATAAAATGTAACTAATAATAATAATTAAAAAATAGGTAGGTGCTAAGCTAGATACTGGGGACTAAAGATAAACAGGGCGTGATTTCTTTTACCTCAGGCACTAAATTAGCAAGTAAATATAACAGGACATAACTATATAAGGAACATACGCCAGGACCTATAAAACTAAAGGATGTTTTTGTGTCACTCTGGCTACCTTGAAAAGCTTATCTCTTTCTCCTAGCTATCTTCTAGCATTTCCTGTTCTTTCAGACACAACCTCCTCTTTGAAACACTTGGTTATCTATGTTCACATCTCCTTTGGAAAACTTCTATTAAAATATTTTTAATAGCAGCTTCAGACTTACACGAAGTTACAGAGAAGGAGGAAACGATGCCACCATGTGCCTGTCACTCGGCTTCAAGGATGACTATGCCCTGGTCAATCTTGTTCCACCAAATATTTATACTCTCTTACACTCCCCTGATTTGAATTAGACCCATTATACTCTCTAACACGGTCTTTAATGTCTTATTGCATGCCTCTAAAATTATTATTTTTTTTATAAGTGAAACTATAACCTCAGTATCCTACACAAAACAATAGCTTTTGGCTGTCATAAAACATTGAGGGGCTAGTAAGATGGCTGAAAAGGTGCCTACCACTGTAACTGGAGTTAGTTGTTTTGTGGGTTCTTCTGTCCTTCTTCATCCCTTTTCTCCCACCCTTTCAACCCCCTAAACACTATATGAGAGAGAGAGAGAGAGAGAGAGAGAGAGAGAGAGAGAGAGAAGAGAGAGCGAGAGAAAGAAGAGAGACCCCTAGGAAGAAAAGAGATCCCTGAATAAAGTCAGGGGTGGGAAAGAGGGTGTTGAGTTTCTTGGGGCAAGTTCGATCTTCACTATCAGGATATCTAATTTCTTCTTGTTTCTTCTTTGTGCATGACTACTTAACAAAGCAGGACCAACAACAAGCAACAATCGACCACACCTCTCAGGACCCTAGCATTTACATACCCTCTGAAAATCTCCCAGAATTCCAATCACAGAAACTAACTGCAGTTGGCAAAACCATGCCTCTGCCAGAGCACCAGGCAAATCATTGTCAGCTGCTGCACACCTGGGATTTAAATGAAACACATTCTTATAATATTTCTGTGTGTTTTAAAAGAAAACAAAATTCCAGAATTCTCACTACATATTAGTGAACTTGATGAAACTCAATTTGATCCCTGGAACTCACACGGTGGAAGGAGAGAACTGACTCCTGAACATTGTCCTCTGACTACATGAACACCAGTGTGCACACATGCACGCGCGCATACACATGCACACACATACCCCGTTAAGTATTATTTTAATTAAAAAGAAAATATTAAGCTATGGTATAAATTTCCTTTATTATCTTTTTTATTTTTTAAAATCAGGATTTACATACTCTAATTATCTGGCGTTTCTCTTGCTACTCTTGAATCCACAGGTCTCCTTATTCCCTCCCCCTTCCCTTTATCTCTTTCTTTCATGTTGTTCGTTGAGCACTGGGTGGCTGGGCCTGCAGAGTGTCCCACTGTCTAGATATTGCTAATTGGATACTTTAGATCATTTGCTATATTCTGCCTCCTACATGCCTAGGAATTGACAGGTAGTTCTAGCGGCTCCCTCAGACACTGGCAAGGCTCGTTAACATGTTGTTTGGTGTGTTTCTAAAGGCACAAACCATTTCTGGCTGTTCTTTCTTTTTGAAATTTCTTCTGTGTACCTCCTTTAACAATTAGGCTTCCAGAAGAGATAGCCTCCAATTCTTACACAGCTGTGCTTGCTGCTTCTCCTCCTCTTCTTCTTCTTCCTCCTCCTCCTCCTCCTCCTCCTCCTCCTCCTCCTCCTCCTCCTCCTCCTCCTCCTCCTCCTCCTTCTTCTTTCAAGGCAGTTTGTCTTTGTAGCCTTGGCTCGACTTGCTTGGTAGACCAGGCTGTCCTCAAACTCACAGCAATTCACTTGCCTCTGCCTCCCCCAATGCTGGGATTACAGGCGTGTGCCACCACATCTGGCTCACAGCTGTGCTTTCATATATGATACATTAACACCTCCTAATTGCATTTCCTGAACTAAATTACTACTTTCCTTTGGAGCCAACACATGCCTGCTTTCACTAACTTCAAATAGGCACTCATGACACTAAAGAGTTAAATTGGAAGGTTCATCCATAAGATTAGGACCACCTGCTCTTTGAGAGACACTGTTCAGAGATGAAAGACAAGCTGCAACCAGAAGATATTTGCAAAGCACAAACCTGACAAAGGGCTATTTAAAGAATTCTTAAAAGTTACTATTAGGAAACCAAACAGCTCATCAAAGGAAAATAATTGGCAAAAGATTTGAACAGACATTAAACCCAAGAAGACATACAAGCTTGCCAGCAACTAAGCCCATGAAAACATATCCAGTATCATTGGTCATGAACTTGAAAATTAAATTCACACTGAGAATATACAATATATGTACTGGATGTGGTGGCTAGTTTTGTGTCAATTTAACACAGGCTAGAGTCATTTAAGAGATGGGAATCTCACTGAGAAAATGCCCCCATAATGTCAGGCTATAGGCAAGCCTGTATGGCAGTTTCTTAATCAGAGATCAATGGGGGAGGGCCAAGCCCATTGTAGATGGGGTCACCTGGGC
Source organism: Psammomys obesus (assembly GCF_907164565.1). Taxonomy (NCBI): domain Eukaryota; kingdom Metazoa; phylum Chordata; class Mammalia; order Rodentia; family Muridae; genus Psammomys; species Psammomys obesus. The sequence goes on along the minus strand of NW_026596149.1, from coordinate 7,204,998 downwards.
TGGTGGTTCTGGGTTCTATAAGAAAGCAGGTTGAGAAAGCCATGAAGAGCAAGCTAGTGAGCAGCATCCTTCTGTTATCTCTGCATCAGCTCCGGCCTTCATGATCCTGCCCTGTTTGAGCTCCTGTCCTAACTTCCTTCAATGATGAACAGTGAGGTGGCAGTGTAGGCCAAATAAACCCTTCCCTCCCAAACTATCCTTTGGTCATGGTGTTTCATCACAGCAATAGTAATTCCTACTAAGACACTGGGTGTCTAAGAAGAAAAGCATTGGTCATACCAATGGTTGGCAATGACATGCAGCAACTGGAAGTCTCATTTATTGGTAATGGTAAGGAAAAAAATGGCATAACAACTTGGAAAAAGAAATCTGTGGCTTAAGACATTAAACGTACGGCTTCTCTATGACAGAGCCACTGCATTTTATTAAAGCATAAATACACACAGAGACCTGTACATGAAAGTTCACATATTTATATATAATAGATGCAAACTGGAAATTCCCACCAACAGGTAAATGGATAAACCAGTCGCCGTATACCCATTCACTCGATCTACAATCCTTAGCAATATTTGTTATCTAAAAGATATGGCTATTGCTCAATATTTTGGGAAATGAAATTTAATTTATCGTTCCATCAAGGCACATTCCGTATATCCGTGAAAAGAAAAATCTCAAATAGTTTCTCTTTTTTCCAAGAAGTGTAATTTCAAATTGACTCCTAGGGATAGGAAATATTATCTTGCAGCATCCACTGTTCATCAAACACTTCTGCTACAGATGGGAAAACTAAGGGTAAGAGGCCAAACAGCTTATCCAACTTCACTCCACCACAGAGCAATAAAACAGAACCTTTAGTCAACAGTTTCACAGTGTTTACAAAACAAACTCTGCACATTAGCAAGGCATCTGTGGCTTTGCAATGGACAGACCAAGCCACCTGTCTATCTGTACTTCAGGGCCACTGTTGTTGCTTAACTGATGTCTTCCAACCTCACATCTCTACACTGATACGTGCTGTCTCCTCATCCATGTATTTACCCTACTTACCCTTCAAAGACCCATTCAAATGCTTTCACCTCCTTCACAGAGGTTTGTCGGAGTCTCCCCTCCCCTCAGTCCTCAGGCACCTGTTTTGTAAGCAATTATCCTATTCTATTTTTATTGCAATTATTGTCAATAATTGCAATTATTGCCCAGGCTGTGCTTCTTCAAAGATGGGCCTGGAATATTTGTCTTATGTTCTCCACTTGACCTAAGACAATACGCTAGCATCTATAGCTTCAGAAGTTTTTGTGGAAAAGCAAAGCACAAATGCTCATGGCTCTAGCCAAGACTCTATTACAAGTAAGCCACATATGTACCATAAAAGTCCTTCCATCCTTCAAAGGTGCCCCATCCTGGATGTGCCTAAAGCCAATAATTCCCCCGGATCAGGGAGGAGGGCTGGAAACGTCACTAGCGTCTAACTTAATCTGTGATGGTACGTTACTTCTACACAGTCTTATCTAACAATGAAAGCATAATCAGAATGACTCAGTTCAATAGTAAGTGGAAACAGGAGCTTACACAGTAGATACTCATCACCAGTGTTCTAGAAGATAGTCGTTGATTAATTCAGTAAGTACTCATTACTTTCAGGAGCTTACAGTGAAGACTCAGTAAAATATGTGGTATAGTTAAATAACAGTAAGTGGGATGGAGGAAAATCAAGGAGTCGAGATGTGCTAGTATGTCAGTGAAGATGCCCTGGTGAAAGAGATTTGGGCATAAACTTGAAGGAAATCAGACAGGCAAATGAAAGGTAAGGAAAAAGGAAAGATTATCTATAGGAAGCTGAAAGAATCAGATGGACTACTTCATCTGGGTACTGTGTCTTGATAAAAATAACCTTGGACCCTCCCAGTTTAGGATAAGGACTGGCTGGAAGGGGCAGAGCAGGAGCGAAGTGTGAAAACACAGCATGAGTCATTTTCGTTTCTCTCCTGTGAGGCAGGGGAATCTAGAGAAGTTCACACCAGACAACTCAGTCACAAGAATGGAGAGCTTTAAAATGCACACTGAAAATAGTGAGTTGGGGGTTTCAAATGCAAGAAAACTGGAAAGGTAAATTGAGTGTGTTGAAAATGAACTTCAAGGACAGCAGCCCTTAGGACAAGACAGGGTCATTTAAATTTTTTCATTCAAGATTTTGAACTGGGAATGTGCGGGAGTTTTCACTCTTGAAACAGTAACAAGGCCTTAAAAATGGAACGGTGGACTGGACAGGGAAGAGACAGCCAATCAAGTACCATAGGGTGGTTTTCCCAAAGCATTTGCTAACTTGAAGGGATTATCTCAGAGGAGAGGTTGCTCGCTCAGCCCTCAGGGCACCAGGAGAGTGTGCCGGGCACCGAAATGTCTTCCAGCTGATTTAAGCCTGTTGGTTTCCTCAACTTTCAAAGGTTGTGGGATTCAGGGCGGCAAGAAGATGAAGTTACACAGCGCTGGAGTCAATCTTGGTGGAAATCCATGTCTGACACATTCTAGTTTTGATCTCCAGATAGTGACTTATGGTCTCTCCATGCCTCACTAAAAAGATATTGTTCTGTAGCCCTCACAGGATTGCAGAAAACTAAAAATGAGATGGTATGGCCAAAAGAAGCCCCATAGTCGTGGCACACAGTAACCCAAATAAATTCCTATCTATGAACTATATTTGCTGTTCACTATTACATAATAGATGGTCAACAGAAACATTTGTTAAATAGAACCACATTTTTCTACATTTGAGCTTAGCCAAGCGGTCAGTTCAATCACACTTCTATAAAGCTCAGAGACGGTTTAAAATGCTGAACGTTTCCTCACCTTCGTGTAACTTAAAACTTCCGAAGCTATTGAGAAAGATTTTAAAGGCGAGATAGCAAAGGGCATTTTCATAATGGGTTTTCAGTCACCGTAGAAGTGATAGCACTTTGAAGACCAATCTTGTATAACCCTAACTTCCGAGTCACACTAAGTTTGGGGGTGAGGGAAGGCAAGGACGGGGAATCAGAAAAAGATAAGGCCATAACGATGCTGGACACCTGCCCTTTTCCAGGTGTCCCAACAAAGTCTGAAGAGAACATGTTTCAGTGCCATGCTTAAAAAGAAACAGTAGGTAAAGACACCGAGGGATCTGCAGCACCAGGAACCACACGCCCCCCGTCCGGTGTGCGAGTGCACAGCTAGCGGACAGCTCCCGGCTGTAGTGAACAGACCGGGGCTTTCTTCCACAGCAGCCTCCACCGTGGGTCCGCCCTGCATTCCTGCCCCGGTCTATACTTAACCTCCGGCCTGCGCCCCGGGCCGCCGCGCCACGCCGTGCACCGTATTAGGCAATGCCCAGGGAGCGGCAGCCGGCCGCCCCGCCCCGCCCCGCTCCATTCAACCCTGCCGCGCCCCTCCCCCACCGCGCCGCGCGCCCCCGCCGCGCCGCGACCCCCGGGGGCCCCAGCACGCGCGCGATCGCCCGAAGCGCCCGGGCCGCGCGCCCAGGGCGCTTCCACCGCCTGCGGCCACAACACGCGCTCCCGCGGCACCGACTTCACGGAGACCCCAAGGGTCCGACGCGCGCGCTCTCGCTCCATAAGACGCCCCCCCATCGCGCGCCTCCTCCTCCTCGACCCTTGAGTGCTCCCCCGTGCGCTCCCTTTCCACCGAATGCGCGCGCCCTCGCCGCGGCCGGACCCCCAGCAGCCCCGCGGGCGCGCGCTCCCCGCGTCCCCGAGTCCGGATCGCGGAGAGATGGCAGAACAGCGCGCGGAACGTGGAAAGCCCTTCGCGCGCACGTACCCGGCGGTCATGGCGATATTGTAGAAGGTGAGCCAGGCGGTGGCCAAGAAGCCTAGGCGTCTCCGCTTGCCGGTGGCTTCCTTCTCGTCGCCGGCCTCGGAGGCGCCGTTGGTGCCGTCCTCCTCACTGGACGCCATGGTGACCACGCACACGGGCCTGGAGGGGCAGCGCACAGGAGCGGGAGGGGCCGGCTGAGCGAGCCACAGAAGCGCCGCTGCCCGCTGCCGCCGCCTCGGTCCAGCGCTCCATGTGCGACGCGCGGGGGGTCGGTGCGGCCAGCCCGGCCGCCCGCGAGGGGGAGGAGCGCGCCCCCGGCCTCGCGCCCCGCCCTGGCGCCGCCTCTCGGGAGCGCGAGCTCAGGGCCCGGGCCCGGGGTGGGCCAGCTGGGGTCACGGCTTGGAGGCATGTGGTGCGCCAAGGAAGAGCTGTCCGAGCTGGCTGCGACCTCTTCCTAGAGAGACGCGGGCAACGAGCGTCCTGGCAGTGGGTGCCCGGCTGGTTTCCTTGTCCAGACAGAGAGAGAGAGAGAGAGAGAGAGAGAGAGCAACTAGGTGGCAGGGTTTCTGCCCAACAGCAGGATCAAAGACTGAGACTTCTGAGAAGCAGCACCCGCCTAGCCTTGTCCCATGTCATTGCTGGGTCAGATGAGTATATTGGTTTCTAGGGAGTCTGTTCTAAAAGTTGCATGCCAAAGGGAAGCTGGGGATGAGGCAAAACACGGATAGGTGCTAGTGTAAGGGTCTAGAATGATCTGGACCCTAACATCTGGTGCATTGGACGGGAATCGAACCAGAGCCTCCTGGGTGTCAGGAGAAAATTCTACCGCTGAACCACCTGCCAAGCACAATGTCAGCTATCACTGGTACCAGGATTCCAGGCCAACTCCCTAGGGCAAATTGGAAAATAGATTATACTGAGGTAAAGCCTGGTAAATATGGTTATAAATACTTGTTAGTTTTTATAGACACCTTTGCAGGATGGGGGTCAATTGCAAACTTCATTGTGCATATTGCTCCCAGAGTTCAGGACAGGTAGAAGGGATGAATCAGACACTAAAATTTCCCTGAAGACTGGGTGAACTTGTTGCCCTACGCCCATATAAGACTAGAAATACCCCTTACACTTGTGCGGTAATACCCCTTTGAAATCCTATATGGGAGACCCCACCCCTTTTGCCTAATCTGCAGTCTGATTTGCCTGCTGAAATAGATAACCAGCATTTCCTAGACTCCTTACAGGCCCTGCACCAGATGCAGAAAAGTCTCTGGCCATTCATCAAAGACATATATAAATCTGCACCCCCAGGTAATCCACATTGCCTTGAACCAGGTGACAAAGTTTGGGTCAAATGCCACAACCATAAGACCCTAGAACCTCACTAGAAGGGTCCCACACCATGACCTGGCCACCCCAACAGCTGTAAAGGTAGACTGCAGCCAGACCTGAATACATCATAAACCAGCAGGACAAGAGGCATCCACGGAACTGAGGATGAAACGTAAAAGGATCCCATCTGAGGACAAACAGCAATGAAAGTTACACTGCATCCCGCCAAACCACTGAAGCTCTGACTTCAAAGCTCCTGATTCTAATTGCCTGCTTCATAGAATCCACTTCGCTGACTCCGCACCAACCCCTAAACCTTATCTGGGTAATTACCAACACTGGGTGGGAGACATTCTTTATCAGGTAACCCGTTTAGCACCCAAAAGAACTTGGTACCTGGACCTAAAATTTTATATGAGGGACCTATTCCCAGTTATCCATTTCAGTGGGACTAATAATGGCTGGGGACATTGATTACTTTAGAAAATGGGCTTTCTATGCCTGGCTGGCGATTTAAGCCCTGTCCAAAGAAAGAACTGTGGGGGCTCGTCTGATTACTTCTGTAAGGCATGGGGTTGTGAAACCACAGGAGGGATCAATATGTTACTCACTACAAAAAGAGGAAATGGTCCCGAGTGCTACTCAAAGGATGGAACTTGGAGGAACACTGTAACTCTATTATTATAAAATTCATGGAGGTAGCAAAAAGCCTCAGGATGGGAATCAGGAAAAACTTGGGGCATATACCTTTACAGGCTATCAGAATATGATACAGGGGGCCTAATTACCATCAGGCATATCAGCCAAATACCAATTCCTCTAAAAACTGGTGTGAGTCATTACTTAACTGGTCCCGTTGGTTAACCATACGGGTGTCAGCCCTTGCCAGCCCCATCCTTCTACCACTCAACCTCACCTGTGGCCCATGTATTAATACTTTAGTCAGATTTGTCAAGGAACGTATTTCCACAGTTCAATTGATGATGCTTAAACGATATCAGCCCCTATAAACATCTCAAGGATTCGAGGTGGGATCTTTCTTCGGGGGGAATGAGAGAGCCTGGCTAAATGAACCTGACCACCTCCATGACAGGCTTCATTTTGTTACTAAGACAGAGCAGGCCAGAGTTTCTGTTTCTCAGAAATAGAAATTTCAATTATAGGGAAAAAAAATAAACACAGAAAATGAGCAACCAATCAAAGGCGGCCAAGACATTTGGTCTGAAAGAGATAAAAGTGCTCAATTGATGGTTTAGCAAGCCCCTATCTCATGACTAACTCCTGACCTGGCCTGAGCCAATCCCCAATATACCTGTACCCATGTTTCTGACCTATACCAATCGGAATAAAGATGACCTAACTATCCCTGGAATTCCCCTAACTGGCCTTAAGTTGAGCCTGAGAGCTTGGGGTCGCCATTTTGCTGAATGGTGATCCCTGCATGCTGAATTTCCACAGAATAAACTCTTTGCTGTCTGCATACTGCTTGAGTCTGGGGAGTTTTTCTTCAGCAAGTTCTGGACCCTAACATTAGGATACATACAGGAGGCCCACCACCTTGGGGGTTAACAAGTTTCCTGTCCTGCTGGGAAGAAATGCCCCAACTGCTCTCCACACTTGAACTCTTACTTTTCTCTCTTCCTCTCAAGAACTATGCTTCTAAGAGCCTCCTTTCCCTCTTATAGTGTGTGGCTAAGAAAGCTGGCTTCAGAGTCATCTTACTGAAATGCAACTCCCAAATTCCTGACTCCACCTGTCTGAATTTGATAGTTTATGAATGCCTAAGTTTCCAAAAAGTATCTCACAGACATGTAGGGTTAGTAAAAAGCAGGTACTGACATGGCTATAGTTTGTCACCTCAAATATGTGTTAGTAATTTTTCTGGCAATCTTGCTTATAATTCAGAGAAAGAAATTTTGCAAAGGGCAAAAGGCAGTTCCTGAACAGAAGTCCAGACACTGGTGGAGGGGATAAATGACTCTACCAGCCAGCCCATGAGCTCCTCTTGGAGGGCATATCATTCTAGGCAAGGAACAGGACTGGAAGAGTGTACTGACGCATTGCCTGCCCAATTTGGAGAATGTAGGGGGAAGGAGGGAATCCAGTAAAACCTTCCAAGAGGAAATTGTACTAAGGATGAGTTTACTAAAGCACTTGCTGGGCCTGTGCACAGTGATCTGTGAACAGCAGATCACTGCCAGAAGACAGGCCATGAAATCTCAGTATGTTAGAAGGTCAGTTCTCTTTGAGCACCAGCAGATTCTATTTAAAAAGCTAAAAACTAAAAATCCGTGAAAGTGTATAGAGAGAACAAAGAGCATGTGCATGTTCCATTTTAAACCTTACCGTGAAACTACAATCGTCAACATAGCATAGGAAGCAAAAGAGAGGATCAAACCAGTGCAGAGTCCAAATACCCCAAAAGCTGAGGCAATTCAGTGTGGGAATTATGTTTTGAATGAGTGGAACAACTGGATGACCACGTAAAAATGAATCTTATGTTCATAAGGTTCATAGACAGCTGCTGACTTCAAGGCAATTACAGAATTAAACACAGAAGCAAGCAGTATGAAACTTCTAGACGATAACAGCAGTCTCTAAAGTTGGGAAAGGCAAAAAACTTCTTAACGTGTAACTACCACACCTAAGAAAGAAAGAAAAAGGCTCTAAAAAGAAAAAAAATCAAAATGTAAAAATCTATTCCAGAAACAATTTTTAAAATGGAAAATATTCACAGTACATTCATCTAACAAGTATGTTCTATGCAGATTATATAACGAACTTTAATAATTCAATAAGGCTAGAGAGGTGGCTCAGCAGTTTAGGTACTTGCTGCTCTTCCAGAGGACCCGACTTTGATTCCTAGAACCGAGGTCAGGTGTTTCACAGTGCTGGAACTCCAGTTCCTGGGTATCCAAACCCCTTTTCTGGCCGTTTTGATTGCTCACACAGAACACACACACACACACACACACACACACACACACACGAGTAAAATAAAGTTTTAATTCTATAAAATCTGAATTTTCTTAGCAAATAAAAGAAAGTAGATCACAGGGGTAGTGTAGAAATAGTCAGTGGAACATTCAAAGGTGCTTTGCTTCATTAGTTACTTGGGAAGTTTGAATTAAACCCACGGAACAACAGCATCATTACAGTGGCTGACATTACAAAGCGCTAGAAGGGAGTGCAGCAACTCTCCTTCTCCACAAGGCTAAAGAGAACACTGCTTTGGAAAATAATTAATCAGCTTACTTCAAAGATCAACACATTTAGCTGCCATGAAGCCAAGCAGTTTCCTCCTTTGTGTTTAATGACAGCAAACAAAAACATATGCCCACACAAAGAAATAGACACAGATACTCATAACAGTTTAATCATAGTAGCCACAAACTAAAAATAACTGACATGTCCATTAACACATGAATGAATAGACAAATGGTAGCGAATTTGTTTAACAGGGTATTTGTCAGCAGTATAAAGAGATAAGCAGCTGGCCATTCAACAAAAATGAGCTTCAGAAATGTTAGGCTAAAGCAGCCAAATAAAATATATAATGTATAATTATTTTGTATGAAATTAGAAAGAAAAAACTTACAGTGACAGCATTGCTTGAAGCTAATGATGTCTGTGGAGAGGAAAGACTAAACATCAACCCTGTCTATTGTGATTACTGTTTTCACACTAAATGAAAAATGGATTAATTTATATATGAGTTATTACTTGGATTTGATCTTTAAATATGTTGAATAGTATTTTAAGTGTATATTTACATATTAGTGATGCCATGAAACCCACCATTATGGCAGGGATAGGTTTTGTTTTGTTTTGTTTTGTTTTCATTAATAATCTCCCTCCCAAATATTCCCTTGTTTGTTTGTTTGGGTTTTCCAGACAGGGTTTACTCTGTGTAATCTTGGCTGTCCTGGACTCATTTTTTTAGACTAGGCTGGCCTCAAACCCACAAAGATCTGCCTGCCTCTGCCTCCTGCATGCTGGGATTAAAGATGTGCACCACCAGGCCTGACCCCAATATTGCTTTAAAGCATTGAATTTGAGTCATTTATTAGCCCTTTGGCTGAGATCAGTGAAAACCATGGAACTTGGTGAAAGATTGTACCTCATTTTCACTACAGGGATGTTTCTTAAAATTTTCAAATATAACGTCTTGGAAAAAGTGTATTTCTTAGGAGTAAATAGCAACAGATTTTCAAAACCATCTATTTGAAAATGAATAATTTGTTGTGTACCAGTTGTAAATAGATTACACTAATGAGTGAAAAATGAGGGTTTATCTTCATGAAAAGTATTTGGATAGGAAAAAATAGCAGATAGAAAAAAATAGTCTTATGAATGAATAAATTTAAGATATATTCTATATCTTGGAGTAATAAGATAACATAACACCTCTTCTTCAAGAAAGTTGACTTAATAATTTCTTTGCTTTTTATGGATATCAAGAAAAAAGCCCCTTAAGTCCTACACAGAATCTAGAAAGCCCTTCAAAATGCAATCAGTCATAAACACTGATGGCCTGAGAGTTCAAAACAAGACTTTCTAAGTAAAGGCCTTCTGCTCTGTAGATATTTTGTTATAGTAAAATTTTTATTAAATTTTTATTTTTTATATTAATTACAGTTTATTTACCTTGCATCCCAGCTGCAGCCCCCTCCCTTATTCCTTCCCAATCCCACAGTCCCTCCCTCATCTCCTCCCTACCCCTCTCTAAGTCCACCAATAGAGGAAGTCCCCCTCCCCTTTCCCAGCCCATCAGGTCTCATCAGGACTGGCTGCAATGTCCTCCTCTTTGGCCTAGCAAGGCTGTTCCTCCCTCGGGGTGGGGAAGGGACATCAAAGAGCCAGTCACCGAGTTCATGTCAAAGACAGGCACTGTTCCCCTCACTGGGAAATCCACTTGGACACTGAACTGCCATGGGCCACACCTAACCAGGGGTTCTAGGTTATCTCCATACATGGTCCTTGATTGGAGAATCAGTCTCAGAAAAGACCCCTGTGGAGCTAATGTCCTCTCCAGGTCTTACTAACTCCCTCTTTTTTCGTATGTTTAAAGTCTTGGAGAGATCAGGGACACAAGGCACATACCTAAACAGAGTAAAGGCAATATACAGCAAGCCTATAGCCAACATCAAATTCCATGGAGAGAAACTTAAATCAATCCCACTGAAATCAGGGATAAGGCAAGGCTGCCCACTGTCTCGATATCGCTTCAACATAGTACTTGAAGTCCTAGCTAGAGCAATAAGACAATTAAAGGAGATAAAGGAGATACAAATCAGAAAGGAAGAAGTGAAAGTATCACTTCGCAGATGATATGATGGTATACATGAGTGACCGCAAAAATTCAATCAGAGAACTCCTTCAGCTGATAAACAACTTCAGCAAAGTGGCTGGATACAAAATTAACTCAAAAAAAAAAAAAAATCAAAAGCCCTCCTGTATACCAAAGACAAAAGGGCTGAGAAAGAAATTAGGGAAACAACATCCTTTACAATAGCCACTAATAACAAAGTACCTTGGTGTGACTCTAACCAAGCAAGTGAAAGACCTGTTTGAAAAAAACTTCAAGTCTCTGAAGAAAGAATTGAAGAAGACATCAGAAGATGGAAAGATCTCCCGTGCTCATGGATTGCTAGGATTAACATAGTGAAAATGGCCATTTTGTTGAAAGCAATCTACAGATTCAATGCAATTCCCATCAAAGTACTAACACAATTCTTTACAGACCTTGAAAGTAAAATTCTCAACTTCATATGGAAAAACAAAAAACCCAGAATTTCCAAAACGATCCTGTACAACAACAGATCATCTGGAGGTTTCTCCACCCTGATCTCAAGCTGTACTACAGAGCAATAGTAATAAAAACTGCATAGAAACAGAATGGTGGACCAATGGAAATGAATAGAAGATCCAGAAATAAACCCACACACCTATGGATGCTTGATTTTTGACAAAGAAGCCAAAACTATTCAATGGAAAAAAGACAGCATCTTCAACAAACGGTGTTGGTCCAACTGGATGTCTACATGCAGAAAAATGAAAATAGATCCATATTTATCACCCTGCACAAAACTAAAGTCCAAGTGGATCAAAGACCTCAATATAAAACCAGACACCCTAAATCAGTTAGAAGAAAAAGTGGAAAAGAGCCTAGAACTCATTGGCACAGGAGACAACTTCCTGAACAGAACACCAACAACACAGGCTCTAAGATCAACAATCAATAAATGGGACCTCATGAAACTGAAAAGCATCTGTAAAGCAAAAGACACTGTCCTCAAAACAAAACGACAGCCTACAGACTGGGAAAGGATCTTCACCAACCCTATATCTGACAGATGACTAATATAAAGAATTTTTATCTAAAGAATTATTTTATACATAACAAAATTGATCATGAAAATACTCAGATGCTATGATTAAACAGTCATTGTGCATGACTCAATATAACATCAGAAGTACTTTAAATCTTCCTTTAAGGGTGGTGTTCAGATAAGCAGAGATAAAGTCCAGGGAACTTTAGAATGAAGATTTTTTTTTCTCATAACTCTTGCTACAATGAGGATCTGCATGATAAACACTGAATTGTCTTGAAAACTGAACTTAATTTAAAAAAATATATCTTTGCATGGCAAACTGCTTTGAAGAAGGTGATTCTTTGGGAAGGATTTTTTTTCTTTTTTCATCATTAATTTATTTTACTTAATCACTTTACAGCCTGATCACAGACACCTTTCTTCTTTCCTCCTAGTTTCACCCTCACATTCCCCTCCTCCCACACCCCTTTCCCTTCTGAGAGAAGGGTACTAACCCTTAGTCCTGCTTCAAGTTGTAGCAGGACTAAGCGCTTCCTCTCCCACTGAGGTTCCACAAAGCAGCCCAGCCATAGGAAAAGAATCCAAAAGCAGGCAACAGAGTCAGAGACAGCCCCCACTCCAATTGCTAGGGCACCCACATGAAAACCAAGCTGCACATCTGCTACTCATGTGTAGGGCACCTGGGTCCAGCCCACATATATTCTTCGGTTGGTGCTTCAGTCTCTGTGAGCCCCCATGGATCTATGTTAGTTTCCTTTGTAGGTCTTCTCATGGTGTCCTTGACTTGTCTTTTCCTGATCCCTCCCCCTCTTTCACAGGACTCCCTGAGTTCTGCCTATTGTTTGGCCATGAGTCTCAGCATCTGTTTCTATCAGCTGATGGATGAAGCCTCTCAGAAGACAGTTATGCTAGGGTCCTGTCTGCAAGCATAGCATCATATCATTAATAGTGTCAGGGGTTGGTCTCAAGTTGGGCCAGTCATTGGTTGGCCATTCCCTCAATGTCTACTCCATCTTTATCCCTCCACTTCTTGTAGGCAGGACAAATTTTGGATCAAAGGTTTTATTGGTGGGTCAGTGTCCCTTCTGCTGGAAGTCCCATCAGGCTACAGTACAGGAGGTAGCCACTTCAGGCTCCATATACACAAACACCCCTCCCACCCCCGCTGCTAAGAGTCTCAGCTAAGGTCACCATCACAGACTCCCAGGAGCCTCCCCCCTTCCCAGAGATGCTCCCCATTTCCATTCTCTCGGGGGGGGTCTTCTTTTCAAAGATCCTTCATAACGTATCAGCTGCAGACCCAGGCAAAGGAATCACCCTCAATCCCGACTGGTAGATGCCTGTTATCCACTTAACCAGCCCATGGAGTTAATAGGTGTTAGGTTCACTGTTAATGGAAAGAGAGAAGGTCCCATGTTGAACTATAAACTGGGGAGGAGTGTATGTACTATAAACTGTCATTGGTTATGAAGAGGCTATTTACAAACATTGGCATTATAATCCTTAGTTCAACCCTTCCATCTCCCCAAAAAGAACATGTTAGAAAAAGCAATAGCTATTCAAAAGTATCTGTTAGGAAAGGGAAAGCAATCTAGGTACTAAAGAATGGTCTGAGACTATAGTTTTTCAAGCATTTTTTTATGTTTTTGTTAGCAGTTTACTTTCTCTTTTCCATTATTAACATCTATTTTGACATAGAATGTCACATAGCTGTGTTAAAACAATATGCTGAGTTTGCAGAGTGTCTCACAGGTGAATGCTAGCAAAAGTAATATTATTACTTCAATATTATTATTATTATTATTATTATATTATTTCAATATTTTCTTTTTTGTCTTTTAATAATATGTTTGTTAATTCTTTGAAGATTTCATATAATGGTTTTGATCATATCAGCCTTCCAGATCCACTGACCTTCAAGTCCACTCAACTTACGGCTCTCTTTTTTAAACTTATTTTATTCTGAATCAAAATTTAATCACAGTTCTCCCTTTTCTTCCTTAAATCCTTCTCAAACTCCCCCTCCCTGCTTCATCTCAAATTCATGGCATCTTTTTATTATTGTTATGTATATTTCAAAAGATAGAAAAATACAATCTACAGAGCTGTTTTCATGTTGCTTGTATGCACATGTTTTAATGTTGTCCACTAATATTGGATAACCAATTAGAGAGGGAGGTCATCCTTGGGGAAGACTAATTCTCCCTCTCTCAGCAGATACTAATTCCCTATAACTCTTCATCTATGAGCAGGGTCCCATGAAATCTCACTGAATTGCCAGGGATGGTGGTGCACTCAGAGAAGCAGAGGCAGGCAGATCTTTGTTAGTTAGAGGCCTGCCTGGTCTACAAAGCAAGTCCAGGACAGCCAAGGTTACACGGAGAAACCCTGTCTCAAAAAAAAGAAGAAGAAGAAGAAGAAGAAGAAGAAGAAGAAGAAGAAGAAGAAGAAGAAGAAGAAGAAGAAGAAGAAGAAGAAGGAGAAGAAGAAGAAGAAGAAGAAAAGAAAAATAAATTTTACTCTATTTTTATGGGTATAGCTTTCTTGTTATAGTTAGGAAATACAATCTTGCAGAAGCCTAATTTTTCTGGCTCTTACAATCTTTCTGCTCTCTATTCCATAGTGTCGCTCTAGGTCTTTGTATAGGAGTTGTGTTGTAGATGTATCAGTTCAGCCTGAGAACCCACAGTCAGTTGTTCTCTGAATACTGACCAGTTGTAGCTTTCTATATGGATTCCACCTGCTGCAAAGATGCTTCTTTGATGCTGACAGTGACACGTATTTGTGGGTATTAGGTATTTGTAGGTATTAACTATTAGGAATGCAGTTAGGAATTTAGGTAATTTAGGAAAGTGGTAGAAACAGGTTCTCCTCTAAGATCCAGCACCTCACTAGCCATGGGTAGTTGGCTATGTTTACAATCCTAAGTGATTTTTCTCCTGTTGAGTGAGCCATAAGTCTAATTAAACAGCTGCTCATTAACACTAAGCTATGAGTGCCACTATTATACCTTTAGGAAAGCAGATCAGTGTCTTGCTCAGCCACCATCAGAGAAGATTCCTCCTGCAGCATATGGTAAATATAGAGACCCACAGACAGACAGATAATATGAATGAGAGACCTTAGGACACTCAGCCCTAAGTGGGATGTCTCCATCAGATTCCTCCCCTCATGCCTCATGGAACCCTATAGAAGACTAACTAAAACCTAACTCAACTGCATCTTTGAAGGTTCTTAGGCTCATACTGTTGTACCAGGTCTCTCTTTCTGCCTGTGTGTGTGTGTGTATCCCTACCAGTCCTTTGTGTATATCTTATGATTTCCAGTTTTGTGTTTTTATGGGACTCCTAAGTATGCTCCTGAGTGTGTGGGACCATGCTATTAAGGTCAGAGTCTGGCACTTCCAGATAGCCTCTGATCTTGGTATAAGGCAATGGACTCGCTTTCTCAGATGGGTTCCCACTACATCTCATCTGGGGAACCCCAGATCATATAAGGAGCATCATAAAGCCCTCAGGGAGATTACAAGCTCAATCCTTTCCTGATAAGAAACCCATTCATCAAGTACCTGGAGATTCCTGGAAACACCTGGCCTAGGGGAATGACATGCCTTGGTGTCACGGCTTTCAACCAATGGCCTTTAACTGTACCTGTAGTACTTTCCCCACCCATAGGATAATTAAGTACTACTTTCCCTCTCTTATGATAGGACTGTATTACTAGACCAAGTATCCCTGGCATCTCCAGCCCCAGCAAATCAAACACATTCACCCTCAAAAGCCCTCCCACTGCTCAAGGTTTATAAGTCCCCGACTTCACACAAAATAAACATGGTCCTAGCTACTATCAGTATTTCACCATGACCATCTGAGATTTGTCATTTATTCTGGGGAAGGGCTGCCCTCCTCCCTGAAAGTTAGCAGCTAAACTCCTCAGGCTTGCCTGCCCGTCAGGCTGCCTTATCTGCCTTGGTTACTGCTGGAGCCTGCCCAACTGCCAGGAGCTTGATGCTGATCACCAGCTAAGCCCCTGCTGGGCCTGCATCTCACTGGACCTGTCTTCCAGCCCTCTCGGCCTGCGTCTAAGCCTGTGTTTTGTATGCAAGCCAACCAGTGGCTTATCCAATGGGCTATAACATTGTGGTATCATCACAGGCTTTTGAAACTCCAGTTTTCACTGCCATCTGTACTGGCAATCTCATTTGAAAGAGCTAACTGTAACATCCAGTAGAAAACTCATTTCCACCGACCCATTTGAGACTGGGTGCCTGGCATAGAGCATGGGCCTCACTCTGAGCACTCTCGCTGTTCCTGAGAGAAATGGAACCTTTGATCTTGAGGTTCGTCAGTTCTGGCTCAGAAGTCAACACACTTCCGTCATGGTGCTCAGCCCAGCAGCAGCAGCACTGGATGCAGAATGACAGTGTGTGAATGAGTAGGTCTCTTTGTCTATGTTCTTTTGTGCCTTTGGTTTTTTCCTTCTGTTTGTTTTGTACTATTACAATGTGTTAGTTTTTGTTTTATCTCATTTTATTATTCATTATTTATTTTTAATATTTATTTTTAAAAGGAAACAATGAAATTTGCAAAAGAAAACTATATGTTCTTGCTCATCTGTGGTTCCTTAGCTCCAAATAAAGATGTGAGTATAGGCCCTCTGCGGCAGGCTCCTAACTTGTTTCCTGTTTTCTTCTTCTTCTGATGTCCATTCTCTTTGCCTTTCGGCATGGGGATTGAGCATTATGGCCAGAGTCCTCCCTCTTGATTAGTTTCTTTAGGTGTACAGATTTTAGTAGGTTTATCCTATAGTATATGAGTGGGTATATAGCTCTGCCCTGCAGCCTATCAAAGCAGATGCTGAGACTTATGGCTAACTGTTGGGCAGAGTGCATGGAATCTTAGGAAAGAAGTGGGAAATAGTAAGACCTGGAGAGGACAGGAACTCCACAAGGAGAGGAACAGAACCAAAAAATTTGAGCATGGGGTCTTTCCTGAGACTCATACTCCAAACAAGTACCATGCATGGAGATAACCTAGAACGCCTGCACAGATGTAGCCCATGGCAGTTTAGTGTCCAAGTGGGTTTCATAGTAATGGAAACAGGAACTGCCTCTGACATGAACTGATTGGCCTGCTCTTTGATCAACCTCCCCCTGAGAGGGGAGCAGCCTTACCAGGCCACAGAGGAAGACAATGCAGGCATTCCTGATGAGATCTGATAGACTAGGATCAGAAGGAAGGAGAGGAAGACCTCCCCTATCAGGAGGAGGGGAGGGGCATGCATGGAGAAGGGGGAGGGAGGGTGGGATTGGGAGGGGAGGAGGGAGGAGTTTATGGGGGCTACAAAATGAATAAAGTGTAATTAATAAAAATTAAAATTAAAATAAAAAATATGTGAGTATATAACCTGAAATAATTGCAAAAACCAGGTAAGTTAAAAAAAAAAAAAAAAAAGACCGCAGCGGTGAAGAAAGAAGTTGTAGAGAGGGGAATAGCACTGTTGCTGAGGGCTGTGTTGTCTGTGATCTTTGCTGCCACCAAAAGCTGTGTGGATGTCCATGGTCCAGGCTGTCACCAGAAGCCACGTGGAAGACCATGATCCATGCTGCTTCCGGCTGTTACTGGCTAGGATGCTTCTTTTGCAGTGGTATTGATGACTGCAGACTCATAGTTGAGACTGAGAGGCATTGAAGGCAGCTGTGACAACCTCCCATGCACCACAAAAAGGAAACGATCTAGACAGGAAGCCATTGAAGAGAGCCCTGAAAAATTGTGACAAGTATACTGAAGTATAACTCTTCACAGCCTTTGCCTCCTGAGTGATGGAATTAAAGGCATGCACCACTGGACCCGGCTCATTTTATTTTATTTTATTTTATTTAAGATTGGATCAAATCAACCCTAAGATTTCACTTAACATCCACCAGAATGGCTAAGATCAAGAACTCAAGTGGCAACACATGCTGGAGAGGATGTGGAGAGAGGGGAAACCTCCTCCCATTGTTGGTGGGAATGTAAACTTGTACAACCATTTTGGAAATCAATCTGGCGCTTTCTCAGACAATTAGGAACAGCGCTACCTCAAGATCCAGCTATACCACTCCTAGGCATATATCCAAAAGATGCTTAAGTATACAACAAGACATTTGCTCAACCATGTTCGTAGCAGCTTTATTTGTAGTAGCCAGAACCTGGAAACAATCCAGATGTCCCTCAATTGAGGAATGGATACAGAAATTGTGGTACATTTACACAATGGAATACTACTCAGCAATTAAAAACAAGGAAATCATGAAATTTGCAGGCAAATCATGGGAATTAGAAAAGATCATCCTGAGTGAGTTATCCCAGAAACAGAAAGACACACATGGTATAGACTCACTTATAAGTGGATATTAGACATACAGTATAGGATAATCATACTAAAATCTGTACACTTTAAGAAGCTAAGCAAGAAGGAGGACCCTGGGTAAGATGCTCAATCTTCATTCAGAAAGGCAAATGGGATATTTGGAGGAAGGTAAAAACAAGGAAAAGACAGGGGCCTACCACAGAAGGCCTCTGAAAGACTCTGCCCAGCAGGGTATTAAAGCAGATGCTGAGACTCACAGCCAAACTTTGGGTAGAGTGCAGGGAATCCTATGAAAGAAGAAGGGGGAGATAGAAAGACCTGGAAGGGTCTAGAGTGCCACAAGGAGAAGAACCAAACCAAAAAATCTGGTCACAGGGGTCTTTTCTGAGACTGATACTCCAACCAAGGACTGTTCATGGAGATAACCTAGAACCTCTGCACAGAGGTAGCCTGTGGTAGATCAGTCTCCAAGTGGATTCCTAGTAAAGGGAACAGGGGCTGTCTCTGATATGAATTCAGGGCTGTCTCTGTCATGAACTCAGAGGCTAGCTCTTTGATCACCTCCCCATGAGAGGGAGAAGCCTTACCAGGCCACAGAGGAAGACTATAAAAGACAGTTCTGATGAGACCTGATAGGTTAGGAAGGGGAGGAGGTCTTCCACTATCAGCACTATCAGTGGACTGGGGAAGGGGCATGGGAGGAGATGAGGGAGGGAGGAGGACAGTATTAGGAGGGGATGAGGGTGGGGCTGCAGATGGGATACAAAGTGAATAAATAAAAAAATATATTAAAAAAAAAGATTGGATCTTATTCTGTAACCCAGGCTATCCTCAAACTCAAAGTAATTATCTGCCTGTAGCCTCTCAAGCTTTGGAATTAGAGGCATGAGACACCATGCTTGGCGTTTTTCTGCAGATAACGGAGATTCTGATTGTTTTTTTCAAGATGCTTTGGTATGCGTTCTTGTACTTTTTTCTGTTAACTACACCTAATTTAAAATTTCTCTTAGATGCTGTTTTCCATTTTCTATTTTTTGATACCATCTATTTCTCTTTTCTCTTTATTATACTTAATAGTTATACTTTAAAAGTCTGGCATACAAGGACCATAGTTAAAGCAGCTCTTAAAACATTCCTACGATAGCTAAAACATCCTTTCATTTCAGGGTCTGCTTCTGCAGACTATTGTGTGTAAGCCACATTTTTTTTCATATATTCAGTAAGGTTTTTTTCTTTATTGGAGCCTGAACATTACAGAGGTTTCCATTGTAAAACATTGCATCTTTTGGGTGCTACAGTTTTGGCCATGTGAACCCCCCATCCCCAATGTCAATGTGTTAAAGACTTGGTCCTCATCTTGACATTGGGAGGTGGTGGACATGTTAAGAAGGGGGCCCTACCAGACCTTTAGGTCACTAGTGCCCTGGAGAGGAGATGTTGGGACTCCAGACACTTCCTGTCTCTTGCTTTCTCACCAAGAAATGTGTGATTCTGTTTTGCCACCTGCTTTTGCCAAGATATGCTATCTCAAAAGGACAAATGAATGAGTATGGGCTGAAACCTCTAAACTGGAAACTAGTCTTTCGGCCTCCCCAAATTCTGATTTTTTTTTCTCTTCAGTACAGTATAAAACCATTTAGTACATTCAGAACATTTTGGGTTATTTTGGGGTTCTATGCTACAGTTCAGAAGTAAGTTCTGAGCTAAAAGCTCCTGGCTGTTAGGTGGCTCTCTCTCTCTTTCTCTCTGTATATGTTTATATATATATATATGCATATGTATATATATTTCATCCTCCCTTGGGATTTGTTCTGTAATGCTTTCAGCTCATGTTTGAAATCAATCATACCTTACTATCTTACTTTTTCAACACTGTGAAAAAAAAAATGCCTGGCATAAGCAACTCAAAAGGAAAAAAGATTTGTTTCAGTCCACACTCTCAGAGGTCCATGGTTAGCTGACTTTACTGTTTTGGGGCTGTGAGAAGCAGAACCCAAAGCTGCCATTTCACTGTAGCCATGAAGCACAGACAAAGAGATAAAGAAGGAATTTTTGAAGATACACTTCCTCTAACCAGACCTCACTTCCCATT
Organism: Psammomys obesus; assembly: GCF_907164565.1. Classification (NCBI taxonomy): domain Eukaryota; kingdom Metazoa; phylum Chordata; class Mammalia; order Rodentia; family Muridae; genus Psammomys; species Psammomys obesus. The sequence continues at coordinate 7,185,081 of NW_026596149.1, read as the reverse complement.
TAGCTATGAACATGATCCATTTTGATGGGGCTTGCATCCTCATGATCCGATCATCTTCAATAACACCACTAAAAGGGAATACATGAGCCTTCAAGGCACATTTCACATCTAATCTACAACATGTCTTTCCCCCAGTTTTCTTTTGCTCACAATAAGTAAATACAGATTTTGTTACCTCCTTATGCCCAGGAATGGTGGCATGCCATTGTAATCACAGCAGATTGCATTTGTTCCATTTTAAGAAAGATCTATGGAACAAGTAACTAGAAAGATCCAATACATACAGATAATGCTTACATAAACAAAGGGTACAATATTGTGGTAGCATTTTTAACATGGCCCTTACCCCAATTCTCTGAAAGTGATTTCACCAAAAGGCAAATCTTGTTCTCCGTCCTTGAGTGTAGACACTGTGACTGCAACAGAGTGTGATTGACGTGATGCTATCCCCATTTCTTGGTCTACATCTTAAAGAACTGGTAGCTTGCTCTTCCTGTCTCCCAGTATGCCAGTAGAAGCCAAGCAGATACATAGCAAGCATAGCAAGTTCTGTGCAGCTGGAGTGGCTGACAGCCCCGGTGACTCAGCCAACTTCCAGTTCTATTGGCAGATACACACGGAGCAATTTCCCTAAATACCGCAAATCTCGTCATCCCGGTCATTGCACCGCTCCCATTGATGCCGTATGGAGGAGAGGCAAGCTCTTCATGCGGAGGTCCCACAAAAGTCTTGGTCTTTAAGCAAAAGAATGATTGTTTTTACACTAGAGGATACCTTTAGATGGTGTTAGATAGTAATCAAATACCTGGAAAAAATACCATCCCATTGAGTGCTGTGATAGAAGTGACCACGCAGCCAATTAATTAGCAAAAATTTATTATGTACCAGTGCTCAGTAGGTACTGAGTTACGAAAGGCTTTTGTCAGTGAAATCTAAGTGGAGATTCATAGAAGGTCCAGATATTTCTAAATACAACAAAAGTAGTGAAAGTTGTTTGTTTCAGGACATGGAAAGTATGGGGTACACACAGGCATCTTTGTTTATATATAGAACATATTTAAAAATCAAATAGGATAAAGGGATATAACATTTAAAAATTAATCCTGGAATTTATTAAACATATTACAGAAACAGTTTAATGTGAAATTATGTCTCTAAAATGTCTAACATGTCTTTTGAGAAACTTACTAAAAATAAAACTAGGTATTTCAGTATTTTAGATAATATGGCAAGTTAACTTCAAAATACAAAACTATGCCACCTTTATATTTGGCTTTTCTTGTACATATAACATTTCTTATTTTTGAAAGCCTCTCTTTTATAGCACATTACTTTATAAAGATCCCTAATAGCTAAAGTCTTTCTTCTAGGTCAGAATACAGGGTCAATGTTATCAATACCAACATATGTTATTCCTGATACTCACGTATTTATGATTAAAGCTTGAACAGTAGTGTTTCGCCAGCGACATAACAATTCAGTTTCATTAGTGGATCATAAGGTATGCCCCAATATACATTCACAACCATCTGGCTCTGAAACAGGGCAATTACCATAGGGTACCTAAGGCACAGCCCCATTATTTTAAATGCATGAGCTGACACCTAATTCTGTCAGCACAGTAGCAAGAGCAGGTTTATTCAAAGACGATGCTCTGCTTCCCATACAGATAGGAAAAAGATTTTATATTTGTCCTAACGACACGCAAGTGTTTCAAATGTTACGAAAATGGTGGCTTTAACTAGGACATTTCTTACATTAAAAGAAAAAAAAATCATCATTAAAATATTTGGAAAACATAAAATGCATGATTCCCCAAATTATCCAGAGTGGTCTTATCCAGCGATAATTATGTCATGAATATTTTCATACGGATTGTTAAAAACTGTCAGACTTTATTTCACATGGACAGAACTCAGGGCTCCTGCATTCTAGACAAGTACTCCATCACTGAGCCACAAGCTCAGTCTTTACAACCTTTTAAATTTTTATGTACTCAGCTCTCTAGCTATATAAACACAGACCTACAGTGTTAGTTTCAATGGCTAAACTGCGTACCTTTCTATCACGGGCACTCCGTCTTACTTGCGCAGTACAATTATATTGACTGCACCTCAGTGCTTACTGTATGCTGGGCACTGATATAGGGAATTTGCTTCTACTAATTTATTTAATCAATAGTTTGTTTCTTATAAACGAGAAAACAGGCACTAAGAAGAGTTTGTTCAATCTCTTTAATGTCGGACATTTTAGGTTGTCATTATAATGTTGCCACTGCTATCTTGGTCCATGTTTTAAAAGAATGTTTTAGGTAAATTCCAAAAATCAGAATTGCAGGGACCAAGTGCACACTTCCAAAAGCTTGTTATACACTTCACATTGTTTTTCTTAGGAATATTATGTTAATTTACACCTCATCCAGTAACTTCACAGTCCCAAGCCCTTGGAGTCCTTCACCTTTAAATGACTGAAAACATTAACCGATACTTCACTTTGCTCCTCTCCAAAATTCGACTTCAACTGCTGGTAGGCAAGCTTTTTTTGTACTGTCATACCAATCTTGCTGCTGACGTGTCTGTTTATAAGCTACATTTATAAGTGCTTCTATCTGGGCATACTTTACATAATTCCACTGTGTGTGCCAGATGAGCTCGCTAACCTGAGGTAGTATTTCCAAGAGATGATCCTTAAGATTTCCACACGATTTAGAGGGTGTGTGTGTGTGTGTTACATACACATGTACAAATTAGACCACCAAATCAACACTGTAATTTGCCCAGAGTCCTCATCGACGGCTGGTTCCATTTTTTCTTTTTTATTCTCCTGCTGCTGCTGTTGGGTGTGCTTCCCTCGGGCTGCGAAGGTCCAACCTTCCAGTCCCTCCAGTGGCTCAGTCACTGTACGGTTAGTCAGCTGGTGCCGACACCCAGAAAGCTTTCCTCTGACCTCAGGCTGGGGAAGGAGCCAGGGTTACCTCAGCCTCTCCAGAGGCTGCGCGCCCTGACGCTCCCCTCCGAGGGATTCCAGCCAGCTCCACCAGCTCACATGACCCCATCCCGGCAGCCTCCTATCCTCAGACCAGCACACTGACATTTCACTCGGATTTCCCAAAGGGCTGCCTGACACTCCACAGGGTTACAGCTTCACGACAACCCACCGCATAAACCCGAGGAGTCAGGGTTCAAGGCTAGCCTGAACCTAGACTCCTCGCTCAGTCCCTGATTCACTCCGCAGGCGCGTAGTGGGCCTCGGCGCGCCTGAAGGACCCCGTGCCCCCGAGACGCCCGGGCAATAGAAAAGCCAACACTACAGCCGCCAACCCCACGGGCGCGTGAGAGATCTCAGAGGGATTGACTCCTCCCGTGTGGGGCTCGGCGGATGGGCCGGGTTCTGGCCAGCCCTAGCGCGGGCAGCGCTCAGGTCGCCTAGATTCCCGACACGCCCCGCGCGGGGTCCTGCTCGGCTTCTCCGCTGCTGTTGCCGCCGCCGCCGCCTGGGTTGCTGGGGCGGCTGAGAGGAGGGGCCGAGAAGGACCCTGTCCTGGGTCTGAGCTGCTGTTTTTGTACCTGAGGGGCCTCCTTTCTCCGTCGCGCCCTGACTGCCGCGGTGTCGGGGGGCAGTCCCGGGGGACGCCTCGGCACGCAGCGGACATGCCTCTCTTTGCCACCAATCCTTTCGACCAGGATGTGGGTAAGTGTTTCCACCGTCCCCCGACCGTCCCCCGCCTGACTGCAGCCCATTCCCCCAACCCTCTGCCTTCATTCTGGACTCCCACGGCCGAGCCCACGTTCCTCTCTCCCGGGGCCCCTTGGTTCAGAGTCCGAAGAGGGTTGAGGGCTTGGCGCATCCTCTTTGAAAGGAATGGGACCCAGAACCTCTCCCAGGGGCCTTGGTTCGGGACTGGAGGGGCTTCGAAGGAATTGCTTAAGGGATTTGGGGTTAAGGGTTCCCTCGGGAGGAGCAGCCGTCGAAGCCATCTGCCGCTGGGGCTTGTCTTATGGGCGAAGCGCGAAGGGCTGGGGCGTATCTTGGCTTGAGCAGATTGCTTATAAGCCCTATCTCGTGGCCCAGTGGAAAGCGTCAGGAACTGGTAAAATGTTTTAGGTAAGGTTTCTTACAGGGCTTTTAAATCGCTCTTATAACCGTCCCTGGAGGAGAGAGGTCTGGTTACGGGTTATGTTTAGAGACATGGAGATCGTCTACTTGGCAACAACTGAAACGCCATTGAAGACCTGAGCCTTTGGGATGTCTTTTTCAGGTTGGGCCTTTTCCTTTGGGGGTGTGTGGAAGAGAATTTTGATTCTGAAATTTTTTTTTTTTTTTTTTTTTGTCTGAATCATTGGTACTAGATACCGATCATAGCAATTTAGCAGGCTATCAGTTTTTCTGGCTTGAAGGTAATAATGGAATTTAAATTTCTTGAAAGAGAATTTTGGGGTGATGAACGCATGTAGAACTACACTAGCACCAAAGTGTACAATGAAACTGAACCAATACCTTCCAGTCCCACGAGACTGAATTTAGCCGTCACTATAGTAAAAGACTGTAAGGATAACTTGTGGGAGTTACTTCATGAGTTTTGTGTATTAGGGGTGAATTTTAAATTTTGCTCCTGTATAGCATCTTACTGGAAATCCTCTTACTGCGGATTCCTGCCTGGTTCGTAGTGATTTAAATGAGTGTCCTGAATCTGAGCTGCGGATGGGACTTTGGAAGTCATCAATAATGCTAAATAAGTAATGAATTGGAAAACTGTGTTTAATAAGTGCTTAGCACCAGTATTTACTGAACACAATGTTCATTGACGAGATACAACCGAGAAGACCATTGCATTGCTGCTCTTTGGCAGTTTTACAGCTTATTACATCAACCTCTAGGACCAATGCTTATAATAAAACAGTACTTGCTTCTTCTGTTCCCAGAACCTGTACCTGTATCTCGTCGTCATAGTGGTCCTGTATAATCTTGCTTCCTGCCAATCAGTCACACTCGTATTCTCCTAGATTGTTTGTTTCTATGATGTTGGGAATGGAATCCCAGGCCTAAAATGTGTTCTTCCTGATTTTTTTGAACCACATTTGCACTAGATTCAGATGGTTTTCTTAATGTTAAACCTGTTCTTGATACCTGCACCACCCATTTTAAACACAGGTTCTGTCTTGCCTTTATGCTTTTGTTTCTTTTAGTTTATCTGTCTTTCTACATACATGTTCTAAGGTCAGCTTAGAATCTAACTTGTTGTACCTGAATTATTTGCTGATTTCTGCAACCTGGCGTTTCTTAATAGCAACATTATTGATTATTTTTGTTTCACATGCCTTAATGTATGTCTGTGTGAGGGTGTGGGATATCCTGGAACTGGAGTTACAGACAGTTCCGAGTTGCTATGTGGTCGCTGGGAATTGAACCAGGGTCCTCTGGAAGAACAGACAGTGTTCTTCATGCTGTACCATCTCTCCAGCCCCTAGAAAATATTCTTCAAGAGGTTATCGTCTATCCAATGAAGGATGTTAACTCTGTTTTTGCCCTTTACTCAGTAGATGCTAATAACATCTCACAGACAGTCATGAGTTTAAAAGTCTTTAGGCATTATTTAATGTCTCACAGGGTGTTTAAATACTTCATGTTTCAGAACTATTGTAATTTTTTCCCCAAACTTACAATAGTTTCAGCAGTTTGTCTTTACTAAATTACACAGTAGATATTGTGTTCTTTATTTTGCCCCTGTTTGATGGCTGCTACATTCTCTGCTTTGAATAAATGTTTGTTAAGTTGAAAATATGTTAAACCTGTTAGACATGATTTTTTTTAATCAATTTGAAGTATAAAGATAATTTATAACAGCAGAGATGGCTCAGCGGTTAAGAACACTGTCTGCTCTTCAAGTAGTACTGAGTTCAGTTCCCAGAAACCACATGTTGACACACAACCATCTATAATGGGATCTGATGCTCTCTTCTGTCATGCAAGCATACATGCAAATAGAGTGCTCATATGTATAAATAAATAAATCTATATAAAAAGATAATTTATACCATCAAGTTCTCTACTGATTTGTATTTACCAATTCCAACAGTCACTCATCATCATTTTTTTATTGATGTCATAAGTTTTCTTTTGTGTCTTATCCATAGGTTTCCAGGCCACCAAACCTTCCTGGTTTTCTCTTTAACTTTTTAGTGCCCCCCCCCCCCCACTTTTTCCAGTTTCCAAATGTTGAGCAACCAGGGCTCAGTAATAAAACCTCTTCTCCGTTGACACTTTGTTCTCTTAGAGCCTTAGGAGGCTTAGTGCTTAGTAGAGTTTGGAGTGATTTGCTTGAACTTTCAGGCTTACTGTTTATCAGCAATGTGACTTTGAGCTAGTTGGTTAGATATTCTGTACCTTTGTTTCCTTGTCTGTAAATATGAAGTATAAGAATTTAAATTTTTTTTTTTTAGCTTACAGAGTTGGTAAAAGAATTGAGTCAGTGTTTAAAAAGCACTTAAATTTTTTTCTATTTTTTTTTTTTATTTGTGAAGTTAAGATTTAAAACAGAAAAGCTACTCCCTTAGCTGTGTATTCCAGTGACTCACACGTTAAATAGTCTTGATCTGTATTGGAGATTTAAGTATCCATCTACATGCTATACTTGATTTTGATAGGAGTCTAGAAAAAGGCATGTCAAAACTTCATTTGTTCCCCTCCAACTCCTCATTCTTTTGGATGGAGGTATTACTATTTTCTGTTAGTCAGTTCTGATGTCAGAGTGTCCTCCTTAATTCTTTCAGACTCTCTAGCCATTCTGTCTGTAAGATCCTTTGGCTGTACTTAACTTTTATCCAGATTCTTGTTCCTTCAGTATTATCTCAGCAATTCCAACCCCTTCCAGAGACTGTGGCAGGGCCTCTGTGGTAGGATTTCTTGTTACTCTTTTGCTATTCCAGTAAGATTTCATTTATAAAAGCCATTTTTTTTTTTTTTTAAAAAAAACATGGGGTAAGGTCACCTACCTGTTCAGAAATTTGTGGTAATTTCCTATGTATACATATAAAGAGAGATATGATTGTGATCTTTGGACTAACTATCACGTCAAACCTCTTGAATCTGAGTATTCCAAGCATTTCTGCCTCTGTAGTTTCGTAGGCCATTTTCATTGTTTGGGTTAATGTTCACTTAGGCATTTTAAGGTCCTGTAGTCCATCACATCAGTTGGGGCCTCTATTCAAAATTCAGTCCCTAATAGAGGCTTTTCTAGTTGGCTTCTCTTAAATAATCGCTGTCTACTCACTACTGTTTATTTTCTTGAGAGTAGTCAACTACTGACATTAAGTTAATTGATTGACTGTCTTGTATGGTATAAAGTTAATAAAGACGAGAACGTTTCATTCCTGTCCCTAGTACTTTATGGGAAATTCTTAGAACATATTAAACACATAACTTATCTAGTAATGAATTACTGATAATTTTCTAGATTGTCAGTTTGGTGTTCTGTTACCACTTAAAAATCAATCTGTTAGATAACTAAATTCACCTTTCTGTGTTGCTCTTCTCATTATTTGATTATTTAATAATGTTGCATTTGTGTTGACTTTTTGTTTTATTGAGACACAGTTTTGATTTTTTTGTGTGTGTGTGTGTGTGTGTGTGTGTGTGTGTGTGTAGCCTTGACTCTTCTAGAATTAGCTGTATAGACCAGGCTGGCCTTGAACTCAGAGATCTGCCTGCGTCAGCCTTCCAAGCACTGGGATTGAAGGCGTGCACCATCACCTCTTGGCTATCTTGACTTTTAAAGTATAAAAAGTGCTGGTCTCCCTCTCTCCCTTCAGTGTTGGAGATCTAGCCCAGGACCTGGCATGGGTCAGGGAAGCACCTTGCCTTTTATCCACACCCTGCAGTCCCTGGCCTTGTTTTCTTGAGATGGGGGATCACTGTGTAGGCCAAGTTGGCCTTGAACTTGAGAGGTTCCTACCGCTGCCTCCTACGTGCTGAGATGGTAGTTGTGCGGCAACAAGTCTAGTGTTAATAAAAAAATGTTTTTTCACTCTTTGTCTCTTCTAAATGCTGCTTTTAATATTTAGAATAAATAGTAGGTTAGCATCCAGGTGTGGTGGCCCACATCTTTAATTCCAGCTATTGGGAGACAGGGGTAAGAGGACCTCTACTGATTGGAGGACAGCCTGGTCTACCTAGTAAGTTCCAGGCCAGCTAAAGGTATATAGCAAGACCTTGTCTATATATAAATAAATAAACAAACAAATAAATAAATAAATAAATAAATAAATAAATAAATAAGTTAGTTTTTTTAAGAAATGCATTCTTGGTCAAACTGTGTTTGACCAGTTCATATCCTAGATGCTGTTAATTGACCATACATACTTTTAATTTATTTTTGCTTAGCCTAGTCAGCATTATAAACCACAGATTAATTTTTCTCCTAAAACAGTAGTTTCAACTCTCCTAATACTGTGACCCTTTAATACAGTTCCTTATGTTGTGGTGACCCCCAACCATAAAATTATTTTTGTTGCTACTTCATCACTGATTTTGATACAGTTATGAATCACAATGTAAATATTTTTGGAGATAGGAGATAGATTTGCCAAGGGGCCTGTGATCCACAGGCTGCGAAACAATTTCCTAAAGTGTGCAGAGATCTTGACTTTGGCCTTAAATTGCACCTGAAGCATTACTGTTAGTGAATAGAGAACTTCGTATTAAATAGGATCAGACCCTTTGAATTCATTTCCCAGTGTTGTAAGTAGTTTATAAAAACATCTCAGGTTGCTATCAGAATTATTTGTCAAAACACTTGCTATGCTAATTCTTGACTGATATTGAATATACTTCATATACCTCAAATTTAGCATGTTCAAAACTATAAACTTTTTTTAAATTAGTTAACATTTTTCCCATTGTTTTTCTGACAGGACATCCGTTGTTTACGTTGTTACACAGGCCAGTAGCCTGTGTGAAATCTTGATTTCCATAGTTGTAATTGTCTCCAGTCCTGACAACAAATATGTACTGTTGACTGTGTTATTGACAAACCCACCATACCCTTCAGGATACTGGTATATCTGTATGCTTCATCTTCTTAATTGGTTTTGAATCCATCCTTCTATTCCTGCAAATGAGAAGGTATTTATTATTGTAAATACCTTTTAGAATAGTACAGAAGCTTCTCATTGTTTTCTTCTTTCTTTAATGATATTTGATGGTCTTGTTTTAAGAATGTAAATATAATCCTTTTGATTAAATATTTTAATTTAATCTACAACTTAATATGAACTTTTCATGATGGGTTATAACAACTCAAAATTTCTGGCTCCCCTGTGCCTTCATGTGTAACATTGGAAGGCTGAAAAGCTTTATATAAAGCAGGCTGTAGTAAGCAATCCTCCTGCCTCTGTATCTAAATACTGGAATTACAGGTGTGGAAGTCAGGGTATCTGACCTCGTTTCTTTTTAATTCTGCAGAGTTATTTTCTATTCCATCCATCTATCCACTCATCCATCCATCCATTTATTCATTTATTCATTTAATGTGTATTAGTCTTTTGCCTGTATGCATGTCTGTGTGAGGGTGTTGGATCCTTTGGAACTGGATGGAGTTACAGACAGTTGTGAGGTGCCATGTGGGTGCTGGGAGTTGAACCAGGATCCTCTGGAAGAATAGACAGAGTTCTTAACCACTGAACCATCTCTCCAGCCCTCTATTCCTTTTTTAAAGGTTTGTTCTACTTCTTATTGTTGTTACATAACTGTTCAGTCAGATATATCTCTTTTCACTTCACTAGCTTAGTTCTTTCCCCTTGAATGTTGAGGATTGAGCTCGTTATTTGAAGCATAACAGGCATACACTTTAATACTAAGCCTCAAACCTCTATTGCCTACTTTTAAAGAATGATAGCATCTTGAAGCTGACTAATGACAATCCTTTTTCTGCAGAATGAATGTTATGGATAATCATCCTTTCCCATTTTTTTACTTTTGCAGGTGTTCAGCAGTCAAATTTTAGAAAATCAGAAATACATGTACGTGCTTATCAGTAAAAAGTTGTCTAATCTGTTGAGAGGACTTAAAATTCAGATGAGGAATTCACCTTTTAGAAAATCCTTAATTTCCCCTTTATGACTGTTGTCTTAGTCAGTATTCTATTGCTCTAAAGAGACACCATGACCATAGCAAGCATTTAATTAATTCTGGCTTAAAGTTCAGAGGCTTGGTTCATTATCGTCATGGCAGGAAGCATGGCAGTACACAGGCAGACATGGTGCTGGAGAAGGAGCTGAGAGTTCTACATTTGGGCCCATAGGTAGCAAGAAGAGAGAAATGACACTGGGCCTAACTTGAGCATCTGAGACCTCAAAGCCTATCCCTAGTGACATACTTCCTCTCAACAAAGCCACACTTATTCCAACATGGTCACACTTCCTAATAGTGATACTCCCTATGGGACTACAGGGGACCATTTTCATTCAAACTGCCAAAACTGGAGAGATAATCTAAAGATAAAATGGGATCATAAACTTTGAATTCTTTAGAAGCAGGTTTGGGGTGTGTGTGTGTGTGTTTGTTTTTGTATGTATGTCTGTATGCGCACATACCCTGTGCTCTGTATCTTAGAAGTGAATATTTTTTTGTTTCATTCCCTGTTTATAAATCCAGTTTGAGTTGCTGCTGGCAATTTATATTCGCTTGATTTAGAAAATAATTTGATTTTATTTTTTTAAGAGCCGAGAGGAATGTACCACTATTTGGTTGATCTTGAGGGAGTGTTAGAAATGATGTGATCATTTCAGAGTTGTAAAATGCATTGTTAGGTTTTCAGGTTTTGTTTCTGAGACAAGATTTCTCAGTGTGGCGTTGGGTGCCCTGGCAGCCCTGGAACTTGCTCTGTAGTCCACGTTGGCCTCAAACTGAGAAAATCCTCTATCTAGATGCCAGTAAACAAGTCTGGGGGGCATTATCTTCTTTAATGATGAGGTGCAAGCCCTGGGCAGATGTTCTGGGCTGTTACAGGAAAGAAGCTGAGCAAGCTATGGGGAACAAAGCCAGTAAGTAGCATTTCTTCATGGTCTCTATTTTAGTTCCTCCCTCCAGGTCCTGCCTTGTCTTTGCTAGGTGTACTATGACCTGGGATACATAAGCCAAATAAACCTTTTCCTCCCAAGTTTCTTTTGGTCATGCTGTTTTATTGCAGCAATAGAAACGAAACGTAAGATGCCATACATTCCTGGAAATATCATTAATTTATGAAATGTAAAGTCATAATTATGATAATCAGTAATTTATACTTGATCAGAAACAGGTCTGTTAGTTTCAGTTAGCTTGTAACTTTTAAATAGGTTCTATTTTGATTCACTTAGATGTATTTTTAATTAGGTTTTTAAGATTTAAATGTTTTCATTACACGTAGGCATCTTTTTTAAAACGAGCTTGCTTGCCTCCCAGTCCAAGATGGATGAATTATTAAAATGTACTACCAAATCAAAGTAACAACTGGTTTTCCTTTCTAAAGATGAAGTAAAGTTTAGACTGAGAGATACCTGTTTAGTCTGACTCAGATCTTTTTTGGGATTTAAAAGAGCTGACAACTTGTTCTACAGGGTTTTAGATACTAAAGTTTTGTGTGGGTCTTTCTTAGCATTTGTTCAGTAGTTAGGCTGAGAGCATGGGTTTTGAAACATTTAAGATAGAATTAATTATTTTCAGGAAATTGAGAGTATATTTTGGATGCAGGCGGGTTTGAAACAGTTCTTCCCCAGTTAGAAGAAACCAAAGAAGCACTTTGTATTTGCATTTGCGTTCTAAGCAAGCCATTTATTTATGGTAGTTCCATTTTTTTTTTTTAATCTTCTTTTTCTTCTTATAAGCTGCTTTTATATCGGTATTCCCAGATCTGATTGTATTGCTTGCATGTTCAAGGCTCTTGGCTCTCTGATGTTTCTTGAATAACTGCAGATACCTCTCCTATGGGTTACATAGTAGTGTAGTTGTGTGTCATTATTACTATGTTTATACAAAGTGGTCCATACAACAGCCAGCCTAGATTCATCATTATGCTTTTCAGTTTTTTATTCTTTATTTCTTTATTATTTATTACAATTTACTTATTTTGTATCCCAGCTGTAGCCCCCTCCCTCACCTCCTCCCAGCCCTACTTTCTCTTCCTCACTCTTCTCCTATGCCCCTCTTAACAAAGTATTCTTTTTTTTTTCATTTGGTAATATTTTTAATTTTAATTTTTATTAATTACACTTTATTCACTTTGTATCTGCTCTGTAGCTCCCTCCCTCCTCCCCTTTCAATCCAACTTCCCCCCCTTCTCCATGCTTGCCTCTCTCCAAGTCCACTGATAGGGGAGGTCTTCCCCAGGGAATCTTACAAAAGAAGTGGGAAATAGTAAGACCTGGAGAGGATAGGAGCTACACAAAGAGAGTAACAGAACCAAAAAAATCTAGGCACAGGGGTCTTTTCTGAGACTGATACTCCAACCAAGGACTGTTCATGGAGATAACCTAGAACCTCTGCACAGAGGTAGCCTATGGCAGTTCACTGTCCAAGTGGGTTGCATAGTAATGGGAACAGGGACGTCTCTGACATGAACTGATTGGCCTGCTCTTTGATGACCTTCCCCTGAGTGGGGAGCAGCCTTATCAGGACATAGAGGAAGACAATACAGCTTTTCAGTTTTTATTACTTTATGCCTTATCATTTAAGTAGAAAGAAAAGAGGCCTTTCTATTTTTTTGTTTCTAAATATGTCAACATCCTTTTGATTTTTTCTTTCTTCCCCACAACTCTTTACTTTTCTTCCAAATTGCTTTGATCTTTATAATTTTTGCGACACATTCCTTATCTTATATTAGGTCTGTATCTGTTAATTTCATTTGTCAATGTAAGGCACTTAAGATTTGATCTGGAATGGGCTAGAAATGCATTTTACTTTCTTGAATATATACTCAGATTTGATAATTTTCTAAAAAAAATCAATTATCAATGTAGAGGTTGTATAAGTGATCCTATTTCTAAGACAGTATGATCTGTATACCTGTATTAAAACAGATTAAGCTGGGCATGGTGTCACTTTTTGGTCTTCCTATCTTTGGGTGACTGAGGCTGGAGGATTATGCATTCAGGGCCAGTCTGTTCTCTATAGTGAATTCAAGGGTTGCTTGGGCTGTGTAGCAAGACCCTGTCTTAAAAAAGAAATCGATTAAGATAGGTTAACAAGAGATAAGCATAACATATTGATATAGTAATAGTTTTTCTTTGCATGAGGGTCATCTTACTGAAATCTCAGACATCTGGGTTTTCTGTTCATTTTTCTGCTTAAATTTGATGTTTGCACAGCTGTGTAGAAAAGTGAATGGATAGAACAGCTGTGAGCTAATGGTAATGAACTTAGTGAAGAAACCTACCAAGATCTACTTCCTGTCTGAGATGACTCTCTTTGCTGTAGCAGTTCTTTCTCCCAAGTGTGAGATAGGACACCTCTGGAATGAGGGCCTTAATTTTTTTATGGTCAGCACTTAGAAAGTCAGAGAAAGGTTAGATTAGTTTTTACAGCTGACTGTGGAAAGAATGTTTTTAGTTATTATAATGCACCCTTGGGAAAAAGAATTCTAGTTTTATGGCTTTGGTGGAGAATGAGAGATAGGAGAGATGGGGCAGGAGAAAATTAAAAAAAAAAAAAAAAACAAACAAAAACTGCATATGAGGCCTATACTTTGAAGTATCATTTTCTGAGCCTAACAAGTGAAATAAAAAATACACGTGTATTCTTACATATTAATGAATAGCTTGCTTTTGTTATCTTCCACATTAAAGATTATACAGCAGTATTGTGCTTGAGTATGTGCTTCAGGTTCATGAGCTGGAAGCTTGGTACCCACTTTGGCAATGTGAAGGGTGTTGGGCCTTTAAATGTGGAACTTAGCGGGAAGTAATTGGGCCATTGAAAGTATCAAACTGTTGGAAGAGGTGAATGTAGTTCTTATGAAGCCTGGATTAGTTCCTGTAAGAACAAGCTGCTATTTTTGTTTTAAAGTGAGCCTGTCCCCTAAAATCCCATGGCTTCCTGTTTCATGAAAATACATGATCATTGTGTTAAAAGCTGCTGTGAGGTCTCCATTAGAGGCTGAGCTGATGGGGCTGCTAGAGCAACCAGTCTCAGGTATTCTGTTGTTGTAGCTAAAAACTTGTGGTACCAACAGTGAGGCATTGGGTACTGAATGTGTTTACAACCTTTGGGTTAATGCCTTTCTTGCAAGTTGTTTATTCTAGTTGTCCAGTGCTAGAGACTAACTTGGTAAGCGATGCTGTATCCCTGAGAGCTATGGTATGGATCATTTTTATTAAGCCTACGAAGAATTTTTTGGTATTAAATTTGCCAATGCCTACTTCTAGCTTTCAGTAGTATGTCAGATAGGGAATTTTCTTGAATTAGTAGGGCACTGAGAAGGAGGAGAAAGCAGGGAGTTTCATTGTTAACATGATTAAGACCAAGTCCCACACATAAGAATCTTAGTATTGGTTGACCTGTGTCAGGCTGAAAAATTGAATCTGTTATTGAAGATCACGATGGTATTACATTACTTTATCACAGTGTTCTAGTCAAGACTAGTTACTTGTTCTGTGTATAGCTTTGACCTTTGTATGTAGCTTCTGTTTAATCTAAATTGCTTTTTTTTTTCTTTTCCCCACTTGTTTGTATTTTCTTTAATCTTTCATATTAGAAGATTCTCTCAGCTGAAAATTCTTGGTTGACTACCACTAATTAATACTGGAAAAAAAAAATTACACACTGGAAATCCTGATAATAGTTAGGTCTTCCTGACCTTGAACTTTATCACAGTAATTCTTTCAGGTGGTCTGTTTACTATAGAGTCTCTTCCTTAACCTACCATATTTTGTTTTTAGTATCTATCTTTCATATTTAGCTGAGCAGAGCATAGAAATTAATTTTTTTTTTTTGAAACAGAGTTTTTTTGTGTGACTCTCTGTCCTGAAACTCTTTAGACCAGGTTGGCCAGAGAGCCACCTGCCTTCCCCTCCCAAGCACTGTGATCAAAGGCGTGCACCACCACCACCCAGCTAAAGAAGTCTTCTAATAATGTCTCAGAAGATGATAGCCTTGCTGTTTAACTAGCCCTGCATAATTAGAATAAACCTCACTTGGTTCAAGTGTATCATTTTTCTAAATATTGTTGAATTCAGTTTGTTCAAGATTTGCTGGGAGTTTTTACATTTGTAATTATGGAAATAATTTGTTTATCATTTTCAATAACTGTTGCCTGGCTTGAGAGTACTATGGTAACTCTGGAAGTATTAATAGATAAATATTCTTTCTGCTTTTATCTTTTACAAATGATTGATACACTATTTTCTCTTAAATATTTTGTAGAATTCATTGGTAAACCCAAATAGGTCTGATGCTTTGTTCTTTGAAAGGTTATTATTTTTATTGGTTTATTTTTCTTAATAGCCTATTTGGATTATCTTTCTCTTCTTGTCTAGGTATAAAAGAGTTGTCCTGCTTCATAAGCAAGTGATCAAATTAGTGGACACAGAGTTTGTAATATTTATTTTTTAATATTCATGAGCTTCTCCCGCTGATTTCTAGTACTAGAACCTTCTATCTTCTCTTTTTTTAGTTAGCTTCCTTAGAGGCTTATTGATTTTGATAATCTTCAACAGTTGTGCGCCAATAGCTTGTTATGTTTATCTTGACCTTGTTTTAAAAAAAAAAATCAATTTGCCTGTCTCTCTTGATGTCTTTAACAATAGATCAAGTTTTATACTTATTTTTACATTGTGTGTGTTTGTGTGTACATGTGTGCACAGGGCAGCTCTCCAGTCAGTTCCCTTTTTCCAGTGGAGGATTCAGAGGCCATACTCATTGTGGCAGATGAGCTACGTTACTGGCCGCAATGTATCAGATTTTCTTGAAGGGAAAATAGTAAAAGCTTGATTTGTTTTCTGGATCCTTTGCTCCACTCTGACAAAGCCAATTCAACAAATAATTTACCTGAAACATTTTGATAACAATCAGTGCTTAGTCTGTGTCCCTTTTACTACCAAGTGAAGATAAGAATTTTTGAAAATAAAAATATTTCTTTGCTTAGTCTGTTTGCAGATAGAGGTGCCAGTGAAGTATGATTAGGGAAGATTTTTGTGATAGATAGATTGAAAAAATGGATGTCAAAATCTGATTAATAATAGTGCTGGTTTGATGGTTTGATTTAGGTTTGATGTTGAGAATTATGTTACAGATTGGTGATTTGAATGTGATAACATAACAATATTCTTTCATAATTTACAGAGAAAGCAACTAGTGAGTTGAATACTGCTGAGGACTGGGGCCTCATCTTGGATATTTGTGATAAGGTTGGCCAATCTCGCACTGGGTGAGTGTTCAAAGATTCAAGAGTTTTTGTTCATCCGTCTCATAATAAAGAAAAATTAGAAAAGTAAAGTATATTTCAAACCTGAATTAGTTTTGAAAAAGAACGTTTTTACTAGAAAAATTTGAATATCTGTCCTATTTACAGTAGCCTATTGTGTTTGAACTCATCTTCCGTTGGTGGTGCTGTTTGGGACTGTTGTAGATCCTTATGGAGGTGGAAACTTGTTAGATAAATGGGCCATTGGGAATGTGCTTTGAGGGATTATCCTTCAGGCCGTGCTGGGTGAGTTAGAGCGTGGGGTGGGTGAGTGGGTCCTGACTATTTATTTTAAGGAGAATCGAGCTGAGCAGAAAGCAGGCAGCCCACTAAGCATGCATAAACTGATTTTTCTTTGTTTGCCTTCAGTTTCTGTCCTGATTTCTTCCTGATGATGGGGGACTGTGGCCTTGCCTTTTAAACCTAATAAACCGCTAAGCTTCCTTCCCCCCCCCCATCAGATTATTTTGCTTTAGCAACAGAAATAAATGCAAGTAAAACACTTTCATTGTCTGGAGTGATAACATTAACTTGTTTTTCTTTTGTGTCTAAATGTGGCTCACAATTGCCATATAAAAACTGTCACTCTTGCCTTCTGTCGTGACTTTTCAGTTTTCCAGATCATTTAACTTCTTTTACTTCTTTCCAACATGACATTGATTGCATTGCAGTTAATTGCTGGAGTTGCAAGTGGCTGGTAGGTTGTTTTTAACAGGGTTAAATGCTATTCATTTTTTTTAATTATTCCTTAAATGTAGAGCGTTTTCTTCTCTCATTTCCTACCCTTTTGATATATCTTACCAGACTCAGTTTACTTTTTTCTCTTTTTTTTTCATTGATAATAATATAATGGTTCTCTGAGTCCTCAAAGTATTGTGTCAAAATAGTCTTATGGCAGGGGATATAACTTAGTGATAGACTGTGGGCTTGGCCTAAAAGAGTCCCTGCATTCATCCCTAGCACAAAACAAAGAGGGAAGAAAACTAACCAAACAGAAAATATTCTTGTTTGTATATTTTAGGAAGTTATATAGTGAATTTATTTAATACATTTGTTTTGTTTTTCAAGACAGGGTTTCACTGTTTACCCCTAGCAGTCCTGTTGCTCTTTGTAGACCAGGCTGGCCTCCAACTCAGAGATCTGCTTGTTTCTGCCTCCTAAACACTGGAATTAAAGACATGCACTGCCACCTCCTCCCTATCTTCCTATCCCCTTGATTATTTAGTACATTTGTAGACTGAATGGTTGTTGTTTTTAACTGTTAAAGGAAAGAAACGTAGAGCAGTGGTTGGAAGCATGGACTTAGGAAGGATGCTGGGTTCAGATCTGGCTCTGTGAATGGTGTGTCACATTGAGCAAATAACTTCCCTTCCTGGGATTTCTGTACTTTGCTGATTTACCACAAAGAAATAAAAACCCCTCCTCTTCTCTGATGTGAGGACTTTGGGATTTGTAATGTGTTTAACAGTACTTGGCACAGGGATAAGTATACACGTTTGATTAAAGTCCTATTATTTGATAGTTTGTCCACTGAGGACTGAGTACCAACCAAGATTAAAAGTACAACTCTCTTAAAAGTACAACTTCAGCTAGTGTTACAGTTAAAAAGTTTGTCCTTTCTTCTCACTACTTTTTATTTCTTCTTTACTTTGATGGGTTTGTTGTTGTTTTTATGTAGGTAACTTTTATATTAATTGGGTTAAATGCCTAAAATTATAATCATACATTCCTTTTCATTAGTAGAAATGTTCCCCATTTTTCTATTTAAAAATCACCTTGAAATTTTGTGTGGTGTGTAATGATGGGGAAGTTATGTCATTTTTTTCATTATGTTAACTTTGTACTAGCCATATTCATTAGACATTTTTTCTTACATATTTGTCTGCATTGTGTTTTATTCAGTACTAGTAGGTTTAGGTGCATGCTTATTTAGAAAGAGAGTCAGTCCACATGCTTTTTCACAGGGTGTTTTTAACATTTGAGTTGCTCTTTGGGAATTTGAATTTGTTATACTAAATCTAGGAATCTACTTAAGAAATATTCTATCTTAATGAGAAATGATCAATGTGTATTCAAAGCCAGACTGTGCTGCATAGAGTACTGGGTCTGCCTGGGTTACACAGTGATAAGTGATTGAATGAATGAGAGAATGTGTATATGTTCTGTGTTTATGTACATACATATGTTTCTGCTCTATTGCGGTACCTTAATATTCTAATTACAGAAATTGGTAAGCATAAGGTGCCATTCTCTCCTGGCCCTAAGGCATTTTTGCTTTTATGGGAAACTTTTCCCATTTAAAAAAATATTTATGTCAGTGAATTGTCATAAAGAAATTTACATGTATGTTAAACCATTTTAATGTAAAGATTCTTTTTTGTGTGCCTCTAGAATTATTGTGATCCAGAGATACCATGTGTCTACATGCCCGAAAGATTAACATTACAGGAACAGTTTGTTTATCGGTTCATGTGTGTTTGTGTCTTGTGTGAGGTGTGTACCTGCTCACATGCAGAAGTCAGAGGAGGATGTCACATGTCCTGCTCCATAATCCTCAAGTGCTGGCATTGTTAAGTATATACCTGCCTATAAGAGAAAGATTGACAAGTCTTACTCCTGTCCCTGTCCCTTATACCCACCTCCTGTAGGGAAAAAACATTTTACTGTAAATTTTTATTATATCTTTACACAAATATGAATGTATGTTTTCCATTCATGTACAGTAAGCATATTGTATATACTGTTCTGTAAATGCTGCTCTGTGCTTAGTACATAATTTCCTAATATAGACACTCTTAGAAATGTATTTTTTAAACATCTATTAGTATTAAACTAATTAAAAACATTTTCTAATTTAAGATCAATTTTGGTTACAAACAGAATATTTGACAAAGTTCAATCACTAATTAATAAAATTATTAAACTTAAGTAACTGTATCAGTCTTGGAAAACTACTCGTGTAGCCCCTATTTGCATAGAGAGGTTATATGTTTTGTATAAAGATAAACCAAACTATTTGGATATATCAAACTTATAACTTGATGTTTTGAAAAATATTTTAGATTTCTCAAGATGCTCACATGATTTTTAGTGTGCTGTTCCAGTGCTGAGTCAGTAGTAAAGAATGCCAGCTAGGTCATGTGGTGAACTGAACAGCCTCTGTTTGTTTAGAAATAAAGAGGAATTTCAGAACAGTTTCTTTTTTGTGTCAGTTTTATTAGCTGATCGTGTAATAGTCTTGTCATTCAGGTTATCTCCTTTTAAACTTTTAAAAATTAAGTTTTAATTGGGTTAGAAGGTTTTCATATGGCTTTTTCATACCCCTGTATGTTTTTACTTGTTCCTGTCCCCTTGTTTTCTCCATCTCCTCCCTGTTCCTTTACCTTTTTCTACCTGTATTAATCCCTTTCTGTACTTCCATTTTTACTGGTGTTCTACAGTCCTCCTCCCTAAAGTATTTCCTGCTCTAGTTTAATGGCTTCCACAAGTACTCCAGGTTAAACATAAAGCCATAGAGTTGAAGCTAGGATTCTTTATGAAAGAGAATGTGTGACATCCGTCTTTCTGGCCTTGGAATACCCTACTGAGTATTACCTCTTCCTCCCAGTTTTATCCGTATTTCTAGAAAATTCAAATTTTAATTTTTCTTCACTAGCTGAGTGAAATTTCATTGTGTGTATGTACTACATTTCCAGTATCCACCAAGCAGTGGACATCTGGCATATAGGACACCTATAGAGCTTACCAGCAGGGTAGCGGTGAGTGTGGATGTGCACAGATCTCTGCAATGGGGCATATGACCAGGAGTGGTCTCTATGTCCAAGAGTGGTATGGATGAGTCATGGTAATTTTATTTTTAGTTTATTGAGGATCCTCCAGGTGGTTTTCCAAAGTTGTTACACTATTCTACATTTCTGCCAACAGTGCAAAAGGATACTCTGTGCTTCACAAACATTTGTTACCATTACTCTTGATGGCCATTCTGACTGGGGTAAAATGGAATTTTGAGGTAGTTGTAATCAGCCTTTCCCTTATTTCCAAGGATATTAAAAATATGAAGTGTTTAGTAGTTACGTATTTCTTCTCATGAGAATTCTTTGATTAGTTCCATACTCCATTTTCTTTCTTTTTTCTTTTTAAGATTTATTTATTTTACATATGTGAATGCCCTATCTGCATGTATACCTGCATTCCAGGAGAGGGCATCAGATCCCAGTAGAAATGTTGTAAGCCATCATGTGGTTGCTGAGAATTGAACTTATGACCTCTGGAAGAACAGACAGTGCTTTTAACTGCTGAGCCATCTCTCCAGCCCCCCATACCCTATTTTCAGTCAGCTTGTTTGTTCTCTTGATGCTTAGTTTTTTAATTTCTTGTATATTCTGGTTACTAATCCTGTGTCAGATGTATAACTAGCAAATATTTTCTCCCATTCAATGGTAAACCCCACCCCATGGCCCTTGCATTGATGCCCACATGGCCTCTCTATTGGGGTTGACTCCACTTATTACCTGTGGCTTACTTTGACATTCCACATTTCTGGCATCTCTGACTTCCTAAGCTTTACATTGCAGTCATTCAGCTCCCATGGTCGCAGATTCACAAATCACAGTCTTGGCTGATGCAGGCATCTTGACCCTTTCCCTGGCTTCCCAAGCATTTCTTTGAACTCTGGAGGGAATCTTTCAAGAGCATGTAATTCTCAGACTTTTTGTGTCTGCAAAATCGGCACTATGTGAACAATGTCAAGGACTTCTCCTAGCTTGAAGAGTCATTGGACCGCCTTCGACCACAGATGTAGAGTGTCTGATTGTGTGGTGAGGTTTCCTGGGTTACCCTCTATGAGCAAGCAGGATGTCCTAGAGCTCTCTTCTTAAAACAGGGTCAAATACAGGGTCTGACATGACTTTCTTCAGAGTTCTCTAAGTATCTTTTCTACTGTAATGATGTAGAATACTTGTCTTTGTTTTTTAATGGTTTTAATCACCTCAGCAACCACAGTTTTCTGGCACCAACTTTATTCACAGTTCCTTTCTGAGCCAACTGCAAACTTTCCAGGCCTTTCTGTTGTATTTTCCCACTGGTAAATTTGGCTAAAAGCAGCTAGCAGTAATCAAGCTACAGCCTGAATGGTGGCCTGGCTTGAAATATCTTCAAGCAGATTAAGTATTCCATCCCTTTGAAGTCCAGCCTTCCACAAAGCCTCAGGACAAGACTAAGTGTAGGCAAGCTCTTTGCCAGAATGTAACACAAATGGCCTCTGACTCAATACCTTGTAGAGTCCCTAGCTCTTGTCAGAAGCCTCTTGAGCACAGCCTGTACTGTCTAAATGTATTCTCTTAGCATT
>NW_026596149.1:7091854-7163295 GCF_907164565.1 Psammomys obesus | reverse complement strand
TCTCCCAGTCTTCTCAAATTTCCCCCACAGATAAGTTCTGAAGACTTTCTAAATCATATCATCAGGAAAAGCCATAGCAACAACCCCACTTCTCTGGTACCAGCTTTCTATTGCTGTTAGAAAGCTAACTAAAAGAGGAAGGATTTCTCTTTATTCATAGTGTCATAGGTGTCAGTTGGTCATGGTAGAGCAGAGTGAAGCAGCTCACAGTTAGCAGATTGAGAAATTTAGTTTATTTCAGTTAGTCCTTTAAAATTTATAATAGGTGTGTGTGTGCACATGTCCATGACGTGTTTGTGTATGCATGCCTGTGGAGGCCAGAGCTGGTGTCAGGTGTCTTCTCCAATCATTTTCTGCCATATATTTTAAGACAGGACCCTTTCAGAATCCAGAGCCCACCTGTTTTTCTAGGCCAGCTGGGTCGTTGAGCTCAAGTCGTCCTGCATATGTGTCAGCACTCTGTGGACTAAATCATCTCTCAGAGTCTAGAATTCTTTATTGATGTAGTGCTTTCTGTTCCATCCTATGATTTCTAGGTTTCTTGGGCTTCTTGGTTGTTAATATATTCTGATCGAGTCAGTGAAGTTCCTTAATTCTCAGAATCATCTTCCTTGTGCTATAATTTAGAAACTATATTTAAGTAACTAAGTGTGCACTAAAATTTTAAAAGTATCTGGAGGCAGAAAGTTGAGACAAAAACTTGTGGCTTATTTGACTTATTACCTTTTTGTGAATTTTACTGCCTGTCCTGATGTCCTCAATCACCTCAGTATATATTAACTAAGTAATTTGCAGTGATGGGAGTCAAACTCAGGGTATGTTTGGCACTCTGCCATTGACCTACAAGCACATCTGTTTATTTTTAATTTTCAGTAGTTCTATTTGTTTTAAAATAATGGATTGAGAGAAAAATTGAGGCACAGAAATACAGACCAAGCATTTGATAAAATCCAACATCCATTCATGTTTAAAGTATTGGAGAGATCAGGGATACAAGGCACATATCTAAACATAGTAAAGGCGATATACAGCAAGCCTATAGCCAACATCAAACTTAATGGAGAAAAACTTAAAGCAATCCCACTGATATCAGGGACAAGACAAGGCTGCCCACTCTCTCCATATCTCTTCAACATAGTGCTGGAAGTCCTTGCTAGAGCAATAAGACAGTTGAAGGAGATGAAGGGGATACAAATTGGAAAGGAAGAAGTCAAATTATCACTATTTGCAGATGATATGATAGTATACGTGAGTGACCCCAAAAACTCTACCAGGGAACTCCTACAGCTGATAAACACCGTCAGCAAAGTGGCCGGATACAAAATTAACTCAAAAAAAATCAGTAGCCCTCCTGTATACAAAAGACAAAAGAGCTGAGAAAGAAATTAGGGAAACAACACCCTTCACAATAGCCACAAATGACATAAGGTACCTCAGAGTAACCCTAACCAAGAAAGTCAAAGACTTGTATGAAAAAAATTTCAAGTCTCTGAAGAAAGAATTAGAAGAAGATATGAGAAGATGGAAAGATCTCCCATGCTCATGGCTTGGCAGGATTAACATAGTAAAAATGGCCATCTTACCAAAAGCAATCTACAGATTCAATGCAATTCCCATCAAATTACCAACACAATTCTTTACAGACCTGGAAAGAACAATTCTCAACTTCATATGGAATAACAAGAAACCCAGAATTGCTAAAACAATCCTCTACAATAAAAGATCTTCTGGAGGTATCTCCATCCCTGATCAAAAAGTAAATACAAATGTAGACTGGAGATGTCTCTCAGTGATAGAGTGCTTCCTACATCATGAAAGTCCTGCAGTCAATTCCCAGCACTTCTGAAACAAAACAAAGACCAGCTGTTTCCTTAATTGCTTTATATAACCAGAACTATTGTACATAATAAAAGTTCAAAGAATTAAGATGTTGGTTAGGATGGCTGATGATTTCTGATAGTTAGCTTAAAATTTCTTTTGGATGGATCACTGAGCTTGTGACACAGTCATTTTCAGCAGCTTTGAGCAGAAGATTGGCCACTAAGTCCAGGGAGAAGGAACTGCAGTGTTGTTTCTTATGCCATAGCTACTGAGGTTCCTTTCTGAGACTCAGTGCTTCTCATAGGTTGATTACACATCTTATCAAGCTCCTTATCTGCACTTGTTCCTCATTAGGAAGAGGGTGATCACTCCTGCACTCCATAAATAATACATAGGTTGCAGCGAGTGCCCTTTTCTACACCATGATTTTGCTTGCCTGAGTACATTATTCCACCAATTCCTGTTGCATCTCCTTGGACCTATCTGCTTTTGATCATCACCTTTCCCTTGCTCACAGTTGTATGGAGCAGGTCAAGCTGGGTCCTCAGGCCAGGACCGGAGGGAGCTGCTGCCACTATCAAAGCTATAGGGCAACATATCTCAATACATAGCTCATATATATATTTTTTCTAGTTGCGTAATTGTTTATAGCAGGAATATAAATCTTGCTGCATTTATTTTGTTATGACTTAAAATGTCTGAGTCTTCCATTTTACCCACAATTTTTAATACAGAATTAGCTTGAATTGCCTCATCTATTTCTACTAAGCAAGAGAACTTAGTACCTTTGGAAATTTTAACAGAGCTAGATGTCAGTAATCAAACTCTTATACAATATATTCCCTTTTGTACACTAAATGGAGGGAGCTTGATGTATTTAACTAATATTTAAATTCTCACTGTTTAGGCCTAAAGACTGTCTTCGTTCTATTATGAGAAGAGTGAACCATAAAGACCCCCATGTTGCCATGCAAGCTTTAACTGTAAGTAGCTTTGTTTTAAGTAAGTATCACCACTTAATTGTCTTTCAGTATTGAACCCTTCTAATTTCTCACTTTATCCTTATAGCTTCTAGGAGCATGTGTATCAAACTGTGGCAAAATTTTTCACTTAGAAGTATGTTCAAGAGATTTTGCTAGTGAAGTAAGCAACGTATTAAATAAGGTAAGGAACACTGTGTATAGAAGTCAAGGAAGTCTTTCTTCGTGTGTTTTATCACTAAGTTCTTCCCATTCTAAAGTCCAAAGAACTTGTATGTTTGTGTGTGTGTGTTTTGTGTTCCTACATTATGAGTAAAAACCATGTTTCCTTGAAAAGACTACAAATCCACATAAATTTTCATCTTGATTCTTTTGCAAGCCACATTAAAATAGGTTTAGGGTCTTTCTATCTTATCTCGTAAGGAAACATAAAATCCTATATTATGAAATAATACCAATCTGCTTTAGACATTTTTTCGTACATTTTTATACCCACAAAGGTGTTTCCCCACATTTTGCCAGAATTTAAGGTCCTGTTGAATCTTCGTTTTATGTGAGCAAGGGCACACTACCTGCTGGCCGTCACCGGGTTTCTCTACTGTATTACTGTTGTGTTGGGCCAGGCCTATAGATGGAGTTTCCCCTAAGTTGTGGTAGAGAAGTTCTTACTAGGGACTGCCCCCAAGCCAAGACTGGGCTGGTTGTGATTCCAAACTAACCAACACTCGGTTTCGTGGCTCTCGGCCCATAGCACTTATTAGTGGATACCAAGGACTGCCGTGTTCTCATGGTGGCCATGCAGAAAAGAGCTGATCTCTCCAGAGCTGTCTATAGTGAAGGAGGCTGGGCTAGATGAGGACCATACTTGAAGAAATTGCTCAAGGCAAGGACTGGGGTCTGTGTGTTTACCCACATATTTGACCTTTAGTATTTACCCAAGAGTTTAAACAAGGCGTAGGCTTATCTTCACGTCTATAGAGGAAAACATGCAGCTGTTCTGGTCATACAGGCATCCAGGTGTTTATTTGCTTCTATCTGGACAAAGGAAGCAGGGGAGCTGGGAACTTTAATACTGCCGACTTAATTACATGCCAGAAAAAATTCAGTTCGTAATCCAAAGAGTCTAAAAATAGAATAGTAACGGTTTTTTCTGGTAAAAATTTTCAAATTCTGTAAGTGATTTTTTTTTCCTGGCTTAAATTTTTTGATATTGTAATAAAGAAAAGGGTTTTAATGTTAATAGAGGAATTCCTTGGACAATTTTGAAGTGTATGAGTGCTTCAGAATTTTAAGGAAAATTGTACAGAAATATGAAAGGAAATAATGTTATAGGTCTCAATCATGATTCCCTTTCCTATTTTCAGTGAATTATGTTTGTTTGTTTTTAACTAATGAATGAACATGTCTTGTAATGTCCTGAAAGTCCAGTAAAAGGAGTGACTGTAAGAAGACACTTTGCACGCCTGCAATCCAGCACTCTGGGAGGCAGAGGCAAGTGGATTGCTGAGAGTTCAAGGCCAGCCTGGTCTACAAAGCAAGTCCAGGATAACCAAGGCTACATAGAGAAACCTTGTCTCAAAAAACAGAAACAAAAAAGGACAGTTCGTAATCATACTTATTTTCTGTAATTTTAACTAAGATACAGAAAAAAAAGTTAATGTAGTACTATAAGAAACGGTTTTGAAAGAAACATTTGGAGAAAGGCCTTTAAATGCTTTTAGTTTTACCTCGGTGGTGGGCCCTTTTTGGAGTAAGGGAAGCTCCTGAGATGATCAGCGTGTAGTGTGCTTTAGGTAGACCCCAGCTAAGAGTCATGGGAAAATACGGCCATAAAACCAAAAAGAAACAAGGAAATCATGACATTTGCAGGCAAATGGGGGGACCTAGAAACGATCATCCTGAGTGAAGTATCTCAAAAGCAGAAAGACACACACGGTATATACTCACTTATATAGACCTATAAGATAGGATAAATATACTGAAATCTATACACCTAAAGAAGATAAGAAAGAGGACCTGGGGTAAGATGATCAATCCTCACTTAGAAAGACAAATGGGATGGACATTGGATTTAGGAGCAAACAAGTAACAGGACAGGAGCCTACTGCAGAGGGCCTCTGAACCAAACCTTCGGCAGAGTGCAGGGAATCATATGAAAGAAGGGGGAGTTAGTAAGACCTGGAGAGTATAGGAGCGGCACAAGGACCAAATATATCAGGGTACAGAGGTCTTTCATGAGACTGTTTCTCCAACCAAGGACCATGTATGGCTATAACCTAGAACCCCTGCCCGGATATAGCCCATGGTAGCTCAGTATCCAAGTGGGTTCTCTAGTAAGGGGAACAGGGACTGTTTCTGACATGAACTCAATGGAGAGCTCTTCGACACCACCCCCCACCCCGAGGGAGGAGCAGCCTTGCTAGGCCACAGAAGAGGACATTGCAGCCAATCCTGAAGAAACCTGATAAGCTAGGGTCAGATGGAAGGGGAGGAGGTCCTCCCCTATCAGTGGACTTGGAAAGGGACAGGGGAGAGATGAGGGAGGGAGGGATTGCGAGGGAATAAGGGAGGGGGCTACTGCTGGAATACAAAGTAAATAACCTGTGATTAATATAAAAAATTAAAAAACAAAACCGAAAAAAATGAATTAGGGAGAGAGGAACCATATGGTTTGTTCTCTCCTTGCAGCCTTTTTCTTTCTTTCTTTCTTTCTTTCTTTCTTTCTTTCTTTCTTTCTTTCTTTCTTTCTTTCTCTCTTTTTCTTTCTTTCTTTTCTTTCTCTGTCTCTCTTTCTTTTCTTGAGATAGGGTTTCTTTGTGTAGCCTTGGCTATCCTGGACTCACAGAGATCCACCTGCCTCTGCCTCCCTGAGTGCTGGGATCACAGGCACAGCTTTAAAAAAAATGTAAATAACACTGAAAAATAAGTATTTTTCTTTCTTGTGGTGGTGTAGTAAGCATATTGTAAAATACACTAAAAAGGTTTGTCATTCTGATCACCAGAATAAGTTATTACACCTTTAATGTTTTAGTTTTAAAGTGAGATAAAGGTAATAGTATCTTTCAATGTTTTTCATTTTATGAAAGTTAACATTCGTTGATTTATAGATGCTAACTGTATTTTTCTTATATATGTATAGTTTATTGCTGGAGAAAAGAAATACATCTACAACGTAGATGTATTTAATTTTACATTTAAAAGGACAATTGGTGATTTTAAAGGAGATGTTGTAACACTGTAGAATTTTTATATTTTAACTATCACAAAACTGGCCTTTATTATTATTTTTTTTTCTCCTATTTCTTAGGGTCATCCTAAAGTATGTGAAAAATTAAAAGCTCTGATGGTTGAATGGACAGATGAATTTAAAAATGATCCACAGCTTAGTCTGATATCAGCCATGATTAAGAACCTTAAAGAACAAGGTGTTACATTCCCAGCTATTGGCTCACAGGTACTTTGTAAAGTTGTGTGTTACAGTTTGTTTTTTTCTTCTTGAGTAGTATGTCTGTTCGAAATTTTCTCTGTTTTTATTTATAGTTAGCTTTTACTGCTATAAAGTGGTTTGCTAATAACATTTTATTTAGAGATTTAAAAAAAAAAGCCTTGCAGTAGAATACTTCTGTGCTACAGGCTCTCCTTCCCACCAGCTCTTCTTCAGAAAGGAATGGGTTTAACATTTTGTAACTCTTTAGTTTTACTATAACAGAATTGCATTGGATCAGGTAACAATGGACAGTCTTGTTAAATGCTCTTAATTCTGTTATTTTATCTACAAAGAATGATAGCTTAAAATTAGGGTATCTTTTTATTGAGAAATTTTTGAATACCCTTCTTTCAAGTGAGGAGATATGAGAAATTATTGGAAAAGGAAGCAAATGATAAGATTTTTTTTTAAAAAAATGAACTAATTAGAGCCTGAGTCGGCAATGCTTTCCCTTAAAAGATGTGGCTGGCTGCAGGGTTAGCTTTCCTTTTGCACACACAACTGTCTGTGTAGTGCGATGAATTTCTGATTTATGTCCTATAGGGAAAAAATCAAGGGCCATCTTTTATATGTCTTTTCTATTTTAAGTAGCCATCCTTAAGGGTTTTTAACTAACGTAGAGTGACTAAAGTACATAGTAATTTAGTGTATTTACTTTTCTTGCTATATGGATTAGACATATTCCAGCAAGTTATATGAAACTATGAATGAAACAGTCCCTTCTGTGAAGAGCTTACCTTCTGACCACTTTAAGGAATCATTAAATTGTATACTTTTGTCTGGAGCTATCCATATTTTCTTCCCAAGGCATTTTCATTTTACCTGAATGTTTTTTATATGTGAAGACCAAGAAAGATATCCAAGAGAGAAAGAAAGGTAGTAGATTTCTTTCTTTTTGCTTGGAAAAGAAATAGTTTTTTAAATAAAGCTTATGATGGTACATCTTAATATTCAATCATTATTAATAGCTAGATTTGGTAGTAATTTTGAAAATTTAAAATTAATGATTTTATGCAGAACAATCCAAGGTACTGTAATTCTTTGGCAACAGAAACAGTGACTATCAAAGAGTAGATGCACTAGAAAGAAATACAGAACAGACTTAGTAGAATTGCATTTTCTATACCTGTTTTAGAACTTGTTCTCAAAATGTGATTCATTGACCATCATGGTCAGGATCACCTGGAGGATTATCGGGACTATAACCTCTATGGTGAAGGTGCTGCTACACGCCTGTGGACTTACTCTTTCCATTTAAAAAGACCCCAGGTGCTTTCCACTGTGCACAGGAAGTCGGGAAGCTCTGCTCAGGGCACAGCCTTCAGTGCAGCTGTAAACACTTCTCACTCCATAGAAGGAACTGACCTCGTCAGGGAAGGAAACAGTAATGATGTGTTTGACATGGAGACTTCTTCATTAGTCCAGAATCTTAGATAGTTATGGGAACAACTTCAAGGCTCCCCTTATGTAACTCTCATATTACATGTGAAAGAACTGATTCTGAGAGTGACTGGAGGAGGGATACCACAAACTGGGTAATTTTTACACTCCCTGCTCTTGCCTGCTCTCTGATAGTATTCACTGGATGCACTTCTGTGTAGATCAGGCTTCATGGGGCAAGGAGTGTAATAGATGCTGGCAAGAACATTTATTGTTGAATGGTATAGAAATTATCTTATTCTTATTCTCTTGCTTACATTATTTCAGTAGAGAAAATGAAGATTTTCATGTAGGCACATGCAAAAAAACCATTTTTATTTTAATTATTATCTTTCAGCTAATTGCATAGAAAGTAAAATGAGGTAGAATTGTGATTGTGTTTTATTATTTCTGAAAAACTTGTCCTTTGCAATTGCAAAGGTGTGTTTAATGATGTAGGTTCAACTGCAGAGTCTCCTAGACTTTAAAGCTGCCTAGTTCCTAAGTCCTTGCTATAGTTTCAACAGACAAGACTTTTATCCCAGCAGATTTAGCAACAGTTTCTGAAAATACAGGGCTCCTCTAAACACATAGTTTCACTCAGAGACAAGAAAATGTTGTAAACATTCACCTGACTCCTGCTACAGAGTTTGGTTAGCACTTGATGTGGTAGGAGAAGAGCGGAACTGCCATGCTGACATAGCTAGTGATAAGCATCTTGGTTCCCTGATAGCCCTCGTGATAGGAACTGTGAGCACAGAGCTCAGGAACATAGTGCCTATTTGACTACCTTCTGCACTTGCCTCTCAGCCGTCAAGAGTTTCTTCAAAGACTGTAAAATATCGACTTATCTGTGTGTTCAGTTCAACAAATAATGAAAAAAAATCATACATGATAAAGGCTACAGTTAAAAAATTATATAAAGTCTGGGTCTCTGACCAAGTATGCTATAACTTGCAGACATGAATAGTAGTCACAACACAATTTAAGATTCTAACTAGGTATGGGTCAGAATTTATTAATTCTGTTTAAAGTTACATTTAAATGGCTGGGAACAGTGGCGCACATCTTTAATCCCGGCACTCAGGGAGGCAGAGGCAGGTAGATCTCTGTGAGTTAGAGTCCGCCTGGTCTATCTACAAAGGGAGTCCAGGGCAGCCAGGGCTACACAGAGAAACCTTGTCTCAAAAAACAAAAACAAAAAAAGGTATGTTTAGATGAACATACGGGACTAAAGAAAAACTACCTGGGCATATGCTAATGTATAATACAATACAATAAGTGACAAATCTACAGCTGTATTTTGTTGTCATGTTGACTCTTTGCCTTTCATACACTCACCATATATTTTATTGATTGTTTGTGATAGACACATTCCCTCAAGGAGCATATAGAAACTGAGATTTACTGCCTTTTGCTGTTTGCCAGCCTTTGTTCTGATTCACACACATTTGATTCGTATAATTCCACTTTTTTAATTGATTGCAATAATTTCTTTATTGAATTATAATTGAGTCAGTGTTATATCATTTGCTGTTTCATTTACTCCCCGCTTCAATATCTCTTGTTTTGTAGTTGTCATATGAATTACCTCTGTAACATTATGATAAACCCCTGGATATAAATTTCATACTTCTTCCTTAAACTTAGAATGAAGCTCCTGCCATCTCATTTTAGAATCTACACATGCCAGCCTAGGACCCTGAATATGTTGTAATGCACCCATGAGAATCAGGCACTTTATGTATCCTTGCTTTATAGGAAAGTTGAGGCATGAAGAGTATCATATGGCTAGAAAGTATAGTAAACGTGGAATTTGAATCTATGTTTGCCTGATTCTTAACTTTTATTTTTAGTCATCCATCTTATACTACCTTGTTCCAAATCATTTGTAACCAGAGGTTACAAAGCATACTTAGCCAAGGGTTTAGGTATGTTTCATTGATAAAGGGATATGTTAGCTACTAACTGACTGGCAAGTTGGAACTTGGTAGGGACAGAAAAAAAAAAAAAAGGTGATAGAGCACAGTGAACCAAGGAGAAACATAAATAGAAACAAATATGGGCCATAGGTATACAAGTTGTAGTGTGTAGGGTGCTCAATCTCAAGGACCACTATTAACTTCTGGTAGCTGGTAGACTGGTTGAAAACAAGACCAACAACAGATAGACTTGAAGAGAGGAAGAAGGAGAATGCCATGATGGGTTAGCCTGGAGAAGAAACCATATGGGGCCAGGAAGAAGGACTTTAATAATGGTGTAAAAAGGCCCAGGTGACAAATAAAAAACAAAAGAACCGGATACCAATGATGCTGGATCAAACCTGACAGGACTCATCCTTTCAGCATACTAAGATGCTGACACATGTGTTCCAGCATCCTGTATGTTCCAGCATTCTGCTTGTTACAGCTTCAACTGCTTCAGTTCTGTCCCTCATCAAAGTATGCTCCCAAGAGAGCTTCAAAGAAAGCTACTGATCTCATTTGGGCCAGCATTTCAGACTGCTCCAAACAGGACTTCTAAACATTCAAAGACTGGAATACAAATGTTAATGCTTGCTTAGTTAACTATTTTCCCTTTGTCCCAAAAATCAGCTAGAAGAAACCCATAAGAGCGATACCCCATTTCCTTTAAAGGGGTTGGGTAGGTTTTCGGTTATTTTCTGAAGCTATGAATGTTTACTGTCATTGGGAAATGGTTATAAGTTATTAATGGTCTTATTCAGAGAGGAAGATGAGGTTAGACTCAGGGATTTCTCTCTTTATCTTTCTTTCTAGATAAGGAGAAAAGGGGTTGAAAAGAAAGGGGAATACAGGGATAGATTATAGGAGTAATAAGACAAAAGGTAGATTATTGAATCTACCCAACTTAAGGCTTAATTTGTTGCTCTCAAATAAGGTTATTTTTAACTCATTGGTATAGGATTTTGTATATTGTTGCAAAAAGAAGTTTAATTTTGATACATTGGTATAGAATTTAAATTTAAGATTACCTTTGATAATACACACACATATAAATATGTGTTTTTTACTCTGGTATGAGATTTTGTACCCATACAACTCATTTACAAATACAAGGTTTACTTCCAATGCTTTTAAACTGCTATTACAAACTGTTTAGGATATTAGGTAATGCAAGTTAATTGTTAGTCAATTCGTGGTCATTGTCAGACACTAGTCTAATTTATCACAAAAATATACATCCTAGGTTTAACAAACATAATTCTATGGGTTATATAAAAAGCAAATAGATAAGTCTTCAGAAATCTCAGCCCTATAAAATACGGCATTTAAAAATTTTTTATTATTTTAAAGATATTTTTGACAATGAGACACGTCATCTTCTGGCAGCACCAAGCGTACCTCAAAGAAGATAATGACCATCAAAGGACCTCGATATGGAGAAGGCTTGGCAAACCAGCCACTCAGGCAAAAAAGAAAATGCCCTCGTTTCATGACAGACAGAATTCTACCTAAAATGGGCAGGTTCAAATGCAGGCCAACTTGATTACCAAACCCTGCCAAGACAGGGTAAACAAGTCCTAAATAGTTCCTGCTTCACATTTATGTCTGTCAAATGTACTGGATTAGAAGGCTGAAAGTGATGCTCCAACCTTAAAAGAGGTTTGGATGGCTGTTCAGGCAGCAAACTGTCTCTGTTAATTTTCTGTATTTTTGGAAGCTGCTAGCATATGCTTGCTATTTACTGAAGTAATCTTATTTCTTCTCAAGTCTCTGATGGGGTTGAAGACCAAATAGTCAATATTACATTGCTTAGTCATTTAGGAATTAAAAGATACATTAGGTCTAGATAGATGTTTTCAGCCTGATAGATAGAAACTATAAAAATAATGTAGGTAAAAAATCCTTCATAGATATATATATATTGTCTTAACTATTGATTTTTATTACTTGTTTTATTTATAAATAAATTTTTATAATTTTTATAACTTTCATAATTATTCTAACTGTAAAAAAATATGGCTTTTTTATTTAGACAGAAAGGGGGAATTGTTGGAGGTTTGTGTGATGCATGTTATTGGCCCTGAAGGTCTGGTTGCACCTATATTTGTTTTGTAAACCTGTCTAAGACATACCAGATTGGTTGACTAAACAGTCTATACCTGGGCAGGGCAGAATGGGGTAGGCATGGCTAAGGTTCTCGGATCATGGGAAACAGACATCTGAAAGAGATGAAGAAGAAGGACTCCATGATGGGTTAGCCTGGAAAAGAAACCGTGTAGGGCCGAGAGGAAGGATTCCAATAATGGCGTGAAGAGGCCCAGATGAAGAGTTAAAGCAAGTACTTACAAGATTATGGATGGAAGATAGGATGATTAAAGAGGATGGCATTGGATAGGGGCTGGGAGATGGAAGATGAGGTGATTCAGACAGTATAGGTTGAAATAACTGCCTGGCCTAAGGTAAGTAAGGCAATTACAAAATCTTAAAAAAAAAATAAAATACAAATAAAGGAAAATGAGCCTGGCAAAAATAGGCTGCATTGTGATCTACTTTCAGTGTGTGCACATCCCAAGAGACCATGATCATGAGGGTTAGAAGCTTCTAATTCTAGACATAAGAATTAGCACACATTTTTACCTGCACATTGTCTTGTTTGCAATATAATTGTAAGCATTAACACACTGCCAAAGTCACTTGTAATTTTAGTTTATAAAATGTGGTTTTAAGACTTTATTATTTATAAATATTAGTTCATATAGCTTACTTTCTGCTTTTGTACCTGAAAGGAAACAGTACATCACAACTAATGAATTTGTTTTAAAGATTTCCAAAAGTGTGTGGGGTTTTTGTTTGTTTGTTATTTTGTTTTTTACTCTGCTCACCCAACTCTTTGGTTCTGTAATTTTTCTAGAATTATAAAATCTTTTGTTTCTTTTCTGCCTTGCATATTGTTTTCCGTTTATTTTTGTATTAATCTGGGGAAATGTGGGTGGTGTATCCACCTATCTAGTTGCATTTTATTTTATTTTTAATTTATTATGTATACATGTTCTGTCTACA
Organism: Psammomys obesus; assembly: GCF_907164565.1. NCBI lineage: Eukaryota > Metazoa > Chordata > Mammalia > Rodentia > Muridae > Psammomys > Psammomys obesus. Next base: position 7,150,564 of record NW_026596149.1, on the reverse strand, counting down.
TGTACACCTGAACGCCAGAAGAGGGCACCAGATCTCACTATAGATGGTTGTGAGCCACCATGTGGGTGGTTCCTGGGGATTCAACTCAGGATCTAGAAGAACAAGCCACGCTCTTAACCTCTGAGCCATCTCTCCTTTCAAGTGGAAGGCCTTCCATATTGGGTATCATTCTTCTTGAAACATTTGTAGTAGGTGAATGAGAGGGTTCTTGCAACATTTTCGGTTAGACATACGTGTAGACAATTTGAGAATGACTCTTACACCTTGATTTTCTTTTTCTGTGTATATTAGGCTGCAGAACAAGCAAAAGCAAGCCCTGCTCTGGTAGCCAAGGACCCTGGCACTGTGGCTAACAAAAAGGAGGAAGAAGATTTAGCAAAAGGTGAGTTTCTAAGTCCTGGAAGGGAGGGAAGAAGATAGGTGTCTGACTGTATAACCTTTGTTAGCTATTTACAGATAAAGGAAATGGCTTCAGATGAAGTAGAGGTACTTTATTTTTTAAATTTGAAGTTTAAAAAATGTAACTTAATTAATGTCAAAATTTTTTAAATTTTTAAAAAATTTATTTACTTTACATCCGAATTGTATCCCCCTCCCTCACATCCTTCTAGTCCTCAGAAAGTGGGGGGGGGGGCTCCTTTTACCAACTGGCTACTGGTAAAAGATTTTCACCAACCCTACATCTGACAGGGCTAATAGCCAAAATATATAAAGAACTCAGATTAAATGCTAACAAGCCAAATAGTCCAATTAAAATTGGGGGACAGAGCTAAACAGAGAATTCTCAACAGTGGAATATCAAATGGCCAAGAAGCACTTAAAGAAATGTCCAACATCCTTAGCCATCAGGGAAATGCAAATCAAAACGACTCTGAGATTCCATCTTACACCTGTCAGAATGGCTAAGATCAAAAACTGGTGACAGCACATGCTGGCAAAGTTATGGAGAAAGGGGAACCCTCCTACAAACTTATGGAGTCATCGGGGAAGAACCCCGATGTTTACCTGTATGTTTAATGTAAAATGAATTGCTAGCCATAAAGCATTAAATTTGCAACTGCTTTTTGCTGGTGAGAGTGCAAACTGTACAGCCACTTTGGAAATCAGTCTGGCGCTTTCTCAGAAAATTGGGAACAGCTCTACCTCAAGACCCAGGTATACCACTCCTGGGCATAAACCAAAAAGTGTCGTAAATTTTTAAAAGGTTTTTTTTTATTATTCTTTCAGTAATGAGTGAATGTATATAACTGCTAGTGGTCTGCTACTGTAGAAGGGTATGCCATAATCTTCTGCTACACTCTAGAAAAGTAATACTTTCAATGTATTGTTGGCTATAGTATTGTTTAAAATCTTTAAATCTCACTGTTTTGCAGCTATTGAGTTGTCTCTCAAGGAGCAAAGGCAGCAGTCAACTACCCTTTCCACTTTGTATCCAAGCACATCTAATCTTTTAACTAACCACCAACATGAAGGCAGAAAAGTACGTGCTGTTTATGACTTTGAAGCTGCTGAGGATAATGAGCTTACCTTTAAAGCTGGAGAGATTATTACAGTCCTTGATGATAGGTAATGGTTAATTATACATTGAACACTTTTATAAAAATATATTCTATAATACCTTTGTTTTAATATTATTTCATTGAATGTAATTACCACACATAATCAAAATGTTGGCTAGATGTTTTAAATGATGGTTAATCTGCTTTCCTCATACTATATAGACTAATTTTGTAGTATAATTGTCCCCTAATTTATGTTACAATAAATAATTTTAGTTTACTTTTTATTCCATTCAGTAATTTAAATTCTTAAATCTTTTAAAAGGTTAAAGTTTTAGAAAATACAGTGGACTGATTTGAAGGAAGTTGATGATCTATTGATAGTATTTATATAAAACTACATGTCCATGTAAAAACATAATCATTTTATGCTTATGGAGTCATAGGTGAAGAGCTACACACCATTAATTTTTAAAAGTTTACCCATATGTTTGATGTAAAATGAATTGTTGGCCATAAAGTATTAAAATTTGCAAGTGCTTTTTAAAAATGAATTCAAATTGGTAAAGGTTTTTTCTGCAGACTTTAAAAAATTGCTTTAGTTTTTTTGTGTTGTCAAACAGACTTTTAAACAACAGAAATTTATTTTTCTTAGTTTAGAGACTGAAAAGTTCATGATCTGTCAGATTTGGCACGTGGTGAGGGCCGTTTCTGTTTCTGGTGTCAGGTGTGGCAGAAGGTGCAGAGAAGCAGTCAGGGGTCTTTTATAAGGTTATCAAGCCCATTCAGGAAATTTCTGCTGCCCTGAGTTAATCATTTTCCAAAGGCCCCTTATGATACTGACAAGATTTCAGCATGTGAATTTAGGAAGACCATTCAGACTGTAGCATTTATATTTTGATCTTTTCATGAAGAAGCCAAAATGAAGTAGAATTTGAGCTGGTTAGTTAGAATTGCATCTTGGTCCTTCGTTCTTTGGAAAAAGTGTTTATTAAGCACTTGCTGGCTTTCTGCCCAGTGGGCCCTGGGGAAAGTTCTGTTTGGAATTTGTACTACAGGTGGCGCCATCTTCTGTATGCGTCAAATTGGGAGGAGAAAATGGGCCTTGTTAGTGTGTGCATGAGGGAGTGGTGGTGAAGGGGGGCAGACATGTTCGAGTACTGCTTACCTCTTACTAGAAAGAGCTCTTATTTGGTTTTCAGCCTAAGGGCCTCTTTTGGGGGGGAAGATTTCATAGCTTTTTTTTCTTTAGTTGAGAATGATGCAATTTTTTCTTAGTTTTTGAAAGATAAATGCATCTGATCCATACTACTTACAACACTATGAAGGAAGTAAACAATTTTCAACATTTGTTATCTAAAAGTTAGTAATGCCCTGTTTGACTTACTCTGTTAACCAAAGACAAATTTGAAATGAGAAAAGAAGATAATGTCCATGGCATTAAAGGCTCAGAAAGAGTATTTGATTTTGAGAAAATTAAAACTCATGGGTGAAAAGTGCTTAAAGTGCTTATTAGCAAGGAACTCAGTACTGACATATGAAGGTTTACATACAAATGTTACGTTTTTGATTTGACAAACTGAAACCTGTTTCAGGTCCTTAGTTATGAGAACAGCAACAAAATGTGAGACAATTAAAAACCAGCATTTGAGAGTTTGCTTTATATTTAAGATAAATGCAAGACTGTAATAATATCAGTGAAGCCCGGAGATTCTAATCACTACACTGTTCATAGGCTTCTCAGAGGACTTACCTTCTGAGGGAAAGAACTGTACATAAAAGCTTCTGTTGGTAGGGTTCATTCACTGTTTGTGAAGATAGGTGCTATCTCCTTTATTGGGTAGTTTCAGGAGTTATCTGGTGTTAAGGTAAGTCAAATACTGTGAAAGATGAAGTCTTACTTCTTGCAGTAAAGCATTCCTTTTTTGTTTGTCACAGTGATCCCAACTGGTGGAAAGGTGAAACCCATCAAGGCATGGGGCTTTTTCCTTCTAATTTTGTGACTGCAGATCTAACTGCTGAACCAGAAATGAGTGAGTACTTTTCAGTCGGTTGATGGATGATAGATAATCCATAATATTCTTGATGAAAGTTGAGTAAGCTCAACTTTATAGGCAAATGACTTAAGTGTTTTTTGCGACTAGGTATTCTTAACAGTGAAATTCCAAGCTGCACATAGAGTTGCATGCTTGTAATCCCAACACTATGGCCAAATGAAGGCCACCTTGACCTACATAATGACACCTTGTCTCTAAAAGCAAATAAATAAAATGAAAATTCTTATCAGAAATAATCTAAGAAGTACAAATGTATGTCTTCCAGTAACACACACACATCTGTATACGTACCATAAAAGGCCCAGATACATGAAGAATTATTCATATATACTATCAAGTTTTCTCTTATCAGCTGATAAAGTGTGGCAGATGCAATGCAATTTCATAGATTCTGCTTGCTTTCTAAAGGTGGGCCAGTTTTCTGGTGTCTTGTCCTAGATTTGACAGTAGCAACCCCTAAACCACAAATGGCTGGCTATCCGATTCTGGCATATTTGCAGAAGACAGGTGAAATTTTAATAACCAGTCACATAAAGACTTTTTTGCTTGAGTTAAAATCCTTGCTAAATTAAAAAACAAGATAACAACAGAAACAAGTAAGGTCATGGAAGAAAATCACTATTAGTGGCAACTGAAATAGAAGTAGGAGACAGCACTGCTAGGGCCCTTTCAGAATACTATTCCCTTGTCTATAGACAGCCATGCTGTATTGAAACTTGATGTTGAATTAATAATAATCACAGAATAGGTAAGTCAAAATTTTCTGCTCCCCCGCTTATTTTTTTGAGACAGGGTAGCCTCGACCAGGCAGACCTCGAACTTACATAAATCTACCTGCCTCTGCTTCCCCTAGTGTTGGGATTACAGGCATGCACCACTACACCCGGCTCTCTGCTTCTTAAAGAAAGCAGTCTTTCAGAGGACATCTGTGGAAGGCTCTTGTCCTGTTCCCTCTCTTCAACCTCTTCTGGTGTCTATTCTATTTGCCCTTTGAAATGAGAATTAAGCATCCTCAGTAGGGTCTTCCTTGTTATTTAGCTCCTTTAGGTCTGTTTTATAAGTGAGTATATACCATGCATGTCTTTCTGGTTTTGGGTTACCTCACTTTGGATGATCTTTTTTAGTTCCAGCCATTTGCCTACAATTTTCTTGATTTCCTTATTTTTGATAGCTGAGTAGTATTCCATTGTACAAATGTACTATGATTTCTGTATCCATTCTTCACTTGAAGAACATCTAGGTTGTTTCCAGATTCTTGCTATTATGAATAAAGCTGCTATGAACATAGTTGAGCAAATGTTCTTATTGTATGGTAGAGCATCTTTTGGATGTATGCCCAGGAGTGGTATAGCTGGATCTTGAGGTAGCACTATTCCCAATTGTCTCAGAAAGCACCAGATTGATTTCCAAAGTGGTTGTACAAGTTTACATTCCCACCAGCAATGGAGGAGTGTTCCCCTTTCTCCACATCCTCGTCAGTATGTGTTGTCACTTGAGGTTTTTATCTTAGCCATTCTGATGGTTGTAAGATCACTATAAATGTCCCCTGAAAGACTCCACCAAGCAGGGGATCGAAGCAGATGTTAAGATTCACAGCCATATTTTGGGCAGAGCATAAGCAGTCATAGAAAAGAGTGCAGGAATAGAAGGACCCAGAGAGGACAGGAGTGCTGTAATAAGACCAGCAGAGCCAACAAATGTGGGCTCAGGGGATCCTGTGGAAACTGCACCAACCAAGGATCATACATGGAGAGGACCCAGTTCCCCTACTCAGAACTAGCCAATAGGCAGCTCAGTCTTAGTGTAAGTTCCCTAGTAAGGGGAGCTCTGACATGGACTCTGTTGCCTGCTCTTTGATCACTTCCTCCTGGTAGGGGTCCCTTGCCAGGCCACAGAGGAAGAGGATGCAGGCAGTCCTAATGAGACTTGCTAGGCTGGGGTCAGATGGTAAGGGAGGAGGGCTCTCGCTAATGTAGGGGGCAAGAGGAAGAGAGTATGGGACTGGGAGGAGATAAAGGAAGGGTCTACAATAGGGATGTAAAAGTGAATATAATATAAAAATAAATTTAAATTAAAAAAAAAGAAATGTGTTTGATATGAGACTTGTGCTAGTAAGGTTCAAAGTCTTAACCACACTATACACTGTATAAATATTTCTAGAGTATATGACTTGGATATGTATGTTAACGATGAAGAAAAGCTTCTAACAGCAAGTCAGAAATTACAGATCTTTAACAAAATGGTCTTCTCTTGTAGCTACTGAGTTATATCACTTTTGTAGAGTCAGATCTTTTAATGCATTTCTCCATTGTTGGAACTAAAAGTCATTGGAACTCAAAACTGCATAAACAAGTACTCGAGAGATGGCTCCACTGAGTATGGCCATATGCTATATCTTCACAGGGCCCAAGTTTGTTTCACAGCCCCCACGTTAGTCATTTACAACTGCCTATAACTGTAGGTCCAGGGGATCCAGTGTGCCTGCCCTTCTAGACGACCTGCGCTTACATGTACATACTCTGATACACAGACACACAGACACACACACACACACATCTACATATATATACATATATATTTAAAAGTCTATATAAGCCTATTTTGAATGGCTTGCGTGGGTCATCTTTTTAACAATCTGGTCTGCTGGAGGTGTTTGATGTGTTTTAGGCTTTTTTTATATCAGCTGTTGGCAAACTTAGAAATTCTTTGGACTTTTGTTCAAGATGAGAACCTTGATCTCATGTCTGTTTTTTTATATGACAATGCAGATTTACTGTGAGTTTTTTGATTCTTGAATGTTTCACTCTGGGCACCAGTATCAGAGAAACTTACATAATGCAGTAATAGTCCTCAGATTTAGAAAACTGCTAGCAGAATTCCTGTACATCATTCTTTTACTGGAACTAGAAGTCAGTTTCACTTGGCCTGTCACAGATACAAGTGCCTCACTTTCAGTATTTTATTTTGGAGACAGATATTGTGAAAATATGCCATTGTATATGTGACTAGCATATTTTGCATATCATACACATTTAATATCAGTTCCTATGAGACGAGGGACTGCAGTTATCAATTCTGTGAAGTCTGCCCTGTGTTTTCTTTGGGGTAATAGCCAATGAATGCAGAGCTGTCCCAGCCTTCTACTTGTTAATAGTGCAAGATAGTAAGCAGAATGTTTTTAGCAGATGTCTCTTTTCCCAGTAGGAAGATGAATCAGCCAAAACTTTTGGTTTTTTCATATATAGAATGTTGCTTTTTGATGATTTGAGTGAAATAAATGTTACTTACATTTGCAATTAAACAGACAGTAGTCGAAGCCCATAACACATAACAATAACAGCTTTTCAAAGTCACAAGCCAGATCCCAGTAGTTGGGCTAAAAGACAAGGTGAACCGACAGTCTTATCCAGCCATTCCAACTGTTAGTTTTTCTTTTGTGCAAGAGATTTTAATCTTTCTTTAAAACAGGCATACCATACAGGAATGTTTTAGAAACTCACCTAGGCAAATTTAATATTTCTTCAACCACATTGAGTTGTGTAATGAACATTATTTCCATCTGTAGGTCCTCCTACTGTAACATCTCCCTGTTTCCATCCTTATTTCAACATTTTCATGTCTAATTGACCTCATTGATGCCAGGACCAAAAATCCAGGAAACATGATCCTTCTCTAGAACTGTCTGGGATTTTTGTGTTATTTGGAGATTGCCATATTAATAACAGCACTACATTTTTAGTTGCATTAAGTAGTTTTCAAAGATTGCTTTAGTGAGCGAGAGAAATCTGTGCTCACGGCCAGTTGTTTGCTAATGTTCCTGGTCACATTTCACTTTTAAGTACAATGCAATCAGAAAGCGAGGCTCATGTGCTGGCCAGTGCAGATTCCTGCTGGGGTCAAGTACACTCTTTTTTTCTGAGCCTTGATGCTGCTCTCTGGCTAGAAAGCCCAGTGCCATTGCAGAAGGACATGCGTGATTTTTCAGTTTATTGTGTTTTAACATGATGTTTTTATCAACAATTTTTCTTTTGAATTCTCTAGTCGTTTAAAAAGAATTCTTTTAAGTTACAGAATTTACTTATGTTGGTGTAAGCTTTCAATTCTGAAGTAGGTGAATTTTATTTCAGAAGCATAACTTAGTTTTAATGAGATCGCTTATAGGAAACATTTTTGCAAGAGAAAATTAGGAAATCTAGATAGCTTTATAAAGATCTTTCATTTTCTAAAATGTCTTCAGTTTAGTTGTTCCTTATTGAGTCTTTAAAGTCCACATTCTCTGCTAGTACTTAGATTTTTTTTTAGATCTATTTAAAGGAAAATAAAATTTTTATGTATTTCAGTAAAAACAGAGAAGAAGACAGTACAATTCAGTGATGATGTTCAGATAGAAACAATAGAGCCAGAACCAGAACCAGCCTTTATTGATGAGGTGAGTGATTTCCTTGTTGATCACTATTGGACCTTGGATGAAAGCTGGATTGCTTTTTTTTCTTGTTCTGAAAATATTAACAATGTAGACAAAGCATGGATTTTTTTTACAATATATGTGTATTTTAATTCTTTGATTTCATTTTTACCTTACTAAGATTTTGTCATTTATCGTGCTAAAGGTTGAGGATATAGCTCAATATTTGAGCATTTTCGTAGCATGTATCAGACTCTGAATTAACCTCCAGTGCTATAGAGGAAGAGGGAGTAGTAAGATAAGGATGAATGTGAATTCCTGTCTAGTATTTTATAGAGTGGATTTATATTCATGCATTTAAGTATTGGGCACTTAGTTTCCAATTTTAGTTGCTATCACAAACAGTACTATAGTGAGAGTTTTTTGTTTTGTCTTGTTTTTAACATTTAGTTTGTTTTTCTTAGCTATCCAGGAAACTTCCAAACTAAAAGATCTGTGTGTTTTTCATGTTAATAAGTACTGTGAAATTGTTGAACAGAAGGGAGATTTTACAGTTTTGTAGGTGGTCTGGGAGAATACCCGCTTTTTCATATACCCAACAGGCATGAAAATTGCTTAGCATTACAGAGAATAGTAGACTTATTAATGGTCTGTTGAAAGAATAAAACAAATTTTCTGGTTTCCAAAGTGAAGCTGTTATTAAATTACTATTCCATAAACCAATTCAATGAAATGAGTTGTGCTCCTTGCTTGGATTGAACACATTTGATTGGGATACGTTTACGTTAATTTTATGTGAAATATGTCCATATGTCATTGTTACATCTGTTACATCTGTGATTGTTTTTAGTGGTTATGTTTGAAAATGAACATAGTAGCAACTGTATCAGTATTCTTTTGGAGTCAGGTTGGTGGGTTGTTTGCCTTATAGCTGGAGATTAGCCTAGGGCCTTCTGCTTACGAGGCCAGCACTCTACAACTGGGCTGTCTCCAACCCAACCTTGGCATCTCTGGAATTATATTACGTTAATATGCTATAGGCTGCATATAAATCTCTGCTATTACTACATATGAAGAAAATATTAAAATGATTTTATATCTTCAACCACATTTACAACTATGTATTTTTTATATGTCTGGGTGTTTTTTGATTGCATGTAAATCTGCACCATGTGCATATTTAGTACTTGTGGAAGCTAGAAGAGGGCCTCTGTCTCCTTAGAACTGGAATTACAGAGAGTTGTGAGCTGCCACACGAGTGCTGGGATTTGGACCCTGGTTCTGTGAAAGAGTAGCCATTCTTTACTGCTAAGCCATCTTTCCAGCCCCTACACTTCTACTTTTGTAGTCAGACCTATTAATAGTATTGTTTTGAATACCACAATCAGTATTATATTGAATTAATAAAGGGTTAAATTTACTATACTAAAAGTAAAAGTATTAAATGATAGAATTAGCAAGCCATACAGGCCAAATTTGAAACACGATTACATTCTTTTTCATATTTTCTGGCTGCATTGTGTTGAAGTTACCAAGGAGATCATAAAATCCTGTGCTTACTTTCTGGCTCCTGGTATAGATCAGTGTAGGACACTCCATTCCGGCACCCTGTTTTTGTGTAATAATTCCTGAAGTTGGTATGCTTGAGAATACTTCCTGTCATCATTTTCTTTATCTTCTCTTTTACAGTTTCTTTCTTCATTATATAGATCAAAGCCTTATCCTGGCACATACTGTGCCTAACTGTGGTGCATTGATTTCTAGAGGCAGTTCCAAGTATTGGTGGTTTTAATGATTAGTAGCACAATTCAAATAGTTTTATGCATTTTGCAATAATAAACAACACAGCGAATTGCTAGCTAGTAGATTATGAAATATAATTTAAATTTGTATTTTACTTCATGTGTGTGAGTATTTTGTCTGTGTACCATGTCCATATCTGGTGTCTACAGAGGCCAGAGAGGGCATTGGGTTTCCCTGGAACTGGAATAACAGAGGGTTGCAAGCTGCCATCTGGGTGATGGGAATTCTCTGGAAGATCTATCAGTGTTCTCAACTGCCGAGTCATCTCTTCAGCCCCTAAAAATAATTTTTAGTGATAAACCACTTGTGATTCCTGTTATAACACTCAGAAGCTATGGAAATAATTCAGAGGTATTGCTCTCAAAACTTGAAACATATAAATAAGGTTTCTTACCAGTTTCACATATCGACATAAAATAGGCATATGAATGACCTTGAATCTTGACTCATTTCATCCTTTTAAATCTGAACTTTGTTACTTCAACCCATTTTATATTATATACTGATGAATTTAAACTTAGAATATTGCCAAATTATATACACATTTTTATTGCAAATATGTTTGACATAGTCTTCTAGAAGACTTTAAAGTGCATTTAGATAAAATATTGTAGGAGATAATGAGCAGAATTGTAATGAGGTTAAGTTTGGAATTACTGATTTTAAAAAACAATTGTTTGGTTTTGTTGTCCTGGAGATGGAACCCAGCATCTTGCACATGCCAGGCAAGTCATTATCTGGTGAACCACTTCTCCAGCCTGGTTTAAATGGTAGTGGTACTACTTTCTCTTTGAGAGAAGCAAGAGTGTGGGAGAGTGCTAAGAACTAAGGAGTCCCACCAGGTCAGGGAACATTCTACTTGGCCAGATTGCTTTACAGAAGGAAACGTATGAGCACTCAGCTGTGGCCCACATAGAAACCATGTTGTGTTAGCAGGAGGCAAATGTTTCTATTATCTTTTTTAATGTCTTAAAATGAACATGAATCTTGTACCTGAAAGAATATCCATTTTAAAATCCAGAATCGATTTGCCTTGACAGGAGTTTTCCTCTGCTTCTAATCTAGCAATTAATTCATCTTTCAAGAAATCTTTTATGTACCAGTTTTACTCAGAAATTGTAGTCTTTAAATTATTAGCTCTGTGTGCCTATGTGTGGTAGCGTTAGTACCTAAAAAATATGCACGAGAAAAGTTTGTAATAATTTTTAAAGAATTTGGTAAATGAAAAACTATATCTTGTATAATACATGGGTATTTTTATGCAATTGCCTTTTTTAGTTCCTTCAGTTCTAAGTTTTAAAGAATTTTGAAATAGACTTAAGTAAATGGATATTACTTATCCATCATTTCCCAAAAAAAAAAAGATTAAACTACAATTTCTTCTTTTATGACAAACTGAAATCTTGATGGAAAGAGAACAGAGTAAATCCTTAGAGCCCCACTTAGAAGAACAGCTGTGAAAGGCCTGGGCTCTGCATGTGGAACAGCTGTCATACTCACTGCCAGCAAGAAGTAATGACTGAACTGTTAGTCATAGCACGTTGTCTTGGGAAGGATGTTCCAACTGTTGTGTGGCTAAGCTACAGCTGCTCCAAAACAAAGTGGAATTCTTGAATGTGTTATAAGAGATTGTAAGTTTAAATGGATGGTCCTGTTCTGATTTGAACATTTTGAAAAATACCTAATAGTGTGCAAGGATCTGATTTCTCATGGTGCTAAAGGGAAAACATGTAAGATGCTAAAAAACATGAAGGTAGAATTAACCATCTTAACTGAATTGTAAAAGTCATCTTTCCATGATTGAGTTATCAAAGTGAGAACATAATGTTTCACAGAGAGTGGTTGCTTTTGACATTAACTGTTTTAATTTCTGTAGGATAAAATGGACCAGTTGTTACAGATGTTGCAAAGTACAGACCCCAGTGATAATCAACCAGACTTACCAGAGCTGCTTCATCTTGAAGGTAACCTCAGTTTTTGCAAACTGCAAGCAGTTTTTAAGTTTTTGCTGCCTTGCAAGCAAAGAATAATCAGAGATCTTTCTAACTAACGACTCTAAGATGAGTTTTGAGAGTAATCTTAGAAATGGAACATTAAACATTCTGTGCCAGTCTCTCCTTTCATGTGCTGTTTAAATCTTGAGTAGAAGTTGAAGTCACAGAGCTTACTGTACGAATTATTTTATTTAGCATCTTAAAGTCTTGTAAGTGAAAAAGTATATATATTGAAATCAGTACTTTAAATTGTCACCATTATACTTTATGAAAATCAATTCTAGGTTCTGTTGACAAAGTATAATTGACATTTTTATTACTTCACATTAAACTTTTTTCTTTAATTCTATAAATATTTTTCAAAAGTTTACTTTCTTTTGTTATGTTTCTTATTTCTTCAAACACTGTCCTCTTAGCGATGTGTCATCAGATGGGACCTCTCATTGATGAAAAGCTGGAAGATATTGATAGGTAAAGAACTTTAACTGTATTTAAGTTGTGTAACTTTGTCTCTGAAACCATTTCAATAAATTACCTTTCTGAAAAGGTATTCAGGCTGCAGAGATGGCTCAGATGTAAAGAGCTTGCCACACAACTGCAGGGATCTGAGTTTGGATCCTCAAAGCCTGCATGAAAAGCAGGGCATGGTGATGCGTGCCTAAGCTCAGCCATGATGGCAGAAGGTGGGGAGAGAGGAAGAGGCCTGGTGCAGATAGACAGATCACTGAGGTCCAGTGCACAGCCAGCCAAGATTTGATGTGCGTCAGGATCTGTCAGAGATCCTGTCTTAACACTAAAGGAAGATGCCACAGAGAGAAGATACACCCCTCCCCCGAGTGTCTCAGGCTCCTATGTGCACATGAGGCTGTCACATGTACAACACACACACAGACGGCATTTCAAGGAGCCATCCTTCAGTCTCCGTTTTCACCTTGCCATGAATGAGGATTTAGACTCACTTGCCCTTTCTTTGAAAGCAAGGCTCCCATAGGCCTTCACTGCCGTTCTCTTTTTTATATAATTGTGCTTAATAAGCCTAAAGGGCTGGCCATCAGTTGATAAAAGAGAAATCTAGGCAGTTCCAGGACAGTCAAGTACTCCAGCATGGGTTCCTAACCTGGAAACATTTTTTGTTACCTGGGGCCAAAGGAAAAAGTCTTTTTGTCCCAAGTCAATTGATTACATTTTGCTATTTTGATGAGTCATAATTTAGAGTGTCTTATTTAGCAATCAAATTATTGTGTAATATTGCAGAAAACATTCAGAACTCTCAGAACTAAATGTGAAGGTGATGGAAGCCCTTTCATTGTATACGAAGTTAATGAATGAAGATCCAATGTATTCTATGTATGCAAAGTTACAGAACCAGCAGTATTATGTGCAGTCATCTGGTGTTTCTGGTTCCCAGGTATGTTTTGTAAAGCTCAGGGCTGTTGTGCGAATTTTTAATGTACTTGAGATTCTTTGAAATGTCTGCGTTTTTTGCAAAATGCATGCATATGTATGTGTATCCTTGTGAATATATACCACATGTGTGCGGTTGCCAGAAGAGGGTGTTGGTGCCCTAGGAACTTTTAGCAGTACTTTTAGCCACCAAGTCATCTCTCTAGCCCAAAATCTGTAATTTCTTCAGCATAATGTTTACAATGAAAAAATTCACAGAATTTTTAAAATTCATAAATATATTAGATAATATGCTGAGTATATCAGTATATCAAGTATATGGTAGATATATATATACTATATATAAATAATATATATATATACATGCATACATATATTTAATTTTCTTGTTGTACAGGAATAAGTAGCAAAATTTTCCACTAAATAGTTTTTTCCTACTCCTTATTCTTTAAATACGGGTATTTTGACCCTACCCTAGGCCAACGTCTTTAAAATTTGGGTTCATATTACAAGGTTTCATATGTAATAAAAACTTAAGGTTAAGTTTTTCTATCTTTTCAAATAAAATTGCTAATTCCGCATTCTTCTGAGAGTCTCCAGTTCTGATGTGAATTTGTCATATTTAATGAAATAGAAAGTGACTGGTTTCTTGATGATTGTGCTGGTTGTTTTAGCACATGAGAACAATCTTACTATAAAGACAGTAAAATGTCTTTTTAAAAATATAAACAGACTTTCACAATAAAAAAAATTAAGGTGGAATATTTAAGACTTCAGTGATCCATGGTGGCTTCTGCTGGTAGGTTAATTGCTGGAGAGGTTGGTGAGCATTTGGAAGTGCCTGTAATCCCAAAATTCAGGAGAAAGCTGAGGCAGGAGGCTTGCTTCACGTTTAAGGCCAGCTTGGACCACATAGGCTATACCAAGCCAGTCTTGTGTTGCAACTTCCTTCAGAGAAAAATGGACTTCTTTTTTTTTTTTTAATTTAAATTCAACAACAAAAAGAACAACTTTTGGATATAGGAATTGGTGAAGAAATCCAGCCTGCTGCTTGTTTTTGTCAAAGTCAAAACAAACAAACAAAAAAAAACCAAAGCCACTCTGTTTGGCTCACAGACACCACATTTGTTTCAGCTATGTCTGTGGCTGCATTCTAAACCTATAAAATTGAGTACTTACAGTAGACTCTCTAGACCTTATAAGAAAATTTGCTTACCCTGCCTTAGCAAGTTAATATGTTCTCCATTCATTAAGTTGCAGTTTGGAAATGTGAATTGTAACTACAGTTCAGATCTATAAAACAATGGATTCAAGTATACTTCCAAAGTGTATATATATGAATACATATATACACACACACACATATGTCTGTGTTTTGTAAAATGCATGCATATGTGCATATATGTTAATAACATATATGAATTGAAAATAACATTTTTATTTTTTTCATATAATATATTTTGATCTTGGTTTCTCCTCCCATAACTCATCCCAGATCTTTCTTACCCCCACGCTCCAACTTCAACTTCCAAGCTCCCTCAAATAAACAGGCAACCAAAAAACTGAACAAACCAGAATTTAAAAAAAATAAAAACTTTTTAAAAGAGCTACATGGAAAGTATGTCATACATTTAATATAGAAGTTATATTAATATGAAATGTATTTCTTTAGTGCTTTTATATGAAAGCAAAATCTGTTCATGTAAGACTTAAAAATAAAAACTTGGACTAGGAAGAAAGCTCAGTGGGTGAAGTGCTTGCCAGACTGCATTTTGGATTCCCAGCTCTCTGAATGCCAACTGGGTGTGTCACTCGCTGTAATCCCAGCACATGGAAATACAGAAGGGATCCCCAGAGCCATCTGCCCTGCTATAGTAGCCAAATAGTTGAGCTTTGGGTTCAGAGACCACAGCCCAATAGATGAGGTGGGAATTATCTAGAAAGACACCTGATACCACCCTTTGGCCAGCATGCTCCCACATACTCATGTATGCGTACACATTCATGCAAACACACAAGTACTTTTACAGTGATTAAAAATCATCAGTCTACTAAAAAATGCTTTTTATAAAATTCCAATTGATAGAAATAACATTTAAAAGAAGTTCTGAAGGAGCAAAGCATGCTGTTTTGTAACTAAATGCTTCTGCTGAGTACGTTTGGCATACGCTTTAAAGTTGTATAATGGAATGTTTTCTTATCGCATCTTATAGGTATATGCAGGACCTGCTCAAAGTGGTACCTACCTGGTAGCAGGGAGTGCACAGATGAGCCATCTCCAGAGCTACAGTCTTCCTCCTGAGCAGCTGTCTTCCATCAGCCAAGGAGCAATTCCGCCGTCTGCAAATGCAGCTCTTCCTAGTCAGCAGACCCAGGCTTCTTACCCGAAGTAATTTGATTATTATTGATGGTTGTTTGGGGCTAATGTTAAAATTCTTTAATTGGTTGCAGTGATCTGTAAGCACAAACCTGGATAAGAAAAACTGGAGGTAGGCATTGCTGTTCAGACCATCCTGTCTGTGTGTGGGGTGGGTTTTGTAAGAATGCAGGCTGATTCTTTCCCTGGAAGCAGGTAAGGGTAGGCTTTAGGAGCTCACCAGCACAGTGTTCTAGGTTGCACATGCACTTCCCTTTATGTTACACTACTTATCCCAGTCCCCAGCTTCACTGTAAAGAAATTGCTTTTTTGTCTGTGTCTGCCCCAAAGCCTTCCATGTTCTTCACAGTGTTGGGGATAAAACCTTGAACCTTAATATGTAGGCAAATGCTCTGTAACCAGTTTTTATCACACCTCTCACTAATTTTTAAAACATCTGTTTAAGAGACAAAATAATTGATAAATAGATTGATAAGCTATGGTGGCTTCATCCTTATAATCTTCTCCGAACACTGTCGCCACGATAGGTGGCATTTGGACGTTACATGAATGCCACCTCCTGAGTGCCTTCCAAATGTCCTGGGGACAGATACCTGAAAAGCTCTTCATTCTAAAAGAGTAAAACTGTATGCGAAGGAACAAGAAGTGGCCTCCTGTACATTCTCTTATTGGTTCTCCAGTACAAAGTTATTAGTCCTGAAAACATGTACGAATATAACACAAACAGATTCAGCAGATTGTATTTATGTTTTTGTGCGCGTGCTCACAGACACACACACACACACACACATATGTATATGTATGTAACAGTAAAAGAAGCTATCAGCTTGAGAGTAGGGGTCATGGGAGGGGCTGGAGGGAGGAAAAAAGGAAATTGATGTAGTTCTGTATTAATTAAAATGTATAAATTTTTCTGAAAAAAGAGTCTCCTAGATGTATGCTGAAGAGGGCTAGACAAACTTGCTTGTGCATCAGTGAAAATCCTGATGGCCTTGACTTATAGTTGGAAAGCACAGTGAAGTATACAGCCACTCCTGACTCAGCTGCAGGCCTTGCTTCTTTCTTCCATTTTCTTTTTTTTAATCCTATTTGCACTATTTGCTTTTTTATTTAATCTATTTGCTCTGCTAGCTGTTGCCTTATTTCTTCTTCTAAGCACACATTTGTTTTTATGCATGTATAAATATATATCAATTCTCAGAGTCTTTATAAGATCCTTCAAGGAACTGAAAAACAGTAACTTACCTCTATCTTAAGCTAGTATTTAAAATTTGTCATCATTAACACTTTAACATTTAAGTATTACTCACCGAGTTCTTGGTATAAAATTGAGTCCTTCATAGATGGCTGCAAAAAGGTAAAAGAAACTCTAGCTCTTACAGTGACTTTAGTTTTATAGGAGTATACACATAAAAAGGCATCCACCAAAGGAAACAGTGACAGATGCATGTTTGTGATCTGATGGCAAGCAGGAGCAATAGATAAGACAAAATTGTCCTAGAGAAAATGAAGCCAAGCTGATAACCAGATAACAGTTAGGAGCCAAGCCAAGAAGGCCAAACATTTGAAGGACATGCCCTATAGAGAGCACCTGTAAAATGCACAGGTGTCTTTTGAGGTGACATTAATTTGTCACTGCTTGTAAGGTCGGGCACAGATGTAAGTCTCAACAGGTACAGGTGGGTTAATATGGTTGTAGTTGAGCTGTATGTGATGCCCTTGTGACTATGTACTGTTAGGGCGGTAGATGATCAGCTAGTGCACTTAAAACTGTTCTGTCAAGATGCCGGTGATATCCATATTGCCAGATCCTGTGGTCATTTCACAAGTCCTACGCTTCCCAGTTTTAAATATGTTTTACTAGGTCACGCAGTTGTCACTTGGTTTTTCTTTTTGCTTACTGCTCCTCACTTGCTTTTGCCAAAGGTACCTTTATATTCCTGACATCAAAGTCTGGCTCAAAGCTGGTTGTGATGGCACACGTGTGTAATCCCAGCACTCAGAAGAGTTCAAGGCTAGCCTTGTCTACCAAGAGTACAGGACAGCCAAGGCTTCACAGAGAAATCCTGTCTGTACCCCCCGGCCCCCAGAAAAAAGGCTAGGGCTCATTGTATGCACTGCTCTGTTCTGTGCAGTCATTTCCTAAGGACTTAATACGCCTCTTGTGTCGAAATGAGGACTCTAGTGTCTATTTCAACTCTTGCACTCCCCCGGGACTCCAGGCTGCATGTGCATTTTTTTTTTCTTTTTGTTCTTTGTCTTTCCTTCTATTTATTTATTTATTTATTTATTTATTTGCTTGCTTGCTTGTTTGCTTGTTTATTTATTTATTTTCCATAAGCAAGATTTCTCTGTGTAACAAGTACTGGCTTTACTGGCTTTGTAGTCCAGGCTGGCCTTGAGCTCCCAGAGATCTACCTACCTTTGCCTCTCAAGTGATAGGATGAAAGGTACACGCCAGTTTTCTTATGTGTCTTCTAGACATCTCACTTCCCAAGTGTAGTTTTCTCCTTTTAGTAAGGAGCCATTCAAGTTATTTTTATCAGTCAGAAAACGTTCTAGACTACTTGGTCCATTATCAAGTTTCAATGGCACTTTCTTCAAAGTAGGGTGTGACCATTCTCTCCTGTCTCCACTATGGCTCTGGGTACCTGCCAGCTCTACATCTGTTTGTGTTTCCATGTGAGCCTGTCAAAATACAGGTCATATCTCATTACCTTCTCCTGAAGCACAAACCGGAGCTTGTTTCACAGAGCATAACCCTGTAGCTTCTCAGGTACTCCCTGGACCTTCCTCAGCACTGACTCTTAGTTGTGACTTTATCTCATACCACATGTGCTTTTTTACTCATTCTGCTACAACTGCCTTGGCCTCCTTTCTGTTTCTTGAACATACCTGGCATTATAAAACCTCAAAGGCTTCTTTTTCTTAGCCTAATGTGTGCCTTCCCTAGACTGCTGATGTGATTCCTCTGCCTTAATATCTTTTCTTGAATTAAGCCTTATCCGAAAAGCCTTCCTCTACCACCCCACATAAGCAAGAATCTGTTGTGTCAGGCACTTCTGCTACTATTTGCCATGCTCTGTTTTTTTTCACTGCTATTTTAACTATTGACATTATTGGGGTTTTTTTTTTCTCCGACCACACTGTAAGTTCTATAATAATAGGCATTTATTTTTCTTCATAGCAGTTTGATACTGTACTTATTTAATAAATTATCAAATGAATTATTTAATAGTTTTCCTGTTCATCTCTGGGTACATAATTCATTATTTAGTTAATTAATTGTTTTTCTCCCTCTACAGTGCAATGGTTAGTTCTGTTCATGGAAATTCGTATCCCAGCCAGGCTTCAATATATAGTCCTCCTCCTGCTGCTGCTGCTGCTGCTGTACCTGTACCTGCTGATGTCACCATATACCAGAATACAGGACCTAATATGTCCCAGGTGCCAAACTATACTTTAACATCATCAGCCCTGCCTCAAACAGGAGGCAGCCAACAACCACCTCAGCCACAGCAAGCATATTCTCAGAAGGCTCTGCTATAGAACTCTTGTGTTCCTCTTGGTGGCATGTATCTCCTGAATGCCACTGACAGTGTTAGGAGATCATTAACATCTTAAGATGTGTTTTCCTCAGTGTATAGGAGTCTTTCTTGGTCAAGTTCAGATACTCAAGAGGTAGAACTGTCTTCAATTTGCACTGACTTTTGAGAAGTCTGCCCCTCCCCTGAGGAATGAAACTACTTACAACATTTATTTCCTTTCATAATATGAAGAATTGTTACAAGATTATTGTCTTGTAAAGTTACCTGGTTTGCAACACTCAGAAGTTCAAAAACTGCTGTGGCAAATATTATGTACATATATTGACATGTAACTTCATTAGTGACCATTTGAATTACAATGGTGATCATGTGAATATATTTAACACTGTGTTAAATTAATTTACATTGCTGTTTTATTTTAATCATGAACAACTACTATGTTTGCTAATGTTTTGTGTAAATTTAAGACAAGTACACTATCATTTTAAGCTACAAGAGAACCAAGTTGTAGCACGTTGACCGGAAGGCATTGTTGTCCCACTGTAGTGTCACATTAAATTGAACCTTTCTTTTACTAATTGTGAGTAAAACTTATGTATGTTATGTGTTTCTGTAGCTTCTGCCCACTCCTGGCTGTCATCATACCAGCATACAGTAGCCAAATTTTTGGTGCAGTTAGAGGAGAATAATGTTCCCTTTAAATTTTTATATTTTGGCATGATGTTCCAGGTATTGTGGACCATGAGACAAAAATGAGTCTTTCTATCTAATTTTTAAAGAAGTAATGTTGACTTACTTTTCCGTAGTGGAATGTGGTGGTGAGGTTTTAAAGGTGTATTTTGTGTTTATTGGTAGCAGTGACACCAAAGATAAAGGGATGCACATAGGACATTTTCAACTGGAAAAGCAATGAACCAACACCACATTTTCAAAGTGTCTTGTAATTTTAGGATATAAACAAAATTTGATTCACTTGTCTTACCCCCCCCTTTTTTAAATATGTCTTTGACACATTGTAACTTTTAATTATCATTAAAATGGATATAAGTAGGTGTTTCAAAGTAATTTATATTCCTGATTTTGTTCAGTAGTTTACATATTTATTGTTAAGTTACGAACTGGAATTTTAAAGTTTTTCTCTTTCTGTCTCATTTAAAGTTCTAATAGAGTTATTTTTGCTTTTTATTTAGTAGTAATTTTAATGAATTATTTTAATCCATACAAAAAGATTTTCCACTGACATTTTAGTCATAAATATTTATAATTTCCCTTACTGCACTATACTGTTATTTAAATAACCTAAAATTTGAGTACCATGTTTAACTAATAGTCTTAAGTTTTGCTCCTGTGAATCAAATTAGAATTGTATTTCTAAGACTTGTCTGCTTTTTTGACAAACGACCACAGCTTTGGCAGATAATCTTGAGAGTAAATAATTCACAGGTTTATATTTAATGCTCTTTTTCATTAAAATTTTAATTCAGGTATTATTTTAACTATTTTTTTTATAAAACCTTGTAAGCAATTAGATTAGAATCTTTTTGTTTCAATTTAAATTTTTGGTTTCAATGATAAACTCTCAAGTCATACTGTATTTTCTTTGTATTTTAGTAAGTTCTGTTTACTACTATATTTCCATTTTAATTATGATACATCTTACCATATAAGTTCCTCAGTGGTAAATGAAAAAAAAAAAAAAAAAGATACCCGATTTACAATGCATATATATTTTTACTATATATTAGATTACCAAGCATATAAAAGAGTTAAATGAGTGACCGACATGGATTCTGTCTTAGTGACCTTTTTGTTAACCTGGTAGAAAAGTTCTAGTGAAAATGAAGCACTGGGCTTTCAACCTTCACATGGCATGACCAGGATAGAACATGGGGCCACAGGGGATCACAAATAGTTTTGTTTTAATTCATATTCAAGTTGCACTTTAAGAAAGTCTTTTCTGGGCGTGGTGATGCACACATTTAATCCCAGCACTCAAGAGGGGGAGGCAGGCAGATCTCTATGAGTTTGAGGCCAGTCATGGCTACAGATTAAGTTCCAGGCTAACCAGGCTACATAGTGAGACTGTGTCTTAAAAACCAAACAGCATCAACAACAACAAAAAATGTTCACTGGCAGCTGTCCATATTTTGATGAAATAGACTAACTTAAGAAAAAGTATCTGTAACATAATGGCTACAAAGATTTTTTTGTTTACTTCTTTTTAAAGTTTGAGAAATGTTTCTTTAACAGTGACAACTAAAGGAGACAAAATGTAACTCTTCTCCTCTGCTGCAGTCCCAGTGCAGTATTGGATGTGATAATAGGTCAGTGCTCTGAAATTTCTAGATGTGACTTCTGCCGTGTGCTAATGCAATGCGGTGATCTTCTGTCACCGTCACCTGTCGCCCCATACTAGTGATGCCCTTCTTACTAACTACTTCTGGGACATTTTTTCTTTCCTCTTTGCTTTTAATACTTCAAAATGTCCAGTAAGTCAGCATCATTTCATTTCTAACATAGAAGGCTTTCACATGTGGTATCTGTCTCACGGAACTTGAAGATATTTCTTTGTCCAGTGCTCAAGTTTGTGTTAGATCACTGCCCTGTATAATAAACTGTGCTCTAACACACGGTAGAAAGTTAGTATAGCTTGTCACATTTTCACTCAGAATATGTTGAAATCCTTTGTTTTATATATTTTTTAACCTATTACTTTGTTTCACTTACTGATTGTATTATAGTAATGATAGCTTCCTTTATAGCTCATTTTTATGTTAATTACCAGCTTAAGTTTAAAATGTTGATTCAATATCATTTCCAATGATTTTGTTCATTTTTTAAATTTTTGTGTCTGGTTTGTTTGGGGTTGATAACTGCTTGTACCTCTTAATATAAATAGATAGAAGAAGCTGCGTTTGTCTCCACCCCCCAAGATCTTATTTTCAGTTATCTTTCCTCTCAAGAAGGGAAGTAGAAGCTACTAAATGGGCTGATGTTAATGCATGGTGCTTTACCCAACAACTGCCTGCACAGGGAAGTTTCAGCCCTACAAACCGTTGACTACACAAACATTCTTTATCTAAATTTCACTAATTCTTAATATTTTGCTTTATCTTTTTATGTATATTTATGTACATATGTATTTGTATGTAGATATACATGGATACATACAATCACCTGCTTGAATGGTAATCATGCTACAGGTAAAACTATGTTTGACTACTTTGTGCTTCCTGTAAAGATAAGAACACCCTGCCATACAACCTAAACCATTGTCATGTCCAGAAAAACCAATGGGGATTAAGATATTATTACCATTAAGTGTCCTCCAAACTGTTTTAAACATATATAAATATAATAGTCATTCTTAAATTTAGGATCCATTCCCGGAATATATGCCACCTATAAAATTTATTTTTTCTATTGTTAATCCAGATTAATCCCCATTGCCATCTTTCTCTCCTCTCATATTGACCTTTTAAGATCCACACTATAACATAGAATTTCCTACTTCTGTACTTTTTTGCTTGTGTCTGTCTTTCTTTATGGTATCCTTTAATTTGATTTTATGTCCAATGGAAATTTTTATTTTATTTTTCAGTAGAAATGGTTACTTTTATTTATTTTATTGTTTCTTCCTTATTTTTTAATTTTTATTAATTACAGTTTATTCACTTTATATCCCACCAGTAGCTCCCTTCCTCCTCCCCTCCCAATCCTGTCTTCCCTCCTCTTCCACCCATGCCCCTCCCCCAGTCCACTGATAGGGGAGGTCCTCCTCCCCTTTCTTCTGATCCTAGTCTATCAGGTCTCATCAGGAGTGGCTGCATTGTCTTCCTCTGTGACCTGGTAAGGCAGCACACCCACCTGAGGGGGAGGTGATCAAAGAGCAGGCCAATCAATTCATGTAAGAGAGATCATCCTGAGTGAGGTATCCCAGAAGCAGAAAGACACACATAGTATATACTCAGTCATAAGTGGATATTAGACATATAATATAGGATAAACATAGTAAAATGTGTACACCTAAAGAAACTAATCAAGAAGGAGGACTCTGGGAAAGATGCTCAATCCTCATTCAGAAAGGCACATAGGATGGACATCAGAATAGGGAGAAAACAGGGAACAAGTCAGGAGCCTATCACAGAGGGCCTGTGAAAGTCTCTACCCTGCAGGGTATCAAAGCAGATGCTGAGACTTATAGCCAAACTTTGGGCAGAGTGCAGGGAATCTTATGAAAGAAGAGGGAAATAGTAAGACCTGGAGAGAACAGGAGCTCCACAAGGAGAGCAGCAAAACCAAAAAATCTGGGACAGAGGTCTTTTCTGAGACTGATACTCCAACTGAGGACCATTCATGGAGATAACTTATTTATTTTATTTTTATTCTTTATTATTAAAAAAAAGCAACATTGTAAATGGAAAACACAGTAAGATTAACCAGGAGAAAAGACTGTAGAACGAAATAAACTTGTATATAGTTAAATAGGCACTCAGAATGGAAGCTGTGGAGCTCCATGTTGGATTTTACACTTCTCAAATCTGAGCATCCGTTTTCACTAAAGTGATTTCAAAAGTATATATAATCAGACCCCACATGACTTTTTCTTAGAAGTAATGAAAAAACTACAGGCTGGAAGCTGTCTTATGAGGTAAGACATTTGCCTCACAAGCTTGAGGACCTGAGTTCAAATTCCCAGCACCCACATAAAAAACTAGATGGAGTCATGTTTGTGTATAGCCAGTACCGTGAGAAGGTGGCATCGCATCTAGTGTGCCTAGGGACACTTACACACAGAGACACACGTACTCATGCAAGAAAGTACTGAAACTAGTTTCTCAGGCTTATTTCAGAAACTGCACATGTAAATGAACTTGGTTAACCTTACAGTTTCTGTCGGCTGTGTATTACCTAAGGTTAGGTCACTGAGGCCAAAAGAGGGTGTTTCAGTTTTGTTTTCATTTCAGTAGCATTCAGATAGCTAAAGAAAATTTGTGCTTAAAACAAATAGCTTTTTTCCCCTTTTCTCACCAAAGTAAGCTTTTCTTAGTGATTCACAAACCCACTGGACTCAGGGCAAGTACCTTCAAGGTAATTTCATAAGTACTATATTATACAAGGACCATATTTTCAGATATGTGCATTTGGTTTTCTCATAGAAGATTTTGCCTTACCTTATTGTCAATACCAAGATGCTGAAAGGGCAAGAAATTCTTTCTTTTTGAAAAATCCGAATTGTTAGATCATCCTGAGTGAGGTAACCCAGAAGTAGAAAGACACACATATATACTCACTGAAAAGTGTATATTAGACATATGATAATAAACACAATAAAATCTACAGAAGCTAAACAACAAATAGGACCCTAGGGAAGATGCTTAATATTCAGAAGGGAAACCAAGACAGACACTGGAAATGGTAGTAGAGAGGGATCAGGATGGGAGCCAATCACAGTTGTCTTCTAAAAAGACTCCACCTAGCAGGGGGTTGAAGCAGATGCAGAGACTCACAGCCAAACTTTGGACAGAGTGTAGGTAGTCTCATGGAAGAAAAGGGATTTAGAAGGACCTAGGGTGAACAAGAGCCACACAAGGAAACCAACAAAACAAAAACAATATCTGGTCCCAGGGGCCACTGCTGAGACTGATGCATCAACCAAAGACTGTGCATAGAGAGGACCTAGATCCCTCTGCTCAGGAGTAGCCCATAGACAGCTCAGTCTCCATGTGGGTTCACTAGTAAGAGATAGAGATAGTCTCTGAGAAGTGCTCCTTGATCATTTCTCCCTGGTCAGCGACCAAGCCGGCCCACAGAGGAAGAGGAACCAAGCAGTCCTGATGGGACCTGATAGGCTAGGGTCAGACAGGAATGAGGACTTCCCCTATCAGTGGAATAGGGGAGGATGAGGGAGGGAGGGTGGGACTGGGAAGAGATGAGGGAAGGGACTATGACTGGGATACAAATTGAATAAATTGTAAATAAAAATAAAAAGTCAACATTGTTAATTTCCTTCAGTTGCTTACCAAATTGGAATCAGAGAGAATAAGCATAGTTAAGTTAGAAACATGCAAGATGCAATAATAAATACCATTAGATTATTAGGATTCAGGATCCAAGGCTAATGGATTAAACAAATAAAACTAATGTGAGTTAGAAGGATGGATATGTGTTCTTCATTGTAGACCATTGTTTTATCTTAAAGACAAATGTGATAGATAGTTGAGATAGTATATACTCTCTGCTAGGTTTTGCCAGATGGAAAATTTCTATAAAACATACATAAGATATGGCTACTTTTCCCCAAAACCAAAATTACTAAAATAATGAACACATATTTAAAGGAGTTAAGAAAACTAAACAAGATACAGATACATTTGCGCTTTTTTTCACTTATTTATTTATTACAATTTATTCACTTTGTATCCCAGCTGTAGCCCCCTCCCTTATCCCCTTCCAATCCCACCCACCCTCTTTTCCCATGTACCTTCCTCAGTCCACTGATAGGGGACGTCCTCCTTCCCTTTCATTTGACCCTAGTCTATCAGGTCTCATCAGGACTGGCTGCATTGTCTTCCTCAATGGCCTGGCAAGGCTGCTATCCCTCAGGGGGAGGTGATCAAAGAGCAGCCACTGAGTTCATGTCAGAGACAGTCACTTTTCCCCTTATTAGGGAGCCCATTTGGAGACTGAGCTGCCATGGGCTACATCTGTGCAGGGGTTCTAGTTTATCTCTGTGAATGGGCCTTGGTTGGAGTATCAGTCTCAGAAAAGACCCCTGTGCCCAGAGTTTTTTGGTTCTGTTGCTCTCCTTGTGGAGCTCCAGTCCAACAGGCATGCAAATTACTCCCAACCTGGGGAGGTGGTGATGAAAAAATAACAAGACGGGACTCTTTTGAGGCCCTTTAAAAGATCCATTTGCTTTTAAGAGGCGTTGGTTGGTTGGTTGGTTGGTTGGTTGGTTGGTTGGTTGGTTGGTTGGTTGGTTGGTTGGTTGGTTTGGTTTTGGTTTTTCTAGACAAGGATTCTCTGTGTAGACCTGGCTGAACTGGAACTCTGTACACCAGGCTGATTTTGAACTCAGAGGTCCAACTACCTCTGCCTCAAGTTGTGGGATTAAAAGTGTGCACCACCCGGCCTTAAGAGTCTTCTTAGTAACAGGGTCATGCATGTAACTGGATAGCACAAGGTGAAATAATGGTGTTAGCTTTCATTGTACATGTGCCATAGTTTGTTGCCACAGAGATTTCTTGGAAATGAAGTGCTTGATGGTAGTGATAGTATTTTTGCATTGGAGATAAGAGTAAGAAGTTGACATGTATGTATATGTATATATGTGTTCTTTACATATATATTCTTTATATATATACATGTATATGCACACATCCATTCTGCTATTAAATGGAAATTTCAGTTTCTTGCCCTAAATTTCAGAGGATTATAACGCTTTCTCAAAAGTGTTCTTGGTTGATGAATGATCAAGAGCGGCTCTGTTGTTCCTCCCAGACTGGCCTTCTATTTCTTTGGTATTTACAGTGCTGGTGTACCTACAGAGTCAGCAGTAGCTTCTGTTTCCCCTCTTCTTCTGTCTGAGATATCCAGCCAGCCTGAGTAACTTACTCAGGACATGTTAACCTGTAGAGGAAAATGTGGTATGGTACTGGGTGCTGGGATTGTGTATTTCTAGCATAGCTGTGAGAACTTACCTTCTGGACATACTTTGACAAAACTGAAGCTCGCAGCAAGCCATTGAGCCTTTTCCATGAGCTTACCGGGACAGAACATATGCTCTCTGGTAAAAGTGCTGTCCTTACTAGTTTTTCCTATTTTATTGGTTGTGCAATGGCGATAACTGTCACACTTATCATTGAGTATTGGGACACAGAGTGTTTGTAGACTTAAACCAAAGAAGAAAGGTAGCCTAAGACGGAGTTTATTGTTCTCAGGGTTCTAGAGCATGGTGTGGTATTCTTGCTCCTCAAACAAAATGGAGGCAGTGTGGCTCCTCATCTCTGCTGGGTCTTCAGGTTGGCAAGCAGACCTCTCAGATGCTATTGTACTGCGACACTAGTTTCTGTCCTTGGTGCTCCTTAAGGATGTCTTGAAGACATTCCAGATGAAGGGCAAGGTCAGCATCCTAAACAGTCAAGAAAAAGGCCATTATGTACCAGTTAGTCCCAAGTTGCCAATGCAAAATTTGATGTTAGCTACTATGTTGATTGTTTTAATGAACTTTTTTCTTGTGTTATTTGTGTCTCACACAATAATCATACAAAGATACTGGGGTTTTGTTGTGACATTACTACCTACATTTTTGTACTTAGGTCATACTCATTCTCCATTACCTAATCCCTCCCACAACTCTCCTGTGGTTCCCCTCTATGTTCATGTCGTCTTTTTTTTATTTTGTTTTTAAAGTTACATGAAGTAATTCCAAGGATAAAGTATATTTATGCTTGACTTTAGGAGATCACATATTACTGGGACTTAATTTTTTTCAGTTATTTTCTGTAATAATGGAGTCTAGTAAAGATATAATGGATTACTTCATGTGTAATATATATTATCAATATGTATATATATTTCCTCTTGGTCAGCAGATGATTTGGGGAAGAATTTTTTGTTTTGTTTTATTGAATCTTGTAACCCAGGCTGGCCTTGAAGTCATGCCTCATCATTCCTGGTGCATCACCATTCCCAGGTCAGCCTTTTTTTTTTCTGTGTCACAGCAAACACTGACTTTACACTGGCTTCTTTTTCTTTACTTTAAAAACGACTTATACTCCAATAGCACTTAGTAAGGTATTCTAACATCAAAATGAGTATCAGGGACAGCTTTTACTTATATAGTTACCAAATATTAATTCAAGTGGAGAGAGAAGGGATCCCATGGATTCTCTTCAAGTAGAAAGACCTGTCCAGAATGGACAGGCCTCTGTAGGCATCAGTCCAAGTTTGCTGTTTACTGATCGTAGATAAAATAGAGGAGTACAAAGTTTTACTTTTGTGCATGTCTTTCATATATTTAAATTATTTTCTCAAAAGTGTTAGCATGATGTGAGCAAAATTTGTTTCTGATGTTCATCCAGATTATATAGTGATTTATACTGATTTGTTACCTTTGGAACACAAAAATACTGTCTTAAAAATTCTGAAGAATATTGAAACTTTATGCTGTTTATTCTCTCTGTGGGAGATTTTAAATTGGTTAATGTTTGTTTTATGTATAGCTCAAAATGACCAAGAAAATGATTTTAAAAACCAATCCCCCATGGTGATAAGCGAAAGAAGCCATGTGCAAGAAATGTGTGTGGTAGTTTTGTCAGATATAAACCTTCTGGGGTTTGAAGTGATGAGAAGTGCTATAATGCCCACTCTTGACTAATGCACACCACCTAATTAAAGTGGAACGGCTTGATCTAATTTGGTGTCTTTTTAAATATTCCCTTTGTTTACTAATTTGTGACTTACAAGTCAAGTGCTATTTATAGCACTTAGTTTCTCCATTATTCCCAGAGCTGACTTTGAGAAACACGCTCTCCAGAATGCCTTAGAACCGACTGAAGAGAAACTTAGACAGTGGTGGTCCTTTCCAGCAGCAAGATTTTGTGGGTTGTTTTTTGATTCCTACAGTTGTGTTGAACTGATGGCACAGCAGGATCTGCTGTAGTGCACACAGTTGTGTCCTGAAGCTCACTGTTCTAGGGAAAATGATGCAATAATAATATTTTTTTTAAAGACCTGAGGATTATAGAGAAATTAGGCTAGAAACAGAACATTCAAAACTTCAGCAACGAATAAATATGGGAACTTGATAAAACCAGTACAGGGTCACACATGTTAAATGGCTCAGGTGGAAATGTGTGCTCCGGAAAGAGCAGAACTGTGCCATGGCGGTGGGCACAGCAAGGCTTAGAGCTGTGGTGTCCATGAAGCTAAGGGAGAAGTCAGCTGAAATAAGAGAAGTCAGCCAGCTCTGGGAAAGTCTGACTAAGCGCCCTGGGACTGAGGCCGCTGCTGAGGGTTCATGTGTGTCTGCATGCGTGTTTTGTGTATTCTAATGATGGCTGTGGTTTCCAACATTTCATCTTGTGTTTTTCCTGGGTGAGTTCATGGCTAAGCAAATGCAGATTTGCATATTATTTACACTATTCCAACATATGCCTGCTTCCTGGAGCAAACTTGTGGTTTTAGGAAATACCGTATCAGTTCTAGCTCTAAGGGTCACATAGGGCCAGAAAGAGTGGCTCATCACCACTTATTTCCTATTTTAGGAAAATATCCTTTATCTGTTCAAGTATTGGATAAAAATTACAAGTAACATCTGTGATCCAAAATGTCCTTTCCTCTTTTCAGATAAGAAAATGCTCTTGATAAAACATGAACAGCTCAAAATATTTTATGTTTTGTCTATAGTCTTGGAAAAATAATATACTCCAGTACTACCTTCCCATTTAAAAAAGGGTGGAATAGAAGAAAATTGAAAAATTAGGCTTTTTTT
The DNA here is from genome assembly GCF_907164565.1 of Psammomys obesus. NCBI lineage: Eukaryota > Metazoa > Chordata > Mammalia > Rodentia > Muridae > Psammomys > Psammomys obesus. The sequence goes on along the minus strand of NW_026596149.1, from coordinate 7,120,979 downwards.
TTTCGTACTTAACCTAGTGTAGCCCTCATGCTGTTACTTTAATTTTGTAACTGTTAGTTCTTCATTTGATTGACTAGAATGAGCACAGGATTTTCAAGGTTTATTAAGTGCTAATAGAATCGTCTTTTCATAGTTGCTTATCTGCAGACCAGGCAGTTTGAATCTCTGTCATTACAAGCTCGTTTTTGTTAGTGAAACTATAGTATTGAGCTCCTTCTACCCAAAATCTGTTATATAGTATATACTGAAGTCTTTTAAATGAAGTATTCCTTGGGTCCATTTTTAGTATAGCTTTGGATGTTTTAAGAATGGAGCCTGACACAGAGGACCTCTGAAAGGCTTTGCCCTGCAGACTATCAATGCAGATGCTGAGACTTATGGGCAACCTTTGGGCAGAGTGCAGGGAATCTTAGGAAAGAAGTGGGAAACAGTAAGATCTGGAGAGGACAGGAACTCCACAGGCAGAGCAACAGAACCAAAAAATCTGAGCAGAGGGGTCTTTTCCTGAGACTGATACTCCAACCAAGGACTATGCATGGAGATAACGTAAGACCCCTGCACAGATGTAGCCCATGGCAGTTCAGTATCCAAGTGGGTTCCATTGTAATAGGAACAGGGACTGTCTCTGACATGAACTGATTGGCCTGCTCTTTAATTACCTCCCCTTGAGGGGGAAGCAGCCTTACCAGGCCACAGATGACTATGCAGCCACTCCTGATGAGACCTAATTGACTAGGATCAGAAGGAAGGAAAAGAAGACCTCTCCTATTAGTGGACTTGGGGAGGGGTATGCATGCAGAGGGTGTAGGAAGGGAGGGATTGGGACAGGAGGGGGGGGGAACCACAAGGGGAATACAAAGTGAATAAAGTATAATTAATAAAGAATAAAAAAAAGAATGATACTGCGATGATTGGAATTAGAAGCAATTGCATACAAGCTCATGTGTTTGAATAAATGCTCTTTTCTAGTGGCTGCTTTGGGGGGGTCATAGTTCTTTAGTCAGGTCTAGTTGGAGGAAGTGAGGTTCTGGGGATCGGGACTCAGGGTAATAGTCCCGCCCTGTGTTCTTGATGTCTCTCTATTCCTTGATTGGTGTCATGAAACAGTTTCCTTGTGCTCCTGTACCATGGAGCTACTACCAGCAGTTCTTCCCCAGAGTGGGGGACTGTGCTCTCAAACTGAAACTAAATAAAGTTTGTCCCTACTTGTTTCTTGTTGGAATGTATTTATAGCAGGGAGGCAAATAACCAAATACATGTAAGTGCTTAACTTATAGATGAGTTCCAGAGATCAGTCTACTTGCCGCCTTTTTGCAGCTTTGGATCATGCTTTCTCATTACTTAATCCATTTGATAGTTGTGAATTCTATCTCAGTTTATTTTCTCAGAATAGCCTGTCTTATGTGACTTCCTTAGAGTACCAAGGACAGCCCAAAAAAGCCTTGATAGCTAATATTTACATTTTGGGTTCCTACACACATGAAAGAAAATGTTAATTTTTTTTCTGAGTCTAGCTTATTTCACTTTAACAAGCTCTCTCTGCAAACAACATACTTACATTCTTAAACGAATAGATCTCTCTCTCTCTCTCTCTCTCTCTCTCTCTGATGTGTCATCCATTCATTTGTTGATAGGGCTCTGGACCGATGGATGTCTGAGCGATTCCTTACTTTACTAACTTGTGAACAGTGACTTGGTTGTATTCCACCCAGGTCAGAATGGCTGTCAAGAAAAAAAAAAAAAATACTGTGTTAAGGGTGTGGTAGGGCAGAAGGAGCCTTTCTGCATTTCTTGTTAGGAATGTAAATTGATCCAGCCACTATGGAAGTCAGTATGGAGGTTCCTCAATAAATCATAAATAGCAATACCATTTGACCCATCTCTTCCGCTTCTGGGTTTGTGCCTTGAAGAATCAAGTCAACCCACAGTTGATATATCTGCCCATCCATGTTTATAACTAGTGGAATTGGTATGTGGCTTAGATACTCCCACTCAACCCTTATTTTTTTTTTTTAACTCAGAATTGGGGAAAATATAGATACACAGAAAAAGAAAAAAATTCACCAGAAAAACATACCTGTTCTTGCATTGAGAAGCTCAAGAAGTAAATAAGATGCTTCCTTTTCATGCTGCCTTTCAAAGAGAAAATAGAGCTGTCTTACAAAAGAATGCTAGGGAGAAAAAAAAAAAAAAACCCTCACAGCCTGACAAGCTCTTCTCCTGAGAGGTTATCTCTGGGTGTGGTTAGTCCATAGACTTGAAAGTAATGTCACTCCCCCAGACTTTAAAGAAATAAAATTTCCCTTTGTCACTCAAACTGTAACAAAGACAGATGAACTTTAGTAAAAAGAAATAGGTACTTTGAGGCACAATGATAGAACATGTGCGTGGTGTGTTTGGGGCCTGGATTCTATCTCTAGCATCACACAAGACACCACAGAAGACAGGCACCTTGGAACACACTGAAAGTGACAGATTTGGCCTGACATTTAATTTTATGACTAGATTATTTCTTCTGAAAAACTGAGGTTTGGTGGGTTTTGTCATAAGATTTATTGTGTGTGTGTTTTTCTATGTATTTACTTGAGTACACAAGCCAGGACTATTGAATACCCCTGGAGCCGAAGTTAAAAGTGGTTGCAAGCCTCTTGACCTGGGCCCTGGGAGCCTAATCAAGTCCTATAGCTGCAGAGCCTTCTCTCCGGCTCCTGGTGTTTGGCTTTTTGAAGACTCACATCTACCATCATTGTCCTGCGTTTCCTACACTAAACACAGCCTCTGGGAACTTTTCCCCCCTCTCAGTGGCTAGGAACAACCAGTGTGAACATTGTCTGAAGGGGGAAGATAGATTTTTATCCAGAGACCGCTACAGTCGCTGTAGACCTGGTCTATGAGATACAGTGTATGGAGTGGAGGGGTAGCCAGTGGATGAGAAATTACTAAGAGGAGGCATCAAAGGTAGGGAGAGGCCTGGAGGGTCCAGCTGGGGTGGTCGGCTGCCTAGGGTTGGGGGGCGGGGTTGTCTCTAAACCACCTCAGCAGGAATCATTCTTTATTTAGATGTGTTTGTTATTTTTTGAAATGTGTATGAGTACACATAACTGCGTGCATGTATGTGACACCTGCGCCAGAGGAGAGTGTTGGATTTCCTGACACTAGAGTTACAGGCAGTTACGAGTGGCCACATGGTTTTGGGAACTGAGCCTGGCCCTTCAGCAAGAACAACAGTAAGCGCTCTTTTTTTCTCCTCAAGACAGGATCTCTTTGTAGCTTTGGATGTCCTGGACTTGCTTTGCAGACCAAGTTGGTCTTGAACTCAGAGATCCGGCTGCCCCCGCCTCCCTGCTGGACTTCAGGTGTGCGCCAATGAGCTATCTTAATCCCATAGGAATCTTTAAAACTGGCCTATTTAGACCAGTAAGGATCTGGTCAAGGTCAAGGGCTTGGGAAGAAGAGGGTTGGTTCAGAACAATTTTAGATTGGCTAAAGATTGATCAGGGTGAGCCCGTTCTCCATCTCATTCACACTACCTTACTTCAAACAGCTGCGATTTCCTGCTTACTGGAGAGCGGGTCCAAACATGCACTGCCCATTTGGACCAATGGACATCTATAATGACTTAGTGTTACTGTGGAACTGAACTTAAACCTTACTTTGAATTTAGAAAAACTAATACTAATGGGTTTAATTTGAATTTATAGCTGGAACATTAATATAGACCAATCACTGTTCTGATGTGACTTTATTTCGCTGCTGTCACTGTCACATAAACTAGCGCTGTGGTGGTGTGTGTTGTTTGTGTTTTCTGATACAGCTCTTAGAAGACTGAATCGGGACTCATTTTCTGGTTTAGGGGTTTTGTGTTTTATTATTTTATGCTGGAGATGGAACTCTGTGTTTTCCTTAGGGAAGGGCCTTTTATAGGGGCTTTTCATGGATTGGTGTACTCACTGGGAACTTGACAGAAATAAGTGGAGATATGGGATAGAGTTTATTAGGAGGTGGTTCTATAGGTCTTTTGTGTGTCTGAGCATCTTGCAGGCATATGCTGGCTTTAGGAAGGAAGAACAAAGTTTCTTTCAGCCTTGGAAGATACGGTTAGAGTTTCCAAGTAGAGCGAGCGGGATCTCTAAGCTGGGGTTCCCTTATCTGCAGCCCATCTCATGCACATGTGCTGCCTGGCCGCCCTACCTCCCCTGTGCCCGGAGGGAGTTGCCAATATTCCGGCCACTGCCAGTGCAGTGAGTGGTCTTGTGTATTCATGTTCTCTGTGTGGGTGTGTCTGTATGATCTGTCACCTTGAAGAACTAAGCTTCCATTTGCAAGGAGAATAAAGCCTCAGACCCTTCACAGGTCTTGGCAGTGTGTTGGGTAATTATAATAAAATCAAGAAACTTCATTATGTAAAATGTGGATTTTGTATTATTTGGAAGGAGATTTTCATTTTGTTGCCTAATCCATGCTGTGTCCGTGACCAGATTTCTGGGGAGTGAGGCTGTCCTGGATGACTGTGGATAACTCTGTGTTTTACTGTATCCTCAGTGGATTTCTGCACTTACTTTCTCTGGACCTTGGTTTGATTACCTACAAAATCAGAGAGTTGTGTCCTTCAGCGTTCAGGTTCATTACCTCCGGGGAAGACACCGAGTGTTGATCTCTCCACCATGTGCCTGCACAGGGGAGCACGTCTGTACCTGCAGACATGTGCACACATGCAGACATCACACACACCTAGAGACAGACAAAATATTTTTATTCAACTCAGTTCCCTCTATTAATTTGAGCTTTAAAGAATACTGATAGAATCTTTCTCTGCTATACCAAGGACATTTTTTTTTCCCACAGAATTAACTTATTAAACGTTGAATTAAAGGCAATTACACTTTTCAGTGTGCAGGGAAGGCTGAGTTTGCACAGATTTCTCTCACAGTCAGTGCCCTGGAAGAAGCAGAAGTTCACTCAGGGTGTTTATGGGAACTCTCAGGAAAGAGCTAATCAGGACTGAAGGAACAGTCTGGGGGACGGCTCAGTAGGAAAAGTCATTGCTGTGCGAGAATGAGGACTCCTTCGGACTCAGAACCTGTGTAAAAGCTGGACACGGTTGTACACACCTGCAACCCCAGGCCTGGGCAGGCGGAGACGAGTAGATCGAGGGCACTCGCAGGCCGGTAAGATGAGCCTGAGCTCTGCATTCAGTGAGTGACCCTCCCAAAAATAGGATGGAGAGCAGCAGAGGTAGACACTTGATCTCTACCTCGGACCTCCCCAGGCATACACAAGGAGCGTACCAGCACACCACGAAGACACACACAAGCTGAGGGAACACACACAGAACACTGAAGCTCCATCAACTGTCACCACACCTGTGCCGGCTGGTAGCAAGCACATAGAACTTCCAGAGGCCTGGGCACAAGGAACTAAGACAGAATTGCACCAGGTATAGCAGGCAGCACAGAGATAGAAAAGAGTAAGCAGCCAACACATCTTTTTGCCTTCTGACCTCCCGTCACTCCCAGCTTATTGCCTGAGCCTAGCTGCCACACAGAACAACAGGAGCATGCCAGGAGGAAGAAGGCAGCTGGAGGTGAAGGAGCATGTTAGAGACAGGCTTGGATGGTAGCATGAAATGCCACATAGTGAGATTTTATTTGGCACTTGCAAAATATATTAAACTTTTCCTCTGGCAAGTCTATTAACATGCACATATTGTGAAAAGACAAGCGTGTAAGTAATTCCCAGTGAATCACTTAATATGGCATTGTTAGAATTTATTGAAAATACTGATTTTAAATTATCAGTAGGTGGTGCTGCTGAGGTTTAAATGGAAAGAATGTAAAATAGGCATTAAGCTGAGGATTGCCTAGGCTGTAGACAGGCTGTGGGGAAGAACTTTATTCACAGGTCAGGCAGATTCTGATCCCCTGGTTTATGCTGTGGCATTTGAAAAGCATTGGCTTTTAGAAGCTTGACTTTCTGAATATGTAGAATGTTCTAGAATCACTAATATCCAAAGAGCAGATGTGTTTCTACAGAGTCAAAAGGGGCATGTTACTGAACACTGATCACTTCCGGCATGCTGTGATGTGGTGTCTCTTGTCTTCATGTCTTACTCAGAGAAATCCAGTCAATCAACCATACTGTCTAAAAAGGTATTTTCTAGCTTTGGTTTGTGTTTCCTGGGGAGGGAATTACATGCATGGAACCTTAGAGCTTTGTGCTCTGGCAGCATCACAGGCGACCTCTGACGTACCGTCTCCTTGTCACATCTCGAGAGAGAGAGAATACTACATACCCTCATGAATTAAAGTATGCCCATAAAAATCACAGTTTCACAAAATGTTAAACCTGGCAGAGATTTTTAGGGTGCTGGAGTTCTGGTTTCTAAAAATACATCACAGAAACTCTACCCCCAAGACAGGATTTCTCTGTGTAGCCTTGGCTGTCCTGGACTCACTTTGTAGATCAGGCTGGCCTCGAACTCACAGACATCCACCTGACTCTGCCTCCCTGAGTGCTGCCATCACAGATGTGTGTCACCACACCCAGCTCAACATAGATTCTTGATAAGAATTTTCCATGTAGTTGTGTGAAGAATTTGATTTGGGCAACCTGGAGCTGGAAAGCTGTGTTAACAAGTCCCAATAATCCATAGAGAAGACTAGTTTTGGGAACCGTGGCCATCTTCAGCCTCCTCTCTCTGAGCTAAGTCTTTTTATCCATTCTGCCTAAGGCTTAACAATCCCCTTTGAGTATGGATCACCAAGAAATTCCTTAGATCCTGCTTATGTAGCTTATTTTATGAATCAATTTAAAAGTCCAGCCTAGATCTCAGGGCTTCTATTCCACCAATGGAGCCATGTGTTTCAGTATCCCCATTCGAGACAAAGGTGGTAGGAACTGACAGATTTTCCAGATGATATTCCTGAACAATGAGAAAACCAAAACTGAAGTTGCCTTTATTGTTTCCTTTAAGTGTGTGTTCCTCAAGATAGCTGGCAGAGTCTAATAAGTAAATATTCACACCAGGAGCTCATGTGGTATAGTCGCTAGAAATTTCCAGGAGCAAGAGATGCTCAAAGAGGCCGGTAGTCTGTCAAGGCTTGTATCTTTCATCTCCAAGACACGGCCTCCTGCTTTTAGAGAATAATTTAGAGCCAGCAGGTGTCATTCTTCTAACTCAGTGATGATTTGCAAGGACCCACCTCAGAAGCTTCCACAATACTCTTGCATCAGCAGGCCTGGATCCCACAAGGAATAGCATTTGTCCAGTGGCTTGAAGCTATTTTTCTTCCTTAAAGCGTGTGTGCCCGAGCGTGTGCGTATGCGTGTGTGCGCATGCGTAAGTGAATGTGTGCAGGTGTTCCTGCCTGCATATGTGCACGTCGAGGCCCCGGGTTGCTATCAGCTGGCTCCCTTCACTGCTAGGGCTTGAACCTGGGACTTGAAGCCATTTCAGCCAGACTGACTAAGCCCCTAAGACTTTCATGTAATACTCCCCCACTGAGCCATTTTACTCACTTGAGCCATTTCTCCAGCTCCTCAAGACTTTTAATTATTGAGACTGTTAGATAGTTACTCCTCTGAACTGGACAATCAGCTTTCTCAACACTGGCTCTTTTGATGTGAACATTCCAAAAATTATCTTATGGGGAGAATAAGTTTAAACACTTCAGATCCTAAATAGACACTTCTCATAATTATCCTCAGCTATAAACTCAAGGCAAATTTAAAGTCACGTGGAAAGAGGGACTCTCGAATGAAGAACAGTACCCAGCACTTCCCGGCATCTGGAACTCTGTTGCATTCCAGGGAGGGAATGCTTGTATGATTAGCCCTCCACTCCCAGGAAAATCATTGGTCATTGACTAAAAAGTGTTTCCTGGTTGACAACATTTTTTTTTTCTGTTTAGGAAGACTCATTTGTTTATATTTTATTTATGTGTGCACACGCCCACACGCCTACATGAGTTTATGTACACCACAAAAATGCAGGTGCCTGCTAAGGCCAGAGAACACTGGATCCCCTGGAGCTGGAGCTGGAGGTGGTTGTGAGCTGCCGCATGTAGTTGCTGGGAAATAGACCCTGGACCTGCGAGAGCAGCACATGCTTTTAGCCACAGGGCTATTGCTTCAGCCCCTGGCAGCATTTCTTACTATTGTGCCAGCTTGCTGCTTGCAAAGTAATTGTGACCTGTAGGATAAAATGAAAAGACCTTTGGAAGTTTGTTTCACCACAGGGACCTTCTTTGTCAGAGTTTGCTTCCTGTCTCTTCTGTCTAATAAGTCATAGCCACATGTGCTATAACTCCTCTAAGTATGAAGTTATTGAAATCAATAATTTATGACCGCTTGTTGTTTTGTTTGTGGGGAACCTGAACCAGCACTAATTTGAAATCATCACACCAGATTAGAAATTAGTCATAAAAATAAAAAGGAATAGAGACTAACATCAGTGGTTCTCAACTGGTGGGTCATGTCACCTTTGACAACCCTCAACCTCCAAAAACATACACTACAATTCATATAAGTAGCAAAACAACAGTTTTGCTATTAAGGGGTCACAGCGTTAGGAAGGTTGAGAACCACTGGTTTCAATAGAGGCTTCGGTCATCACATCAGCAAATTCAACAGCATTTTCTTCTAGGGATTTTGAAAAAATACACCTAGCCAAGGGTTAAATAAAACTTGTGGGGTCACTTGGAAGGGGCTCCTATGTCAGGGTCTAGCAGAGCAGAGCAGAGCAAACTAGAATGGAATTTGTGGTAGTGTACTGCAATCTCATTGAACCATAGTAATGGGCCAGTCTAAAACAGCAACAAAAACTGCTTCACGAAAACCAACGAAGGGCTCCTGAGCCATCCTGAGCCAGGCTGGAGATGCCTTGTCTTCCTTGTCCCTCTAAGGGGACAGATTTAAAATAATACATATGTCAGTGGTGCCCATGTCCTCTGCTTAGCTCACTGGGCCTCTTACTCCATTCTGTTGAGTGGAGCACCATCCTGATTCATGAATCACAAATAAAAGCCAATTGGATCATTGGCCCTGTTGTAGACTTGTTTGTGGAAGTGAAGAAAAACACCTCTTTTTTTTCAATTTTGTTTATTTTATTAATTACACTTTATTCACTTTGTATCCCCCCCATAAGTCCCTCCCTCCTCCCCTCCCAACCCCACCCTCCCTGTATTAAGGGGCATCTTCACGCATGCCCCTCCCCAAGTCCACTGATAGGGGAGGTCCTCCTTCCTTCTAATCTTAGTCTATTAGATCTCATCAGGAGTGGCTGCATTGTCATCTTCTGTGGCCTGGTGAGGCTGCTCCCCCCTCAGGGGGAGGTGATCAAAGAGCAGGCCAATCAGATTATGTCAGAGGCAGTCCCTCTTCCCATTACTATGGAACCCACTTGGACACTAAACTGCCATGGGCTACATCTGTGCAGGGGTTCTAGGTTATCTTCATGGATAGTCCTTGGTTGGAGTATGAGTCTCTGGGAAGACCCCTGTATTCAAATTTTCTGGTTCTGTTGCTCTCCTTGTGGGGTTCCTGTCCTCTCCAGATCTTACTATTTCCCACTTCTTATATAAGGTTCCATGCACTCTGCCCAAGAGTTGGCCATAAATCTCAGCGTCTGCTTTGATAGTCTGCAGGGCAGAGCCTTTCAGAGGCCCTCTGTGGCAGGTTCCTAGGTTGTTTCCTGTTTTCTTCTTCTTCTGATGTCCATCCTCTTTGCCTTTCAGGATGGGGATTGAGCATTTTAGTCAGGGTCCTCTCTCTTGATTAGTTTCTTTAGATGTACAGATTTTAGTAGGTTTATCCTATATATTGGAAATCAATCTGGCACTTTGTCAGACAACTAGGAACAGCACTTACTCAAGATCCAGCTATACCACTCCTAGGCATATGTCCAAAAGAGATTCAAGTATACAATAAGGATATTTGCTCAACCATGTTTGTAGCAGCTTTATTTGTAATAGCCAGAAGCTGGAAACAGCCCAGATGCCCCTCAACTGAAAAATGGATGCAGAAATTGTGGTACATCTACACAATGGAGTATTACTCTGCAATGAAAAATAAGGAAATCATGAAATTTGCAGGTAAATGGTGGGACCTGGAAAGGATCATCCTGAGTGAGCTGTCCCAGAAGCAGAAAGACACTCATGGTATATACTCACTTTTTTTCCTTTGGAAATATAAGTTTAAAAAATTCTTAGCATACCAAATAATAAGTAGTATGATGACATTTTCAGACATGCATACAATGTGCTTTTCCCGTATTCATCCCACTTCCCCCACTTGGTTCCCTCATCTCTTCACATAGCTGCCCATTACTTTCAACAGACACACAAATCTTTAATCTTTATTCTGCATGAAAAAAGCATAGCAATATTGGTTTACGCTTCTGGCTTACTTGTTAGTATAATGATCTCCATCCAGCGTTATACGTTTTCCTGCAAATGACATAATGCCGTTTGTAAGCCTGTTTGTTTTAGAGACAGGGTCTGGCTCTGTAGCCTGGGGTGGCTCACATAGTACACACAGCCCTCTAACTAGCAGCAGGCCTGTGCCTCGGCCTCCCAAGTTCGTGGATTCCAGATGTGAGCCATCTCCCCCGGTTCTCATTCTTTAAGGCAGAAGAAACCCTCATTGTGTATGTATACCTCATTTTTTCTATCCATTCAGTTACTGATGGGCACCTACCTGACTCGATACATCTTTTATGAGTAGAGTGATGGTAAGCAGGGGTGCGCAAGTGTCTCAGTACGATGTTGACCAAGAATGGTTTATCTGGGTCATGATGGTTCTATTTTTAGGGCTCTGAGCAGCCTGCACACTGATTTCCATTGTTGCTGCACTAATTCACATTCCATCTAGCAGTATGCAAGGGTTCCTTTTTCATGGGAAATGTTTCTTTTCTCCTCCTGCTTCTGCTTCTTGAGTGCGTGCCCCACACCTGCATCTTGTGAAACTTTACCTGAACCTCCAGGTTGCTCAGTGCCTTTGCCTTCGTTGCTCCCCTAATGCCTCGGGCCTTCCCCACTGAGCTTCTTTTGGAACTTCCTGCAGACATAGATGCCTATCTCTCCTACCAGAGGTAAAACCTGGAATGGCCAGTAGAGCAGGCAGCACAGAGAGAGCTCGTTGGAGAAATAAGTCACTCCTTTAGCAAAGATTTGACATTTTAGCATGTGCAGCACCAAAATAGACTTGATTATAAACAGAGATTAAAACTGGTAAAGATCAGAAGGAAGGAGAGGAGGACCTCCCCTATCAGTGGACTTGAGGAGGGGCATGCGTGAAGAAGGGGAGGGAGGGTGGGATCGGCAGGGGAGGAGGGAGGGGCTTATGGAGGGATACAAGTGAATAAAGTGTAATTAATAAAAAATAAAAGAGGGAAAAAAGAACAAATCCTCAAAACAAAACAAAAAACTGGTAAAGACAGACAAACAGAAAATCCACTTTCCTTCAGGAAACATATTCTAATTAGGAAAACAGACAACTAACATAATAAATAAGTAGAATTTATATGATATTATTGTTAAGCTGTAAAAAAACGAGGCAGAGAAAGTGGTAGGAAACTTCAGAGAGATATTGACATTTAGATAAGTAGGTGTCATCGAGATGGAAGGTCAGGGAGGTGGCTGACTTTTTTCTTAGATGTCTGGGCGACAGCTATTCAAGCTGAATTGCTGGGACTGAAGCTTTTATCTGCAAAGTGTTTGAAGGATGCTAAAGACAGCCATGAAAAGGGAGGAATAGAATATTTAAGTGCGGAGGATGGGGTTGGGGTTTCAGGAAGACGCTGAGCTTGTTTGAATAAGGTGAAGAGACGGCGATCTTTGGGGAATGGCTCTGACTTACCTGATCCAATGTCTACTGGTACGCATGGGCCAGATTTACATAGGTAGATGAAACTGTATGATCTATAAGACTCACACCTTTAGGCTAAGTTTTATTTATTATATATTTTTAAGTTTTACTTTAGATTATTTTTCCAGTGCTGAAGTGTAAACTCAGGGACTTGTACATGTTTAAGGTGTGCAGAACCTAGACTAGACTCCTGTTTCCTACAGTCTTCATCGTTAAAAGAGCTGATTTTTAGATCCACTAACTGTAAAGCCTGGTTTAAATAAAACAAATCCTGCGCCACCCAGTGGTGTCAAGGAGCACTGCTTTCTAGGCAAACTGCTTTGACCTCGTTTCTTACATTAAGAGTGCTTCCAAGATTTTTAACTGAAACAAAAATTTGGTCAATTAAGTCCTCAACAGTAGGAGTTTGGAAAACTTAGACTTACACGTTTTTGTGAATTTGGGAGTGAATTCATGTTAGTCAGTTAGGGATGCAGGCACATTTAGGTGAATTTTGATTGTGGGAATTCATTACTCTGAATCCTAACAGGCGAACTGTGGCTTCGTCGTCTCCTGAAAATCAAAATCAAAATCAAGAATCATTGCAGAGAGTGAGTTTTTTTCTTTGCTGTCGTGTTTCATGATCTCTCGTTGGTCTTCTCTGTCAGTGGTGTGGGGGTTATATTGAGGGATGGGGAGGCTTTGTTTTAGTTTTCTCATTTAAGATCTAGGCAGCACAAAAGGAAAGCGTTTAAAAAGTAAGGGCCTTCTTTGCATTTTCTTGACTTCAGGCACAGTCCATTATGAACGGGCTTCTAAAGTGAACATGGTATTGCTCTGGTTCTTGAATAGTGGCTTAAAGTATTTACCATCTGGACAGACAAAGTTACGAGTGATCACATACTAAATTTAGGATAGCGTAAACTATGAGAGGGTAACATCGGTGCAAGGGCACAGAGCACATGGAGTTATGAGCTTAGGAAGAGGACTTCTAGTGATTTATTTGCTCACACCTGCTTATGAGGCTCAGCGAGCTTTAGAAACTGTAAATTAGGCCGAGGGCCGTGTTTCCACCTCCTCCCCAACCTTTCTGCAGATCCAGCTTGATCCCGGGAGTAGTGTCACCGTTACCAGGTCCTGACTTTATACACTTCACCACCATGAGATCACAGGAAACGAACCTCAGACATGCCAGAACATTCTCGGCAGTTTGTACATTCTGTCTCACAGACCTTCTGCCGAAAACAATGAATGAACCTTGAGATTACAAATCCTCTCGCTAACAATTTTAGAGACTTTCAGTTTTTGACTTCCTGCCTGCAGGAAGGAAGTGACAGTTGGCAGGGTGGACAACAGGTGTTCCTCTGGGCGGAATGATATCTTCTGCTTACTAAAATAAAAAGCACTGCATCAACACTCCTACGTGGAAGTGAAGGCAAACCACAGGGGTCAGTCCTTCCACCGCAAACCCAGCTTCAGAGGCCAAACGTGTTCTCTGTCAGGAAGTTCTGACAGGCGGCCTGGCTGGCAAGTGCAGGCCAGGGCACAAGCCTCTCAGATCAGTGTTCTGTGCAGCAGATTCGTCAGGGGCTTGGAAGGACAGGACTGAGGTAGACAGCGCTCCACGGGAGGGTAGGTGATTTGTGAAGCCCTTTTGTATCTCCCGTGCCTTTGTCTCTAAACCTGGCCCTGGCGGTATTTCTTCCTCTTAGCTTACTCTTAGCATAGTGCTATTCTTTCCTTTCGACAAGCTAGCTGGTGGCTCTGTTCCTCATTCAGATCTTTTCCTTGCCTGCCAGTCTATTAATTATAATTCGGGCAAATGAGACTATGGGTGAAGACTGAAATCACTGAGGGTTGTGAAATCACCAGGCAGTTCTCTCCTGATCACTGTTGTTAGCACTCAGATCTGTCATGGAATATGTTTTTGAGGGCACATATGTTGGAAAATTTTGGGAGACACAGTAGTCCTGGCAAAAGAAAGATTTTAGAGAAGCTTTTGTCAGTGTGTGCAAAGGGCCAGAACCATTTCTTAACATCAGTCATGACATTAGTTCTGCAGCCGCCCTAGGCTTTGTCTTCCCTCTCTGACTTTGGGGGAACTCCAAAGAACCATGTGATGAAGGAAGGAGACAGAGTGGGCTTAAGTATGACCAAGGCAATAAATCGAGCTTGTGTGCCAAGTGAGTAGATTACATGGGGTCAGAGGGCTCTTGGGCCATTTTTCCTGAAAGGCAGTGTGAGGAGCAGCATTCTCTTAGAATAAAAGAGCAGTTCGCCATGACTGAAGCTGCAGCTTCGGCAGCTGCTCTTGCTTCCCTTTCTGTCTTCATTCACTCCTTCCATGAATGTGTGCTAAGGCTCTGTTCCCTGCTGGCTGCTGTGCTGAGAAATGATGACACATAGAGAGGCAGATGTTTCCTGCTTTCAAGGGTTTTGTGGCGCTCCCGCCTGCAAACCAGGGTAGAGTCAGATAAAACTGTGAACGGAGGAGGTCTCCAGGAGTATTTGGTGCAAAGGAGGAAATGCCTCATTCTGCTTGCAGAAAGTGACTAGAGAAAGGTTGGTCAGGAGAAGTCCTTAGGGTGAGCGTCAAAGGATGGAGGCAGCGTTTCCGAGCTCTCCTGCCAGAACAGGAGACAGCAACACAGTTCAATCCAGGAGATGCTGTGATGCACCTTTCTCCTGCTGGGTGTTGGCTGCGTGGCTGTTGGCTTCTGGTTAGTTTTTCCATTCATAGGTTAAGTGGAAGTGAAATTTGTTTGTCTGGCTTCTGCATAAGGAAAACTGAGGGAAGTAAATTGGTAAATGAAAGACACACACACACACACATACATACATACATACATCTATTGCAAACTTCATTCAATTGCAATAATTCTTTTAACGTTATTTTTATTTTATGCTTACGAGTGTTTGACTGAGTGCTTGTGTACCATACGCACACTTGCGCCCTTGGGGGCCAGAAGAGGGTGTCAGATCCCCTGAAATTAGAGCTACTGTGAATGGGTACTGAGAATCACACCTGAGTTCTCCACAAGAACAGCTCTTAATTGTTGGGCCATCTCTCCAGCCCGATTGTAGTGATTTTTAAATATATTTTTCTTATTGTAAATTTTTCTCCTAACTCCTTAGGTTTATGAAATATTTAGATGACGTGATACTAGTGGAATTTCTTTTTCAATTCCCTTGTATATTGCTCTCCCCATGTCCCAGGCACTAACACTATTAGTTTGATGGGTATCTTTCTGACTTTAAATATATGTGAGTATCTAAAACTACAACATTTTAAAGCAAAGATGAGGTTGTGTCCCCATCTTTTAGTGTTAATCACAGTCTCTGCACCTCACTTCTTCCACCTCCTCCGGCTCTGTCTGTAGAACACAAACACTCTTAGCAACAGTTTTCAAAGGAGGTGCCTCTCCATTGCCCCACACAAAGAAAATGCCACAGCAGTAAGGAGCTAATGCTTTTGAGTCAGGAGCAGCAGAGGTCCAGACTCAGCTCAGAGAATCATCCTCCGCTTTCTACATTTCCTTCGGTGTTGTCTTTCCTTCTGAACCATCAGCTTTTGCACATGTCAGTTCTGAATGTTATTTATCCCTCGCACCTAAACCTTACCTCTTTTTCTTAATGTTCGCAGCAAGCTGTGTGTGTGTGTGTGTGTGTGTGTGTGTGTGCATTCAGTTTGTTTGCATGCACACATGTACATGTAAACAAAGAACAATGACTCTCTTTCCTAAGGGTTTGTATGAACAGTTGAGGCATCACTAAGATGTATGTTTCTTGTTCTGCTTACTCCTTATCAGTCTCTCCTAGTCATTTTACTCTCTGGATTAACATCATCCTTTTACTGAATCTTCTGTTCCCTCTGCACCTGGCCTCTGCTCATTTATTCATTCATCACATAGTTACTGTCTTAGCTGTCTAAGCTAATTTCTCTGTTGCTGTGATAAAATATATTGACCAAAGCAACTTACGGGAGGAAGGGATTATTTTGGCTCATGGTTTGAGGATATGGTCCATCATGGAAGGGAAGTTACAGCAGCAGGAGCTTGAGACAGTTGTCACAGTCCATTCCCAATCAGGAAGCAGAGAGAGATGACCGCTTGTGGTTAGCTGGCTCCCTCCTTCGTGTTCAGTCTGGGACCCGGGATGACACTATACATACCTCACAGGCAGGCCTTCCCACCTCGTTGAGCCTAACTGAGATCATCTCTTTATCTTAGGGTTTTAGTGCTGTTAGGAGATGTCATGACCACAGCAAACTCTTACAAAAGAAAACCTTTAGTTGGGGCTGTTTTACAGATTTGGAGGTTTAGTCCATTATTATCAGGCCTACAATCATGGCAGTGTGCAGGCAGACACTGTGATGCTGGAAAAGGAGCTGAGAGTTCTACATCTAGTTTGACAGGCAACAGTAAGAGAGAGCCACTGGGCCTGGTTGGGCATTTGAAACCCCAAACCCCACCCCCAGTGACACACTTCCTGCAACAAAGCCACACCTCCTAATGCCACTCCCTAAGCATTCAAATATGAGTCTGTGGGGTGCATACAAATTCAAACCACCCCACCATTACAGTCATGGCCAGAGGCTGACCTCAGCAAGACAATCTCACATAGCTATGCCCAGAGGTTTGCCTCCTAGGTCAAATTGATGATCAAATGAGCCATCACAGTGATCAAATATTAACAATGTGTCGGGATAGTTTGAATTTATACAGTTAGTTAAGCTTGCTCTAATTCTGACTGAAAATCATGACCTTTCTACCTTACCCAGTTCTTCTGATGCTGGTTTGTTTCTTGTCAACTTGAGACAAACTGGGGCATCTAGGAAGAGGAAATCTCAACTGAGAAAATGCTTTCATCAGATCACCCTGTAGGGACTGAGCCATATGGCTGCCAGGGATTGACCTGACAGGGAATAAAAAAAAATGATCGACACGTGGGCTCAAGGATATGGAAAAACTGCAATCAGTTAGCCTGGGATCTCAGAAGGAGAAATCACGGTACCCAGGGAGCTCACCGTGTTTAGTGTATACAGTTGAACAGCGGGATTACTGCACGTGGCTGACTAAAGGTAGGAGCAGTTTCTGTGGAGGAATAGTCTTCAGGCTCTAAACATCTGGCGTGGGTTGTGGGGTGTGTGTGTGGGCATTCTCTGCACGCACTCCCAGCATCCACATGGACCAGATGTGCTTCGCCACTCTGAGCCCCACCTGGGGGAGGGGAGAGAAGGCTTTGCCTATGGATCCAAGGCATAAGGCCTTTGATATGCCCGTGCCCATGCCAATAACACATTTACTCAGGCCTCTATACACTCGGGGCTTCCTCTATTCCTCACAGGCAGGCAAGTCCACAAGGCATGTTCTCGTTTTGATTAATGATTGATAAGAGAAGGTCTGGCCCACTGTGGGTGGTGTCATCTCCGGGCAAGTGGCCTTGAGAAGTATAAGAAAGCATAGCCGAAAATGAACCGGGAGTCCAAGCCAATAAGTGGCACTCCTCCATGGCCTCTGCTTCAGCTCCTTCCTCCAGACCCCTGCCTTGAGTTCCTGCCCTGACTTCCTTTCATGGTGGACTGTAAGCTGTAAGATGAGACACCCCTCCCCACAAGTTAGTTTTGTTAGTGCTTTATTGTAGTAACAGAAACAAGCCAGGGTACGCCCCATGTTTCTTAGTTCACACTCCCAAAAGAAAGAGCCTGATGGGCGAAGGGGACTTCAGGTCTTAGGTAGGTTTCTGTGTGGTCTACAACCCATTCCCCCTTGTCCAGCTAGATGTGGCTAAAGGAGGGTGGAGGAGGAATTGGGCATAATGTCTCCCCAGCCTAGATTCATCCAGCACATTTTATGAAGATTTCCAGGTTTGACTGTGCGTTTGCATTGTTTCCCATTGGGACTGTAGAGATTTGCATATGTTAGATATCCAGTGGATAGCGATATAGTCAACATTTATTCACGTAGTATCGGGCTCTGTGTGGACAGGGAGTGTCACTGCTGGAGGGATGGCTAGGTGGTTAAGAATACTGCCCTTGCAGAGAACCCAAGCTCAGTTCCCAGCACCCATATCAGGTGGCCTACAATTGTCTGTACTCCTGAACACACACATGCACAGAGAGGGAGCGAGGGAGGGACAAGGAGAGAGAGAGAGACTAGAAAATAAATTAAAAAAGAAAACATTAAGGCCAAGCAGTAGTGGTGGTGGTGCGCACCTTTCGCCCCAGCACTCAGAGGCAGAGGCAAGAACTCCCTGTGAGTTCAAGGCCAGCCTGGTCTATAGAGCTAGTTCTAGGACAGCCAAGGCTACACAAAGAAGCTCGGTCTCAAAAAACAAAACAGAAACAAAACAAAAAAGAAAACATCACTTTTTCTAATGCTTTCCATGTCACTGCTCTACACATAAAGGACATTTACTTTGGGGGGACTCAGTGGAGGATGCTGGCATCACCTTCTAGCCCCTGCTAGCCCTGCAGCTCCCTCACTTCTGTGGTTTTCTGTCTGCAGAGGCACCCACACCCCTCATTCATCTTAGTCAGCCTTTATCTTTCCTTCACTTTCTCATGGCACAAAGACGAAGCTGTCCTACACTTCAGCTTTACTGTGTCATGTAGTTTATACTTTTGGCCTTTGCTCTGTTGTTGTTTATAGGTTTGTTCTCTCTTATTGGACTATGAACACTTTCAGAGCAAGAGCCCTGTCATTCATGTTCACACCATAATACCTAGGAAGAAGATAACCATGGGGCCTCAAATAAGCTCTATGGAGGAAGTATTCCTCATGGACGAAAATCCATTTTATGTATTTCATGTGATTTTTTTTTTTTTAGACAAGATAAAGAGCTCTGAAATTACAAATCCTGGCAACGTGCTTCTCATAATAGTGTGACAGTTTCCAGATCAGTGAATGACAAATAGCGCAAATTTTTGTTGCACACCAGTACATGGAATAATGAATGAAGACTGTTTCAGGAGGGATCCCGGTTAAGAAGTTGATAAAATAAGTGCAAACTCCCTTCTTCAGAACTTTGAAGAATTATAAAGAGTAGTTTTGAAGACAAAGGCTTGGAGTTTGAGTGCCTCCCTGCATGAGTTTACTTATATATATAAAAGCAGGAGCTTGGAAGTATGGACATAATCTAGTAAATGAAATATATTCTTTTTAAGTCTAGAATCACATTAATCTAGTGGTCCTATCTAATAAGGGCTGTCTATTATATGAAGGAATTCTGTGCCAAAATTAGCCATAAACGTTACATTAAAAAACAACAACACAACCCAACTTCTGTTTTTAGCAGTGTTGCCTGCCTGACAGTTCATCTGACTTGTAATAGGCACGTGTAAATGGAATTACTGCTCACTCCCACAGTGGTTCTGTCTCTTTAAGAGAATGATGACTGTTAACTCAGATCATTGAACCATATGAGGGTCAATAAAAGAATAAAACCACTGGCTAGTGATTCGAGTACAAGGAACTTGATGCCAGTATGTGTTCATATGCTGCTCACAGTCAACAGGGGAGTGCCAGGTCCTTGGCTGCTGCTCGCCACCTCTCAGGATGGCCTCTGGCAAAGTAATCAAGCTGCTGGTTTTTGAGCTGCTGGAGTTTGCTGCCTTCTCTGTCCCTACCCTGGTGATAATGGAACAGTTTGCAGCTGCCTCTCAGAGGACAAAGCATTCACCTGACAGGACGCACTATTGGCTCATCGTTTCCTGCTCCATTGCCTATGTGGCTGTAGTGAGTCTCTTGATCTGGGTTCCCATAAAAGTTGTCTTATACAAGAAACGGCATCTGTACAAAAAAATTATAGGATGGTAAGTAAAAGAGTGCACTAGCCGGGAGTCCTTGCCATGTTTTCATCTGTGAGTATGATGTGTACATGTATGTGAAGCAAGTGAATTTAGCACAAGCCTGTACAAGATTAATCATGACATTATACATAACTTCTGTAAATGTATTGATGTTGTGATATCCTTCATATCTTTTATGTTAATATGTTGATGCTATGGTATCATCTATATTTCCTATGATCATTTTTTTCTGAATAACAAATTATATATGTTAACGAGGTGTGTTGGCTTGAATATTGCCAGTAATTTCTCAGTACTCTAAACTGTACAAATTCTTCAGAGTGTTGCTCTACACACACCATAATCACAAGATTAGAATGCAGAATTTCACTTTTATGCCAAACTGAAAGTAGCATCTCTTTTTAAGTGTTTACATTCCACTTTGTTGGTCTAAGGTACAATTTGGCCATTCATTAACTGAGATGTTTTAGGCAACTTGATTGCTAAGATTAAAAACAAAACAACAACAACACAAAAGAATGCTTTAGGTGGTGGTAAGTTCTATTAACCATTGCAGAAAGAAAATATGTGTATGGTAATGTAGAAGTACCTTTGATCAAGGTTTGATGTTGCCACGTTTAGTGGCATACGCTTGCAAGCCCAGCAATCAGGAAGCTGAAGTAGAAGGATCCTAGGGTTCTAGGTCAGCCTGGGCTACAGAGCGAGATCCTGACTCTCAAAAGAAAAAAAAGGAAACACAGAACAATATTACTCTTTTGCCATTAACTGTCAGTTTTGAGAGAACAACCCCTGTTACTATTGTGTTTTCCCCCTTTAGATCTTCAGATCTGGCTCTCGCTCATCTGGGATTTCCTTATTTTCCTGATAAGTTAAATTCTCTTTGTTACTGATCTTTTACTTCACAGGTGAGATGATAAAATGAGTTTGAAAAGGGAAGAGCTGAGTTGTGATATAATTTAGGGCAGAAATGCAAAAGCCATACAGACAGCAATGTGGTGATCTTTGGAAGGATGCTGACACAGAGAGCTGAAGTAGGGTGTGGTTCACCAAGGAATCCATAGGTGCTGACACCGGAGGTGGCTCCCTGAGCCTTGACAGGCCGCTGTTCCCTAAGGGCAAGGCTTCTAAGAAGTTAATCATTTTGTGGTTGATGTGAGTCTGAGACTTTTCAACTTTGGCTAGACCGTCAGTGTCACCAAAGGGGTGTCTTAGAGGTGGAACAAGCATATACCCCGAATTCCTTTGACTGTCCAAGACTGTTAGATGAGCAAAGGATTTTGAGGAGATAATGGCTGTTCCAGATGACAGTGAAAGTAAGCTTTCAGACAATAGCTCGCCTCAGAGGCCCCACCCAAGTCTCTTGGTTTTCCTGATTTTTGTTTTTACATTGGTTCATTTCTCTAGCATTTTATGTTCCAAATGTTATTCAAATGGCAAACTTTCCTATATAATTTATTATCAGTAATAATGAGTATTAAGCTATAAGGACCTTTTCACAGATCCTGTGTAATACATTGGTTTTTATTTTTAGTTCTGAACCACCTCATACAAGTACTTTACCTCAAAAATCAGATATTTTAATGAGAGTGCCATTAGTATTCCCCAAAGAAAACTGATATACTCAGAAGAACTTAGCAACTTTCCTAAAGTCAGTCTAGCAAGGGATAGAACTGGACTTTGGACTTTGGCCTACCTGAATGCATATTCCAAACACTGTTCTATACTATCTCTGATGAACACGGTCTCGGGCCTATAGGGCAGGTGAGATAGAGAAGAGAAGCCCTTTGTTCCCAATCTTTAGTGCATAGTGCAGGCTCACCTCTTTGGTATCTGCTGAAACTTCATTTAATACATCAGCTCCAAGAAGTCCTTGCATCAAAGGGTCCAGGTTTGTTGCCACAACTTCATCTTTCAGTGCTTTCTTCCGGAGAACTCTCTCCCACACCCTAGTTTCTATATGTGGGTGAGGCTGGCCCCAGGTGCTGTCAAGGGTTTTACAGAGATGTCGGTTTATCTGGAATTTCAGTGAGCTCTGCAACTATTTCCTTATGTCTCATTCATGAACGCTATCTTGTAGTAATCTTCTAGTGTCATAAAAGAGAGAAAAGAGTTCATTAAAACAACTTACAGGCATTTTGCACACCCAGCAAAACTAAATTTAGACCTTGTGGCAACTCAGTGAAGTTAGGTGTTGCTGAGAAATAGAAACTTAAAGTGAAAGCTTTGTCTAGAGACATGGGTAGTTTGTCATGGGTCTGGGGTCTGTAAGCCCAGAGCTGTCCAACTCTGTGCAGTTTCTTCTGTCTTGGGAATTTTTTTCTTTCTTCATTTTCACTTTGAAGTAAAGTATGGTTAAAGTAAAGCATGGTTTGCTTTAAGGGCATTAGAATATGTTTCTCTCAAAGATGTAGATTTCAGTGGTTTTCATATATAATTGCCCACGATATCTTGTAGGATCTCATTTGTCATTTGAACATGTGAGGCACCATGGTGAGACATACAACCTCAAAGTTATATTTTTATTTATACAAGTGCAGTCATGTACAGAGTATTAAACCTTAATTGCAACATAAATATAGCTAAAAAAATACCCTGTTAATATACATAGTAGGGATCACAAACATTACTGTTTTAATTTATTATTTATTGTAGAGTAACCAGGTAGATAGTTGTTCCTATGGAGTGTCACAGTTCCGTATGCTCATAGGTTTGGCACTGATGAGACTGTGTGAGAGCATCCTGGAAAGTCCCTCATGAAGGAGGTACCAGAGAGCTAGTAAAGAACCTGTCCAATGAACAGGGGTAAGAAAGAGCAGACAGAATCAAATCTCAGCTTTGATGCTGGGTTCTGTGAGTTATTTATATTCTCTAAGCTTTAGTTTTCTTGAGCACCAAACAGCGACCATCTAGTTTCCACTTGGGGGCTTTTGTTTTAAAAAACAGCATAAGGAGTGGCTTGCTTCTTCTTCACTCTACGAGATGGCACTGAACTTGAAGGCCAGTGTCTCAGACATGTTGAAAAAGATATTCTGTTCTCAAAGATAATGAGAGAAAAGGCGAGAGAAAGGTGTTCTGAACAAGTTGAAGATTTTAGCAGATGTAGCAAGGACTCTGGAAACCTTATGGTAGTAAATTTCTGGAAAGACAATTCTGCATTGAAAGACTGTCTAACTGTTTACTATAATGATCCAGCCTTCTATGAAGAATGCAAACTGGAATATCTCAAGGAAAGGGAAGAATTCAGAAGAAAAAAAACAAAGTTCTTATCAAGAAAAGGCTACAGAAGCATCCCATAAGCGTGGAGGCGAATAGTGAGTCAGGAAGTCACCTCTTAGAGAAATCATTTGCAATGTACACCAGAAATGATGACCCAGAACAATGTTTGCTCACCCTAATCATGAAAATATTGATTTTTCAAAATGAAACAGCCTAAGATTGTGCTTCTAAGGTTGCTAGCCTAGTGGTTCTATACAGACACCGGTGTCCGTGACCTCCAGATAAACTGATGTTCCCCATTTAGAATGTGAACTTCTTTAATCCTTACAGTAACTTAAGAAATGGAAGAAATCATGATAAACGTGAAGAAAAGTAGATGCTGATGGTGGTACTTTTAGAACTTGGAGAATTTTGTAGGGTTTTGTTTTTTTTTTTTTTTTGGCATTTGAACATGACAACCTCAGAAGTTATTTTTGCATTTACACACTTTGGGTTTCCTTTTCTCTGTGGTCTACTGGATAGTTCTGTAAATTGACCAGGTAGCTATAATTCTCCTTTTATAAAGAAGAAGCATGTCATGGAGCTGAAGACATACACTAAGTCAACAGTAGGGACTGAACTTTCACTCATCCTAAACACTTCCTCGTTCTTGTACAATTGTTAGTCCTTCTTGCTTGCCTGTTATCATTCATATGGCTTAGGGAGAGGCTAGATAGCACAAAGAAAAGCCAATGCATAAAAGAGATCCTTTCCTGGAAGATCAGAGGGCTGGCTGGCTCACTGTGGACCGAATAGCTCTGGAGGATTTGTGGTATTCCCAGATTGCCCCAGGACCCAGAGCTGTGTTTCAGGAATCCTGAGTCTTTTTTATAACACAGCTGTTTCAAACTGTGATGTATCAAAAATCTGTGGCAGCATAAAGTTTGAAAGGCCGTATTTTGAGTGACACTTTAGTTTGTTGAGATTTTACTGTTGGGTTTGTGTTAGGCAATGGTAATGGTAGCAGTATCATAGCAGAACACAAGCAAATGTTGGTTGATCACTTCCCATGTGCCATGCATACTTCTGAACATGTTATGTATGTGTAGCCCCAGCTACCCTGGAACTCGCTCTGTAGACCAGGCTGGCCTTGAACTCACAGAGATCTGCCTTCCTCTGCCTTTCAAGTGCTGGGATTAAAGTTGTGAGCCAGTACTCAGTGCCTAGCAGCAACATCCCTTTTGAATAAAGGTTTCTGAACATCAGCTTTGTTCCTTAAAATTCAACTTGATGGCTGGAAGAAATCTCAGAGCTCAGTTTTCTCTTTCTTTAAAACAGGGAGCTTAGCGTTTTCTGTGGAGTTAATTAGCAGAATGGTCTTCCTTACTTACCAGACAAAACCTGCCACTTTGCAGCTTCCCTCCAATCCTCTTCTGAGACTTTGCCTCACTTTATATATTAGTGAGCTTGGCGATGGCCAGGATTTCTGCCAGTGGCTCCTCAATACCACCTCTCTATCATTCTGTAAGCACATTTATTCATTGTAAAAAATACAAGCAGTCCAGGGTGACTTCTCTTGTTCTGCCCAGTTCACGAACCCCAAAAGACCAGGAATAACCAGACTCTGCTGTAAATACATGAGGTTCTTTATATTGTAAATTACAAGCTGCAGCTTGGCCCCCCCCCCCCCCCCCGCCGCAGTGGGAGCCGAGCGCCCCGTGCCCAGGTTAGTTGGGTGATTTAAAGATTCTGGTCCATCCCAGCATGCCCAAGGCAGGGGCGATTCCTGCCTGGCAAGCATCTATTGGTCAAAATGCTACATTTTGAATTGGCTATAGGAAGGTTCCCAGGCCATTAATGATCTGGTGTCCCTCCCTAGGGGGATGGGCCAGTTTCCTAGCAACTGTATCTCTAGTGGGTGGGGAAAGAATGCAGTAAGGTGGTCCTTCCCCTCAGGGCATTACTGGACTTCTCCACCCACCTACTTCAGGTCTTAATAATAGCTGCTAATTTATCTTTTGGTCTCTCATTCTGAGCACATTGTATCTCTCCCAGAGTTTTTCAGACACATGAAGGTAGTCATGTCACCCTACTGGGCTCAGACATGGCCCTAGCTGTTCTGTTTTTGTTGTTGTTTTGTTTTGCTTTGCTTTTCAGTTTGCAGAATCCCAGCAGTCCTCTTTGGCCTGTGATTCCTGGGCTAAAGCAGTTTTGAAGTCTCCGTGGGATGCTGGTCATCTCTCTAATGTCTGAATATTATATCTTAATGGCCTTTTTGACGTAAATACCTACTCCAACCATCAATTCAATACCATTGACTTCATGTGCAGCCCTGTCACCAGCTTTATAACTTTATAACTGAAACTTTAGAAAACTTACACCAACATAAAACCAGGTACACCAAGTCTGATAAAAGAGTGAATTAGTTAAGCCTTCATCAACAGCTTCAAGGTCAGTGAGAAGCTTTCGCAGGGTCTGAAAGATGAAAACACCATGTTTTCCTGCAGTACTCGGCGTTCAGTAGCAACTCAGAAGCTAGTAGAGAAGGAGTGCTTCTGTTTGGGTAGTTAAGACCAGATTCCAAAGAGCCTTCTGGCAGGAAACTTTGATTTAATGACTTAAGGAAAAGAGAATCTGACAAGTTTCTTAGCAGAGAATCATTTCCCAAGTAATTATCTGACCTCTCAACCCACGAAGCTTCCTCTATGAGTAATCCCAGAGCCAAATTTGCTTCACAAACAGGAAGTTTTAACCCATTATGGTTGAGCTTGGTCTTCTCAGCCTGGGCTCAACTCTTAGGAGAGTCTTTTCATTGGCCATTCAATGACCATGGCTGTTAAAGTCAAGGGGCTTGTACTTTTTCAATATTCACCTGCCACAATGCCCACAAGTTTTCTTTTCCTCTGTGTTGTACGTCCACAGTGGCATCCTAATAGTTTAGCTGTAAGCAGACATTCAGAGATGCTGCTGCTAACTCTAGCTGAAATTCCATTATTCTAGAATTACTCTGCAATATTCTAGACTTGCAGAACAAAGTGTATGAGCTTAGTGACATAACAATTTGTCATCTCAAAATTTTAGATACTTAGGAGTCTGAAGTTGAAAAGTTAGCCATGTTGGTTCCCTCTGAAGAGCCATAAGAAAGAATGTGTTCCATGTCCATTTGGAAGTATATACTGGTGACCAGCCATCTTCCTAATCCCTAGTCTTGATTTCCATGTCACATGACATTCTTCCTGTCTTTCCTCTCCAGGAAGTCCTTTGTGCATGTCTGCTTCTAAAAAATGTTCTTATCATATTGACTTAAGATCTAGCCTGATATCTTATTTTAATTTAATTACTTTACTTTTTACTTTAGTAAGGACACTGTTTTCAAATAATTTTTATTTGAGGGCTATAAATAGGGACTCAACTATAACTGAGGTACAAACTTAACTCCACAGCCTCCCATTCTTAGAAATCTGAAACTTCACATTTTTCCTGGCACATTTTTCCATCCCAACATCTCAAAAAGTCTTATTCTTTCCAGTATCAGTTCTGTGTTCAAAAGCTCATCTATACGTCATTCCAAAGTGCCTCACACTTTATGAGGAAAAGTTGGGGAAGGACTTGTTCTGGGTCAGTGACCCTATGAAACCAGACAAGAAGTAGGTTGCAGGGCCTAAAGAGATGAAATAAGAATGCTTGCTGCATCCTCACTCCTGCCTCGCCGCCCTTCCCCAGTTCCTCATTTTTTAAGATTAAACAACAAAAGAGGAATGTTACATTGTGCAGGCAATTCAACTGGCCTGCCCTTAGGGACCTTTAGTGTCTTGACAACTTGACAAGTCCTTTGACATCATCTGGGCCAGGTACTTCAGGTATAACAGGTCTGCCACTCTGATTTTTTCTTTCTTCCTTCCTTCCTTCCTTCCTTCCTTCCTTCCTTCCTCCCTCCCTCCCTCCCTCCCTCCCTCCCTCCCTTCCTTCCTTCCTTCCTTTCCTCTCTCTTTCTGTCTCTCTCTCCTCTCTTGCTGACTCTCCCTCCTTTCTCTGTCAGGGCACTCCCTTCCCCCTGTCTCTGTCCCCCTATCTCTCTTTGTCTCTGCCCTCATGGCTCACTCAGGCCCTAACTCTTTTCTGCTTCCCTTCCCCCCAATAAGCCCTTTCATTAAAAAAAAGCTTGTTGCTCTTGCAGAAAACCCAAGTTCAATTTCCAGCATCCAGCTTTAGGGAATCTGAAGGCCTCTTCTGGCTTTCTCAGGCACGGGGTGGGGGTGGGGGGTGGCGCGGAGGAAGAGAGAGAGGTATGCGAATTCATAAATAAAAATATTCTTTTAAAAAAATGCTTCCAAAATACAATGGTGGGACAAAATAGACATTACGATTCTTTGAGAGATAAACAGTAAACAGGAAAGGGGAAAGCAGTGGGTTCCAAGGAAGAGCAAACTTAGAAAGGAAAATTCCATTCAATTTTAAGGCATAAGGATGATGTTCTGTGGCTGGAGGCTGTGTTCTCTGGACCCACTTTCCAGGCCCACCACGGTGCTGGATCCTTGTCGGTGGCCTCTGCTCTCTGAAGTCACAGAGGAAACCTCAGCTTGTTTAGCCCCTGAACCAGTCAGAGCCACCCTTCCCTCTTCTGGGATAACAAATTTGTAGCCAAATAGCTCTATCTGCTCATTTCCTCCCAGAGCCCCAGAAGCGGAACAGCCTTCCTTCATCTTGTCCCTTGTCTATCATCTTCTGCCCAAGGCTTTCTGCTGATGTTGATTGAATTCACAAGTCACAATCTTGATGTCCTCTTCTGAAAGTATTTTTGTCACCCTTCCCACCAATGTACATGGGGTAAGAACTTTCTAAATAATAAATTTCTAGTTTATTTTTTACCACACACTTAAAAAAAATTACAACAAATAACAAGGAGAAAATAGACCTAGAAGTAAGTAAGGCTTTCAAACACTCATTAAAGAAAACAAATATCTGGGGTGGTAGTGGTACGTGTCTTTAATACCAGTACTCAGGAGGCAGAAGCAGGCAGATTTTTGTGAGCTCGAGGCCAACCTGGTATACAGAATGAGTTACAGGACAGCCAGAGCTATACAGAGGAACCCTGTCTTGACCCCCCTGCCCCCCCCAAAAAAAAGAAAGAAAAGGAAAACACTAACTACATTGTTGTTATAAGTGATTTCCGTCAGGTTTTAGGCACTCCACAATTGGAAAATGGATCAGTAGACAGGTACTTGCATTGTAAAAATATTCTTGAATAACTGTATGTAATTCTATAAGAAGGTTGGAGACCTATGGGATTATTTTAAAAGAGATATAGATAATTTCAATTTAATTTGTTCTATATTTTATTTTAATTATTTAGGTTTTTTATTCTGAGAGGATATCGCAAGATTCACTAGATTCCTACCTGTATTTTATACACAAGATTTAGAAACAGTATTGTAGATACTGGAAACAAAAAATAAGCCATTGAAGTTCAGTTTTGTGAGATGAAGAAATAAGAAGAGGACAAGCAGTTAAACACAGAAGAAAATAAGCAGGATTTCAATCAGCAGGATATCCTCATAAGGGCGAAGGGCACAAATCAGGTAGACAAGAAATGTGGGGAAAGGACCAAAGAGGAAGAAGTGGGTGACAACGTGGAGCCAGACTCCACCAAAGCAGATGTGGCAGAGAGCCCCTAGAAGAGGAACAGAGAGTGGGAGCCTGAGGTGAGGCTGGAGAGAAGCCAGCGTGGAGAGAGCATGAGATTCCCAGGAAGCCAGACTGGCAGGTCCTAAGTAAGCAGGAAAGGCAGATCATCTCAAATGAAGAAAAATAGGAGTGAGGATTTCTTGAAGACAGTGTGGACCAGGGTGGGAAGAATCCATCGTATTCCAATTGCACTGTACATCCATTAGAGATGTTTGCGATTGTGGTAAAATACACTTAACATAAATTTTATAACCTTAACCATTTTGTGTAGTGGTCAGAGGTATCAAATGCATTTGTGTTGCTAAGCTACAGTCACTGTCAACCATCTGTCTATAAGCCCTTCTCATCTTTCAAGACTGAATCTTTATGTCCATTAAACACAAGTCCTCCATTCCCTGCCCCCAGTCCCCTATCTTTGGTGATAGGGTGATAAAATACGTTTTGTATTTTAAAGTCTGACTCTAGGGGAGATGGCAAGAAGGGTAAGGTTGCCAACATGAGAAACTTAGCTTGAATTCCCAACATTCCTGTAAAAAACACTTGTCGTGTGTGTGTGTGTGTGTGTGTGTGTGTGTGTGTGTGTGTGTGTGT
>NW_026596149.1:7091090-7091844 GCF_907164565.1 Psammomys obesus | reverse complement strand
GTGTGTGTGTGTGTGTGTGTGTGTGTGTGTGTGTGTGTGTGTGTGTACTGTTGTAATTTCAGCAGTGTGGGGGCGGAGACAGGAGGTACATAGAAAGCACCAGTCATAGAATCTACTGACATGGCAACCTTCAAGAATCAGTGAGAGACCCTGTCTCAAGGTATAAAGCAGAGATCAATAGAGGAAGAGGCTAGATGGTTTCAAGAGCGGAAACTCTAGGTGGAAACTTGGGAGGAAAGTTACAGATGGAGACAATGGTGATGGTGTGAGCAGAGGATGGGTGGGTATAGATTTCAGCAGGAAGCCAGGGAGGATGGGGTGATGCATAACAGTGAGGACTTTCATTCCCTTTTAGACATATCTAATCTGAACTTCCTCAAGCACTCAGGTCGAGATGTCAGTTGGGTATCTAAGTCCAGAGCTAATGAAAAAGTACAGTATGTATTGAGTGTCTGGGGAAAGTATGTTAGTAACTAAAAGCATGACAATGAGTGCAGTATTTGAGGGGGATTATTTAGAGAAGGAATAATCTTCTGGATATAATCCTCTTTCAGAAGCTGGGTTATAAGGAAGAGGACCCCATACATGCTTAGCCATGGTCATTTAGCCATGGTCCCTTAGTCAAGGTCCCGTAGTCATGGTCCATTAGGTAGCTTTACACCTCAGGATGTAGTTCTAGTCTGAGGAACAAAGCAAAATAACCTATTTTCTTCTTCTTCTTCTTCTTCTTCTTCTTCTTCTTCTTCTTCTTCTT
>NW_026596149.1:7084548-7091080 GCF_907164565.1 Psammomys obesus | reverse complement strand
TTCTTCTTCTTCTTCTTCTTCTTCTTCTTCTTCTTCTTCTTCTTCTTCTTCTTCCTCTCTTTCTTCTCATTCTTTTTCTTCTGAGACAGGCTTTCTCTGTATAGCCTTGGCTGTCTTGGACTCACTTTGTAGACCAGGCTAGCCTCAAGCTCACAGAGATCTGCTGGCCGTTGCCTTCCTTAGTGCTGCTATTACAGGCGCCCAGCTCCCAACTTTCTTCTTTTATTTTATTAAAATAACAAAAATAATTAGTTTGGATATACCTATTTTAAAACCAATTGCACCTAGTGTTAACTGATTGTCATGAGCATGGTTTACAGAAGGGCTGCTGTCTCCCCTCCTAAATAGGCCTGTATCTAAGATGGATCTGGGATAAGAGAAGCATGCAGAAGCGAGGAGAAATTGTTACTACTTTGACACTATTCAATACTTCTTATACTGAGGAGCACTTTATATGAATGTTATTAATGTAAGGTGTTCAGGAAAAGGGGAGATATATGTTTTGTTATAATAAAAATCTCTAATAGATGGTGACATGGCTCACTGAGTAAAAGGCTTATCCCCAAAGGAGAAGGACCTGAACCCTCATGAAGGGCCAGATTTAGCATTTTTATGGGGAGTTATGAGACAGAGGCAGGAGACTCTGGCTCTGACTGGTAAAATAGTGAGAAGCCCTACCCCAAGCAAGGTGAAGTTGAGGACTGATGCCTGTTTTCCTCTGCTCCACACACAAGCTGCCCATACATATGTGCCTGCACTCACACATACTCAAAAGCTCTGACTATCTTTTGTCTCATTAATTCAAGAAGCTAAGCATCCATTTGAATTTCCCCTGTCATAAAATACAGCATATTTATTTCATATCTCAATAGTCTACTACTTAGTTAAGCTATTTGGAAATTCTCACCCCTTTGTTGGAGAAAATAATTCTTTTTTTTTTTTTTTTTCTGCACATGTTCCTTTTTGCCATACTCAAACATTTGGGAAATGGAAATAGGGAAGCAGAGCTTCTTAGAAAAAACTCGATGAATGAAAGAGGAACTACAAGATTAGCAGGATGTTAACAGGAACTGTTGATGGGCTCGGATACTGCTGTTGCTTATTTTTCTCTCCTTTGCTAGGCGACCTGTTCTGATGATGTGTGTCGTGCTCACTACTCTCCCCAGCTTCAGCTTTTCTATAGCAGTGACCGAGGTATGCAATTTTTATTTCTTCTGCTGCAAGTGTTCGAGGCCTTAAAATGCCATGGTTCTGAGTTTCAAGAGAGTAGTATGGCCAAACAGTTCCTAAAGTTTATTTTACTGAAATCTTCTTACACATTGTTACAATACATGCACCTGCACACTCGCGCACACAGATGCACACACGTATGACCCTTATCGTAAGATAACTATCTCTTCAAAGATTTGAGGGCTAGTCTGACGTTCAGTTTTTAAAACACATATTACTTCTGTACTTGTGAATGATAATAAAGTATACTTCAGAGTCATACAGAGTAAAGAATGTCAATCTACATTCTTACTGAATTATCTTTGCTAAGTTGGTAGTTGTTTGCACATGCTAACTATGTTGATGACCTTTTGTTTTTGGTAAAATATGGGCTCAAAGGGTTTCCAACAGACAACCAGACCTTAGGACAGGACTACTAAAGGCAAAATTCACAGGCTGAAAGAATTTCGGGTTCCACAGAAGTCGGGGAAGGCCTGACCAGCGGTGTTATTATTAACTTACAGGGTTCTGGGAAAGAGAACATCATCAGCTGGGAGAAGGAGAAGGAGAAGGAGGAGAGGCTTTCGCAGGAGTTCCAATTTCAGTTCATAAAATGATGGCATATCTGGGTAGAATAGCTTTTTAATTGTTGTTTCCCAAGATGTGTTACCTATTGAATAATTATCTTTTCCCTTTTTATTAAATTTCCATTGAAGTGTCACACATAAACAGAGACACACTTGAAGCATAATTGTGTAACATCAACAGAATGTCACAAAACAGATCTCTAGACAAACACCACTCAGGTCAAGAAATGCAGCCTGAGCAGCTGTACCCTGAGTGGCTCTAGTTTTGAATTTTCTATTAGGGGAAGTCAAATTTAACTACATTTATTGATTACATAATATATGTGTTCTATTTTATTCAAATGTATAATGGAGAGTCACTTATGTTTTTATGTCTAGCTATAGTTCACTTATTTTCATTGTAACTGACTCAGGTATTTTATTTTAAAAGCTATTGTTTATTTGTTTGTTTTTTATTTGTTTTTAATTTACGGCTTTAGGGTTGAGCCTTTGTGGGTACTAAGCATGTACCATACTTCTGAGGTACACCAGCCCAGCCCAATATTGCAATTTACATCTTAGTTGTAGAGTTCTATTCTGCTGCTGCTATGGTGAGGATGGAATCTGAGCCCTTGCACTTTTGAGACAAGCACCCTGAGTCACATTCTCAGTCCTGTCAGTTCTGTTGTGATGACAATTTTAGTTGTTCCCGTTTCAAGCAAACATTGCCAGGAACTTGGTTAAACATTTTTACAGATGTACAGGCATCCGTGGATTTAACACATAGGAGTAGAATAGGTGGGTTTTATGATTACACAGTGTCCAACCATCCAGTGGAATGGGTTATGTCAAGCAAGGTTCAAGAAAGACTGCACAGACTCCAATAGCAGAAAAGGAATGCTCCCTTGGTTTCATGTTCTTCACCAGAATTCACTTTTTATTTCTTAGTTGATCAGAGGGATATATTTTTGAAACTCATTTTAAAATTTTATTTTTCCAAATGAGTGAGGTTGAACATCTTTTCATCTCTGCTCATTTCATGTTTTGCTTATCTTTTTAAATTGATTTGATTTACAGAGTGATTAAGTTGTATTTATGTGATTTGTCACACACGCGCACATGTATACACACACACACCAACAATTAAAGAAAAAGAGGCCATTTGAAAGACAGCAAGGTGGCCAGGCATGATGACACATGACTGTAACCCCAGCACTCAGGGAGACAGAGGCAGGCAGATTGCTGTGAGGTCAAGGCCAGCCTGGTCTACAAAGAGAGTCCTGGATAACCAAGGCTACACAGAGAAACCATGTCTTGAAAAACAAACACAAAACCAAACAAGAGAGAGAGAGCAAGGTGAAGGGTAACAGGAAAAGAACTGTTTGAAAAAACTTGATTTGAAAGTGCTGTTTACATGTTCAAATTACAACACTTTTTTAATGTATGTACTACAAATATGTTCACCCTGGGATTTGCCTTCACAATTTTACTGATGTTCTTTGATGAAAAAGTTTGGTTTTTTTTTTTTTTTTTTTTTATTAAAGCTTAATCCACTCTTTTATTTGTGCAAAATGCTTCTAGTGAGTGAATTGAAAAGTCTTTTGAATCTAAACTGTAAAGTCGTAACGATCTCATCTTTTGGAAAAGTTTTTCTTCTTCCTTTACAGTCAGAGCCAGCTGTAATGGTGTCTTATGTTGTTTACAGATGGGTCAAGTTGTGTTTCTCCCAATGAGCAGACAAAACAAAACAAAACAAACGAAAAAACCCACCTCAGTCCTCTGTTTCGAGAGAGTCCTCTTTGAGTCAGGTGTTCATGTGTATGACCTGTCCCAAGCTTTCTGTATTGTCACTTTGCCTGTCTCTCCTGTGCTAACACACTTCACAGCTTATCCTTGTGTGTCAAAAGTGTCCCACAGATTTTCTTGTTCTGTTGCTCTTACTATTTCCCACTTCTTACATAAAATTCCATTCACTCTGCCCGTCAGTTGGCCATCAGGCTCAGCATCTGCTTTGACAGTCTGCATGGCAGAGGCTTTCAAAGGCCCTCTGTGGCAGGTTCTGAGGTTGTTTCCACAGGGAACTTCCCAGAGACTCATACTCCAACCAAGGACTATCCATGGAGATAACCTAGAACCCTGACAATGCAGCCACTTCTGATGAGAACTGATAGACTAAGATCAGAAAGAAGGAGAGGAGGACCTCCCCTATCAGTGGACTTGGGGAGGGGCATGCATGCAGAAAGGGGGGGGAGGAGGGTGGGACCGGGAGGAGAGGAGGGAGGGGCTTATGGGGGGAAAATAAAAAAATAGAAAAAAAAGTGTCCCACAGAACAAGGAGAGCACATCATTCTATCTTCCTTTCCTCTAGAATCTTTTGCCCTTTTATTTCCACACACAGTTTAGAATAAACTTCATAACTGACATTCTGACTGAAGTTGCAGCTAATGGTCTTATCTTTTAAAAATCGTATTTTTATGTTTTTGTTGTCATTAGTAATTAAAAAGAATACATCTATTTGGGAGCATTTCCTCCATATATAGACAGAGAGTCTAGGAAAAATGATGTTTAATTTCTCTGTTTTTTTTTTTTTTAAAGTTTACTACTTTCTCTTGGTTTATTAGGAGTTCTATGATATCCAGGACAAGCTGGCTAAAACTGGTCATGAAGACATCTTTATCTTCTCTCTGAGAGAAAACCTTAAATATTTCACCACAGATATGATGCATGCTGGAGCTTTTTTTTTTTTTTTTTGTCTGTTCTTTGTAGATACCATAAGCAGGTGAAGAAGATAGCTGGCTGAGCTTACCTGGGACTGTCAGAGCTCTGCTTATCAGGGGAATTGGAAGGAATGGCCTGTTTCATTTTTACTGGAAACATACACACACACTCACACACAAGTATACAGTTACACACATAGATATGTGCACAAATATATATACACACAGACACAGATAAACACACAGACACACAACACACCATAAACACACACACATATACACTTACATACACATAGAGACATGCACACATACATATATAAAGACACAGACATACACAGATACACAGAGACACACAACATTTATACACACAGACAAACACCCCCCCCCCCGAAATGGGTATCAAGTCTGGGGTCATATATATGATCGGCAAACATTCTACCAA
The DNA here is from genome assembly GCF_907164565.1 of Psammomys obesus. NCBI lineage: Eukaryota > Metazoa > Chordata > Mammalia > Rodentia > Muridae > Psammomys > Psammomys obesus. The sequence continues at coordinate 7,086,146 of NW_026596149.1, read as the reverse complement.
GTGAGCTCCATACACAGCCTTTTCTTATCATATTTTTGCATTAATTTAGGGAGCTCTGTTTTTAATAAAAACTATCCCACTTTGTACATTCTCATTACATATTTAAAAATGGTTCAAAGACTTGTGGTTAAAACCCGAGAAGCTAAAATCAGAGCTCTGAAGTTTTCAGTAAATATATTTACAATAAGCTTAGCGCTGTCTGCAGAGGGTTGACAAGAGTCTAGAGTGAATGAAGTGAACTAATTAAATGTGTTTACATGCCTTTCTACAAACAGGTTCAAAAAAAACATCAACGGCTCAATTAATTTGTTGCCCGATTCCTTACCTGACCTGCCAGTGTCTCTGGTTCTGCTGTCCTTGATCGTGGTTGACATTATTGAAAAACTCAGGATATACCCTCTAAGAGGGGGTCAAATGAGTAAGTATTCTTTCAAATATGAATACTTAAAATTTTTTATTCATCTTTTATCTTTTGTTATTCTGTTGCTTGATGAAATGTTTAGTGACAGTGTATTCTAAGAGTAACAGCACTGAGGGAAGATTGAAAATAAAGACAGGTAAACATAAATAGTTTAAAACATACCTTGAAGCTACTTATTATTCTTTATTTGTATTTTGGTAATGTTTGTAAATTTGTAAAAATATCAAATATTTTATAGCAATAAAACTTAATGTTTACTCTAGCAAGAAAACATTATTGATATATCATTTTAGGAATGTTCTTAAGCTCTTAAATCTAGAAGAATAAGACATTTTGGGCCTGGTTTGGTGGCACACACCTGTGTTGTCAGCTGAGGCAGGAGGACCAAGAGTTGGAAACCAGCCTGAGTTGCATAGCCAGACTCTGTCTCAAAAAACAATGAAAGTAACAAAAGGTCATTTCATTTGAATACTTTTGCTACAAGAATGAGTGTAATAACTGTAAAGCCTACTAATGCCTTAGAGAATTGCATAGTTTAAACTATGGATTATAAAAAAGCCAAAGTTCACATTCGGAAAACTGAGCCAAGCCACATTCCTAGGAAGCCAAAAGGTGAAATTAAGTAATTAAATATATTCTGGCCTTTACTTGGGTACTTTCTTTTAGGCATAAACTCTTTCCAGTTCCGTTTAGTTTCACGTGCTAATGTGTGATTGGCTTGCTGTTTTATAAGGACAACATTTTGTTGGGTGTGCACTTGAACTGGGCAGCAATTGGGAGATGGATGGACAGGGCTTTGGGGTGACAAGGATAAGGACTAGAGATAGTCAAGCATTCATGGTCCACAGGCCACCCTTGCGCAGTCACTCTTGCTCTGGAACCTGCAAGGATGCTCACCTATAGGCCACCAGGAAAGCGGAGTCCATGAGCGGGAGATTGTATGCTGTTATGTTCAACCACTGAACAGGTGACAATTCAGTGACAGCCCCATGGTCACCTGCTGAAGGAAAAGCACTCCCAAGGTCCATCTTCCTTCTAAAGCCAAGTGTCTTTACATTAAATACTTGGGACTCTACAGCCTTTACACTCACTTCACCTCTAGGTTCCTTAAAACTGTACACCTGTTTTCTTTCTCTTCTCTTCTCTTCTCTTCTCTTCTCTTCTCTTCTCTTCTCTT
>NW_026596149.1:7010069-7084538 GCF_907164565.1 Psammomys obesus | reverse complement strand
TCTTCTCTTCTCTTCTCTTCTCTTCTCTTCTCTTCTCTTCTCTTCTCCTCTTCTCCTCTTCTCCTCTTCTCCTCTTCTCCTCTTCTCCTCTTTCTTCCTTTCTTTTTTATTTTGCTTTGGGTTTATTTGTAAAAATCAGAATAGGACACTTGTCACTGTAAACAGTGTATATGTGGGTGTGTCACACCAGTCCATCTGTCTTCACATTAGCAGAAGCCTTTCCTATGGAGCCTTCACAGGGGCCTGGGTACCTTTGGGAGCCTGAGCTGGGGCTGAAGCCTGGGCCTTAGCTGGAGCTGTGACCTCTGCCTTGGAATGAACCTGGGGTTTTGGTTGGTAGAGCCTATGACCCTTGACCATGTAGTTTGAATCCACTTTCCAAGTTTGGCATGAGCAATGAAACCTAGACAGCTGAGGTTGCAGCTGGGGCCCTTTGGCATCTTGGGCTTAACGTAGGCGTCACAAGGGCCTTGATGGCCTCTGCTTGCACACTCAATGCCTTTGCATCTGCTCCAAGCCTTTCTTGTTGTGCTTCTTGGCAAAGCTCATGTTCCTCAGGAACTTGAGGTCAACCCAAGTTTCTTCACCATTTGTGGGACTTGTTGTTGTTGTTATGTGTGTGTGTGTGGTGTGGCCATGTCTGTAAAGTAACCTGCAGCTCCTGCAGTGCCTCTGTAGACCTATTTCCAAATTGCTCTGTTCTTGCTAACTGTATTTTACATGTTCATGCAAACTTTCTGTCTAAATGAAAGTGTTTTTTTAAGAAAAAAAGCACATATATATACTAGAAGTTAATAGTATTTTATTGTCTACAGCAATGATTGGATTCTTTCTTCTGTATCCAGCAGTGATGCTTTGAGCTTGGAGCTTCCAAAGCATCCAGTCTTGGGAAAGGGACTGGAACAGAGTGAAGTCCTGCCCCTTCTCAGTTCAGACACTTCCTGTAGCCCCTTTCTCCCCGAACTCAGGAGGGTTAATTGACACATACTGAAATAGCCCTGCCTGTCAATAACAAAAATCACACTTTCAAAGCTAAAACTTGTAAATATTGTTACATATATTCAAATTTTATGCAAACTTTGAACTTTAGCATGCATATTAATATAATAAATTACAGGACTTTTGAGTCTATAGTATATTTTCATGTATCCTCTGGAATGTACTGCTTAGACACATTTGTTTTTAAAATCATTTGTAATTTGTCCAGGCAGATCTTTAGCTCAGAATCGTCTTGCCTCCACCACCCAAGAGCTTGAATTACACGTGTGCACCAGTAAGAACCCTGGGTATCTCATGATACAATGGCGTGGTTTCTGTGTGCAGCGTTTCATGTACAGTGAACCTCCATGAGAACAGACTGCTGGTACACAGATCTCTGTGGCATGATGATTTCGGAGGCTGGCTAGTTGAGCCTCTTATTAATGACTAGACTTCCCCTCCTCATCCTCCACCACATTGCTCCTGCTTTAGAGAACACTCATGCTGACTCGTGGTGCTCCTACTTGTGGCTCTGGACAGCTGAATATCCACCACTTCTGCTTCGCTTTCAGTTGCTATCTTGTTCTTGACCCTGTTTCAAAACCCAGCTCCTGCTGAGTCTCCTGTGCTCCTGTTCGTTGGTTCAGGCTATTGACCATCCCAGAATTCCCACTTTCAGCACAGTTGTCTTTGCTGGGTGGTTGCCCACTGTGCTCAGGACAGGCCCTGTTAGCCCTGTGCTTAGGGTCTGGAATATGTCCCATTGTGTTTTCTGTTCTTTAGGTGGCTTGTCTCTTTTTCTGCCAGCTGGAATGCTGATCTCCGTCTGCGGAGTTTTTGTTTTCTAGAGAAGTTGAAAACAGAAAAGTGGAGGTTTTGTTTGGAAACTCGACCCTTTAGCATCAGAACGTACAGGTGCTCTCGTATTACCTGGGCTTCAGGGACACCTAGTAACATCCTTTATTCTTTACACCGTCCCCTCCTACCAAGAGACCCAAAGCTAAATCTAGCTGAGTTAGATTCCATTTGAGATAGCTTTTTCTCCAGGATTCATAGGTTCTACTTACTTCAGGATGTTTAATAGATATTCCACTGCCTACATCCCACTAATGTCCACCTTTGGATTCCTCCCTCCGCCTCTTTCAGTATCTCTCAACCCCATAGACACAGAAAGGCGCAAACATAAACATAACAAACCCATGGCTGGGTGAGAGTTTTCAGTCCTATCAGCAGAGCCCAGTTACGTAATGTTTGTAGCCTACGTTGGACTCCATGTCACAAAATAGGAAGAAGACGTTGTTGAAGTATTGTAGGGTCTGTGTGTAAAGTACTAGGTTTAACTACAGGCAAAGGGACACTCTTGTCACCATAGGTGTTAGAGGTCAGCAGAACACAAACGAGAAGTCTGAGTTTTGCAGGGGTTTGTAGGTGGACGTGAGAAGAAACTTTCTCCATTGAGCAAGCTTGGCCTTCAAGGAAGTCAAGTGTGCGTGGGACCCATGGGCGTGTTCCAGAAGTAAAAGTAACTTGGTAAGATGTCACACCATCAGTCAACAAACCTTTTGCTGGAACAGAAGTTGCCTTCTTAAAAACCGTCTATGACTAGTTTGTCAATGCGTCACTTTGAAAACCTGCAACACAGTTTCCAGAGCGACAGTGAACACCCTGCAGGAGAGGACTTGGAGAAGGAAGTGAAGGAGGTGTGATTAGATCAGTGTCCTCGGCCCTCTATTCAGCCAGACAGTAGATGTTTTGTTTAGATGTTTTATAGAAAGTACTGCCCGGACATAACAACAGGTTTTTCTGCCAAAGCCTTGAAGACCACTAATCCAGGAGCTCGAGTGGAACTGGAGATGGTGCCTCCTCTAGGCCAGGACCACAGCTGAAGTAGCCTAGCTTCTCTATAAACCTGGCTTCCATGGAAAGCAAGGCTCTACGTTACCTGACAGCAGAAGGAGCCCTCAGGCAAAGCCTTGTGTGGCTCCTGAGGTTCAGAGCTAACTCAGCCGGTAGGTCTAGCCGGCCTGTTCTGATGGAACACATGGGGTCAAGACACAGGGCTCTTGCAAACCAACACTTTTTCATTGCATATTTTGAACCCTTTCATCTTTGAAAGTTTTGTTTTCACAAAATAATATATATATTTAAAGAGGTTATAAAATAGCGACCTTAAAAAAGAAAAAAAATATTGAGACCAGCCTGGTCTATAGAGCTAGCTCCAGGACAGCCAGGGCTACACAAAGAAATGCTGTCTTAAGAAGAAGAAGAAAAAAAAAGAAAGAAAAGAAAAAGAAAAAGGAAAAACAAACCAACCATATATCTCTAAGCTAGGAAAGTAAATTGCTGGGATCCTGCTGCATACTCAGTGGAACTTAGATTTTGACTTTCCCGTACAGTGTACAGTGGGCTTGTCAGGCTTGTTATTTTATCTACTGCATCACCATTTTTATTGGTTGAATAATATTCCATGATATTAATGACTCACGATACATTTAACTAACCTATTATTCGGGACCCAGATTGGTGTGATTTATTATTTTTTAGTTTTTTTTTTTTTTTCTATTACAGGCATTGTTAGAGAAGGACAGGGGTATGGCTGGAGCGAGTCAAGCAGTGTGATTTGAATCGAGAAGGAGAGATCCATTAAGGGCAGAGTGCATGTCTGATATAGTCTAGGCAGTCTGTTTTCAAGTGGTTCTACACTGCACTGCGGGTGGGACGCAGAAGCCACTCAGTGAGGCAAATGGCCAAGCAGAAGCTGGAATGGAGAGAGTTAACCACCTCTGTAGCCTAAAGCTATCAGGATGATGACTGCCGAGTGTCCTCAGAAGACCTGGAGCATCTGTTCATGCCCAGACTCCTTGACAATGACGTTGCCAGAAGACGGTGGCTACTACAGGCTGGCCGCTCCCACAGGGAACTGTAGAAGGGGCTGGTGAGCCAGTGTGGTGTGTGGTAATAGTGGCTGGACCGCAGCAGAGCCTTCTGCAGAGTCGGAGATGAGCTGCTTGCTGGAGATGAGCTCAGCAGGCTATTTGAGTGAAAAACCTCAGCGCTCTGCAGGGCAGAGGAGGTGCCAGGTATGATGTTGGCAGGGTAAGGTTTTCAAATAAATCTGCTCACAAGGGCCCTAGTCCAGTTCCTGTGCCATCCCTTTAACTCACAGTCCTGGGCCAGGCACTACAGGGACCTCAGTAGCACAGATGATTATTTTCTTTCTTTCTTTCTTTCTTTCTTTCTTTCTTTCTTTCTTTCTTTCTTTCTTTCTTTCCCAATTTCAGAGGCAACATAGTATCACATGACTTTCAAACTTATATTCATAAAAACTGTGGTTGTGTTTGAAGTGGTCTCATTTCATTGGCAATCTTTAGTTTTTAGTAATGGCATATCTTTTGTACTGGTGGCTATGAGGTCAGTGTTTGCCAGAGAAGCTAAGCTCTGCCTGTCGTAGCTGCGGCATCACTGTCATCATTCGCTCTCCGGTTTTGCCACGTGGTTTTGTAGAAAGAAGTTTTAATTTTTTCATAGTTCAAGCTACCAATTTCTCTTTATTTGCTTCCTCTTTGGCATGATGCTTTTAATGGCCTCTTTTTCTGTAAATGAAAAAAATATTTTTCATTTATGAAGTCTGGTGAAGAAAAGTTGAAGCTGGGCTTGGTGGCCATCCCCTGCAACCCTAGCACTAATGCATCAATTTCCTTGACTCAGTGAGTTTTTGACTTGCGCCTCTCCCGTGTTTCTTCTTTTCTGATGGCTGTAGCATATTAAAACCACTTACAAGGGTGCGGGAGACAGCCTCATAGGTAAGAAAGCTCTCTGCTTAAGCATCTAGATATGAGGATCAAATCCTCAGCACCCACATAAGAAGCTGGGCATGGCTGCTCAGGTGTCTGTAACCCAGTGCTGGGGAGTCTCCTCACAGGTCTGTAACCACAGTGACTGGCTGCCACCTTAGCTGCAGGCTCTGTGAGAATCATAGGCAGAGTGTTCTGGGTACTCAGTATTCAACACTGGCCTCTGCGTGCCTGTGTTCAGGAGCATGCATACACACACACACACACACACACACACACACACACACACACACACAGGTGGGTTCTGGTCCAGCACAAATGCCTTAAAAGCTCCGCATTCAGTAAAGACATCACTGGGGGCTGTGATCTAGTTTGGTGGTGGAGCATGTACTTAGAAAGGACATGGACATGGGTTCACTCTTTCGCACAGAAGGAGGAAGAGGAGGACAGTAACAAGGAGGAAGAGATAGGAGTTACATTTTGATGAGACACTCTCATAAAGACGTAACCTGGAGGAAGGGTTCCATGTTTTCCCTCCCCGCTCTATGAGCTGCTGAAGCTGGATGCTGATCCACCTTTTCTACAGCCAGTGCACAGATGTCTCGGTGCCGTGGAGCAAAGCCACACACTACTGCTTGGAAGCAGAAAGTCTTTCCACTGGGTCTCAGAAGGCAAACCACCACTACACATGCCACAAGTCCCACTCCCAGCACCTGGGAAGTGAGGCAGAAGGCGGCCAGCCTAAGGCCAGCCTAGACTGCATAGTGAGACAACAACAAACGTACCCTAAATGGTGTTTGTCAAACCTCTCCCCTCGAGGCTCAGGGATCTGTGCCAAAGACCAGGCAGAAAGATTGTAAGAGCCAGGGATGGTGGGCGACTCCAAGGAAAGAGCTTCCTCAAGACACACCAGGGCTGACGCACATATGAACTCACAGAGACTGTGCTGGCATGCACAAGACCTGTACAGGTTCAAACCAGACAAAATCCCGGAACTGAGATGAGGAAGTGGACACAAAGTACCACTACTAACCAAGAAGCTGTTTGCTGTGGATACCCTCTGCCAAGAGCAAATGTTCCCTCCAGTGGAGTGTCACTGGGTATATCAACTACACTGGATGGCAGGCCCTATGCCTAGGAGTAACAGGCTAAGACAAAACTGTCTCCATGGTTTTTGTGCACTTTTTATTTTTTTACTATTTTGTCTTATGGTATCTTTTGTTGTTGTTTATATATTTTTTGATTTTCAGTTTTAGTTTTGTGGAGGGTTTAAAGAGAGACAGAGAGAGAAAGAGAATATGAAGCTGAGTGGAGAGGAACTGAGGTAGGATAAAGAATACAATCAAAATATAAAGTATGAAAAATAAATTAAATCCAGCACTCTGGGAGGCAGAGGCAGGTGGATCTCTGCAAGTCTGAGGCCGGCTGGGTCTGCAAAGTGAGTCCAGGACAGTGCAAAGCTACACAGAAAAACCCTGTCTTGAAAAACCAAAATGAATGAATGAATGAATAAAATATGTACTCAGTGATCCGAATACAGAGAGCCACACTCTGCCACCTGTAAACTTCAGAAGCCTCCTTGAATGACTTATGTATCTACTGGGATGAGACCTCCCGGAGACAGGGAAGTATTAGGAACTACAGCAAATAACAACTTCAGCTCTGAGAGGCCACATTCAAATTTCTAAAGGACTTAATTACCTCCCAGATTTTCTCAGAATGCAGCTCATCTCATCTTAACGAAATTGAATGTAAGAAATGTGCCACAGAGGCGGAAAGAAACAAAACGGCGGAGGGGGGTAGCATTTTCTCTACTGGCCCAGCCACTCGGGGGCCAGGAGAGAAGAACGTGGTGTGAGAGGAAAAGGAGTGGGGATACCAGAGAGCGAGGGGGGTGAGTGTAATCACAATAGACCATATATATGAAAACCCGCGAACAAAGAAAAAGGAGCGCACAAGATATTTTTCTGAATAAAGTGGCATTTTGAGTTCCTCTTTGTTTCTTTTTTAAGGAACAGCTTATTAAACAACATGGGCACATACAGTGCAAGCTGGGTTTCCATGATGTGTGGTTTTGCAACGTGCTCTGAGGAACACTGTGTCCAGGGCTGTTCCAAGACCGAGCCTGTTTCCTTCCTGGCTGTCCCTTCACTATGGAGAAGGAAGTTTCAGAAAACTGTATAGTTCTAAGATTTTATTCCCCTTTTCTCAAGAAATAAGTGACCATTTCCAACACTGTTGGGGAGAGGAAGGTCGGATTTCTGATGTATACCTCCTAATGAAGTACCAGCTGTCAGGATTAGATCACAGAGACAGGTTCCAAAATGCTCTGGGCACAAGCCTCATGCTAGCAGATGTGGAGAATCAGTGCTAACTAGCCTTGGGTTCCGGCTCCATTATTAGGCTGCCTTTGGGTGTGTGTATGTGTGCCGGGGGGTGGGCGTGTGGGGGTGTGGGTGGATGGTGTGTTTGTATGGGGTAGTGTGTGTGTGTGTGTGTGTGTGTGCACCCATGCATGGGTCTGCACACGTATCCGGAGGCCAGAAGCCAATCTTCTCTCTTGTTCCTCAGGGACTGTCCACCATGTTTTTTGAGACGTGGTTTCTTTCTATCTTGGGGTTCACTAACTGGGCTAATCTGGCTTTTCAGGAAGTCCAGGGATCTTCCCGGCTCTGTCTCCCCAGCATGGAGATAACAGGCATGCAACAACCCTTCCCCATATCTTATGGTAGTGTTGTGTTCAAACTCAGGCCCTAATGCGTGCAAGTGTTGAACCAACTGGAACCACCTGCACAGCCACAGCTTTAGATGCTTTCATAAGTGGGTTACAAAATGGCCACTTTTCTCCTCCATGGGCAAAAGGTCACCAACAACTTTATTATGCAAAGACTACTGAAACTTCCAAGATACTTTGGAGATAAATGTTAAGATTCCCAGACAGTGGATAAGAATAAGGGGATATAAAGAATTCAATGTGTATTTCTTTACAATAAACACCAAACCCATTTTCTACAGCTGATATTAGCCAAGATGAGTTCTAAATGACAAGCGTGGGCTAGTTTCCATCTCTACACGTTCTTCCCTTAGTCAAGAGGGGACTGTGCAGTGTAAACCTGTCCTTCTTCACTTTCTGCTTACGCTTTGTGCATATTGGTGGTACGTATCTGTGGGAACACTGACCTGCTTATGATCTACTTTCATGATGCGCCTATTTCACAGGGGTGGGGTGGTACATGGGTTGGTTATTGGGGTGTGAGTCAAGGGTGCCTTCTGTGAGCTTACACAGTCTTCTCCAAATAGAACAGTTCTTTTACTCCCCAGCCTAATGCCCCTCGATGATGCTACTCATGTCTGGGAGGCCTCTGAAATCCTCTGAATGACAGCTGCTGGGGGTGGACCCCTTCTGTCTGCCTGGACCCTGTGGGGCTATGCAAATGTTGTACTATGCTGTCGTTCTTCTCTGGGCCCAAAGCCATGCCACATCTTCTCTTACCAGAGAGCTGCATAGATTCTCAGACCATAGTGCTAGCTTTTCCTGATGTCCTCAAGGGCTTGCAAAGGGACCCACGCTTACAGTCTACCTAAGGATAGGGCCAGGAGCCAATCTGAATGGTAGAGCCTGTGCCAGATTCCAAAGTGCTTTTGTCTGTCGAGTCAGAGACATTGTTTTTGGACCATGCTTTCGTGCTTTGGCTTGCTCCCTTACTCTAAATTGTTTCTTTACCAGAATGCTCATTGCTCCCTCACGTGAACAGACTCCAGGATATTCATCCCATCCTTTATTTAGCAGATCTGTTTCATAGTAAGGTAGCTGTGTATTCTACTAGCTGGTGGGGTACAAAAATAAGAACAGACTGAGGCCTTGTTCATAGTGCTCATGGTCTAGAGGACTTGAGGAGATGTCAAGAAGCTGTGCCACTAAGGATGTATAAATAAAGCTGAAATAGGTGCTCTGGAGGCAGTGAATAAGCTCATTTTCATGGATGTCACCATTTGTCACCCAGTTTGGGCTCATAATCAGCATTCCTAAATCTAGTCTGTATTTGGACACTTGAATCCCCCAATTATTTGCAACAAGACGAGAAATACTAAAATATTTACTAAATATAAATATAAACTTTGAAGGTTTAGTATTAAAGGTTAAGAATTATTTGTGCCTTGGTATGTGCTTAAAAATACCTGGCATGTTATTTTACATTTTATACATAAAATATATTTAGAAACATAGATGCTGCAAATGTATAATATTGTGATTTTTCTGTTTACGTAAGAGTAAGGGAACCCTATTCTCCAACCTTTTTGTTTTGTTTTGTTTTAAACTGTGGAGGAAGGCCAGAACAGTCTGCATGAGAAGGGAGCTGGTCAGGGAGTTCTGATAAGGAAGCTCTCTCAACATTCAAAACTCCAAACACAGTAGCACCAGATTTCAGCAGTTCTTGTTGGGAGTTAGATCCATCTGTGGAGCAATGGCAGCAGAGAAAGCAGTCCCTGAGCCTCAGCTGAGAGTTCCTTCCACAGCTTCCGCTGCTTAAAGTGCACAGATGACACATGCTTCTATCATCACATTCATATAATGCTTAAAAGAGAACTGGAGCAGGGCGCCAGGGTTTCCTAATTTTCTGAATAACAGTGCATTATCTTTCGTATGGAAATAGAGGCAGCTATTTCACAGTTGGGAATGTGTGCTCAGGAGCCCTTCCCAAAATGATGATGGGCTGATTGTCTTGAGTTGTTCTGCTTTTCTTCATTGCCATTGTCTCTTATGCCTCCTTCCCCTCCTTTTTCTTCCTCCTCTTTATCATCATTTTGGGGGAAATTGCTTATGGTTTTGGGAATAGCCAATATTATGCTGGTCAGTGTTTAACCAGCTGCTCTCCAGGGTGGAACTCTGAGTGAAGACGCTGACTTGTATGTATGTGTGTGTTCGTGTTCATGTGTGTGCATGTGCGCAAATGTGTAGTAGTGCATAGGCAAATGTGTGTGCACATGTAAAGGTAAGAAATTGATGCCAGGATGTTTACCTCAGTCATCTATCTTGGTTTTTTGAGACAGGGTCTCTCTTTAAACCTACAGCTTGTCATTTTGCCTAGACTGGCTGGTCAGTGGCCCCTCAAGATTTTCCTGGCTCTGTTTCGACAGCACTACGATTACAGATGGGAGCAACCATACCCATCTTTTACACGCGTGCTTGGGATGTAATGTCAGGTCCTCTTGCCTGTATGGCAAAAACTTTAGCTAAGAGTCGTCCCCCCAGCCCCTGAGTCACAGCACTTGCTAGTTTCTGTGGGGCAAACACTCCTACCAAGACCAACCCACATTACTAAGATGAATCCCTGACTACTGATGGCTGAGTTGGGAAGAGGTGCTCACTGTGAGCTCTTACTGGAGGGTGTAAGCTGTCTGTAGTCCAGCTAGTACATCTGGGCTAGCCCTCTTCCTTGTGGCGAGGATGAGCAAATACGAGGAATCATTCCATGATCTTGTTAAGACAGTAGTGTATGAGGCCCTGTTTCTCAGGCTGTGGGCTTCCCCCTGGGTACCAAGCCACCCTCGACCAAACTGCAACGAGCTCAGTCCCTCTTACTCACTGTTTGCTTCACATGCTTGATCTCCTCTCCTTTCTGTTCTCCAGTTAAAGTCTTGTGAGGAGGAGCCTCACCTCATCATACTTCAGACTGTGGTTTGTCAAAATCACGACGGCCGCTATTTCCCTTGGCTCACATTCAAATGTGTTGTCTTATTTTCCTCTTGTCCTCTACAAGTTTTATGTTTTGTGACTACGTTTTGTTTTTGTTTTTTTTATATTAACTACAGTTTATTCACTTTGTATTCTAGCTGTAGCCCCACCCTTGTCCCCTGTCAATACTTCCCTCCCTCCCTCCCTCCTTCTCTCCCTACCCTCCTCCCTCCTTCCCTCCCTCATCTCCTCCTATGTGCCTCTCCAAGTCCACTGATAGGGGAGGCCCTCCTCTCCTTCCATCTGACCCTAGCTTATCAGGTCTCATCAGAACTGGCTGCATTGTCTTCCTCTGTGGCCTGGCAAGGCTGCTCCTCCTTCAGGGGGAAGTGATCAAAGAGCCAGCCACTGAGTTCATGTCAGAGACAGTCCCTGTTCCCCTTACTCGGGTACCCATTTGGATCTGTTTTGTTTTTTTTTTTTAAGAAATATTAAAACAACGATTAACTTTTTTGTACTCCCCCACAATGTTTTGTCTGAATCATTAATGATTAGTTTTCTTCAGAACATGTTACACTCAGAGAAAATGGTTTAAGGACTGTTGGTCAAGACTAATTTTACTTTTCCCATTGTGTCACTTGTGTCTTTGCCAACCTCACTGATCCTCTAAGACCCAACACCTTTTATTCTCCTTTAAGTCTTTCTCTTGTTCACATCTTTTAAAAGTGTTTCTACTATTGAACTTAGAACAAAGTCTAAAATATTCATCTCAACCCCAAAGACTTTATTTACTCTGTCTCTATCACAGACAGTGTTGTATAGTGTTTAGGAGTTTGGGATTCAAATTGTGTTTTTTGTTTTGTTTTGTTTTTTTTTTTCTACTTGTGAATTCTGTGACCTTGGAAATAGTCTTTAATCTCTCTGTACTTCACTTTACTCATCATGGTAAGAGAGAAAACCATGCTTTTATATGGCTAGGGTTTTATAAATGGCTCTACGTATAAAGAGCTTATTTGTGCCTGATGCATAAAACAGTGAATGTTAACTCCTCCCTACTCCTCCCCCTGCTTCCCCAGTCCCTCAGCAACTCTCAATTCCTGATAACTCAAGCATATTGACTGTGTGACTCCCACTTCCTGTCCAGTTCCTTTTTCTTCTGTCACTTCTCAGATGAGCTCCCATAGACTCCCTGTGGCTATCTGGAGACCACATGACTCCATCTCATCACAGAATCTACAGTTGTCCCATCTCCCCCACCAGTGCTGGTCTCTGCATCTAAAGATTCACCAACCTTACACCAAAAATGTTTGAAAGGCCCGGGGTAAAGGCTTGGTGTATAATCTGCTTGCTGTTCAGGCAGGTGCAAGAACACAAGTTTGAATCCCCAGAATCCATATATAAAAAAAGAGAAGTGCTTGGAATCCCAGAGCTGGGGAAATGGAGACGAGAGCATCTGAAAGTCTTGCTAGCCATCCAATCTAGCTGAATCTGTTAGCTCTAAGTTCAGCCTAAAATGATAAGGTAGGGAGCAAGTGAGGGGGACATCCAAGGTCAACTGGCCTTCACACACATGGACATGCTAGTGTACACACAAGAACACATCCAAAAAGTATATGCCTGAGAAAAATTGTATCTTCACTGACTATGAACTAAGTTCTTTTTATCATTGTCTAAAAAATATATCATACCAACCATATAACGTTCTTCCTGTATTGTATTTATAAGCAGTATAGAGACGATTTAAACTCTGCTGGAAGATATAAATAGCTTATTTGCAAATGTTGCATTGTTTTTTGTTTTGTTTTGTTTTGTCTTATCATGAACTAGAGCTTTCTTGGATTTGGCATCCCAAGAACATTCTAGGAACCAATCCCAGCGGATGACTGAACTTTCCTTTTCAAGTCCCATCATTGTGTATTATTTTATACTTATTACTGCGACTATGGGAGTCATTATAGTCAGGTCTATTTCGTGCTATTTGCTTTATAATTTTCTAAAGTCTAGCTTAGGCCTGATGCAGTGGGATTTTGTTTATTTGGTTGCCTTTTTACTTTTTGAGACAAAATCTTGCCAGGGTAGCCTTTGGTATGTAGACTGTCCTTTAGTTCATGGTGATCCTCCTGTCCTAACCTCCCAAGTGCTAGGATTATAAGTGTGTACACTGTCTTCAGCTGTTATGTGATACTCTAACACCAGATCAGAAGAGGCAGTTGGGAGTCTGATTTGTGACTCTTAGTATCGGCTTCTTTCCTGGCTTTTCAAGTCCCTTTCCCCACAGTCCCTCCCTATACCTTTCTTCATTCTATTTATATAATTTATGGGTGTCTCTTTGCAAGAGGAATACGTATCACATAAAAGTGCCTCACTACCAGTTTGCTATGGTGTATCATATTTTCTCCACAAATACCATCACAGACATTGGGCGAGTGAGTTGAAATAAATCAATAAAGGTGAGATAAAGTAGGCAAAGATTATCCACTGAAACTCTTACCTATTATCAAAATAATGTTCTTTAATCATCCATTTAGTACATTACAGACAGAAAGCTGTTTTAAGCACTGACACAAATATGCTGATTTTCAATCTGTTCAGGGCACCTCGAGCCCCTCAGGAAGAGAGTATACTGCACTCCATAAGCTTACATCTTTTGTTCCTTTTGCTTATACACATGTAGCTTTGTCCAAACAGAATAACTAAAGCAAGAAGATGAAGAGTGCCAGCTGTAGAAGGAAATTTAAGCAGTGTTGGCTTGGAAGGATGTGAGTCCTGGGGCCAGCTGTTGAGCTCGCAACATTTCTGTTCTTGGTTGTCCATTGCTGGTCTACTCCAATGGCCCACATGTTTCTTGGCTTCTTCAGCTCCCTTTTGCCCTACTGGGAAGCAGAGATTCCTGGTTCATTGGTTTACTGAAGATAAGGATGACGCCCCAAATCTAAACTCATCCCCATTGAGCTGGCACAACACATGATGTTCCCAGACTCAACTTTGCCAACTATACACAGACCCTTAGTATCTTCTCAAAACCATACGCTAGCTAAGAACTCAGTGTTCTGACCAACAGTTCTTAGAAATTACAACCCATAGTGACCATTTAAAAAGTGTTAATGTGTCATTTCTTACAGTGCCACTTCCTGGCCTTGAAACAAAGCTGAGTTTGCAATCATTTGTCAAGCTGGCATTGTGTGTGGTATTCTTAAGGTTGGCAAGATGATTTTAGTTTTTTCTTTTTTATTGAAGTGTTTAACTTGTTTTCAAGCATGAACTCCTTTCTTGCTGGCCCCTTCATCCTCTCAAATAGGGCCCCTTCTTTCATGTAAGATATATCCCATTATTCTCCTGTTTTCCACTCTCCTTTGTTTTCACAACTTTCAAGATTTTTCATCCAAATGCTGTTGTCTACTAAGCAAAGAAGAGTTCTCCATGCCATGGCATACTCTAAAAAATGTATTTTCTCTTATATTCTTTCATGTGTGTAGATATGTGCATGTGCCCATGTGTTGTGTAAAAAGAAATCTTTTTTTTTGGGGGGGGGATGCAACACACTCAGGTCTATTCACCCCAGATAGGGAGCCCCAACAGACCAAAGTACTGATAGCACCAAAGTCTAATTCATTGAACCAATGAGTTTAACTGGGGCTGCTTATAGGAGTAGAGGTGAATGGTTACTTAGAAGAGCAGAAATGGTTCAAAGACTGCGCTATCACCAAAGCCCAAACCAGCATGTGTAACATATCACAAAGCTCGGAACCTGGAAACACTCTTTAACCTGCAGGAGCCCAGAGTACCTTTTCCAGATTCCTCCTCTGGTCTAAATTTCTTCAAAGCAGCTCCACTGATTTCTGCTTATTCCAGGTAGCTGGGCTGGCCTCAGCATCTTCTTTGCAGCTCAGCTTTCTTGGTCTGAGGGGGACTCTCAGCTTTTATTGCTTACTCTGGTAGGGAGGAGCCTAGTGAATCTGGTGAGTTTCAGGAACGTCCTGAAGTTATTTTGAGTTCTTTACTTTCCTGCTTAAAGAGCCTTCCTACAGATGGACTGTTTCAATCTTGCAGGAAAACTTTACATGATAGTATGTACATATAGAGGCCAGATGTCAATTTTGGGTGTCATTTGTCAGAAGCCATCCACTTTGTTTTTGAAATAAGATTCTTCATTGGTCTAGACCTTGATAATTATGTTAAGCTGGCTAGCCAATGAACCCATGGGATCTGCCTGCCTCTACCTCTCTATATCCAAAATTCTTTATGAGTTCTGGGGTCAAATCAAGGTGTGCATGCTTTCATAGCAAGCTTTTTACCAACTGAGCTATCTCCAAGGACTCTAGTGAATTCTTTAAAAGTTAAGTGAAATATAGAAGTGAGTATCTGAGTTTATAAAAAGAGGATCTTTATGAATTTTAAAACAATAATAAGTTACAGAGTGTCATAGTCTCTGAGTATTGTTTGTGAGATGATACCCATTCAAACCACTGTGGGCTTCTAATGACAAAAGAGGTATTTAGGAGTTACAAGTCCTAGAATATTCTTAAAGATCCCTAGCACCCAAGCAGAAAGCCAGGCATGTGGTGCTAAGATAGGTTGGAGAGGGGAATGGAGGATAGACCTGAAGCTCTTTACTGGCCTGCCTCAGCAAACCAATGGACTTCAGGTTCAGTGAAAGACTTTTCCTTAAAAAAAAGAAAAGGGGAGGCACTGATCTGTGTGGGTAGCAGAATGTCATTAGGAATCATTTTATTGCTACTTCCCCCCCCTCCCAGAACAGTAGTGTTTGATTTTACCCTAGGTCACTGGACCTAGTCTTTGGTTCTTGGTTTAAAAAAAAAAAAAAAAAAAAAACAGTTGTGCAACCATGATCAGAGAAGTTTCTTCCTGCAGCAGATGGGAACAAGTACAAAGATCCACAGCTTGATAATAAGTGGAGAGTGAGAGACCTTGGAATACTCAGCCCTAAAAGGAGTGTCTCTTTCAAATCCCTCCCCTCAGGGATCAGGGAACCCATGAAAGATGAGACCAGAAGAGTATAAAAGCCAGAGGGGAGGAAGGACACCAAAACAAACAAACAAACAAACAAACAAACAAAACAAAACACAAAGCCTTCTAAATCAACATGATCAAAGCTCATATGAGCTCACAGAGACTGCGGTAGCATGAGCAGGCCTGCACAGGTCTGCCCCAGCACCTCTGCGTGTATACTACGGCTTCCAGTTTAGCGTTTTTGATGGGGTCTCTGTGTGTTTGAACGAGTTTGCCTTCTCTTGGGCTCTTTTCTTTCTCTTTGTTTGCCTTGTTCAACTCCAATGCGTTAGTTTTTGCTTTATCATGTTATATTACTATATTATACTAGTGTATTATTATCCCTTAGAAGCCTGTTTGTTTTCTAATGAGAGACAGAGAGGGAATGGATCTGGATGGGAGGAGAGGTAGGAGAAATTGGGAGGGATAAAAGAAGGGGAAACTGTAGTAAGGATATATTATGTGAGAAAAAAATGTTTTCAAGGAAAAAAAAAATCACATTTTCTTAGAAGAATAAAAGAAAGTGGACAGTGGTTGAGGAAAGGCCCCAAAGTTGATCTCTGCCTTCCACGTGTGTGTACACACCCCCCCCCCCACATTCAGGACGTCCCCACATACAAACAAAAGAGTAAGAACTTAGAAAGATCAGTGTAATTTATTAAAATAGTCAATTTAACTTTTTAACCAACTAGGTATATGAAAAATCCCTCAGATTTATTATAGACTTAAACAGTCTTATCTCAGTGACTAAGCTTCTTAGTCATGAATCGAACTCTATTTCTCGCACAACGTTTTCACTTTCAGGTCAACTAGTTTTTGTTGACATTGTCTCTTTGACTTTCAGATCATCCCAAGAAACACTCCTTTTACTTTTGGTCTGCCGAGGTAACAGGAGCTCGCAGAATGGTTTCTCAGTAAACTTTGCCAGGCTAATAAAAATCTTAGCAACAAAAATCAGTGTTTGATAAATGATGTGCTTCAGGGGTTTGGGAGATGGCTCAGTTAGCGAAGTGCTGCCAGCAAGCATGAGGACTCGAGGGCAGTGCACAGGACCCACATAAAAGCTGGACACGGGGCTGGAGAGACTGCTCAGCAGTCAAGAGCACTGCCTACTCTTGCAAAGGACTGGAGTAACTCTTGTTCCAAGGGTCCCAATGTCCTCTTCTGGCCTCTGTGAGCACCAGATGCTCACGTGGTGGAGACATACATGTAAGCAAAACGCTCACCCGAATAAAATAAACTGAGTAAATCTCAAAAATGAAAATGCCGGACTTGTGAAAATGTATGTACTTGTGAGCCTAACACTGGGGAGAAGGAAACAGGTAGACACCTGGGTGTTCTGGCCAGCCAGTGCAGTTACCAGTGAGATCCAACATCAATAAACAAGGTGGGCGTCACCCGAGGAACAGCATCTGAAGCTGACAGCTGTCAGCCATGTGCATAAATACCCTCACATGCACATTCACCTGCACACGTGTACACACACACTCCCATGAACACAACACTCCCTTGTACACGTACGCACATGCACGCACATTATGGCAGTGATCAGTCATCTTCTAATTCAGTTGACGGTGCATTGATTAACATACAGCCTCATGATGCGCTCAGCTGACCACTCCTGTTGACTGCTTCTAAACCCCTGGGAAAGAACAGCTTAACTGTTTTCATGAAGATTCTCCGTGGCTCAGACAGACTTCCCCTTAACACTGAACATCCCTGCTGGGAAACTATTGTATAGCCAGTCCCGTGAGCCTGTTTTTCTTACAGAGAGACAAGCTTGGATGGGTAAACTGGCCAGTTCACTTGGTTTTGATACTGGTGTCTTTGATAATTAGCACACACAGTGTTGCTTCCACACAGACAAAGCAGCCATACCATCAAGAGTTTGTCAGTTGGAGTCTAGCAGTTCAGGGCTGAAGGGTCCAGCTCTGCCTGAATTTGAGCACCGGTTAACCTCATGGGCTCCTGTTTCTAAAATTGTAAAATGGACCTATAATCATTTCTCCATTTGTTCCAAGGATTCAATAAGAAATTCATAATGCCTTTTCTGTCAAATTGTGAAAATAACGTAGGTATCCATATCTAGGAAAAATACTAATGTGCCAAGAACCTCTGAAAAGTGTTTTAGTATGTCACATACTTATTTTTTTCTATAGAGCAAAAACTCAGACTTTAATTTAAGAATTAAGATTTCCAGCCAGGTGTGATGATGCACACCTGTAATCCCAGCACTCGGGAGGCAGAGGCAGGTGGATCTCTCTGAGTCTGAGGCCAGCCTGGTCTACAGAGTGAGTCCAGGAAACCCTGTCTTGAACACCCCCTCCCCGCAAAAAAAAAAAAAAAAAAAAAAATTAAAATGTAAAAGTTTTGTTTTCATTATGCGTCTGTGTGGAGGAAATTTGCACGTGTGAATGCAGGTGCAAACTGTGGATGGAGGCTTCGAGTCTCCGTGGAGCTGGAGTTGTAGTTGTGGTGAGCCACCTGCGTGGGGCTGGGAACTAAATTCAGGTCCTCCGGGTGTTCTGGCCAAACAGAATGAGAGCATCACTGCTACTGAGCCAGCCCCTATTGTCAGTTAATTTCTGATTTTGAATTTTATTTTTGATTTGAAATTGGATATATGTACATACAGGCATATGTTTGCCAAAATGGGCATGTGGAGATCGGAGAACTTTTGGTCGTCAGTTCTTTCCTTCCAACAAGGATTCTGGGGATTAACTCAGATCATCAATCTTGCTTTTTACCAAATGAGCAATATTGCCTTTCTCCCTCCCTCCCTCCCTTCCTTCCTTCCTTCCCTCTATCTATCCATCCATATGTATGCATGTATGTATGTATGTATGTATGTATGTATGTATGTATGTATCTATCTATCTATCTATCTATCTATCTATCTATCTATCTATCTACCTATCTATCTATCTTACTGCACTATCTGTTCTCAAGACAGGGTCTTGCTATGTAACCATAGGTCAGCCTGCATTTTACCATCCTCCTGCCTCAGTGTCCTTCTCCCACACTGGGATTATAGGGGAGCCATTGAACTCAGTTTAATAACATGTAAATTAAACTTGTTTAGATTAAAGAAACAGTTAAAATGAAAATCAATCAATGTTTTGCAGGTTATGAAGAAAATGACATCCACATAACCTCGTTGCAACAGATAAAAACCGTGACAGAACAGGTGGCACAGGGTGATGAGAATACCCCATCTGCCCAGGCAGCCAAGCCCACTGCAGTGTCCCAACCCTGGCACCACGTGGCGATGATGGCAGGGCCCCAGGAGCCCTCCTTTCACTCTGGAATCCTGAGGACGATGTCTCACAGAGATGTCCGGGCAAATCTGCTCCTACAAAGCTTCCTCACGTGGTCGGACACTATCGAGATGCTGCGTGTGGCTGGGCACCCCGCCGTGTACAAGACAGGCTGGCTGTACCCTGTCTACATATTCAGTTTCATATCTCTTCTGCGAATGGTCTTCACGCCTAAGAACCCTCTTCTCAGTTCCCTGGGGGTCCTATTGCAGGATTTACCTTTTATTTTTCTTAGACTCAGTTTAATCATTGCCCTGGGGACCATCACGCCAGTCCTGGGCCTTTGCAAAAATGTCCTAGTGACTGTCTCATATATTTACTTCAATTATGTAACCAAACTCAGGCCTTTCTCTGCCTTTGAAACCTCTCCATTTTAAATGGCAGATGCTAGGATAGTAAGTTCTCCTGACTATGCATATATACACATTTGAAAAGTTTTTCTAGCAATAAGCTTTTACGCTATGCAGAATTAGCCATTTCCAAACTGTACCATAGGTTTTGGTTGTTTGTTTTTATATGTATAAATGGTGCCACACTTAAACAAAGTTATATTCTTTCAAGTTGGCTCTTCCAGACTTCCGGAAAGCTTAGTCATTGATTTTAGCAATGCATATTCCACTTTTTGATAAAAATCACTCCATAAGAAAGCCTTTTAAAATGATTGGAGCCGAGAACTAGCTCAAGAATGACTTGTTTTCTTTTAATCATGTGTGCACTGAAGAACATTGTGTGGCTTAATTAGTCAAAATTAGTTTTAGAAAATAACCAGAAGTTATTGAATATATTTTAGAGTTTGCTTGAAAATCTGAAAACTGTGGTTTTAGGGTCTCTTTCAAAACTTAAACTTCTATTTTCTGTGTGTATGTGTTTGGTTTTGTTTTCAGCAATGAGGATTGAACCAGTGCCCTGGACACACCATCTTAGTAGCAACTCACTACTGCCTATGAGCCACATGAAAATATGTTTCTTGCCCCACTGTGGTGACCTCTGTTCAGTTCACTGTGTGAAAAAACGAGGGACTTCAGCAGACGCCAGCTCAGCTAAGCTTCACTAAGTCTTAGGCTGGTTCAGTGGGCAGTACTTCAGCTGTGTGGGTGATAGTTTTTCAAATGCTACTTTATTTGAGTGTTCCTTAAAGCTTCTACCTCCCTTCCAGTCCCCCAACCCCAGGCAGGTGGAAAAGAAGGTTGTAAGGGAAAGGGGATGTAGCCTTCTTTACTTCTTCCTGCTGGGTAGGGTTGTAGGATTCTTTTAGGGGCAATACCAATGTCCATTGTCAGGAAGTCTAGAAGTCCAGGTAAACTAAACCAGCAAACCAACAAGGGCAGCAGACAGTCCTCCTTCTTCCCTTCTCCCCTCCAAGCAACCACACTTTTTTCCTCTGGGTTATCGTATTTATACCCCTCGAAGTCCACATAATTCAACTAATTACATCTGGAAAAGACCACACTCTGCACAAAATAATTAACAGGTGTGGACAAACTAACCCCCCCACTTGAGATTATAACAAAAACTTGCTTACATATCATAAGCCAACAGGGTTGAGTGTAATGAAACCAAGGTACATTGCGAGTCCTAGATAAAGTTTTATAATGGAGACCATAAACCGAAGATAAAGTAGAAGAGCATAACATTTATGGAATTTGATACCATTATTTAAAAAAAAAAAAGCAAAAGCCATATTTAAAAGGAGGGTTTGAACTTGGCGAAATGCCAAGGTGCACTAGGTCAGGAATATCTTCATGTTTCCATAACCACACACACAGCCATGAGCTCTGCAGGTGCCATGGCGGCACAGATACTCATATCCGCAGCACAGGTTCTCTGTGAGAGCTTTGTAAGAAGCTTATCTGTGCAGAGTAATGAGTCACTTCAATATCTCCTCCCTGATCCATGGAAACAGATAGCTTATGAATAGATGAATAAGTCTGAGTGTTTCTGGCCTCTGCACTGAGGCCCCAGGCTCCAATTCCAATGTCTTACAGTTCTTACACTGCTGAGAAGGTCTACTCTTAATTGTTAAGCTTTGCTTGCCAAAAGCTTAACAATTTGTGATTTGGAGCTGGTTCCTTGAATGTTGTGGCCCCCACTGCTACATGTAAAAAATGCACACAATATAAACACTCCTTTAATAGTGTTGGGGTATTGTAGGATTTGGAGTGCTCCCAGTAAAGTGTCTGGCAAATAATAACAGCTTATAAATGCTAAGCATTTAATGATACCACCCCACATCCCTGCCCACTCTCTGGGAATGATGATTTGTACCTGACATTTGTGGAATGTAACATGTAAGATCTTAAGTATAATCCCTGACTGCAAGTTTTTATCAGTTATTCTAGTGATCAGTAGTGAATGATATGATATGTTAAATATTTAGACGAAAGAGAATGTGGGAAGTCATTCTTCCATTTGAATAGAACTTCTGTGAATTTTCAGGTAACTCAGACTATAGCACTTTTTTTTTTTTTTTGAGGCAAGATCTCACTATGTTTTGAATTCACTATGTAGCTCAAACTTATCTTGAATGGACCATCCTCCTGCCTCCACCTCCCTGCTGGGATGCAGTTATGTGCCAGCCACCCAGGGTCTTCTGGTTTTGCATTGCTGAGGATTAGACACAGGCTCACCAACTCACCAGAGCCACGTATGCCATCTGTCACTCAGCCACACCCCCAGCCTGCACTTTTTGTTTTTGAAAGCTTGTCATTAGATATTTACTTTTCTTGGCTTCCCGTTAACTTGTTAGCTGTGCCTCTGTCTCCAACCCGTCACTCCAGGTAGGCGCTCACGGTGTTCATGACATAAAATACATACCGCGTATCTTTTAAAATTCAGAGGTGCCTATAACCAAGCGGCTAATTTACAGTAGCCAGAAATGCACTACTCGTTTACATAAAATGTATATATCTTTATTTTTAAATTTAGGGTGAATGGCACTCAGTAAATTCTAAAGTATTAGCTGAGCTTAGCTTGTGTTTTGCACCTGAAACATGAACATGCCTGATATTTGAGGATGTTAGCAATACTTTATACAGATAATGAAGGCATGTGTAACAAACAGGTCATGTCGACAGGAAAAGCTTTGAGTCTCTAGCCTGACTGGGAGTACACAGATGTTTATAAAGCTCAAGCCTGTGATATTTAAGCGGTATTACAAGAAATGATGCTGCTGTGGTATTGATCTACATTATGTGATTAAACCTATATTGATAAAATTGTACTGTACTTCTCATAGCTTTTTATAGCTATTGGTAGGAAGGATTTGTGTCCTAATAAAAAGCTTAATTTCTGCTGTAAAGTGTGCATGCAAAAACTGGCCAGATCTGTGATTGACTATGTGGTATTTAACTCCAAATAAAATCTGGAGCTGCGTGAGAATTATGTCTTCGTTCACATCAACCACATATAAGGTTAATTGCTGAGACACATAAAAATATGATTGGACTAGCACCATCTAACCATTTAAAAAACTGATAGTCTTTTTTGGTGCCTTTTCTCTCTGCAAGTTAAAGTTGTGCTGGTGTCACAGCTTGAGGTACCAGGTAGCACCCCCTCTTCACTGAGTGGCCATTGCTCTAAGGCACAAGAACGGAGAGAGAAGAGGCAGCAGCTTGCTTTGCCAGCTGTGTGCCCGACGTGGACTCCTTAGCCTTTTCAACCAAATAAACATTAAAAGCATGTTGAACTGGATTTCACAAAAACAAGATACGGCTCTTAGAGCTTATGGTGTCTAAATCCTACAGGAAACAATAAATAATAAGAAGAAAACATATGTGTAATATACAGAATAAAAGGGCTTTTTTAACCTTTTTTAATCTTTAAATTTTACTCATTTATTTATAGACAGGGTTTTATGGTGTAGCCTGCCCAGACTGTTCTCAAATCACAAGTGATCCTTCTGCCGCTGTCTCCTGAGTGCTAAGATGGCTACAGGTGTGTGCCATGCCATTGTTTTTACCTTTTACTGAAAATCCTGTGACTGAGCAGCTCTTTTGTTGTGAGGTTTGACTCATATGGGAGGCTGTGTTTACTCATCCTTTAGCTTCCTGCCAGTCTGCCTCTTTTCCCTCGTCCAGCTCCGTGGTCACATGATCCAAACACGGAGACAGCACAGTGAGGGTGTGAAGCGACAAAGACGCAAGGGCATGTATGTACAGGTGAGCACACAGGATCAAATCCAGCTACCCTCTAAAAATGTCCCATGGGCCTGCAAAGGCCTCAGCTCGTGAACAATAATTCTAGGAACGTTATAGACCCATAAAAGTTGGCTGTTTAAAATAGCTCATGAGTATGTTACCATGTACATCCTTAAATTTTTAATTTTTGTTGTTTACGTATTTGTCGTATTCACACAGAATGGCGTGGCATATGTGTGAAGCTCAGAGGACAGCTTTTAGGAGTCGCCTCTCTCCTTCCTGTGGCTCGTGGGAATCAAACTCAGCTCGGTGACTTAGAGAGCTTAGCACTCTCACCCCGTGAGCCGTTTCCCTAGCCCCGTTACCAATTTCCTCTGAACAGGATTCTTCACTTTAGATTTATTTTACTTTTAATTGTGTGTGTGTGTGTGTGTGAACATGCATGTGTGTGCTTACACGTGTGTGAGGGGCCCAGAAGAGGGTGCTAAGACACCCAGCTGTGGAGTTACAGGTGCCTGTAAGCCACCACCTGACATGAGCACCAGGAACTGAGCACAGGTCTCTGCAAGAGCGGAGTGTGCACTGTTCACTGCCGACCCACCTCTTCAGCCTCAGTTCTGAAGATACGTACTCAGATAAAACATTCTGAATATTTTACTAGCTCACTCATGCAGCTAGTCTGAGACTCTGTCACAGAGCAGATTGTAGTTTTGGTGAACAAATAATGCACAACAATTTGGAAAACTACCTTAGAGAGTAGTTTAGTTGATGTTGCAAGTTAATTCAACGTAAACTCAGGGACAGTGTTCATTACAGTAATATGTATACGAAGTTGGCATTTATACGTACACAAGTTTTCATTTCCTAAGTTGTGCGTTTATAAAAGTTTATAATTTTCTTTATATTGAGTTTGTAATGTTAATAGATGTTTTTCAGGAATGGCTTCTCTTTCTACAAAACCATTTATTTATTTGAGATATGGTCTCATTATGTAGCCCATGAACCTACTGCCTGAGTCTCCCCTGTGCTGGGTATTTCTGGCTTAGATTACAGCCATAGCTGGCTTCTTTTTTTATTTTTCTTTTTGGTTTTTCGAGACGGGGGTTCTCTGTGTGGCAATGCTGTCCTGGAACTTGCTCTATAGACTAGGCTGGCCTCAAACAGAGATCCTCTGCCTCCCGAGTGCTGGTATTAAAGGCCACCATTATCTGTCTGCCTTCTTTTCCTTACAAATTCATTCTAGATGCTATAAAGGATCTATATTCCGGAGAATGTGAATGAAGAAAATCTATATCCAAATTGCCACAAATTACAGATAGCATTAAAAATATGCTCACTGTCTTAGTAACAACACAGTATTTTTTGTCTTAACATCCATGTCTAAAAAGCACATCATTTTCAGGTAAATATATAAATGTATTCTGTAGCTTATCCTTAATCTTCTACATATATTTAATAGTAAAATAGTGTTCTAATTACATTACTTTGTACAGTTGAATGTGTATCATGTTCCGGAGGCAAAAAGATCTAATTTAAGATTGGGTAGTACCATTTCATGGGGTGGGGTCTCAGGCTACCTAGATAACACTGAGCTCTAGTGTCCACCTCATCCTGCTTCCCAATGGCAGATGTAAGATGACCAGGTACTTCATGCTCCTGCCACCGTAACATCACCATGCCAGAGCGCAACTTCAAACTGTGAACCAAAATTAGTTCTTCTTCCTTAAGCTGCTTTGTCAGGCATTTCGTCACAAGGGTGAGAACAGTAACTGAGAAAATCACTGACCACCCTGAGCAGCTGCCGAGGAGAGCAGCAACCAGGACAAGCACCTGCCACTCCAGGCAGTTGAAACCCACTGACACAGAGGCAGTTCCAGGGCTGTGTCTCTGTGTCTGAAAGTTCAGGTGGCCACCAGAGCCTTTATTTTTAACATGAAGCTATGTGCATCTTTTTAGGCATGATTCTCTTACAAGCTTAATGGTATGTGCATACTAAGGCATTACCCTGGTGTACAGGAAAGCTTTATGACTGCTTTATTTCAGCAGTTGCCTTGCTGTGAAGGTCTGGGAATGAATCATTCTGGTCAAGACATAGATGAATCAGGTTACCAAAGAATTTGTTGTGCTAATTTTCTGGGAACCATTTCATAAAGAAGCAAACACCAACTTCATTTTATGTGGAATCCAGTGGTGTGAGGCAGTTGGTGATTGAGAAGGCCTGGGAGGATATGA
Source organism: Psammomys obesus (assembly GCF_907164565.1). Classification (NCBI taxonomy): domain Eukaryota; kingdom Metazoa; phylum Chordata; class Mammalia; order Rodentia; family Muridae; genus Psammomys; species Psammomys obesus. The sequence goes on along the minus strand of NW_026596149.1, from coordinate 7,059,394 downwards.
AAAAGGTCAGCAATTATCTTGCCAGTTACACATTAGGATTTCCTTTACTTTTAGCTTGACAAAGGTCTAGGCAAACAGCCACATCATTAGCCACAACAAAAATCATCAAATAGTTCAGAATTACAAAGAGTATGTGGAAGGTTGGAGTCTTTAAAAAATTCGCTAAAATGCACAGAACATAAATTTCCTACAGTTACCACTTTAAAGCACACAAAGGAGAGGGGTTGAGTTTACCTTTAGTGTTGACAGCCTTTTCCACAACTGCCCATCCTCCCAAACTGTGCCTGAAAACCCCAAACTAACTGTTTGCTTCCACTGCCAGCCTTTTTACTGCTTAGTAAACTCCCCTCCTTCAGTCCCCATTATCTTCCTATACTATATGTCACAAATAATTGGATTTTTGCAATATTTGTCCTGTGGTGTCTGAGTTATTCCATTTTAACGGAATGTCTAAAGATTGTTCGTACTGTGGCAGGTATCAGAATTCCTTTCTGTGGCTGTATAATTTCCCATGGTATATGCCTAATACATTTCATTTATGTGTTACTTCTCCTGGTGGACACTTCTGTCGTTTGGCTTTTGTAAATCATATTGCTATTAATGTCATAGATACCTGTTTTCAGCTCATTTATAGGAATGACAGAAGTAGAATCGCCATACCACATGATGTTCTGTATTTCGCCTATTGAACAACTGCCAAGCTGTTTTCCATATGGACTACTCCATTTAACTCTGTTATTGATCAAGGGTCTAAATTTCTCTGCGCGCTCACTCTCACTTATTTCTTATTTTATAAGAACCATCTTTTTCGATAAGAGAGGTATCTGTACTTTGATTTGCATTTTTGTTATGGGCTGTTGAGGTTGAGCTTCTTTACATATGCTTCATGGCCACTCACAGATTTTCTCTGGAGAAATATTAGCCCAGGCCTAGTGTTCATTCTTGACTGTCTGTGGTTCTGTGATTCTTGAGTAGATTTTTATATTCTGAATATTAATTGTTATCAAATGAATGCTTTGGTAATATTTTCTATTAATTTATGGTCTCTTTCCTCATTATCCCCTCCTCTATTTTTCTCATTTTTCTTCTTCTCCACACCTCCCTCCCCCTTACTTCCAACCCTGTACCCTTTTTTTTTTTAATTTTGAGTCAGTGTCTCACTATGTAGCATCAGCTGGCCTTAAACTTGTCACCTTTCTGTATCTTCTTTCCAAGTGCTAGGATTATAGGCATGTCATCATTACAAGCATCCTGCCCAACTCACTCATCTGTCATGTCCTTTGACATGAAAGTTTTTAATTTTGAAAAAGTTTAATTTTCTATTCTTTTTCTTGATGTCAGAGCCAATATGTCATTATCAAATCCAATGTTATGAAGACTTTACCTGATTCTTCCCTCAGAGGGTTCCACAGCTTTAGCACATAGGTGCAGGTCTTTGATTCATGTGGCATTTTCTGGGTGAGAGTGAAGCCAACTGTCATTCTACTTGGAGGTATCTAGTTTCTCTCGCATTTCCTGTTGCTCCCTCATTAAATGGTCTTGGCATCTTGTCAAAAGTTGACTGGCCACACATGTTGGAATTGTCATCTAGGCTCTGTGCTGTGTTCCACTGGCTTATAAATTCATCTCAGGTCAGTATCTCACTGTTAATATTATTGAATTATGGCTTTGTAGTAAAATTTGAAATTAGAAAGTATGAGTCCTCTAATTTCTTTCAAAATTGTTCTGGCTCTGGGAAATCCCTTGAGATTCCATGTATATTTTCAGATTTGGTTTCCTACATATGAAGTAAAACACTATTAGGATTTTGGTAAGGATTCTCTGCATCTGTCTATTTCTTCAAATAATATCATCCTCTTCACAGTAGTTACTCTTTTATTCCCTGAACTTGGGCACTCTTTCTGCCTACTTAATTCTTCAGTTTTTTTCAGCTATGTTTTATAATTTTCAGGACATACAATTTTTGAGGCTAAAATTTTAAATTAATTAATTAATTTTACATCTGACCACAGTTTGCCCTTCCTCCTCTCCTTCCATCCTGCCCTGCATTCACTCCTCCTCTGTTTCTTTTTAGAAAAGTGCAGGCCTCCTATGGACATCAACCAGCCATGGCATATCAAGTTGCAGTAAGACTAGGCAGCTCCTCTCCTATTAAGTCTAGACAAGGCAGCCCAGTAGGAGGAAAGGGCCCCAAAGGTAGGCAACACACTCAGGGACAGTCCCTACTCCCACTGTTAAGAGTCCCACAAGAAGACCAAGCTTCACAACTGTAATATAGTGCAGAGGGCCTACGTCAGTCCCATGCATACTCTCTGGTTGTCAATTCAATCTCTGTGAGCCACTGTGGGGCCAGTTAGTTGATACTAAGGGTTTTCTTCTGTTATCCTTCTTCCCCATCTTCTGCAGGATTCCCTAAGTTCCACCTAATGTTTGGCTGTGTGTCTCTGCACCTGTTTCTATCAGTTGCTGAGTTAAGCCTTTTCTGATGAAAATTGGGATAGGCACCAATCTATGAATATAGCAGTATATCTTTAGGACTCAAATTTCATCTACTTTTTTGTTTGCTTGTTTGTTTGCCAGTTGTGTTTGGTTCTATCCTAGGTCTCTGGGCTATCCAGCCTCTGGTTCTTGACCCTTCAGACAGTGTCACAGGTGGACTCCCTCTTATGGCATGGTCTCAAGCTGAATTGGTCGTTGGTTGGCCACTTACACAATTTCAGTGCCACCTTTGCCCCAGCACGTCTTGTAGGCAGGACAAATTGTAGGTCAAAGGTTTTGTGGCTGGGTTGGTGTCCCCATCTCTCCACTGCGAGTCTTGCCTGGTTACAGGAAATAGCAGGTTCAGGCTCTGCATCCCCCTTCGCTAGGAGATGGAGTAGAAGTTTTGGTTTCTTTAAGAACTCAGTTATATTATATAACAGTTATATAACTGTTTTTGTCTTAATCCCAAGTGTGGGCTATGGGGCTGCTTTTAGTTTGTCAATAGCCGTTTTAACTGTGATTGCCTCGTCCAGTCTTGGAGAGGGGTGTGATGATCTTTGTCAGCTGCAGACAGTTTAATTCTGAGGACTCCGAGAGGGTATAAATGCCAGATCCCAGCGAGGGATAGAGGCTCTTGAAGGAAGAAGGAGGCTGCAGGCTCATTCCTCTGCTGTGTTTGCTGTTTGCTGGGTTGCTGGATATACTGACTATGAAGATTGGATTTGCACCAAGGAACTAAGTCCCTTTTCCCCTGTAACCTTCTTGCTCTCCTACCTAGAGTTGGGGTTAGAAGGGAAGTAGAAGTATAAGAAACCCCAATAAAGTAGATAAAAGTTTCCTTACAAGGAGTCTTGGCTAGGGTCACCCTTGTAGATTCTTGGGTGTTGCCATTGCAGTAGGTTTCTAGCTCATTCCAGAGATGCCCTGCCCCCGTTTCAGTTGCCTCTCTCAATAATCCCTCCCTCCGTCCTTCCCTCACCCTGTTTCTATCCCCATCCTCCACCCATTCCCCTCCCCCCACCCACCCAAGTTTCTATTTCCCCTTCACAATGGGATTCATATATTTCCCCTTTGAGCCCTCCTTGTTACTTAGTTTCTTTGAGGTTAAGTTTACTCCTGAGTATTTTATTTTTTTTATATGTTGTCTAAGTTACTTTTCTATGGCTGTGCTAAGATAACATGAGCAATTTAACTATAGTTTTAGAGGGTGGGTCTGTGAGAGTAATAGCAGAGAGCATGGTAGTAGGCAGGCAGGCAGGCATGGCACTGGAACAGTAGCTGAGTACATTTGATCCACAAGCATGAGGCAGAGAGCAAGTTAACTGGGAATGGCACAGGCTTTTGAATTGTTTCCTTGATTTTCCTTTTCAGTTGTTCATTACAAGAATATGAACATGCAATTAATATCTGTATGTTTCTTGCAACATTGTTGAGCTCATTAGCTACATTTGACTTTTCTGGATGTTCTACAACTTTCTACATACAAAGTCATGCCATCTACAAACAGAGAAAAATTCCCTTTTTACTCTCCAACATCTATTTTAAGGTAGAACAGAATTGCTATAGTAATTACAAAGCACCATCCACCCCTCAGACCTCACAGACTGTATTTAGAGGATAAGGTCCATATCCACACTCATTCTAGGGATATTGATTTTGCTCTTATAGCTGCCTTCAGATGCATGATGAGGAATGACAGGTGAGGGATAGAGGACAGAAGCCTTCAGTGAGAAGAGTTGAAATACAATGATATTTGCCAACTTCTTAACTAAGTTCTTACTTGGATGCCTCAAGTTTTTGAAGAGATACCAGAAGTGCAAAAGTGCTATTTTGAACAGTTCCTGGCAATACCAAGATTGTTTTAAAGACTGACCCATGGAAATTCCTACTCCACCATCACCTAAAACCATGGATTTGTGTTGACTTGTTCACTTCTTCTAACCTGATAAATAAGATAAAGATTATGGAGCCAAATCCTTTGTGAGGCAGTGAGCTTCACTTTATTTCAAATCCATGAGTCTTGTTACTGATTCTGATTTTTATTCATAAAAATACATGCATAACACACACATAATAAAACCATGACTTAACGGATGTCTATAATTCAGTTAAATTTTATTTTCCTCCAAAATCAACATAAATCTAAATTAGGGTTTATGTTTGGATAGTTACACAATTTAATGAAAACATTTTGGGAGAGGAGTAGGTATGATTAGGAACACCTATAATCTTAGCACTCAGGAAGCTGAAATAAGGGTATCAAGGATGCAAGGCCAGCCTGAACTACAAACAAGACTGTGTTTCAATGTTCTTCTGATAAGTCAGTCAAGCAATGTTCTGAAGTGAAACATTTGTGTCTCACCATTTTGGGAAGAATTTTGTTTGTAAGTTAAGCCTTGGTAGAACGAAAAAGAGTGATGGGGCCCTTCTCCTCTATCTTTTTTCAGAATCCTAAATTTGGGCTTTTAAAAAGAAAATCACTAAGAGACATAAGATTTTTCACTTGAAGACAGCCTGTTTGTTTAAAATTTCTATCTCTGGTGTTTCCAGAAGCTACTTTTTGAGACATTTACATTGCTCCAGTTTCAGGACTTCTCTGGATATCTAAACACCAGTATACATTTCATACTATTCCTAATTCTTGTTGTACTCCTGGAAAAAACAATCAGTGTTTTCATGAATGATCCTATAACATTATTTTAAAACTGAATCCCACTTCCATTAAACCAGGTTTTCTTTTGCAATTAAGAAGTCGTCCCCTTTCCAAACTCAAAGAGGACGATGATGGTTGAGGCCGGGCAGCAAGCCAATTGCAAAGGTTTTGCCACTGTTTCCTTTGGCTGTCTAGAGACAGACTTCTAGAACCTTCTCCCTCTGGCTTTCTGAGATCCTGCCTTAGGATTAATTTTCCTTCTAGAGACAGGAGCAAAGCTCCATGTGAACCATTCCTTTGATTCTTTCCAAGGTGTGTGTGTGGGGGTTGGATAGGCATGGGCTCTAAACCTGAACACAGAGATTAGGTGGAAGTCAGTTTTATACCTTCAGGAAATGCTTCTCTCCTTTAGTGAATGTCTGCCCTTTCTTTAGAATTGAGGCTCCATGCTCTGAGTGCCTCCACAGCTGTCCCCTGGAGACTCACTTTGCCTCACCCAGATAATGCCCTCCTCTGCAGTCCCTGCCCAGCACCTGTGGAGTACACCATGGGCTCATCTGGGTTGCTGCTCTCTCCAACAGATGAAGCCCAGCCCAGCTCCTCACTTCTCCCCACTTCCTCTGCTCACTCCTCTCCTACACATGTTCCTCTCTCCCCTTCCCCCTGTGCCTTAGCTTACGAAGCAAAGTTGTAACTTTGAATTCCTGTTTTTCTAACCGCCCCCATGTGACAGGATATCTCTCAATTGGAGGGTTTTCCTAAATTCAGGAGTCCTTTAAAACGGACAGCTTCCTTTGCCCTAGTTTTCAGTTGGGCAGCTCCCGAACCCTGGACTAGGCAGAGGGGCAACCTTGGGGCCCGGACTGTATTCGTTCTCTTCTCCTCTTCCCTTCTCTCCATAAGGAGAAGGGCAGGGTACACTGTGGGCCATGAGGCTTCCCCTACTCCTGGCTTTTATCTCTGTCATCCCGGCCGCTGTTCAGCTTTTGGGTAAGTCGGTTTTGAGGTGGGGACGATGCACACTATTTTGTTTGGAGTTTATGCTGAGTCCTATGCACATCTGGAAGAGGAGTAAGCATACTGTCCTTGCAGCACGTGTCTTTTTACCTGACCCCCATCTGACCTGCATCTGGCCTTGGCCTGGCAGCCAGCATGGGAGTCAGGCGATGCTGCTTGGCCTCCAGTGTTGGGTGTTGCCCACGCCGAAGCCCCCGGAACCTCTCTCCTCCTGAGGACATCTCCGGGTCTGGTTATTCCTACCTGGTTTGTGCAATGGCTTCTTGTTTTGTGGTTTGCTGTGCTTCTAGTTTTCATCTTATGTCATCGCCGTCCTACTACCTACAAAGAACCTCTGAGTATCTCTGGTGGGAAAAGAAGTTACTGCCCCTCAACCTAGATGCAAAGGATCAGGAGGGGAACTGCCCTTGAGGAGGGACTTTGTGATTCTCACTCCCCTTTTTTCTGTGAAGCTTTTCATTCATAATTCTTACTGGGAGAAAGTCCATGCTCTTCTGTATTCAAAATGATTCAGACTCTCAGAAGTGGATGTGTTTGATATTAAAGTCTGAGGGTGGTTGATGTGTCTGTAGGAACCAGTCAGGGCTCCTTAGACGTTCAAAGACATTGCTGGACTCTTAAGCACCAGAATGAGAGAGCTTGGGAGAATTTTCACCCCCAGGTCTATTTTGAAATGTATTTTGGCTTCTTATCACCCTTCATTTCCCTCAGACAATTAATGCATACTGGGCACAGTTTGTACCCTTCGTCTTAGCCCCTGTCCTGCTGTGACACGGATGCTGAAAGTTCTCTAGGGAGCTGTTGCAAAGTTTTTCTCATTTTTCTTAGGAATGCTTCTCTCTTTGAGATAGTGAGATGCCTCTCTAATGCCTTTCTCCTTGTGGGCACAGATACAGGGACACAGTGTGAGATGTTGGGGTCTCTTTGAGCACAGATACCAGAACACAGTGTGAGGTCTTGCAGGTCTCTGGGCACAGAAGCAGTAGGCTCAGATACTGGGACATGAAGTGTGAGATCCTTCAGATATCTGTAGAAAATGAAAAGCAAACAAAAAGTAGGCACATGAAAGTCCCTGCCAGAGTCAGATATTTTTTGTGTTACTCAAGATCCTTTGATTTTCAGCACCTCTCTGGGGGATATTAGGCATGTGCTTCACTGTAGAAGCACACCCCAGCCTCTTTTTTACTATTTATTTAAATTAAAAAGGTTTTATTACGTTTATTGCATCTCAGTACGAGTGTGCCGTTGAATTTGTGTGCAGGTTAGAAGACATCCCACTACATGGGTTCCAAGGATCAAAACAGTTGTTAGTCCTGGCAGCAAGCTCCTTTACATGTTGAGCATTTCCACCCTGAGAGTCTGCTGTGCTTACTCTAAACTTCTGTTGGTCCCAAGGGTAAAGTCAGAACGCTTGTTTAGTCAGCAGTTGGTTAAAGGACACCCGAGTTCTCAGGACCCCTTTTCTAGTTTCCCGTCAGCTCACAACAGGAAGGTCCCTTGCTTCCTGAGAACCCACACCTTTTCTTCACCATCAAGGGAGCGTTCCACCTCAACATCGCTTTATGCATGTGTGTGCTGTTACCATGGATGCGTTAGCTCTGCCTGGAGAGTCTAGGGAGCTTAATTAGAGGGCCCTCCTTATCCTCCTTGCTCTCCTGACCGCTTGCTATCTCTCAAGCATTATTGCCAGTGTTGAAGCATCAGTATGTAAGAGGGAGTTATAACCAATGAGCTCTCTTGGACACTGAACTTGGAGTAAGCAGTTTGGTGGGTTTGGCTCATGAGCAATTGTGTGCTAGTAGACTGAACAACTTGTTCGCAGGAAAAAGCAAAACAGAAAACAGAAGCTGATCCACAGCATTTGCTGAGTTTTTCCCCCATGGTGTAAATATTCCCATCATGGTTCACTTCCAGCAACCATCCTGAGGCCATGTAAGCAGAACTGGGATAAGAAGCAAGCAACAGACTCTAGCTAGCTGGTGCCACAAGGCAGCAGGACACCTTCCTAGATCTCAGGACACAGTGAAGCAGGGTGTCACATGATGGGAAGCCCAAGCTACCAAAATGAGGGGAAGTCATGGTGTAAGAGAAAAGCCTCAGGATCACGAGTCATTAGCACAAGTGCCGCTTTAGAAATGATACATTCCAATGATGGCAATAGACGCGGGCAGCCAAATGCCTGGAAGGCCAGTGTTCGGCAGGTGGAAGCCAAGTCAGGAGGCTGCCCACTTTTAACTCTTGCTCTTCCAGCCCCTCTTTGGTTGCTTGCCATAATATAAAAGCCATGTTGATTGACTTAGATCATCCTGTTGTAGCATGTGGGGAGCTCAGTGCAGCTAAGTTGTGATTCTGGTGCAGACATCACGCTTGAGTGTTCGCCCTGATGTGTGGCCTATTTCAGTTTCTTCATCCAGCGCTCCGAAGAGAATTATTACAATTGCCTTGTTATATTGTAGTGCCCATTCTCACAGTCACTCTTGGCAAACTTTCATTTCCCTTAAATACATATCTTACAATATGGATGCTCAAATTTATTTACTTGAACTCAACTCAGTGAAAAGAAAACCAGGCTGGAGAGATGGCTCAGCAGTTAAGAGTACTGGCCGTTGTTCCAGAGGACCCAGGTTCAATTTCCAGCACCCATGTGACAGCTCACAACTGTCTGTAACTCCAGTTCCAAGAGAGCCAACTTCCTCACACAGACAGGAAAAATAGTCATGCAGGAAAAAGAAAACCAGCATCATTCTTCATGTTTCTATTTGCTTGTTACTATACTTCTTTCCACAGATTTCTTAGACTTCCTGTTGGAAATCCTGATTTCCTGTAACCCTGGGAACAGACACCTAATTTTTAGTTAAACATAAGTTTTATTACATTTTAATGAATGTAGTATGTCTATGTGGGTGCCTGGTATTGCATTTTATGGCATTCATGTAAAAGTCAAAAGATAAGTTTTAGGATTTAGTTCATTCCTTCCACCCTTTGGGGTCCCCGGGATTAAACTCAGGACTTCAGACTTGGAAGCTTATGCATTATCCCACTGAATTATCAGGTCAACCCCTCAAGTTTAAATTTAATCTATGTGTTACATATAAAATATGCACACACACGGGCGCAACTAATGTAGCCAACATGAGGACCTGGAGGTCATAGTTTCATTCAGAGCCGAGAGTAGAGTGACGGCGTGCTTTACCACGTGGAAAACAATTAGGCTTTGATGAGTAAGTGGGTCTCAGAAGGCAATGAGCCTGCGACATCCAGCTCCTGAGTATGGCTTTCTGGCGTTGAGGCTGAGAGGTGACATCATTTATTAGCTTGCCTGGTCTGATCAGAAAGGAATGTGGGATTCAAAATAACAGTACATTAAAAGGTAAACTTAGATATTTGGATTTTCATCATTTTTCTTTCTTCTCAAGAGAGGAGAGGGAAGGAATCAGCGTTTCTTTATGAAGTGTTTCCTGTAGGAAAATAATATGCTTGGTGCTTTACCTACAACACATCAATTGAGAGTTTCCCAGTGACTGTCAAGGAATATTATCCCCACTTTAAAGATGGAGATACTGAGGTTGAAAGGATGAGTTTAAGGCAACACAGGAAGTCACAGACCCTCACAACATCCCTTGTGTACCATATGACCTCCTCAAAGCTTCTCCATCGTCTCTGCTGTTCTGCTGTCCCTCTGCCTGGCTGCTTCATCAGCTCTTTTTTTTGTGTCCAGTTTCATCCTGTTCTGAGCTATCTCACAACCCCATCCAAGCCTATTTTCTTCTGATAAGAATAGCAAATGTTTACGGAGTCATTTCTGCATCAGTCACTGTTGTAGGCACTTTAGATGGTCACATTTCATTCTTACAGACATCGTAGGTCCTATGGTTCATTGTTGATTTATAGATTGAAAGCACAGAAAACTAAGAAACTTAGCACAGCCACATCCAGTGAGCCAGGGACTCTCACTATCTGCTGCTAATGCTCTGGTTATGTGCTGGTTGATGAATCTACAGGATGAATCTGTTAGCATGAGGGTATGTAGGAGAAAACAGTATGTAGAATAGCTTTCTTACCTGGAGGCCTTTGTCCTCCCCAGACTGGGGAGGAGGCTGCTGCTGGGAAGTGGGTGGCTTAGAAGACAGGAGAGGCAAAGCATGAAGGGAAAACTTCAGGACACAGGGGGAAGATCTTGGATAGCAGAGCAGTGGAGGAGGCTCCTTCCTCCAAGATGGGAGTGACAAGGAAGTTGTAGAACACATACTTTTAGGGAAATGAAGGGTATATTGAAGAATTTCATGCCTCTTTTTTTTTTCTTTTGAGCTTAGAACCCATTTTGGTGCCGTTATTTATGCATCCCCAAGTGACCACATGGAGTGACATAAATTGTTAACTTTTCTGACTTTCCAATGGATGAATAAAGGAACAAAGTGAAGAATAAAGTAACTCTTAAGATTTCCTCCAGTCTTTCATTCAGTGTTGTTAAGCCTCAGCCATTGCCCTCACCCCACTTCCAGCACAGCGTTTTGTGTATTTGAGGTGCATGATAAGTATTTCCCACTTAATTTTAGTGCTGGGAGGCGATAGAGCATTTTAGGTTTAAATGGTGTTTACTGCAGTTAACACACACATGTACGCACGCGTGTGCACACACACACTGTATCTTCAGTCTGGATTCTTGCAGAAGGTGACACGGGACATGTGTGCTTGTAGTGGCAAGCCATCCCGGGAAGCACTGCTGGGCGAATGGGGAAGTGAATTGGAAGGAAACGTGTAATTATGCCACTGACCACGGTGAGAGGTTCAGATTTGCAGTGGAGATGTGGGTAACACTGGAATAGGTGCCCCCCCTCCCCTGCTGACTCCATGGCACTGGCGTGTCTGTTCCTCCCCATGAGTCACAGGGGAGCTGACTTCTCTTACTCACCAAATCGTCCCTGTAGGCAGACTCCTGTCAGGAAATGTCCCTAGGTGGAGATGACATTTGGGACTGGAGCCACTGCAGGGATGTGGCAGAAGTTGAGAAATAATAAGGTTCCCACAGTTCTGATTACAAGGGCGTTTCTATCCTCTTTTAGTTCAACTCCTCTATCTTCCAGATGTTACTGTCCTGTGTTTTACTGTCAGTAGTTTATTTGACAGCATAGAAAAATCTACAAGTGTATTAGGAAATATAGCGTATTATATTTCTATTTCTGAATGGTCCCCCTTTGTGACTGCATTTCTTTGCTGGTAGAGTTTTGAAATTAATTTCTTTGCTTAATGTTACGGAGTAATTTTGAAACATGTCTAGAAGAAAACTCTCACCTTAGTGGATGCTTAATCTTCAGCCGTGCTCATGCTCACCCTGGAATTTAGGTTGAGATCAGAGGACAAGTTGTGGGAGTTTATTCTCTCCTTCCATCATGTGGGACCCAGGGATCAAACTCAGATTGTCAGGATTAGATACAGACACCTTTGCCCACTTTGCTCGTCTTTTATTATTATTGTATTATTGTTATTATTATTAATTTCTGAGTTATTGAATTGAAACTTACCACTGCTTAAAAATATATTTGTACATTCATTTGTTTGTTTGTTTGTTTTGGGACCTTGAAATAATCACAGCAACATGTGTCCTTGACGTGGGGAGGGAATGAGTATCTTTGGATTCTTCATATTGTCACCAGAACATCCAGCACTCAGCACAGGAGACGTTTACCAAGTGTCTATTGAAAAGTAGGTATGAGATAAGAAAGAGGCAGATGAAAGGAGTGTTTCCTTTACAAGTTTCTAGTACATAAGTATTATAGAAAGTCTTCAGATATCCCTGTCCACAGTGAGACCGCTGAGAAATGAACATGAACATGGCTGGCTGTCTGTTCCATGAGTTCAGCCTTGTAGGATTTCTGTTACAAAGCATAACTTGTATGCACAAGCATTAGAACGTTCACAAATGTGTCCACTGGAATGCTTAGAAATGGTGGTGATGCCACAGTCTGTCTCTTGGTGAAGATCTTAAATGCCTTTTTGGAGGAAGATGAATGACTTTTTAAACCACGTGCATTTGACAGAGACAGCGGTGAAGGAGAAGCTCTGCCCTGGCCATTGGTAGAATAAACTGTGTTTCTGTCAGCATGTTGTGATAACACTGCATTTCCTTGCATTGTCCAAGGGCAGTGGGATCACGTTCTGCATCTAGCGGCAGAGGAGGAGCACAGGAAACAAGCACAGATAAGTGTGTATTTTAGTATCCTCTCAGCCAGCACTCTCCTCAGAAGTCCCTCGGCTTACAGATGTGTCTGGGGAAATATGAGCTTGCAGGGTAAACACTAATTTAAAATAGTCCCATAATCATGAAGCCACCACTGCTGAATAAATAACTTGTCTGAGTGAAAATGCTCTAGTTATTATTCAACTAATATTTATTGAAAGATTATTTACACTTTCTGAGGAAAGGTGATAGTATTGAACCAGAGAGGTCAGGTCCATTTCATGCAGTTTATATTATGGCAAAAAGAGACACAATAAGGATAAGTAAACAAGGTTTGGTGGTACATGCCTGTTACTTCAGTGCTTGGAAGATAGAGGCAGGAGGATCAAGAGTTCAAAACCAGTCTCAGCACCATAGAGAATTCACAGCTAGCCTGTCTCAAAAATCCCAACTCCCCATAAAACTCCCAAATAAAAGGAACATACATGTCAAGATGGTTGTGAAAAGAGAGGAGTAAAGCGAGTGGAGGGGCTGATGCTTGAGCTAGGACTGTGAAATGGCTAAAAACAAAAGCGGCCAGGAGTGCCGAGACACAGAAAGGGCCAGAGCTGGGGTTGGTAAGTCAGGGTGGGAGCAGAGGTGAGGAGTAAGGGGCTGAATGATGAGGAGCAAGAGTGACAGGTGTCGGGGTTGAATGGCGTGCACAAGTCCAGATGTTTTCCTCCTGCGTCCTTGGTTCCAGTTTTGAAGGATTTCTGCAGTTAGAAAACAATCTTTTTAATTAGAAACAAAGTTTCCTCCAACTCCTTAGGATAGGAAAGCAACAAAACCATCTTATTGAGCAATATGCATTCAACTAGAATAAGGCACATAGGGCAATCCAGCAAAGAGAGAGCAAGGATACAAAGAATCTTACTCCTTCCCGTGGGTCAGAGAATGCAACAGTTATGTGGGGGCTTTGCAGTATAAAGACAAGTCTGGATCATCTCCTCAAAGGAAACTGGGTCATCAGGAGTTACCAGTGATTTTATTTCAGAAAGAGTTGAGAGTGGAATAGACCATGGAATAGACGGTGACCGTGACATTGGAGAGAAGATATTGGAGGAGGAAATGTATGTTTCAGTTCTGCAGGCAAACAATCCAGAGAGATGGATGTGGGAGAGAGAGGGCAAGCTGGGATTCTAGGGTGACAACTGGATTTAGGTTTGTGGATCTGGGTGCATAATGGTGCCTAATTGAGAAAAAAAAGAGTGGATGTTGGTTCATGGCCTGGTTTGCTTCTCTCTCTCCCTTTCCTTTCCTTTTTCCTTTCCTTTCCTTTCCTTTCCTTTCCTTTCCTTTCCTTTCCTTTCCTTTCCTTTCCTTTCCTTTCCTTTCTTTCCCTTTCCATTCTTTCCCTTGCCCTTGCCCTTGCCCTTGCCCTTGCCCTTTCCCCTTTCCCCTTTCCTTTCCTTTTTCCTTTTTCCTTTTTCCTTTCCTTCTTGTCACCTTGACACAGGCTAGAATTATTTCAAAAGAGGAACCTCAATTTAGGAATTGCTTCCATCAGATTGTAAACAACTCTGTAGGGCATTTTCTTGATTAATGAGTGTTAGGAGACACTGGGGCTATACTACCCCTGGGCAGGGAGTCATGGGTTCTACAAAGCAGGAAAAACAAGTCAAAGGGAGCCAAGTCAGTAAGCAGTGTGCTTTCATTTTCTCCGTTCTGATTCCTGCCTTGTTTTCCCTGGATGATGGAGGGTGACCCAAGGGTTGTAAGCTTCAGTCAGCCTTTTCCTCACCCCGTTTCTTTTGGCTATGGTGTTTTATTACAGCTACGGAAACCTAAGGCAGCTCATTCAAGCTGTATTGTGACTACAGTGAAATTAAAATGAACTACAGATCAGAATCAGGCACGTAAAATAAAAGTAAAGATCTCTGAAGGGAGGCTGTGCTCCATGTACAGACTTTCCTGTCCTTTACCATCAGTAAGTGGCTGCCTCCTGCTTCGCTTTTTCTTTTAATAAAGGCCTTTAGTAAGGGCTGCCAATAGTCAAACCAAAATGGCTGGAATCTGAAGTGAAAGATGGATGTGCTGAGATTATCCTACACAAGCTCTCTGAAGAGTGGAGGGGGACACTAGCTAGGAAGACTCCAGGGAAAGAGCTAAGTCAAATGGGAGAACCTTAGACTGCTTTATTTTCAAACTAGAGGAGGCTAAAATAGCATTTTTGTTAAGGAAGAAAGTAACTTATCTTGGGGCAGCAACAAAGGGAGGCCAGGTGTGGGAAGGAGTTGAGTTTCACATGTGACCTCGTCAGGTGTGGTGTGTGTAGGGGATAGTTGTCAACTCAAAGAAGCAAATAGTAGGCTTTATGGAGTTCTGGTTCCAGGAAACCACCGGAGTTCAAGTGGATAACATAAAACTCACCAGAAAGAGTGGCAAGATTCACCTATTGGGGTGAGAAGAGGGCGAGGGTCTTCTCCATTGTGGACATGATGGATACGGGGAGAGAGAAGCAAATGTGTCAGGAGACAAGCACCTTTTGAGGCCGTGACTGATTATGGCCTCCTTTAAGTCGGAGGTCCTAGACTTCGGAGTGCAGGGGATGCCGGCTGCACTGGGAGCCGAGAACAGCAGGTAGAGCTGCTCCTTTGAAAATGGGAAATAGGGAAGGCCTCTCCTGACCGCTGCTCTCTCGCTCGCTCTCCTGTCTTCAACCCCAGAATAATTTTGATTAAGAACAGGCAAGATGATTTATTCAAATTCTCAGAAACCTACAACCTACCAGCTCATTTGGAAAGAACCATACAAAGTAGACAGAAATTTAGGAGAATGTCACAAGAAGTGGGCAGTGTACGTTTCTGCCAAAACTTAACCATTTGTTTTCCTTGCGTAGTCTTTAAAAGCAAACAGGAAAAGACACATCTTGACTGAATTCACACAGAGGGGAATTTATGTTTACTAAATTCATTTTTCTTGTTTTTTTTTTCACCCAAAGAAGTCCCATATGACTGCAGATCAGCTATGTAAGATGAGCCAAAGCTACACCTACTGTTTTAGTTCAATCCCCAGTGCCCTGCTTTTCCTGCAGCTTCCAAGAGAGAAATAAGCACTCCAAGGCACAGTTTTCCCGGAGTTATACCTCTTTGGAGGAACTAGAAGTCTGGGAACTTCTATCCTAAAATACTGCCTTTGTAACGTGAGCACACTTAAGCATGTTTTCTTTGTTTTCCGCACAGACGCGAGGCAGTTTTTAATATATAATGAAGATCACAAGCGCTGCGTGGATGCTGTCAGCGCCACCGCAGTTCAGACAGCAAGCTGCAACCCGGACGCCGAATCCCAGAAGTTCCGCTGGGTGTCACAATGGCAGGTTATGAGCGTCGCTTTCAAACTATGCCTGGGGGTTCCGTCGAAGAGCGACTGGGCCTCCGTCACGCTCTACGACTGCGACGCCAAGAGCGAGCTGCAGAAGTGGGAGTGCAAAAACGACACGCTCTTTGGCCTCAGGGGCGTGGAGTTGTATTTTAATTATGGCAACAGACAGGAGAAGAACATCAAGCTCTACAAAGGTTCCGGTTTGTGGAGCAGATGGAAGGTCTACGGAACCACAGATGACTTGTGCTCCCGGGGGTACGAAGGTAAGAGCTGAGGGAGATTCCTCTTTTTATCCTCAGCTTTTTGTTTGACACTGACAGAAATGAACATGTCCTGGTGTGGTCAGCATAAGAGGCAGTCATCACGTTGAGTTTTTTAGTTATTCTGTGTTCTAGTCAGCCATGATGGGGAACAGGTGTGAAAAATTGGCCCCCCCCCCATAACCATTTGTCATTGCTAATTCATATGTAAACACTACTTTTTAATGTCTTTATATTACTCATTTTTAAGTAATAACGTAGTTTTCAAAACATTCCACTGTGACCTTTGACCGGAAATCTCCTTTTGACATTATGTGATTGTCTCATTAACTCTAACCAGGCCTTTTCTAACCTCAAAGGTAAGGTTAAGATTGCTCTGGAGAAATGATCCCAAGAACATTTTTTGCTTCAGATCACTGGAAACGAAATTCTGACTGTTTCTGATTTATTCTGTCACTCTAGGATATTTAGAGATGATAATCATTCTGGATTATTCTGACCGAGGAACTGGCCCACCAAGTATTTAGTCGCCTGTCTTAGGAAGGGGCAGCCTGAGCATGAAGGAAAGTTGCTTTTGTTTGACGTTGATTCCTTAAGCCTTGGAAGGGGAAATAAAATCAGAGTGTTTAGCAGCTCCCTGTCTTGGTCAGATTTCATTTGCTTGGAATCAGACATCAAAACAAGACAAGTACAAAGATCCTAAAGCCTGTTCTTCTGAGTCAGACGATGCTGCAACCTCATTTCACATTTGAATATTTTGCTATCATGAGGCGTTATGTAGAACAACCTCAAGGGCAGAGGAAGACAACGGCCTTCGGGAAAACCTCTTCTAAAGTTACTTTGTTGCTGAGGCTGTGGAGATGGGTTGAGCCCTGCCTTTGTAGTAAGGCAGGTCAGGGTCAGGGTCCCAGTTCCCTGTAGAGAGGTTGTTTGTCTGCTTCCTGTCTTCTGTCCTAAAGAGGAGAGTAAAAATTGAAGTAGGTGAGAGGAAAGTTCAGAGAAGAGTTATTTTCAGGCATTTATAGAACATGATATAAACTTAGAAATTCCAAGAAAGGCAACCCAGGTAACGCCGCCTTCCAGGGGAAACCCAGTAGAAAACCCAAATTGCAAGACAAGATCACTCAAACTTGACAGTGTGGAATTCTGACAAGAGGACAGTTGTCAAGTTGAGGACTTCAGTTTGGGGACAGTAGTGTTAGAGCTCATCTCGATGGACTTACGAGTTTACTGTTTCCCCCACAGCACCAGGGTTGAACCTAAGGCTGCACACGTCCTGGGTGTGTGCCCCCCCACTGAGCTATATCCTCAGTCCTTTGAAGTTTTACTTTTGGTTTTGAGGCAGGGTCACCAGCTTGTCCAGGCTGGCCATGCACTCACTCTGCAGCTCAGATAACCATTAAACCTGAAGTCTTTTTGCCTCAGTCTCCTGAGAAGCTGGGATTACAGGCCCGTACCCCAAGACTTGCCTTATTTTATTTTAAAATACAGTAGTAGGTCCCCATCTTTCTGTTCTGCCATTTACTTTCAGAGAAACATGCATGGTACTTAGGGTAGCGATCAGCACATTTTAATGTGCTTCATAAACACCTGGTAAACTTGTTTAACTGTATAGATTGCAGGCTTTACCCCCCACTTAGATTCTTAAGTAGTGCATGAGGAGGACACAAGAGTCTTTGTATTATTTTGATGAAGAATTGGGTGGTGGTTTTGAAGATGTCCCACCGTTGACATTGTGCCAACACTTTGACAGTCTTTCAGTACTTAAAAATAATCCTGCAGAAGGGCCTAACCCCTCCAAATGACTTTAATTAAAAAAAATTAAATTGTGTGTGTGAGAGAGAGGGAGAGAGAGACTGAAAGACTAAGAGTTTGTGTGTGGCTGTAAGTGCAATACCTGTCTTGAAGAGGGTATCTGATCCCTTGGACCTGGGTTAAATGTGGATGTAAGCCACCTGACACAAATTCTTGGCGTTCTCTGCGAGAACACTACCTGCTCTTAATCACTGAGCCATTTTTTTCAGCCCTAGAGGAACCTTTTAGTTCCTTTAGTGCAATATAGTTAGAACAGAAGGCACCATCTCATTGGAAAACTGGTTGATCTCAGTGTCAGGACTGGTGTTGATTTGGATGCTCTAAAGGGTTATCTGGAAGTCTGAGCTCTTAAGAAGGAACAGCAATTTGATGTCATTTTTTGTGCTTCTTTCATGAGGTGGGAAGGGCAAAGTTTGATTTTATGGACCGCTTCTGTTCCTATTTTTGAATGAATTTTTTTTCCCTGAAAGAGCCACCGCTGATTGGCATCTGTAGACCCAGTAGGAGGCTGTGTTGTCTAACTTATTGAAGAGTACAACTGGCCTGTGCTGGTTCCCATGATTTTCTTGATGGGAAGGAGCAGGCAACCTTGGCACTAAGACTTGGCCCAATTCTTACTGAATCCAGCATGTTCCTCATACAGACTTAAGATGTGAGAGTTGTTCCTGTGCTGCTGAGTTGGCCCAGTTGTAAAGACACTTGCTGCCAAGCCTGATGACTGACTTCAGTTTCTGAAACTGCCATGGTGGAAGGAGAGACCCTGCCAGACAGGTCGTCCTCTCACTTCCTCACATGCATCCTGACCCACAGTGCTCTACCCACTTCACTAGATAAAGTTTCAGAAAAGGTTTGACCTATAACTTAGCAGAACTAAAGCTAGAGCAGCATTATAGTTTTATTAATAGCTGGGTAAGAAGTACTCTTTGAGTCATTAAGAACAAGTCCAGATGAAATAAGTATAAAGGGTAAAAGAGAAGGGAAAGAAACAAAACCCAGTAAAAAAAGTTGTTGGACATGGTAGCCCATGCCTGCAATCGCAGCATGCCAGAAACTGGGCCTAGAGGATTAAGTTTGAGGGCACTGTGGGCTAAGTAATGAATGCATCAGTGTCTCATAAATAAATAGCTTTTTGTAAATTCAAAAAAAGAAAAGTATTGACTCTAAAGAGTGTCTAAGGGTTTGGAGTGGTTTCTTTTTAGGATATGGATTAGAGAACTATGCTGTTTCCGTACCCCGTCCACACACACATCATTGTGGAGTGGAGGCTGACATGCTCAGTAGTTAGAGGGGATTTTAATATTGCCTGAGTGTTTTGACTTCTGGCTTTTTTTTGCTTTTGTGTGCATGTTATTTATGTTTATGTGTGCCCATGTGTCAGAGTTGGTGCCTTGTGTTTTCTTCCATCACTCTTCACCTTATATATTGAGTCAGTCTCTCACTTGAACTTGAGCTCATTGATTTGGTGAGTCTACTTAACCAGTCTGCTCTGGGGATCTGCTTCCACCTCCCCATTTACATGGGTCCAGAAGAGCTAACCCTGATCCCCACTTAGAGCAAACTCATACTGTTAAGGTTGTTTTCAAGCTGAGTAACTCCTGAAACTCTGTAATTCTACCCAGGAGAAAGGAGAGCATCTCTTTGGCCTGGGAGGAAAGGCAGAAGCTAAAGTTCAGTCACAAGAGCTTATTGCCACTGTTTCCTCAGAAGAAGGGGGCCAGTACAGTCCAACAGCTGGTGGGGAAGGGGTGGCACCTAAGCACATGCTGCAACAGATGCTCAGCAAAAGACTCTGAGGAGGCAGAGCAGGAAATGTACCACAGATGAGAATACTGACATTAACCCGTTCAGGATGCTCTGTCAGCATGCAGACTTGTGTCGCTCACATTCTAAATGCAAATCCCCATGTCCCTCCAGCTATGTACACCTTACTGGGCAATGCAAATGGAGCCATCTGCGCATTTCCGTTCAAGTTTGAAAACAAGTGGTATGCAGACTGTACCACTGCTGGGCGGTCGGATGGATGGCTCTGGTGTGGAACCACCAGTAACTACGACGCTGACAAGCTGTTTGGATTTTGTCCGTTGCAATGTGAGTAACTGGTTGTAATACACTTGGAACACTCAGCATGACAGCATGATGGTAGGACGTCGGCTTTATGTGGAACCTGCTCCTTCAGTTTTTTTCACACTCACTATCACAGAGTACCCCACTGTCACCCTTTACAGATGCCGTAGCTCCCATTCTGGCATGGATAAAATGAACTATTGTGGCAGAAGACATTTGTTTGTATTTAGACCTTGGGAAGAAGATCAGGCAGCATTCCCATTGCCCCAGGATTCCTTGCATGAAATAACCTGTTTATTTCTATCCTCTATCTGCCTTGTTTTGTTTCTTGATTTATTTTCCCTTCCTTCTTTAACTTTCTCCTTCACCATTTTTCCTTCTGCTAGGAATCAAACCCAACCTCATACATGGTAAGCAAACACTCAGCTATTGAGCACATACCCTGGCCCTATCAGTTATTTGCTAATACTATACTGTATACATAATTATATATATATATATATATATATATATATATATATATATATATATATTCAGTGCTAGAGGTAGGCATCCTGTTCTCTCCAACTGCAAATGCTTTAGCTTTATAAAGCCCAAAGGTTAAAACAAGAATTTAGTTTCAACCATGAATGTGTTTGGTGGAAGAGAGACGATGCGGGCTCTCATGTTTTGTGCTGGAGTGCCCAGCTGTGAAAATGATACTGATAGAGGCTTCTGAAGCTCAACGTTAAGAAGGGTGGAATTTGATTTAGCTGGAAATCAATGAAAGTGGGTAATGTATGCTTCAGAGTCCTTTGAAAATGGAAGTTCAGTGTTGCTAGGACCAGCAAGATCACATCAAGTGCCAGAACATGAATCCATGTTTAAGAATCTGCAAGAAAATGTGTAGTAGGTCTTAGATGGGGTTGGAGGGCAGTTGGGAGACAGAGCTAGGGCAGAGGAGGAGGAGGAGGAGGCTGGGGTCTTTTCTTTATTTCTGTTTCTCTGCACATCTTTTCTGCAATCAACTGCCCTTCCTAAGTTACTTATTGCCCACCTCTCTTACATGGGATGCTGGATTATCACAGCATGTTTTTTTTTTTCACATTACCCAGGACAGGTTTTCTGCTACCCCATAAAGAAAACTAGACTAGAGAGGACAGTTCAGGGTGGTCCAGAACTGCTCTGGAATTACCTGAGTTGTAATACCATTGTTTCCTACTAACCTTTTTGTGATCACAAGTGCACACATCAGCATTCTAACTAAGCCAATATTCTATGTCAGTAAAACTTAGCAAAATTTCCTAATGTCAAACTATAGCCAGACCTCTGAGAATTTCAGCTACTTGAACTTTTGGGTTTATAATTCCTAACCATATTATTAAAGCTTGAATTATATAAGCTTGAATTCATGACACAGGCTTCAAGTCTGTAATGATACCATTCCCTCGCTTTGACTGAGGTAGATGTATTTGTAACAGTATTTGAAACTCAAGTTTCAAAAGGCTTCAAGTCCATAATGATACAAGTCTTCACCCTCAATAGAGGTAGATATTTGCTTCTCTTATATCAATATTTAGAAATTTGATTTTCACTCAAGGCTTACAGATTTCTAATATTATGAATGAGAAATCTTTTTGTCTGAAAAAGTGAAGTTTTAAAGAAAGGCACACCAATTTTCAACTGGTGAAGCATTGTCTTTTGTAGTAAGAGTGACATTTTCTAAGTCAGTCACAGTTTTTCTTAGGGGTATGTGCTCCCTGGGTCCAACAATAGTATCCTCCACTTGAGTGGTATCAATAGAGGACCTGCTGCATGGATGTGCAATGGAGAAAGTGTATAGAACAAATGGGATGTCAGTATCACAAAGAAGGCTTTGATGTCCTAGGATAACGTTCAGTCTTATTAGTTCTGTGTATTCTGGGTAGCCAAAAGATATATTTTTTTCTTGATATAAAACACATTTAAAAGACAAATATCTATAAAAAGTTATTTTATTTCCATCAACTTTAATTTTGCTTTGTATTCTATTCAAAGTAGTATTTTATTTTATGTTATTATTTTATACTAGCCATAAGCCCAGAAGGGTTGATACAGGATAAAGAGATGACAGTTGCTGACCTAGGGACACCAGGCACGTGGTTTCATTGTTTTTTGGGTTTGTTTATTGTAATGTTCTCCTTGTGTTTAGACACTCAGTTGTCACCTATCATGAGAACAGGAAAAGGAAGAGAGCTCATTCTCCCAATTGTCCATAGCTTGCAGCTTTGCCGTTTAGCATCAGCTTTGCCGGTTTACTGTGGGAAGCTGAACTGTGGGCACTTGTGCAGTCAGCCAGCTTGTATGTATATCGAGAAATATATTTTAACCTTTCGATCTAAAATGTAAGAGAAACTTTCTTTAAATGAAGAGTTGCTTTATTTTATTTTGGGGTCATTAAATCCATTTAATTATTCTCAAATCAGAAAATTTCCTCCTTTAGTTAACAGCTACATCTTCTATTTTATTCTGAGCAAACTCCACAATTACAGTCTTTAAAATGTTTATCTTCAAATAATCTCCAGTAAGTCTCACTGGAAAGTCTTGTGTGCACAAACATTAAATTTGTCAGATATCAGATCATTCTAAGTATTTCATTGTTAATTGAAATGCATTTTCCTATGGTGATTTTATAGCTGTTTTAGTGCTGGGTGTTCTCAGTAGTCAAGTGCCTGCTTACCTTCTGCAGAGGCCAGGGTTCCATCAACAACAAACTTTGGACATTTCTGTGCCTTTGTCTGAATCAAATTCTAAAAGGTTTCCTCCTTCGCCTTTGATGTGTTTTGTTATTACAGATGTCAATACAGGGTGTGGTATGTGCATGTGATTGAAATACATGTGATTGAAAGCGTTCTGATTGCCACTTCCTCGTCAGACTTGAAACATAATTAGATCCACAATTAAGAACTATGTTACCATCCACTACAGTCAACTTAGCAAGTTGACTACTTTATTATATAATATTATAAATCCCTTTAATTTTATTTCATTGTAAGTAAATGAAAAGGTTCTGCCTTTTCCCAGGGTCATAAGCGGAATTTTTTTGTTATTAAAAAAGGAGAAAAGGACATTTACATAGCATGAAACATAGGAAAACATTTTATTTACTGACTTCCAAACATCTTATTTGTAAAAGGCTATAAATAATACTCACGTATCTATTATTGGCCCTTTGTAGGGTCTACCAATTTTATGAAAGATACTAGCAAAGTGCCAGCATAAGCTAAAATGGCCATTTTTTTAACCAAGGGAAGAAAGCCCAATAACTGGCATAATCTATTGCTAAGACCTAGATTAAATGTATCCTGGTGATGATAAAATGAAGCTGTGGAAGTCACTTTACTGTGAGCCTGGCGGGTTCAGGCGTAGACAGCTTGTCTAAGGAATATGTGATCTTCTCTCTTATATCTTTATTTCTTAAAAATTAAAACTAGACCACAGACCCACTCACCATGACAAACCATGCATTTATTTTCTCTCCCTTTCCTATTTCCTTCATTAATCCAGAACTCTAGGCTGGTGTCCTGAGTGTTCTTCCTTGTGTCTGCCTCATGTCTTACATTGTTTGATCCAAATGCCCCAGCGGCAAACCAGGGAGAAGATGTCTCTTTCTTGCTTTAGCACATGAACCACTAATCTCCTCTTCATTTCAGGCATGAGGAAAGGATGGACAGATTTAAAACTAAATGAAAGAGCAACAGCAGAAGATGTGATCGTGGGAACTGGATGATTTTTAAAGTGTATTGTTCATTAGAAGCATTTCTCATGCACAACACAGCTAATTCATTGTCTTCTTTCTCAGTCGAGGGCAGTGAGAGGTTATGGAATAAAGATCCACTGACCGGTATTCTATACCAGATAAATTCCAAGTCTGCCTTAACCTGGCATCAAGCAAGGGAGAGCTGCAAACAGCAGAACGCTGAGCTCCTGAGTGTCACAGAGATTCACGAGCAAACGTATTTGACAGGTAATGACACAATTCAAAATTGTAAGTAAAATCAGATTATTTGATTTCCATATCATGTAACTTAAAAGCAGATAACAAGAGACATTATTAATGCCACAAAAAGGTTTGCCCCCAAACAGATGATACAGATCATAGAAGAAATCTGTGTTCAGAAAACAGCACCAGAGATGAGAAATAACTGCCTCTTCTTGAGTGGACTTTGTTGTGACTGTCTGTAGGGTCTGTGTTAAGGATTCTGAGGAATCCACTATCAGTGAATGGTGTGGTTTTGGGATTCCACAGAGGTACCCATTACTAACCCAAAGCCAAAGGTTTTTTTGTTAACATCAGAGAATTTAAGATGATAAAATGAAATGAGCTACCAGTAGCAGAGACAAGTCAGTAATTCCTGTGCAAATCTAAGTCTCTTTTGCCTTGTGCCTCTTTGACTCTCTGATCTATATATTTTCAGGTTTCTATACTATATTGTTTGTCTTTTTAAAAATCTGTTATAAAGTTGGGAAATTAGTGTTTGATTGAGAAAAGAATATATGTCTAATCCCCAGTACTCATTTCTGAGGGCTGGAGGGGTAGCTCAGTTGCTAGAAAGCTTGCTGAGCATGTAGCAGGGCATGGGTGTGATCTCAGGCATGCTTGCCGGCATCCCTACCCACCCAACTTAATTGTTCTCTCAAAAACAGAAACAGAAAACCTGCAACAGCAACCAAAGCATAAGGTGGGCATGGTAGTTACCTCAGTTATTTGTATGGCCATGTTTCTAAAATACCCTGGCCAAAAGTCACTTGGGGAAGAAAGGATTCATTTTGGCCTACAGTCCCAGAGGGATGAAGTCCATCGTGACGTGGAAGGCTTGACAGTGGGAGCATAAACTGGCCTAGCAGGCAGGAAACAGGAGCTCACATTTGAGCTACACAAGAGAAGCAGAGAGAACATGAAGGCCGGTCTATACAACCAAAAAGCCCACCCCTAGTGGTGTACTTTCCTTAGCAATTCACAACCTTCTAAAGGTCCCACAACCTTCCCAAACAGTGGCATCAACTGGAGACCAAGTATTCTTATACACAGGCCTATCCAGGGCAAGGGGAAGGTGTGCTTTTCTTTCCAGCCACTGCAGTGGTGCGCAGTGCGTGACGTTCAGGGTCATTCTGCACCACATAGCCAGCTGCACATCAGTCTCAGCTGCAGTTTACCTAAATCAAATATAAGTCAATAAAAACCCACGCTCAGGGAAGCGAATCTTAGGGCCATATATCAGCAAAAACATGTCTACTTCCCCATTGTCGGAGCCCACTTCCTCCTGTTCCCCTGGTATTACTGTTACATAATAGATCTTGGACCTGTGACTGTTGTTTACAACATACACTGTGGCTCCTAATTTCCTATCATGAAACACTTTGTTCCTAGATGCCATACAACCTCTTAACAAAGGTCTGTGGTTCCTCATGGGTGGTATGGTTGTCTCACACTGCTCGCTGCCACATCATGTTTTAAAGCTAGAATTCCCTGACTGTTAAAGTCTTCCAACGTCCAATTGCCGATGTGTCTCTCTGCTTTGGCAATGTTTCAGGGTCCAGGGTAGGATCTGGGATGGGATTCTGAATCCCAGTTTCACTTTATCTTTTGGGTCACCTTCCCCCCCCCCTGCATCCAGGACTGTAAAAGGCCACTCCTAGCCAGAACTGCAAGGGGTTGTAAAAAGGGGCTCTTTGATCTGAGACTAGCTCCTGTGCAGGAGCAGGCCGCTATGGAGGCTTCCACAGGCTAAAATAAACTTTTTCCTCTTTGTCTTAGGCTGATACTTAGATCGTGAATCGCTGTTAACTTGTTTGTAAATTGGTAAGAAAAAGAAAAAGAGAGAGAAAGTAAGCAAAAACCATTCATGCCCACATGCTCAAAGAAAAAGGCGCATGAAGTTAAAAACTTGAATTTCATTGAATTCCACAAGCTTACATAAATGATGGTGATGCTGATTTCTATTAGCATCCCCTCTGCAGACACTGCAGCAAGTTTAGGCTGCCAGTTCCAGAGCATCAGCCCATACATACACATGGAAAAACAATCAGACATATAGACCTATGTGTATTCATACACCCATTCAATGGACGATGCAAAAGGAGCTCCTTACATACAGAAAATTGACATACATATAACGTATGTACATATGCCATGTAACATAAGTACAAAAAAGACAGACAGACATATCTATATGTAAACACATATTTGTCTACATATTTACAACTCATGGATGAAGTGAATTCCATTGGGCTTCCATTCAATAAGCTTCCACCACCGGGCTTCTGTTGAAGGGGTGTTCTGCCACCATTCATTGTATGGCCTTTATACTTGTGAGGCCAAGCTCCCAAGAAAGGAAAATCCTAAAATACAACAGGTTACATGTTTTAAAACTAAACATTTCTTATCTACGTATCCATTATATAAGTTCACAGTTCAGAATGACAAAGTTTGACAAGGCCTAAGTTACGAAAGTATATGACTTTTCAATTAGGACTGACCTGGATATGCATTTTTCAGCTATCTCTAGGTTTATAGGGAGTTCAGGACAACAATTTTATCTGTCTTTCATTCTAAGAAACAAAGTAAATTTAAAATGACAGTATATAATGCCATAAGGTGACAAGGTATAAGCTGTTTCAACAGAACAGTTTGTATATATTTTACATTAAAGTTTGTACTTAATTAGACATTGCTTGGCTGTCTCATTTTTAATTTGGGTTCATAGGAGGTTTAAACCAACTCACCTATATTTATGGTGTATACCAGGATTTGTAAATGAAGGCTATCTGAAGTTACAAATATGCCTTTAAAGCTGTTTCCTAGTGAGGCATCTGGAGGTCCACAAAGGTATTTATTGCAGCCATAAACTTTCTAAAGTTGTTTTAGATGTTCTAAAACAATTTAACTTTTAAAATTGTTTGAATCAAATCAAGAATTCCATAATCAGGAATTCAGTCATCTGAGCGGCAGTACACCTTCATTAATATCCCACAGGAAGTTTGTTCAATCATAGTGTATAAATACCCAGA
Source organism: Psammomys obesus (assembly GCF_907164565.1). NCBI lineage: Eukaryota > Metazoa > Chordata > Mammalia > Rodentia > Muridae > Psammomys > Psammomys obesus. The sequence continues at coordinate 7,032,534 of NW_026596149.1, read as the reverse complement.
AAGTGATGATTCACACCATGCCAGAGTATAGAGAGATGCAGCAATGCACAAAGAATGAATGTCAGAGACTGGAAGCAGTTCTAGAGTGTATCGTGGTACAGACCTTGCAAAATACTGGATCTCCTTCCGGAAGGCCCACATGCCTAATAAGTTTCTTTAACAGAATGGCTCCTGACACCCAGACTTTGTACAGCGAATATGGAATACTCTTCATTTCTCTTATCTTCTTATTAGCACTCTTATAACTTCTTTATTTAGATTTTTTGTGTACATATCTGTTTGCATACATATGTGTGCCTGTGTATGTGGAGAACAGAGGTCAACTTTGGGTGATGTACCTCAGAAGCCAGCCACCTTATTATTAAAAAAAGTTTTTTTCTTTAAAATTTTTATGCAACATATTTTTATCATATTTATTTCCCTTCTCCAACTCCTTTCAGATCCTCTCCTGCCTCCCTAACCACCCAACTTCATGTTCTCACTCAATTAAAATAACAATAAAATCACCACCACAACAAAGCAAAACAAAACCCATGACATCCAGTTTTTATTGGCCAATAACTCTTGGGTGTGGGTCCTGTCCTGTACTGAGATCATAAAACTTGGGTGACACACTTCAGTAGTCATCCACTTTTTTTTTTTTAAGAGAAGGCCTCTCCCTGGGATTGGGCTCCCTGATTAGGCTAGTCTGACTGTCCAGTGGGACCCAGGGATCCTCCTGCCTCTGCCTCTGCCTCTGCCTCTGCCTCTGCCTCTGCCTCTGCCTCTGCCTCTGCCTCTGCCTCTGCCTCTGCCCCTCTGCCCCTGCCTCTGCCTCTGCCTCTGCCCCTCTGCCCCTGCCTCTTCCCCTCTGCCCTTCTACCCCTCTGCCTGTGCCCCTCTGCACCTCTGCCTCTGCCCCTCTGCCTCTGCCTCTGCCTCTGCCCTTATGCCTCTACCCCTTTGCCTCTGCCTCTGCCTCTGCATATTTTCTACTACACTTGGCTTTTTATGTGGCTACTGGTGATCAAACTCAGTTCTCATAACATAACAAGTACATTATCTCCTCAGCTCTTCTTATTACCATTTTATAATACTGATTTGCACAAATACTTCATAATGTATTTATAAACACTACAAATTATTGTGATTTCTCCCCCACCACACACACATTTATTTATTCATTCACTCTTGATAACTTTGGGGTGGGCATTCTGTTAGGTCTTGGAGACACCCATGCTGACCCTGACATGTTTACATGGGACTTAAAGTCCCACAAGGAAAACAGTTATAAACAAGAAAACCGGTAAGTGACCAAACACTGTGTTAGGAAGCACATGGGGAAAGCAAAATGAGTAGAGCGTGGAGAGTGAGTTAGTGAGGTAAGTGCCTAGAGAGGAGGCTCATAACAATAGGTATACCTCTCGCTCCCACACCCTTCCAAAGAAGAAGGCCTCAATGTTTTCTGAATGAAAAATGATGATGAAAAAAAAAAAGGTAATTATTTAGAAATTACCCTAAAGTTTGAGCAAGAGTTATTAGATTGTAAGGAAACAGTGTAGTGATTCTTCATTTTATAATTTTTATGTTTATGTATTTAGTATACATGTGGGTGTGGGTATGGAGGTCAAAGAACAACCTGCACGAGCTGGTTCCCTCCTTCTTCCACGTGGATTTCAGGGATCAAACGCAGGTTCGTAAGCTTGGTGGCAAGTGTTTTTTCCTGCAAAGCCATCTTGCTAGCCCCAGTGTTATAGTTGATAAAAGTGAAGTCAGTTATCGCCTCAGTCTGTGAGGTGGAGGTGTAGAACTAGCCAAGTCTTGATGGCCAGCAGCTCAACTAGACCCTGTGTGCTCTCTCTGGTTTCTGTGTAGTCAGATACACTAGCCTGATCCACAGGTCCATCCGGGGAGCAGGCAGAACTGGGAGAGACAGCGCTGGGTTCATTTCACATGTTTCTTTGAATCTTACTCAACTTCCAGAATGTAGTCAGCATATTTCCAGTAGAATCTGGATATGAGTGGCTATTCTGGGAAGCCAGGGTACTTCCTGCCCTTCTGTAAGTAAAAAATAATATGCCACGAGGAAAGGTTATCTGACAGGAAACATTAACAGATCTTAAACAGAGGAAAGACATTCCTTTTCTCACAAGGAAAGATATCCACAGTATTTGGCATGCATTGGCTTATACTGAGGAGGAATCTAGGAAATGATGGCGTGGTGGATGGATATTGGTGATGGAGAAATACACACTCAAAATGTAAAATAGCCCATAGCAGATATAAAGTAAAGTGCATTTTATGCGAGGAGTTTGGGAAGTCAACAGGATTTTTAAACGTGCATACTCCACAGTGACGACTCTGAAATTAAAGACTCTTGTTAAGACGGATGTGGTCGTTGACACCTGTCCCCACACTCAGTGGCTGAGGTGGGATGATCCCAAATTCGAGGCCAGTGTGGACTTCAAAGAGAATGCCATAAAGAAACAAATTTGTTGCCCTTTCTTGGATAGGGGCCATGTGCCAGACACTGGAATTTACTTCGTAAGCTCATACTAACCTTGTAAATAAATATCCCACTTATTTTAATGAAGAATAGTTGATGTTTATAACACAGATCTAAGACTATGGGAAGCCCTCCCCTCTTGATGACTTTTTGTTTTCAGAATTATTAATTTTACTTTATGTGTGTGAGTATTTTGCCTGCATGAATGTATGTATACCACATATGTGCCTAGTGCCTATAGAAATCAGGAGAGGACATCAGCTCCCCTGGAACTGGAATTATAGATGGTTGTAAACTACCAGGTGGATGCTGAGAACTGAACCTCAGTCCTCTGCAAGAGCAGTAAGTGCCCTTAATCTCCATGACATCTCTCCAGACCCTGGAGATTTAAGTTTTAAAGGGATTAAATCCATTGGAACTACTCATCTTAATGTTGGGTTCTGATTCTAGTCTGTACAACTACTGTTTAACTCTCACCAAAGTGTTCAACCTGGCTGTCTTTGATTGTCCTAGCTGTTCTATTAAGGAACTGGACTAGATGCTTCCCCAAGTATAATGTATCTGAGAGAATTGTGCTAGCTCTTAGAACTTTTTCTTCTAGAATGCCTGATAAAGAATAAATGAGGTGTGGAATGACAGTTCAGTAGTATAAGATCACTAGTCCATTTCCAGAGGACATAGGTTCAATTCCCAGCAACCACATAGTAGTTCACAACCAAATCTCCACTTCTAGGGGATCCAATGACCTTCTGGTTTCTTGGACATTAGGCACATGTGCACAGATATCATGCAGGCAAAACACCTGTTCACATTAAAAAATAATTGAACTTGAAGTGCCATTGAAACTTATATATTAGTTTTTATTTTATTTTTCTCATACTGTTAGTTCATGTTAAGAAGTAATAGTAAGATCTGGACATGGTAGCATCCATCTTTTGTCCCCATGCTTGGTAAGTAGAGGCAGGCAGATCTCTGTGAGTTTGAGACCAGCCTGGTCTTCCTAGTGAGTTCCCGTCAAGGCAGGGCAAGATGCTGTAACGGAGGAAATCAATTATTTTTTTTAAAAAGGTCATGCCTCCATTACTGGGGACAGTTTTGTAATCAAACTGAATAAATCAGTCCTGAATAAAACAAATACCAAACTTACCAATACCCTTGGGTGGTTTTTTCTTTGCTTTTGTGAGATGAGAACAAGTTGAGGGCAAGATGCAAGGCATGACTGCCCAGGAGAGCACAGTGTACTTGGAATTGGGGCGAATAGATGTGTCATCTGATTCTTGGCATTGTCATGGGTCCCACTTCCAGGCACGTCAGTATAAGACACCAATGTGTGCATGTATAAGCTACTGGAAAACTAGTAGCAATTTCAGTGGCTTTGCGATACTTCAGAGTGACTTTTTTTAATCCAAACTGTGGAATCCCAGCGCTCTTGTCATATAGACTCAGGTTCAAAATTTAGCTTTGTCATATTGTTTAAAACTGTTTTGTCGTGCATAAATTACAGATAATTAAAAATTTTCATTTGACCGTTTCATACATCTGTGCAATCAGTTTTAGTCATTGTCACACATTGCATTCCTGGTTCTCATCAGTCTCATCTCTTCTCAGCGGGGCCCCGCCTACCTCCAAGTCTGCCTTTGTGTGTTGTGTACTAAGTTTAATTGGTGTTTCTTGGCTGATTGTTGATGGGAGGTTATTTTCTGGAACCAGGGCAACTTACCAGTCAGTGTACCCTGAAAGAAAATGATACTCCCTCGCTAGAGCAACTGTTAATTGCCAGTAGTCTCTAGAAGGCTGTGGCCCTATGATCCCTTCCGCTCTGCGTGATGATGTACTGAGGGACCCGAGCTTGTGCAGATGTAACCACTGCTGCAGGGAGTCCATGCGTGCAATGGCTGTGCCTGTCCAGGAGCCATCTGTGTGCTGCACATCTCCGAATCCTCTGCTTGTACATTTCTTTCTGCCTCCTCTTCTGTGTTTTTTTCAGCTTCTAAATATTGTAAGTGCTTAGCTGCTAACTCTTACTACAAAAACGTTTTACTAAGGAAAATATTTGACAGATACCAGTGAGAATAAACTGGCAAAAATTTTTAAACATGTATACGGATTTGAACTTCTTTTTAAAAGTAAATAAAAGCATATATTTAAAAATTGTTTCCCATTACTAAAATTATTTGGAGAGATTAGAAAATTCCTACTTTTGATTTTTTAAAAGATACAAATAGTGAGAGGTTGAAATGTGTTAGCAGATCTGTGTGGCATTTTTATTTTTGTTTTTATATTAGGCTTCAGTAATCTAACTCACTGTTGTTATTATTTATTATCTGCCTAAATAAAACATTGCTTGTGTTGTCATAAATATTAAATTTTCAGTTCAATCATTGTTTCTAGAGTAGCAAAAATTAATTTAAAACTCATCATAAATTTCTCAGAATAGATTCTTAGATACTAAGTTGAGATAATGAGTTATGACCACGTAGGTCAAAGTGTTTAGTATAAAATTTCAGTCACAGAAAAGTTTTGATTTTTTTTAATAAAATAAATCTTAATTTTATTCTCAAAGGAAGTACGGAGTTAACCCAAGTAAGTCCACATATGAAGTGCTTATACCCCTAGGAGTGTAAACAATGGTTAAGATGATTACATTAATAAGGAAACCTTAGCCCGAACCCTACCAGCTTTTCATGGAACTCTGCCTGTTTCTTTACCGGTCAGTGGAGGTCACGATTCTACTTGTTTTAGATCATTAGGGAACGTTTTAGCAGTGTTAATCACTACTTCACTCACGTTTAAGAAACAGATTTATTATTATTATTTTGTTATTATTCCTGTGTGTGTGAGAGAGAGAGTCTGAGTGTGCAAGTGCATTTGGAGGCCAGAAGGCCTTGGGCCTCCTGGAGCAGGAGCTCTACAGGGTTGTGAGCCACCCAGCGTGAGTGCTGGGAACCTAACCAGGACCCTCGGAAAGAGCAGTATGCACTCTTAACCACCGAGCCATCTCTCCAGCACCTTTTCTCACAAATTGGGTTAACACAGTTAATGCTGGAGTTAATTACACTGTCATTTCTGAATACCTGTTTTGTGCTTGTGTTTGTTTTTTTCACCCTATAGGATTGACCAGTTCCTTGAGTTCAGGACTCTGGATTGGGCTCAACAGTCTGAGTTTCAGCAGTGGTTGGCAGTGGAGTGGAGGCAGCCCGTTCCGATATCTGAATTGGCTCCCCGGTAAGTTTAACCCTGTCTGAGTGTTATTGGATGAGGGTAATTCATCAGGGTATCTTAAAGAACTTCCTTACATTACAGCTAGAGTTCAAAGAGACTTAAGGGAACAAAACTCATTTCCCATCATGCTTTGAAATGTGCAACCTGAATTTGAATATTCTAAAGGTGGAAGTTTAGATAGGGCCAGCTTCATGGGATAAGGCCTTTTCTCACCAGGATAATCTTGACAGTCACTACACATTGCTGTTTGATGTCTACATTCTCCAAAGTGGCTTTGATTTGTTACAGTTTTACATTCAAAAGTACATTTTGTAGCTATTCTTAAGTATGATCAAAGACAGTAGAATTATTACTATTAATATGTATTTTGTATTGTATTAACTTTGTCATTGCCCTTGAAAGGATCATCTGACAACTATTACAAAGTTTAAGTGCTTTCAATTTTTTATATGAACATTGTCCTCCCTGAATTTTGGGATTCTCTTGTCTTATCTGAATTTTAAAAATTCAGTTTAAAAGTGTTTATATATAGGAGACATACATACTTCTGATATATGCAATGCTTTGTAGACGTAAATGACCTCACACGCTTGGTGGACCATAGCTCATTCTTCTTCTAGTGGTTAAAGATAAAGCAGGCCATTTTTTCTATTATTGAATTGTGTACAAAGGGTTTAATAGCCAACCCTTGTAGTCTCACATCACACTGAGACAGTTTGGGGGTTACCTTTACATGAAGGCATCATAGGAAAGGAAAGGTGTTCCCTTCTTCCTGGGAAACAGGTTCAACACTAACTCACCTTCTTAAATAGTGAGTTTTTTGAAATTAGAAAATTGAAGCTATTTTTGTAGAAATTACTCAGTCATGTCAGAGGATGTAGGGCTGGATGCACGGATCCACTGTAGTAGATACCAACCCCGGCTGGTTCTTTAACCAGCTTCCTGTAAGAAACGGATGAGGAGAGAGCTCCAAATGATGTTCCTCAGTGAGTGCATCAAGAATCTTAGTTCTGGGAGGGTGGCACATTGGCTTCCAGATTTCTTTCACTGTGTTTGTCCCTCCTGTTATCTCTCACTTTGGCCTCCTCTCTCTGATGGGGAAAGGTTAACAGAGGTCATCTGACCTATTTCTTCAGTTAACTTCAATTAGTTTTGGAGGTTGCCATTAACAGCGTTAATGTGACCAGCTCGGAGCAACATATGTTTTTTTTTTTTTTTACTTAATTATTATATGTAACAAAGGATGTCATCTGTCACCACAGTTGTTTAAAGTTTAAGCTCTGATATTATCCTCTGTTGGGGTGATTATTTGAAACCATTCTTCTGTCTAATTCACATTTTATGCCTTGGAGTAAGCCAGCAACAAGGACCTAATAGATGCCCGCCGTGTCTTTTGCTCTGCACTCAGTAAATACTCGTTTGTGAATGTGTAGCAAAAGACAGGGTGGGGATCCATTAAATCCCAAGGATGACGACGTGAGGTGTGGCGGTTGGCAGGTGCAGGCCATCCACTTCTCAGAATCTAGTGGTTCCACTTCAACTTTGTAATTTGCTTGAAGGAAGTCCATCATCTGAACCTGGCAAAAGCTGTGTGTCACTAAACCCTGGAAAAAATGCAAAGTGGGAGAACTTGGAGTGTGCTCAGAAGCTGGGCTACATCTGTAAAAAGGGCAACAACACACTGAACCCATTTATCATTCCCTCAGGTAAGTGGGTCTTTTTGATTAAATGTATAAAACATTAGAAGTTAAAGATATATAAACTATAACTCAAAATTGCACAAATGATTCTGGAGAGTTCGTTGATTTTTTTAATAGATAAATATAATGATATATCTTTAAAAATCCTTTTCTTTGGTCAGTACTACTGTCTGCTGTTTCCTGAACATAAAGAAGTGTTTGACCATTGGGCAAAACTTTTGATATAAATAAGAATTTTCTCTCTCCAGCCCTGTAAAAATAGGTATTATTTTCACATATCATAGATGAGGAAAGAGAAATTCATAGTATATATACCTCCTGCACACCTAACAAAACTGGATTAAAACTAGGGAATAAGTATCTGGAAGGACCGACTTTATTCTATGCACACAGATAAAGTTGGGTTCAATGTAGCATGTTACATTGAAATCTTCACACAGTAGAATAAATGATTCAAAAACCAAACATAGTCACAAAGTGTTGTGTATAGGCTAACACCAGTCAAATAGTAAATAATTTGTGATTCTGTAATTCTATAGAAGAATTAAAACAGCTAAGACAGTAATGGATTGTCTTTTCAACGTGTTGAAAGACAACCTTCATTTCATATATACACCTATTGTGAAGGGGTGACCCAGGCTTTGCATGGGTTTGTTTATTGATTGATTAATTCATTTATTCATTCTTGGGAAACTTGATGGTCCATGTGGTGCTTTGAATGAGAATGTCCCCCATAGGCTCAAATGTTTGCATACTCAATCCCCCACCCCTTTCAGTTGGTGGAACTGTTTAGGAAGGATTAGGAGATGTGGCCTTGCTGGAGCAGGTGTCACTGGGGCATTTGGGATTTGGGATTTCAATAGATTGGGGCTGTTCCCAGAGTCGGTCTATCTTTGCTTAATGGAATATTGCAATAGTAAAAATAACTAAGACAGCCCAGTTTTTACTTTTTCTCCCTTGACTCCTAAAAGCAGTTTCATTTATTTTTAAATATGATTTCCAAATTCAGAAAGCACCAAATGATCAGTGATGACATTTTCCTCTTACCTCTTTATTTCTGCCACCATGGCTGTTTCCTTGGAAGATTGCTGTTTTAGAGTATTTATATTCCTACCTAGTTCCTCTGTGGGGTATAGGCAAATATATTTACAGTGATTTTTTTCCTCTGTTTTGTACAAATGTCTGTAGGTGCTAGTTTTGAAACTTTTATTTATGCTTCTTATATCTCTTTCTCCCTACTCCACCCCAGTCCCTTCCAATACCCCAACACCAGGTAGGAGAGAGAAAGGGTTAGTGGGAGAGGGGGTACAGTTCTCTTAGCTGCTTCCTGCTGATTAGTGTTTTCCAGTTCCTTGGAGCCAGTGCAATCCCTGTTTCAGGAGATCTCCAACTTCTTGTCTTGCTGCATCAACAGCAATGGGAGCCTCAGGGGGGGAAACAGCAGCAGCCGTGTTCTTTCTCAGAGTTACTTCACACTCTCTGGGCTCTGGCATTTATTGTCTCTCCAGAGTCCTCAGATTTAAACTATCTGCAGCTGGCAAAGAGCTTCTCTTAGAGCCGGCACGAGGCAAATAGTCTGCTGCTGTGGATAATCTGAATTAGTCCCACATCTCACAGGCATTAAAACAATGCTTATATCTACAAAAAATGGCAGCATACTTTTTATGTAGTCCTCATCCTAAGGCTTTGTTAGTCAGCAGTTTTGTTCATCATTCCTTTGGCGGTAAATTAATTTTGTTTGTTTTCATTTGTGTGCATGTGTGTACATGTTATAGGCTCAGAGTACAGCTCCCAGTCATTCTGTTCTCCTTTTAATTGGCCCAGAACTAACTCATCAAGTTGGCTAGACTGGCTGGCTTGGAAGCTTCGGGTATCTTCCTATCTCCCATCTTCCCAATGCTGGGGTTATAAGCACATGATTTTTATTTTAATATGTATTAAACTTAAACTCTAGAACCTGGGAGGAAGGAGACAGCACTTTCCCAACTGAGCTATCTCCTAACCTTGACTGTTACTTTGCTTCTAATCTTTTGTGAAGTTGAACAGCCTTATGTCATTTTGAAAATGTGTTATTCTTAGAAATATAATTGCTACATCAGAGAGTAGGTGTGTTTACAGTTTTAGCAGATAAGCTCTTGGACAGACATGGTGAAGGGCTCTGGTCCATGATCTCTGATGGATGTAGTCCCTGGTTTGTAGTGTTTAATGGACATGATGGATGCCCAGGCTCATGACCTGTGAGAGATGTGGGTGGGGGCTCATGGTTCATGGTTTCAGTTCCACTTGACAGACTTTCGAGAGTGATTGTGAATAAACCTGAGGAGACCTCAGGCGCACTTGTAACTTGTGTCTTCTATTGCTATTGCAGAAGTGATGGCTAAACCTTTCTTGGAAGAACTCATAGTTCTCCTTCAGAGACCTGCTGTTGCCACTTTGGGGAAGTTTTTTTTTTTTTTTAATTTTCTCTGGAATGAAAGGCAGAGTCTTATAATTTGGCTTTATTGCCTAATCCACCAGTTTTAAGTTCCTCATTTCTGAAATGTGAATGTTGCCAACTGTTCTTTCTGCAACGCCTCATTCATGTAATCAAGCTTGTATATTAAATCCACTCTTAACCCTGCTTCGCTTGCTCAGCTACACTTGGCACTGGCCTTTCCATCTTTATACCGTCATACTGTTAGGATTAGTCTGCTGTATACATAAACCCCTAAGAGCAGAGATTTAAATTTGTAGCATTTTCCAGGTGTGATGGCACACACCTTTCATCCCAGCACTCTGGCAGCAGAGGCGGGTAGGTTTCTGAGATCAAGGCCAGCCTGGTCTACAGTGTGAGTTCCAGCACAGCCAGGCTTGTACAGAGAAGCCCTGTCTGAAAACATCTACCCCCACCCCCCACAACTCCACATGAGAAAAAAAAATGGAGCATTCCTGATTGGTGACCCTCTTGGCAGGAATCCAGTCTTGCATCATTCAGTCCTTGCCATACTCCCTGTGTGTCCATAGTTCCTGTGTCTCCATAGCCGTAATAGGCAGCTTTGGAGCTACTAACCATTTCGGTCTTTGCTTGAATGAAATGTGTTTAGCGTGAACTGAGATATGCTGCAGGTGTGAAATACACATTGGATTTCCAAAACTTAGCATGGGATAAATGGACAATCTTATTTTAGCTGATCATGTATCAAAATGATAATATTTTGATATACCAAATGCAACTATATTGTTGACCTTGAATTGCTTCACTTTTATCTTATTGGCTAGGGCCTAAAATGATGTGTGTGGCTTGCGTTCTAGCCACATTGTACACAGTGCCCATCTTGAAAAACAAGGAGTCTTTTGCGTGGGTTCTACGGGAATCCTGTTCATTTCACTTGGGTTGGTTATTTCCTGTTTTCAGACTTTATGTATGTTCTGTTCTGCTGGACATTGATCACAGAACCTCCTGCACAGTAGACCAGGATTCTACCCCTGAGCTAGAGCCACGGTAGACATGCTTTAAAATGCTCTTCAGGGTCATCTGTTAAGTTTTGGAAGCCTTTAGCATTGATTGGCATTATTTTCAGTTTCCTAGACAGAAAAATTCAGACATCCCACCAGAGGGCTCCATAGCTATGCTAACCTTTCTTTCTTTCTTTTTCTCTTCTTCCCTTCTCCTCTCCTGTCTGTTCCTCCCTTCCCCTTCCCTTCTCTTTCCTCCTTTCTCGTCACCCCTTTCCCTCCCTTTCTTCCTTTCTTTCTTTTTAACTTTTTTGGCAACCCCTGAAAGTGTCAGGAATTGATATTGTACTAAGGTTTTTAAATAGGAAATTTTATTTTACAGCAGTACAACTTTGGCTGTTGTAAATTAGAACTTTCTCCCATTTTTGCCTATGCACAAAGAAGTTTCAGGCAGTCTCTGCTCTTAAGGAGAAATGGGACTCATTCATCCAAAGAGTGACGAAAGAGCCAACTGTGAGAGTCAGCAGGAAAAGCAGGAATTCAAGGCCACCCTCAGTTACTTCCTGGGACCCTGTCTCACCCTTTCCCCACCCACGTGCCAGTGTGATTAAAGGGGCTGGTTTTAGGCATTAAATGAGGCATTACCTTAGAGATCACTTAATATTTAGCTTAAATATATAAACTGACCCAATATCACAGATTATGTAAAACATATCTGAAAAGCAGCAGAAGAAACCTGCTTTATGTCCAGTGGAGTATCATTTTCCTTTCACACTAACACTCACTGTGCTGGCTGTGTGCCAGGGACCCCGCCAGTTTCAAAGGCATGCTGGGAAGAGTTGATTGTCTTTTCTTTTAGACATCTTCACTGTAGCTCCCCGTAGCTCATTACTGTCGAAGATTTGCGGCATGTAATCAAGGTTACGACACTTGACCGCAACGTCTCATAGCAACAGTGAGGGTGTTTAGCACTGATTTACTTAAATCATAACGATTCTGTGTGGCCTGTCTCTGATAAGCACAGTGCCTCTGTTCTTTCTTAGTTCAAAATAGAGTGGGGATGGGTGATTTAGTACTAATAAGGTTTCTGTTTAAAAGTGTGTGTGTGTGTGTGTGTGTGTGTGTGTGTGTGTGTGTGTGCGCGTGTGTGCGCGAGCTTTGATTCATATGCCTGCTTAAAACCCCCTTGTGGCAAATGCAGGTTTGGCCCAAAAAGCTTCTCAACCTAGACTGTTTTTATGGCCACAGTACTGGGCGACATCTTTTGGGAGTGAAAAATTGCTATTGGGTTAGTGCAGAGGGACAAGTGGCAGGCTCTTGGAGTGGCGGCTGCACAGGTTCCTGGGTGTCCACGCCCATCGTATGCCCTCCCTAACAATGTCCACACTCATCCTCCTCCCTTCTTAACACTGTCTCCTGCCTGCATTAGGACTCTTGCTCTTTCTCCAGTGGATGGCAGTTTCCTTAGAGTCCATGAGAACAAGGTGTGTTGCAGTCTCTTAGAAGCCAGATTGAGTATCTGTCTTCACGCTTTCCATACTTAAATAGTGCATCGAAGATGCTTGGTTCAGGTTCGCAGGTGACAAGGACAGATACAATTAAGTGATCTGTTGGTAGGCTTGTTGCAGGCACACATTTTATATTTTATATTTCTCATTTGTCTTTGTTTTAATTAATTAATGGCTCTGGGGTTTGAACCTAGGGCCTCACATATACGCTAACATTGCGCTTGTTTCATCAGTCCTGACTTCATTTTATGTTTCCCAAGGTAATATTTTTATTGATTAGTTGGGAGTTCCATACAGTGCACCTGATCACACCTCCTTCCCATTCCTCCCACGTCCACCCTCCCACCTTTGTGCCCTCCCCACAAAAAGAAAACAAGATTTGCCAAGTCCAGTTTGTGCTGCCCGTATACTCATTGGAGTATGGTCATATTCCCAGTGGCCAGCAGCTTAAAGATAATGGAGTCCTTCACCACCCCACCCACCCCTCCCCCGCCCCATCAGAAGTCATCAACTGTGAAGAGCCGTACCTCAGCTTCTTTAACACAACGTTTTGTTTTGTTTTGTCTTTTGAGACAGGGTTTCTCTGTGTAGCCCTGGCTTTCCTGGACTCTCTTTGTAGACCAAGCTGGCCTCTAACTCAGAGGAATGACCTGCCTCTGTCTTCCCAAGGGCTGGGATTATAGGTGTGCCTGGCTTTTATCACAATTTTTAGGAACTCTCTTCCATGGCTTCCAGGATAGCTGAGTGAACTAAGGTGGTAGACATTATTTGGAAAAGATATTTTTAAAATCACCCCCTTTTAAAACAAAACGATATATATCGTATATCAATATCTCTTATGAATGTGTATGCCATAAAATGTAGAATGCTATTTTTATGTCTACAATTGTGAGGTATTTAAATACATAATATACATATTTACATAGGGTAGTTGAAAATGTTGCAAATTTAGACAAACTTCTTTCAAATGCTTTCTAAACTTCTTCTTCCTTTCTAGAAAGTGATGTCCCTACTGGCTGCCCTAGTCAGTGGTGGCCCTATATGCTTTCTAAACTTCTTCTTCCTTTCTAGAAAGTGATGTCCCTACTGGCTGCCCTAGTCAGTGGTGGCCCTATGCAGGCCACTGCTACAAGATCCATAAAGAAGACAAGAAGATCCAGAGGTATGCCCTGCAAGCCTGTCGGAAGGAAGGCGGTGACCTGGCCAGTATTCACAGCATTGAGGAGTTTGACTTCATCTTCTCCCAGCTAGGATATGGTGAGAAACTTCCCCTTGACACTGAGCTCATCTTGGCTGCCTCCTCTCCACCCATATCTGGAAAATATAATTATGAATGATTCATTTAATTAATTTAACCTGATAGTTGATTGACAATGCAAATGTTACTTCTGCCAACAAAGATTATATAGTAGTTTAAGTAATTGTATCATTAAGGTTAAGAAATTTAATATTTTCTTTTTATGGGTAGTTTTCAATATTGTTTACCTACATAATCTGGATTGAAGGATGTCTGTGTTTAATTTGGCCACAGAGTAAGATTTGGAATTTCTGTGTGTGTGTGTGTATGTGTTTTGTAAGGCGAGTATTATAGCTCTCAAGAAACATCTGTAAACAAACCACCTCACACTTATGATTTTTTTTCTTTACTGGGGTGTCACACAGAGTAAGAAGTGGGTAACTATAAAATATGCTGTCCTGAGCCTTTGAAAAAAATTTATACAATTTTCGGCATGTACTTTTCAGACTATATAGAGAATGTACAAAATCAGAAATAAGGTACTAGATGAGCAGAATCATATGTGAGTGCTTGTTCTGAGGAAAAGCAGGCTAAGAGACAGGAAGACAGACCCCTGCAGGCTTGCTGACTGAATGATGATCATTTTCATCTCTCATGATGGGGCTGCAAACAGCTGCAGCTCTTCCTAAATTCCACCCAGCAAAACAAGAGGAAATAGATGTTGGTGATGGAGTGCCTCACTTCCTTACCAACATTGCCTGAAAACTTACCAGGGTGCAGAGCAAGAAAAATCATTTAATAAACTCACAAGGAAGAAAAGACAGGAGGAGCAGATAAACATGTCAAAAGCTTGCAAACACTATTGTTCCTAACACAACAATGGAAACCATTTGCCTAAGTACCTGATCTTGAGGTTCTGTAGGTTGAGGGATATAGCCCCGTAGGAAGAAAAAGGAGGATTCCCAGAATCCTCAGGGTGGTGCTTCTTCTGTTTTTTTCCTCTGGGTCTTTTTCTTCTGTTTGTTTGTTCTTGTTCTCTCCCAGTTTGTTTGCTTTTGTTTTATTATTATTTAAATGTTTTTGTCTTAAATGAAAATAAGTAAAACCTGGGTGTGGTGACCCTCCTGTAATCCTGGTGGTAGTGAGATGAAGACATGATGATCTCTGATGGTCACAGAATACTCAGCTTGGCATTCCATACTTGGCAAGTTAATTTTTGGAGCCTGTGGAAAGACATTTGAGTTTGTCCTGTAGCCTCTACATACATGTGCGCGCGTGCACACACACACACACACACACACACACACACACACACACAAATAGCCCTTGCAGTATGTAAAATCTTCCTAATTATTCTATGCTCATATAGCCTGGGAAACTCAGATCAAGTGGTGGAAGTGTAATCACAATGAGAGTATCTAAGTAACAGTCACTCAAGCTTCTAATGACCTATTGAGAAGCTAGCTAATGGACCAGTGTTAGAAGCAGCTTAGTTAAGATGCCAGAGGACTATCCATCCTACTCTTTATGACATGATACAGCTATAGCAGAGTCAAGTATTTTTATAGCCATAGTTATTTGTGGAAGCTGCATGACCAAGGTTTCACTTCAGTTCAGTCTGAGAACAAATGAATGAGTTAGGAAAGTTTCCATTGAAAACAGGAGTTATGGGGATTGGAGAGATGACTTAGCTCTTGAAAGCACTTGTTACTCTTGCAAAGGAGCTGGGTTTGGTTCACAGATGGCAGCTCACAACCATTTGTAATATCAGTTCCAGAGTATCTGATGTCCTCTACTGGCCTCAGTGGGCATTGCATGCACCTACGATACAGACATACATGCAGGAAAAAGAAAACTCACATAAAAGAAAAAGAAAATCTTTTTAAAAAGAGTTATATAAACAAAGTATTTAAACAACATCATTTATAATATTTCAGTACAGTGTTTTCTAATCTAACAGAACAAAATAATCTTAATAAAAGTAGAAAACTGAGATTATTGCTTTTAAATAAAATCTTTTCAAAAATTATTTTAGTTAAGTGAGATAGAAACTCTAACATTAGTCATGGAACTAAAGTACAAAGTTGGTAATCTAGAGCCTGAGTATGTAAGCAGTGAATACAAGTTCATATAGTTTATTTAACTGGTTTATAGAAACTGATTTAAAACTAAAACACCCCTATGTGTATGCTTATAGAATTAGTAGATTTCAAGGAATCCAACAGGAAAACAGTTTGGTGGGAAAAATATATGTGGCAATGCCATAATAATACATAGTTCTTTATAAACTAATATAAAGAACTTAAAGCAGATATACAAAGAAAACTCATATATAATTGTGTAATTTTGCATTGGTCTGTATCCTTAAGTTCCTGAGGGTATATGAGGCCTCTTTGAAGCCTGTGTTTGTTACTCAAAAGCTTCTGATCTGCCAACTCAAGTGAAAGGAAGAGGGCCCCATCCTGGCACTATCCCCTTTGCTTCAGGATTCTGGAAACATCTGCTAGAGCTGGCAAAAGGCCACTCGAGGACTTCTCCAAAAATGAAGTTGATTGACAACTTCCAGGAGGAAGAAAATGAGCCACTTAAGGACATTCTTGTAGGAAGTTTTCTTCATTTTCTACCCAGTGTCATTGTTATATTCTTTGAAGTCATTGGCTTTTAACATTGAAAGGTTGGAATCAAAGGCTACAGTGTCGTTCCCAGTTAAGCAAATTAAATAGATATGGAGTTGTATAACATTTAATTTTAAAATTGGAAATATTTATTTTGTAGCCATGAAATCTGATATTTTCAGTCACTACAAATTTGTTTCATAATATATTTGACTGTCATTGACTACCATATGTATATATGTCTGTGTGTATATGTACTACAAATTTGTTCTATGATATATTTGACTCTCGTTGACTATCATATATATAGTTCCAGAAATGTAAGTTATTTGTAACAGAAACATAGATTCACGATATTGGGGTAGCTCATTTCATTTTCACAACTCCCCTAAAATATTGTAACTAAAAAATAACAGTGGCATTTACAATGGAAAGAAAACATGGGATAAGCCAAAACTGACATCATAATAGGTAGTCAGTATATATCTATTGCATGTAGATGATTATCTTTTATAATAGTTCTATAGGATCAGGGCAGCAAAGCTGAGTGGACAAACCCAGTGCCCTCCTCCTGGTACGCTGCTGACCTTTCGAAGGTGTACTGACTTTGTACTTAACTACTTTTGGAAATCTGTACATAAACCCTTAGTGTTTTTCTTCCTGTAGAGCCAAGTGATGAGTTGTGGATTGGTTTAAATGACATCAAGATTCAAATGTTCTTTGAGTGGAGCGATGGGACCCCAGTGACATTTACTAAATGGCTTCGTGGAGAACCAAGCCATGAGAATAACAGGCAGGAGGACTGCGTGGTGATAAAGGGCAAGGTGAGGCGCTCTGCTGATGCCTGATGATGGTTCCAGGAACCTCCTTCTGCTGCGTGGGTACTGTCTGTTGAGATTGCTTTTGTTGTTGGTATAGATTCTAGTGGCGCCACAGTTGAATTCAGTTTCATGAGTGTCTGTCTCACTATGGTCTAGCAAAGTCAAGAAGACCATACAATAAATGATATAAACTTTTGGCTAAAACGGTAACATGAACTAATAAATATTATGTCTCTCTGCTGAATTCTGAAGTATATACATATATGTGCACACAACACCATTTAGAACATATTTATGTATAATTTGTGTATTATGTATATGATTTGGTCCAACAATTTGGCAGTTACATCGTCTGCTGGTTGCTCTGAATAGAAAATGTACACCTAATTGATTCTATTTTTACTCTAGAATCTGTAGTTGAGGAGCCACATTTTAATTTACAGTGTACATGCTACATGCAGGTCTTGTATTAAATGATTCCTTCCATGTTGTAAACGTGATTTCAGTAATCAATGAATATTTTTCTTTTAATAGATGGTAGATATGAGACTTGTATCAATTCCTCCCTCACTTGCATAGGGGATAATAATTGTGTGCATCTCAAGTGTGGAAATAAATATTTTAAAGCCTTATGAATATATTATGCACAGTTCTTGGCCCAAATGTGTTATTAATACGTACTACCTACTATTTTTATTATTTAACAATTATTATAATTAATTGAAATCTTGAGAACAGAGTAGATGTGATCTAGTCAAGGAGAGGACAGAAGAAACTGGAGAGTAACATTTAGGAGTTAGAGGAAGGTGAGTGGGTAGGAGAGTAAGATTTTGAGGATCAAGAAGCGAGAGAAATTATTCTTAAGAGCAGAAGAGAAGAATCTGCAGTTTATGGCCATTGCTGTGGCTGTCGTGCTAGAAACTTGATTGCAGAGTAATTAAAGATAAATAAAATACAAACATTTTTCAAAATATTTATCAATAAAGGAAAGAGGAGGAGGTCTTAGCTTGATGTGGCTAAGGGAGTAGGAGGTGTTAAAATCTTAAACAAGGTGGAAGATTAACCTCGATCCCCAAGGACCCTCATCAACTAGATGAGAAGGAAGGAACTATTACTGTGGCTTCAGGTTTGCTCTTAACTCTAATTGGCTGGCACAGGATGTTTTCTTGGTTATACACAGTTGGGTAACTTGACTCAGGAGGAGACTACATATGAACCAACAGTGAGCATTTTGCGATAAGGACTTCTAAGAAATTAATTTTTTTTGTTAGTTCCCTCCACATAGTGGCTTTGATAAAGAACCATATTTGACCTACAGTCGCTTCACATCTGTGTACTTAGAGCCAAATATGCTTCTAAATTTCAGACATGAGTGTACCATTTGTCTGTAGATGCCGGCTTTCCTTAACCAGCATATATAAGGCCCTGTGTTCAGTGCCAAAAAGAAACAAATGCTCCAAGGTCCTAAAACAGATAATCATTTATTTTTCTTTTTGCTCTGTAGGATGGGTACTGGGCCGATAGAGCGTGTGAGCAACCACTGGGCTACATCTGTAAGATGACATCACAAACTCATGCTCCAGCGCCCGAGGAGGCAGATAGAGGCTGCCGGAAAGTGAGTACAGCCTGAGCACAATGATTGAGATTGCCCATTGGTACAGCAGGCTTTATTTTGCCTACTTTTCGTCAAAGACCCGTGTCCCAACTGTATAAATGATCCTCCGATCATCCTTCTTGAAGTCTCCTGGGGTAGTGTCCAGTTAACGAAAGGGCACACCTGCTTCTTGGCTGTGTTTGCAATGCCGTGAGAACTGAAAAGAAAACAGGGAATAAGATGAATCAGTGGGTGATGAGATGAAGACGGACTTCAGAAGTGTTGTGCAAGAATGGGTAGTCTGTGACCCTATGGAGAATTAGAGATAGATAAATAGATAGAGCTAGACAGAGAGACAGACACACAGAGAGACAGAGGCAGACGCAGAAACACAGACACAGAGTTCTAGAAAAATACATATTGTAAATGATTTCTAAAAGCATAAAGAAAGCACAAACATAGTTGTGTAGGCTTATGTGACTGTTTTCCTGTTTGAGGAATAGCTCATCTTCCTCTTTTGTACTTTCACACTTCTCCTGGATTAAAGGCAAAGTGAAAACTTAACAGTCTTTTCATAACATTTTCAGTGCTATGCTGTGGTCACCTTGTCTGGTAACAGATACCACAAGATCAGAGTTTCTGACACATAACTTGGTATAGGGCACATAAGATGTAAAGAAAAACAGGAGATAGCAGAAAAATCACAGCATGTGAGAAATGCATGAAGGGTCTTAACAATGGTCAAAATTCCTGCTAATTTTGCATCCAGAAATTTTAGCCAGAGAAGTTATAAAGTTTCTTTCCTTTTTGTGTGCATGTTCATGTGGATGAACATGTGTGTGCTGGTGTTTGTGCTTATGTGTGTGTGTGTGTGTGTGTGTGTGTGCGTGTGTGCATGTGTGCGTGTGTGTGTGTGTATGGAGACTAGAGATCAACTTTGGGTGTAAATCCTCAAATACCATGTACTACCCACTGTGTGTGTGTACTCGTGTCTGTGACCTAAATTAGGTCACAGACCCAAATTAGGTTGGCGATCTTGCTTGATTGACCTATTTTTATTTACAGAGGCAAGGTCTCTTATGGAACCTGGAGCTTGCTAATTCTGGCTACTCTAGCTGGTCATCGTACCTGGGGCTTTCCTGTTTCTGCCTCCTGAGATTGGGGGTCATAGGTGGCTGACATACCTACCTAGCTTTCACATGGATCATGCGGGTTTGAACTCGAGGCCTCACACCTGCTCAGCAGGCACTGTATCCGTATAGTACCAGTGTTTATATTCTCATGTGAATGCATTTTAAGCTTCTTTTTACCTTCCCATCCCTCTACCTGATTTATTAATTCTCTCTGAAACCCTATTTACTCTGTTTAATCTGATTCTTGTATTTTTAATTTTATTTCTGTATTTTTTCTCTTTAGAAGTTCTGTTTTGGTTCAAACCTTTTATAGTTTGGTCTTTATTTTATCATTGGCTGTTAAATCATGTCAAACTGGATTATTTGTATCATACAGCTTTCTGATTGTTCTATTATGTGAACTCAGTGATTCTTACCTAAAGCAAGACATTTTCTTACTTAATTTTTGTTTGTGAGTTAGCGCCCATCTGCTAATTCCCACAATGGCTTTGTCTGTACAAATTTCTCTATTATGTAGTTTTGTATTCTTCTTAAAATATCTACAAATTCTGGTTGAGGAGACTAAATATTACTTTGTCATTCAGTTATGGATTCTACGTGTTTACAGAGTGAAGTAGCACAGACTTGGCAATTGATTGACTTTGGCAGTATTGTATTGAAAACCCACAACCTTGAAAACACCAGGCGATTACTACTGAGATACAGTCACTTACCTTTTTGGTTTTTGACAAGGTTCTGCTATGTATAGCCCAGGTTGGCATCTGACTTTTAAAAGTCTCCCAAGTGCTAGCATTACAGGCATACCTGGATGGCATTTATTTTGAAACTTAAGACTCTTTCCTGGAATTTAGCATGCCAAGCAGATTACAGGCCTGTTAACTTAGAGTGGTGTGGCTCGAATGTTCTATTTCTTTTGCCCTAAAAGAAGGCCAAACTCAGTGAGAGCGCAGTGTTCACGGGAGGTCACTGACCCCAGACCTCAGTCTGCATATGCTCCTGGTTGACCCACAGGTTTCGCTTTCAGATTGGTTTTAGCACCTCGAGAGTTTCTCTCTTCCTCTCAAACTCTTTCCTGGAATTCTGATTTTTATGTACATGATTTTATGTAGTATTTTATATATCTGAAATGTGCGGAAAGAATCATTAGTCATGTACCCCGAGTCTGTTCTCCGATGTTTTATGTTTTATGTTCTACCTTTGACATCAGTGGACTTCTGAGGTTACAGTTCCTCACGTTATTTTCTGGGATTATCTCATGTGAAATGAATTCTGAGCTGTATTATTCGATTTCTTCAGGAATCATTTCACAAGTAGTGTTTCTTGGAAGATGCATCAGAAAGCAAGAGGACAGCTTTCCCTTCATTTCTTGTCATTATTTGCCATGTGAGGAACAAGTTCGTAATGTTTTCTTTATTCACGTGCATAAACAATTTCTCTCACGTTTAATAGCATTCTGATTTGTGTTCGGTGGACACTCCTCTTCATCAACTTGTGGTACATGAAGGAATCCTTTTTAAAATATATCCTAATATATACACCTGATAATCCTCTTGTCTGTTTGTTACCTGATAATCCTCTTGTCTGTTTGTTACTTGATGGCATTCATAGGGCTGGAAAAGGCATGGCTTTTACTGCTACTTGATTGGACACACCCTTTCAACATTTGCTGATGCAAACCAAACATGCACCAATGAGAAAGCTTATTTAACAACAGTCGAAGACAGGTATGTAATTATTTTAAATATTCTAAAATAAGTCAAATAGTGAAGATGTTAAAGAAAAAGATCTTAGGTTAACATGCTACAGATTTTGAAGTAGATTGCATATGATCTTGAGTCTTGTTTTACAAAGTGAAAATGTTTAAAATATTCTTATTTGGAGGCTCAATTGAAAACATTGTAAGACCACTTTGTTACTTTTATGCATCTATTTACTTAGAATATTGCTTTTAAGATGGAGTCTCACTCTGCAGTCCTGGGTGGCCTGAACTTGGTGTGTAGATTAGACTGGCTTCAAAGTCACAGAGATCTAGGATTAAAGGCGTGAGAAACCATGGCTAGCATTAGGATTTAGGAGTTTGTGGCTGATCTACTGAGTGGATGGTACAGGTCTAGTGTTCTCTGACCCATTAGCCATCAAATTTTAAAGAAAAAAAAAAGAATAAGATTTGTTTGCTTCACGCCCCATCTTGTAATTTTACTATTCACTCTGTGGAGAAGAGGGACAAAGAGGACTGACCAAGGAAAGACCAGCTCACAGGCATGTTTTCTTAATGCACACTCAGAACTCAAATCAATTCTGTAATCTCAAAGTTGCAAGCCCTCAGCTGTTTGGCCTGCATTCTTGAATGACAGTTCCTATAGTCCCACACTGGGTTCCAGTGATTTTCTTGAACAACTCAGACAGCTCTGGGATTCAACTCCATTTCCTGATTCACTTAAGGGTTATGACAGAGAGAGTCAGGAAAGAGGGCGTTGTACATACAGTGCTTGTTTCTGAAGCCTGGGGACTGAGTTTCCACCCCACCACCCAGGTAAAAAGCCAGGCATCACAGTATACATCTGCCATCCTAGCTCTAGGGAGTCAGAGAGGCAGATCCCTGATGGATATTGACCAGAGAGCCTGGATGAATTGGTGAGCTCCAGGTTCAGTGAGAGACCCAGACCGAACACACACACACACACACACACACACACACACACACACACACACACA
>NW_026596149.1:6983240-7010059 GCF_907164565.1 Psammomys obesus | reverse complement strand
ACACACACACACACACACACACACACACACACACACACACACACACAGAAAGAGAGAGAGAGAGAGATGAAGAGACACGCAGGGTGAAGCAGAAAAGAAGATTCATGGAAATTCCATCTTCTCTACTGTCCTGCCACCCTCCAGAAATCTCCACCTGCTCATCCATGTGGAAGCTTTCAGAACACCATTTGTGAGCTGTTAGACTAGAGTGTTGAGTCTGCTTGCTACTATGCTGAGCAGGGAAACACAGCACTTACCAGGATTCTTCTGTGCCTCTCTGTGCAGCCTTCCTCCTTCTAAGGTGTGGCATATAGCCATTTAGGGCAGGTCTTCTCACCTACTATTAAGAAGGCAAGTTATTAGAGGCCTAAACTGTGACCCTAACCTCCCAAGTAAATATCACAGTATCTACAAACAGTCTATTCATTTTTCTATTTTTTTATTTTCGTCACCTAATTATTTATTTAGTTATTTTTTTTTTCCTGGTTTGGCTAATAGACTAATAGGCCAAGAAAATCAAGAGCTTATAGAAGATTTTTAAAAATGAAACTTTAACCTCTGAGGTCCCATCCATATTTGAGATTTATTTACTTATTTTTATTTTTATCTATTTATTTATTTATTTTTACTTACTCTTTGTAAAGCTTGGATTACACACTCAAGACACTTCAAAAAAAAATTAAGTGACTGTGGTTTCATTACTTCAAGGCAGACTCAAAATCCACAGTCCTGCTGATACTAAAAAATCCCATGATAAAAATAGCTATCAGAGGACCTCTACGTCCCTCTCACAGCAATGAGATGCTGATATAAACATCTGACCACAAGAACACGGAAATGTCTTCTCTCAAGGCAGAGAAGGTGAATTATTTAAGTCCCGTGGGGATACCTTTTGGCCTGCATTGTGATTGGTTGGTTAAAAGAGTCATGTACAAGAAAAGAATTATTCTTCATGTGTTCTTTGTGCTTTTTTTTATTTATGAACTTACTGACTGTTGTTAAATTTGCTTTTCATGTTTTAAAAAGTAAATTGTCCTCATAGTGTTTTGTGGAATTATTCGGTCTACAGTTAAATAAAACATCTGCCATTTTTAAGTAGTGTTCACATTCCTTTTGGTTCTTTCTGTGGCTCTCTATGTTCCTGAAAACTTAGTGCCTCTTTTCACAGATATTTCTGCCTAAGTTGCCTGTGTTGTTTCAAGTTTTTTTTTTTTTTTTTTTTTTTTTTAGCTAAGGCAAATCTTTGTTGCTTTGCCTAACAAAGTGAAGGGGAGTGAAACGTGATGGTCCCAATTTGTAATTACCCTTGATAACACTACTGCCCCTTTATCTCTGTAATCAAGAATTTAGGAGGACACTTGGCCTGTGTGAAAAGTGGACTGGTTGTTTCAAATATTTTTTTTTAAACTGCTGTAATTTTCTCCTTTGTAGTT
Source organism: Psammomys obesus (assembly GCF_907164565.1). NCBI lineage: Eukaryota > Metazoa > Chordata > Mammalia > Rodentia > Muridae > Psammomys > Psammomys obesus. Next base: position 7,008,626 of record NW_026596149.1, on the reverse strand, counting down.
TCACAATTCTCTTAAATTTTGTGGAAGCTAGAGAGACCAATGTAAGGAGCAGAAAAGAATGATTTGAATCTCTCCAAGTGGATTGATTCACTCAGCTAGACTTTTTCTTCAAAAGCTTGCATTTCCTTAGTTAAGTGCATTATAATTTAAATGGTATAAAACTGTGATTATTGTGTGACTTTTTCTGGAAAGTTATGAAATGCTTACTCACTTCAGATCATCAGTGAAATGATTCCACCCAGGCCCATCTTGGTGAATAAGTGAGTTTATAGGGTTTACTTACAGGAAGAGGATGAGTAAATGGTTACATATATGGGCATGAGTGATTCAGTGGCAGCTCCTTTACTGAAAAGCCTACCGCAGCATTGGTGGTGACTCATGGAGGTTGCATCTCTGACACTCCTTGATGAACCTATAGGTAGCTTCATCGAAGACTCTTCTCCTAGCAATTATCTATTGCTTCTGTAACCCCAGAGAGAAGCCCTATGAGTCTTGTAAGTTTCATAAACCTCCTGATCTTTCTAAGTTTCCTTAGCTTCCTAGATCTATGAGATGCTTTCTCCCTTAGAGAATTTTGGAATCTAGAGGAAATAGCAACAGAATAATAATGCAGTATGTTTGAATTATCGACTAAATCATAACTCAGACATACAATTGAAATACTTTTCATGTTGATCATTTAAGAAATTTACATAAATGTTTCTAAAGTTTAGTTGAATTTAATTTTTTTAAAGATATGAACAAGCATTCCTGACTAGTTTGGTTGGATTGAGGCCTGAAAAATATTTTTGGACAGGACTTTCAGATGTTCAAAACAAAGGAACGTTTCGATGGACCGTGGAAGAGCAGGTGCAGTTCACACATTGGAATGCCGACATGCCAGGTATGCACGTGCTGTGCTCACGTCACTTCCCGTCGCCAGGCCTGTCAGTCACTCTACGCACCTTTCCAATGCAGCATGGAAGCCAGTTGTGTTTCAGTCATCTCTACATTTCTTTTGCCCCTCTCTTCCATCCAGCTTGCAGTATTGTGGGACAAGAGGGGAGAGAAAGTTGTTAAGTAATTTGGTAGTGGTGCATTTGAAAAGATAAAACATTCCAAGTGTTCACAGATGTTACGAAGGTTCACCTACCTTTTGAAAATGTAAGGCTGTATAGGAGGTAGATGTAAAACTTTTCACTGGGGCTAAATATAAATATTAATGTGCCTGAATGGTGCGGCCAAGGAAACTGCCCATGGGAATCATTGTCCTGCTTTCTTCCATGTATCTTTATCATTAACTCTTTACATAGCTTTGGTTTTATTTTATCCTTCTAAGAATGACCAGGGTATATTTACATGTCTTCATTTAAAAGATGCAGACATTGGAACATTAGAAATTCCCAGATTAGGATTTACACTAATTTGGGGAGTAGGCAAGTCTGAGGTATCTGGTTTTGACCCAACCAGCTGCCATGGTATTTTGACTTGTCTTCTTTAACAGGAGACCGTAAATGGCCCAATAGACCCTGAAAGTGCCTTTATAATCTTTCTACATTGGTGTTAATGGTGAATGATACTACTGGATTTGACATCACTCATAAAGTTCAACAGCCTTTACAGAAAACAAGTCATTGCGCTAGAGTCACAAGCTAAACAAGGAATAACCACTTAAGTGAATGGGTGCTGCCTGACCCAGTGTATCCTACTCTTTAGCCGTTATTTGAATCTGCGTTCTTAGCTTTGAGTGAGGAACCAATGTCACCACTCAGATTATTGTTTGTGCAACTGCTGTATGATCAATAAATTATTAAACATTATAGGACTTGTGAGATCCCGGATCGTATGAGTGAATGCATTCTTTTTTTGTTTGTTTCAATCTTGGTGAAAGTCACCACTCCTATAATTTAGCTTTACTTTGTCTTCTCTGTTACTTATTCACCAGGAAGATTCTGAGTGATGAACCCTGGAATGTCTGTAAGGATAAAAATTCATTAAACTAGAACAATAACTCAGCCATGACCACTGAGAGTCTTGGAGACAAAGTCTCTTGTTTTGTAGTCCAGGGTTAGACTGTTAGTTTTCCCTCTAGAGTTCACTATGTAGGCTGGTCTCAAACTCAAGATGCTCATGCTTCAGCCTTCCACATGCTGGCATCCCAGTGCTTGCCAGCAAGCGCAACTATAGCATATCTTCTTGATGGGAAGATGATGTCTTTCTGTTTAAGGAATGTTGACTGAGTGTCCAAATGTATAGCTTCAAGGACAGGCAAGACATCCAGGGCCTGACCTGAGTATCAAGAAAGATGAGTAAGCTGAGCACAGTGGTGCACCCCTATAATCCCAGCACTCAGGGAGGCAGAGGTGGGTGGATCGCGGCGAGTTTGAGGCCAGCTTGGTGTGCAAAGCAAGTCCAGGACAGCCAAAGCTACACAGAGAAACCCTGTCTTGGAAAAAAAAAAAGAAAGGAAGGAAAAAGAAAGATGAGTGAACCTTGTAATCAGTGGGTCACTGCAGCCTCAGCTGTCATCCATTGCAGAGTAGTTCTTTTCAGTGCAAGACTATGAATGGAGAGAAGATGAAACTAGGAATCTGAAAATGTCTCAGGAAATTGGGGGACATGGAGAAAACATGCTAGAAAAATGTGTCTCCTTAGAACTGTAATAATAAACTTTAAGCATTTAATATCCTTTGGAAACTATTGATAAAAGTATTAGCTCCTTTTAACAGCACGAGTCCTGATGTTTTCAAACTTCTCTGTGATTTATTACTACAGTGACCACAAAACAGAATTACAAACTTTTAATTCTGTGATCATTGTTTGATTTTGATGAACTTCTTCATCACAACTCTACACAGCAGATCTTGTTGTTTACATTTTAAGACGAGGAAACAAGAAAGCTTGAGAAACTTACCCAAATCCTCCAATCTATTAAGTGCTTTGGTCCTAGAGACTGAAGTAGACCAATGGGGGGGTGGGGTCTCAAAGAATTAAGGAGGAAAGGGAGGAAGGCCAGCAGAAGGGCAGGAAGGAAAATCCATTATGCTGTTATCTTTGCCATTGTAGCAGAAATATTTTACCATGAAGTGTCTAAATGTGGGCCACTCTGGCAGATGTGGAAAATAAAAGATGTTAATCAAAACTGCCTACACTTATAATGCTCATGTTGGGATCATAGACCACACAAATGAAAGGCAAAACCATGCCAACCCACCTTCCACATGCGGCATTTCCCTATCACATGCAGGAATGAGCCACACTGCCTCACTTCTGTGACTGCTTTTCTTGAGCGCGGCGGGTCTTCAGTAAGTAACCCACTGATTGAGTTCTACTTTGTGTTTAATGCAGGGCGAAAGGCAGGATGTGTTGCCATGAAAACTGGGGTGGCAGGTGGTTTATGGGATGTTTTGAAATGTGAAGAAAAGGCAAAATTTGTGTGCAAACATTGGGCAGAAGGAGTAACTCGCCCCCCAGAGCCCACAACAACTCCTGAACCGAAATGTCCGGAAGACTGGGGCACTACCAGTAAAAGCAGCATGTGTTTCAAGGTAAGGATCACTCTCCAAACTAATAAAGAATCGGAAGTAGCCAAGAACTAAAAACAAACAAACATTAAAAAAGCACACAGCTCAGGTTACACCTGTAGAAATTTTAATCTGATCTTATTGACGGAGAGTGCCTTGGATAGATATAAATGAATCGTTAATGGAGAACCACAAACACAGACAACAGCACAGGTAGAACTTTCAGAACCCTTACCCCCTCTATTTCCCATGGCTTTCTAACACTGTACTGAGCTTGTAATCTTCATTTTGAGGAAATGTGTGTCTCTTCTTACTCCAATGTCTGGCATTTCATTTTGTCCTTGCCTTCAAGCCTGAGCTTAATGCTAGCTTAACGGATAAACTGGTCTACAATTATGCTGTGTCAATATTGCAGAATTCAGTTTCCATTTCTCCAGTTTAACACCTAATAGCTATAATGATGGATGATAAAAGTATTGCAAGTACATAGCCCCTCAACACCTTTAAATGGGGATTCAACATTCTGCTATTATGTTTATATACTCTTAGAGTGAACCCTCTATATTTTCCTTGTAGCAGTTAAGTTCAGCAAAATAGTCAACCAGTCAAACACAAATAGGAACAAATCAGAAACAAACAAGCAAACAAACAAAAGCACACCCCCAATGAAATAAAGATTTGGGGTTTTCCCCCATGTTGTTATAACCTTCACAGAGAAATTTAGATCTACTGCTTACTATCAAAGTCATATGCTTATGACTTCCTTTGTTCAATCCCTTTCAAAGGAACATGACACTGACATGCTTCAGAAGACATTTCAGGAGACAAATTCAGTCAGAGCCTAGGGATGTAGCGCAGGGGGAGAGCCCTTGGTTAGCATGTGAGAGGCACCGAGTTTCATCCCTGTGCTAAGTGAAGAAAAACATCTTGTGAGAAAACGAAGTTGTCTAGGCTCTACCTTGTGAAGGGAATGTCTAGTTAAGCTGGAACTCCTACTAGTACAAGTGGAGATCCATGAGGGGTTTAACCTAGTTTGATTAGTAAAAGCTAATTAGTAAGAGCTAAACATACAATTCTCATGAAAGGGAATATCTGGGGGCAAGACCAAAAAGGACTCATCAAATAGATTGTGGAAATTTCACATCATCATTCAAATGCCAGACCTGTCACCATACAGATGCCTGAAGTTAGTTAAAGGTTGTAGAGATTTATCACAGTACAATTGTGTGTAGCTATGTTGTGAACTAGGAGTTCTATAACGACAAATTCCAGATGTTCACCAGACCCAGTTATGTACATCAGTATGAATTATGTGGCTCAGAAGTATTTGGAGTAGTGTTTGTATACATATGTATAGACTATCCTTATAAATACTAAGATGTGGAAATTAATTACATTGGGGGCTTAGCTGAGTCAAGGAAAACAAATCCAGTATCAGGATGCAGGAAGTTGAGGTAGGTTTGGGGGAGCTGCTGTTGAGAAAGCTTGCTTAAGACACATTTACTCATGGAGCTTAAGTCAGGCCTGTGTCAAGGCGTTGGTGTCAACCACCTAGGCAATCACAGCCCACAGGAAGCTGATTTCCTTTTCTGCAACCCTCTGATGTTGGGAGCCATGGCTCAAGAAGAAAAATGGAGGAATATATTTTTTTTTTAATAGTAGCTCCAGTGAGCTCTGGTACTGTTTATATCATGGTACTGGTGCAGGGGTTTTTGTTTGTTTGTTTTTGTTTTTTAAAAAAGAGAAATGTTACCTTTCTTGGGCCAGGTGTCCTTAACCCACGGATACTCAGCAGAAGTAGACCTGTGAGAATAATTATTCCTGATTTCATTGCCTCAGTGCCAACAAGGGTTAAAGATATTTTGGGGAGCAAGCAAAGCAGAAATATGGTTTCTAGAGGGAAATTTAAAAAAATATTAGGCAATGTGAGAGTAGCTCCCAAGAGTGCAAGGGCTTCCCCAAGAGGAAAAGCTGTTGATCTTCTTCGTTCAGGATAATTCTGTGGTAGAAGCTGTACAAAGATGAGGTAATTTCATTAGTTGACCAATTAGTCGAACCTCACTCTCTGTGCATGTTCTTCTGGCCCAACCAAGGGGATGGTCATGCCCCGTGCAGTGGAGCAGTTGGTGGGTAGAGCCTCTCTGTTCACTCCTGACTCTGCTTTGCTTGTTATCAACCTGGGCTTTCTGCTCGGTACTGGCTGGTGACGCGTCCTCCATACTGGCAAAGTGCTAACAACTGGTCCAAACTCTGTTCCTCAACAGCTACCACAGAGTAGCTGCATTGTTTTTAGTTACCTCTGGGGAGTGGTCTAGGCTCTCCTTTCTGGATCAGGTAGGCCTTCTTAGCAGCTGTCTCTATCTGTTCTAGTCAGGTGCCTTAAGATATATAAAAGGACATTAGTGTCTTACACATGTTTCTCAAAGGCTTCAGGAGACTAGGGTGCCTGCTGTCACTAGCTCAGGGGCCCTGTTCCCACTCTTACCTGCTTAGCTTGGTATCTCACAGTCAGCTGCAGACTTCTTTTGTTTCCCTTCCCTAACATTCCTTTGTTTGTTTGTTTTTATAGACAGGATTTCTCTGGGTAGCCTTGGCTGTCCTGGACTTTCTTTGTAGACCAGGCTGGCCTCCAGCTCATGGGTATCCTCCTGCCTCTACAGCCTTGGGTGCTGGAATTAAAGCCTAACATTCCATTTTACCTGAATCCATTTTGACCATGGTCCTGTCTCTTACTCCTTACCTATAGCTAGCTCCTGCACCGCTGAGCATGTCCTGTATCACCACTATGGATTCTCTTTACAGTCCTCTGGATGAGAGCACTGAGTACTTAGTTACACAGTTGGTGCTTTAACCCCTTTCTGCTGTGGTGTGTGTTCTGCTCGTAGTTAAAATATGCAAGCTTAAAGAAAAGAGACAACAGTTTTTGAAGGACACCACCAACACTGTTGAAAGTTTGCCAGGCGCTTCATTGTTTAAGATGAACAGGATACCAAAGGGAACAGCATTTTGCTTTTTGGGGTTTGTTTTCTTTGTATCAAAACTTGATTATGTTTTTATGTCCCAATGCAATGTTTTACATTTAATCGAATTACTCTCCTTCCCTTCACATTGAGCTGTCTACCCAATCCACATGTCTCTAGCTTCCAGAATTTTAATCTAATTTGTCCATGCTTTAAACTGCTTTTATTTTGTAAGGCTTTCTCAATGAAATCACCCCCCTCCCATATTTAGCCATCTAAATAGTCACTCATAAATTGATTTTCAACCAAAAGAACTGCATTATTTGAGACCAATTGTATTGCTTGCTTTTTTTTAATAAATGAAATTTCATTGTAATTAGATGATTTATTTATTTTGATTTGATAAGCTATCAAATGTAAAATAATTTTCTAAATTTTTCTTTAGCTGTATGCAAAAGGAAAACATGAGAAGAAAACATGGTTTGAATCTCGAGATTTTTGCAGAGCTGTGGGTGGAGAACTGGCGAGTATCAAGAATAAAGATGAACAGCAGGTGATATGGAGGCTGATTACGTAAGTCCCTCTTCTGTGTAGTGCTGCTGTCTCTTACCTGGTTGGTACATATAATGTTGAAAAAAATTTATGTTTCCAGATCACATCCTAAATCTATAAGTCCTTTTTGATCAACTTTCAGTTCAATATCCTTTAATACTTATAAATTATATACAATATATTGTACAGATCACTCTATAAATGTATAAGACATCAATACATACTTGAATGAATCAATATCTTTCAGTGCTTTGCTATAACCTGTCTCCCCCAAATAGTGATCCATTTTCAGGGGATTGGTGAGTGGTACCCAAATTTACATTGTATTAGTCACTTTCCTCTGGCTGTGATATGACTTAAAGATGACATAGTTTAATGTGGCTTGTAGCTTGAAAGGTTGTTAATATGTATCAAGGCAGGGAAAGCATGATGATAGAAATGGGAGGCCAGCTGGTCACATTGCATTAGCAATATAAAAGTTGCATTGGCATCAGGGAACAGAAAATACATGGTGTGTTCAGCTATCTATCTCATTGTGCAATATAGCACACCAATCCAGGGAACTTAACTGTTATCAGTATAACCCCTCCCAGGCATGCCCAGAGACTTACATACTCCAGACAGTTCCTCACAGGTGTGTCCACTGACTTGCTTGCTAGATGATTCTGGAACCCATCAAGTGTATAATCAATATTAACCGTCAGGGTCATCTTACTTGCTGGCCATCTTATATCAACTTATATTTAGTTGTTAATGTGTTTACTTGTGTATTATCTAATGTGTACTTCAGAGGTACCTATCAACTCTTGACGGTCCTTTGATTGATTAAAGTCCTTTCAGGATGTAGCATATACCTTCTTTGTATGTTGCAGGGCAAGTGGAAACTACCATGAGCTGTTTTGGTTGGGACTGACCTACGGAAGTCCTTCAGAAGGGTTCACCTGGAGTGATGGTTCTCCTGTAAGTAATTTTTTAAAAATTTTTTATTTAACTTTTATTAATTACACTTTATTCATTTTGTATCCCCCCATAAGTCTCTCCCTCCTCCCCTCCTGGTCCCACCCTCCCCCCCCCTTTCTGCATGCATGCCCCTCCCCAAGTCCACTGACAGGGGAGGTCCTTCTCTCCTTCTTTCTGATCTTAGTCTATCAGTTCTCATCAGAAGTGGCTGCATTGTCAGGGTTCTAGGTTATCTCCATGGATAGTCCTTGGTTGGAGTATGAGTCTCTGGGAAGTTCCCTGTGTTCAAATTTTCTTGTTCTGTTGCTCTCCTTGTGGAGTTCCTGTCCTCTCCAGCTCTTACTACTTCCCACTTCTTACATAAAATTCCATTCACTCTGCCTGTCAGTTGGCCATCAGGCTCAGCATCTGCTTTGACAGTCTATACTGCAGAGGCTTTCAGAGGCTCTCTGTGGCAGGTTCCAAGGTTGTTTCCTGTTTTCTTCTGGCTTTCAGAGGCCCTCTGTAGCAGGTTCCTAGGTTGTTTCCTGTTTTCTTTTTCTTCTGATGTCCATCCTTTTTGCCTTTCAGGATGGGGATTGAACATTTTAGTTAGGGTCCTCTCTTTTGCTTAGTTTGTTTAGATGTACAGATTTTAGTGGGTTTATTCTATGTTGTATGTTTATATGAGTGAGTATATACCGTGTGTGTCTTTTTGCTTCTGGGACAACTCACTCAGGATGATCCTTTCTAGGTCCCACCATTTACCTGCAAATTTCATGATTTCCTTATTTTTCATTGCTGAGTAATACTCCATTGTATAGATGTACCACAGTTTCTGCATCCATTCTTCAGTTGAGGGGCATCTGGGCTGTTTCCAGCTTCTGGCTATTACAAATAAAGCTGCTACAAACATGGTTGAGCAAATGTCCTTTTTGTGTACTTGAGCCTCTTTTGGGTATATGCCTATGAGTGGTATGGCTGGATCTTGAGGAAGCGCTATTCCTAGTTGTCTGAGAAAGCACCAGATGGATTTCCAGAGTGGTTGTACAAGTTTACATTCCCACCAGCAGTGGAGAAGGGTTCCTCTTTCTCCACAACCTCTCCAGCATGTGTTGTCACTTGAGTTTTTGATCTTGGCCATTCTGATGGGTGTAAGGAGAAATCTCAGGGTTGTTTTGATTTGCATTTCCCTAATGGCTAATGAGGTTGAGCATTTCTTTAAGTGCTTCTCTGCCATTCGATATTCCTCTACAGAGAATTCTCTCTTTAGCCCTGTTCCCCATTTTTTAAGTGGATTACTTGGTTTGCTGCTTTTCAGCTTCTTTAGTTCTTTATATATACTGGATATGAGTCCTCTGTCAGATAAAGGGTTGGTGAAGATTCTTTCCCAATCTGTAGGCAGTTGCTTTGTTTTGATGGCGGTGTCCTTTGCTTTACTGAAGCTTTTCAATTTCATGAGGTCCCATTTATTGATTGTTGCTCTTAGAGCCTGTGCTGCTGGTGTTCTGTTCAGGAAGTTTTCTCCTGTACCAATGAGTTCTAGGGTATTCCCCACTTTTTTTCTAGCCGATTTAATGTGTCTGGTTTTATGTTCCTGTAAGTAGTTTTAAATATGTCATCTGCTTACCTTGTAATGTATTTATCTTGGCATTGTCATTTGACTTAATTTGTGTTTTATCAAGGCAGGTCATCAACATAGTTGGAGACATTGTTTCGATGCAAAATAAATACAGCTGTCATGTTGCTTTCCTGCCCAGCACTGGCCTCCATGCACTTTAAGGGTAGCTGTTGCTAAGTGGATAAAAATAACCTAAAGGATGAAAAAGCCCTATCACCCAGTTTATATAAAATGTTGCTATTCTGCATGAAACCAGCATGTAGATAGTTAAAATGTCTTCAAAGCTGTTTTGCAGCTGCCTTTAGCTCAGTGAAACTGGACAGAACTTTGGTAACCACCACCAGAGTCAGTCAGATTTCTCCAAATTTGAAAAGTGAGGTGTTCTGGCTTCTGTTGGCAACATTTATCAGTTCTGGTCTTCACATGGAAGGGTGTTTTATAATATTAATGACACCTCCTCTTAGAAATCACAGGAACCTTCCAAGGTACTTAGGTAACATGGTTTATTTGGTGGCTGCATTAATGTTTGGATTTCATGTTGGTACTTATGGAAAACTGATTATAATTCTTAATTCAGGACTGTTTAGCCTCTGACTGATCACTGAAAACGTCCCCAGAGGCCCTATACCAGGACCCCGGTTTGTTTCCATTGTTCATTTTGGCAAAGGCTGGTCATTCTGTTAGCCACATTTTATAAGCCCTTTTCTTCTTTAATTACTTTTCTGTAGCCTGTGTAATAGAGGGAAAGCTTCCAATGACTTACTGAAATATCATCCCTTAAGAACAGGCTGTAAATATAGGAAATTACAACTACTGACTGAGAAATAGAAGTTTCTTACTAACTCTTTCCTACATATAAGTCTCACTTCTGTGGCCCTTGGATCCATTCTGTTTAATGAGAATACAGAAAATGTTGTAAGAATCAATGCCCTACCCTAGTCAGCTTTAAAAGTTTCCATGTAATAAAAGCTGTTTCTTTCTCACCCATGTCTATAAAATGTGCTTCCAAAGCTAAACGTAAAAAGCAAATTAATGAAAAAAACAAAAACAAAAACAAAAAAAAAACCCTCCAACTAGCACCTCTCTCTTTTTCCCCCATTTGGATTTGCACTGGTGTGATACATGGCTAATATCTGCAGCCTAAGATTTCTAACACAGCATAGCACCGTGGCGTTGTGGTTAAGGCATTGTGTGTAATGTTTCTACCATAGGTCTCCTATGAAAATTGGGCTTACGGTGAGCCAAATAATTACCAAAATGTTGAATACTGCGGTGAGCTGAAAGGCGACCCTGGTATGTCTTGGAATGATATCAACTGTGAACACCTCAACAACTGGATTTGTCAGATACAAAAAGGTACACACCCAACCTCCCTCTCTCTCTTAGATTACAGAGCTGGCCTTCTGACACCCCAATAGGTTTTCTCTGGTGGCACAAACAAAAATATCAGGATCAGGGAAGTATGGAGACCTTAATTCACAGGATAAGAATGAAGGCGTTGAGAACAGATAAATGTTCCAAAGGAACAGAAGATCAAAAGGCCACCCGAGAATCCTGGACAAGAGTCATGTCCTCAGAAACATTCCCACCAGCCGCCGGGGCGCCAGCCATCTTCTGCAGCTGCAGGGGCGAGTGGGAGACCTGCCCAGCCGCGCAGTAGGAAGGCAGTGCAGTTTCAGTTTCCGGACTTACACCTTCTGACCTTCCACTTTCTCTCTGACACAGACAGGTACAAGCTCTCTCCAACTCAGAATATTTCAGTGTCCCCCACACACTAAGAACCAACAGTGTGGGGAAGGTCCTGGTGTTATAGGACTTATCGTATTATCATTTATGACGACTTGGAAATTAACACAGAGACACGATAGACACTGAGGCCAGAGAGTCTGGGTTAGGACAAACAAGGAAACAAACTCGCCCTTGAACCAGAACGCCCATTGCCACCATTGCCGCGGATGGATGGAACCACATTGCCCTCTGCTGCTAGGGAATCATGCCGCTGCCCCCAATCTGCGGTTATGAGGCCTGCTACTGCCCTCTGCTGGCTGGCACACGTGCTTTCTCTATTCCGGATCAACGTCCTTTTGAGTTTCTGCAAGAAAGCAAGCTAGTGGGCCGTATTGAAGAAGGGTTTCCTGCTGCCGATGACTCATTGTGGTCTTGTTAGTAGCTTTGTTTTACTCCAGCAGATAGACTATATGTTAACCTGTGCCCTCTTGTCAGATTCCAACAAAATCCAGACACTATTTTGAAAGAAAAGTTTCAAAATAACTTTAAAAAAGAAAAAATAACTTAAAATAATTCTAGTAAGCAAAAATTTTAATAAGAGTAAGATTCTTCGAAGAGACTCTATTTGTGTCTTATCCATACCTGACTCATCAGATAGCTTAGATAATGAATTGTACATTATTTCATAGCTACTACGAAAATGTCTACCAGGCAAACCTATAGTGAGCACTGACTGTCCACCAGATCTACATTTTTACCTATTTATAAACATGGTTAATTACTTCCTGACATTGGGAGTGGGGTTGGGAATGAAGACCAAGCCGTTTAATCCTGTGCTTGAGATTTGAAGCTGGACTTCACGGTTCTAAAATTAATGTTCTCTTCTTTCCTTAATATGGCACTATTTGGGCCTATAAAATGCCTCCCCACTTACACTGGCCACTATTCAATTTTATAAATCTTAATTGCTCCTTTTTTTCTTTCATTTTACTACCACAGTGTGATGTGAATTGGAGGAAGGAATGAGGCGAGCATGGAAAATTGTCAAGGTTTTTATTGATACAGGAAAATACAAGGAGTGGTCCTAGTGGACGCCTGACTACTTTATATATTTTTATTTTACAGGAAAACCACTACAACCCGAGCCCACACCCGCCCCGCAAGACAGTAGGTGTCCCTGTGTTTTCTGATATCTTTATTATCGCTTTCTCTGACTACTTTCCTTTCTTGGTGAAAAGGAAGATGGTGGGAAAAGAGTTCTTCCTACCATTGAGCATCTCATGAGAAATTGGAGTTTTGTTTCCAGAGATTAGACCACACACAGCATTTGCCTTGCCAGTGTGATTTCTTTTGGTTTCATGAGGGTCCAAGGTTTTTCTTTATCACATGACAAATGACTTGCAACATGATGGCTCAAAGCAGCCCACAGTTATTCTCTGCAAGTTCTAGAAGTCAGGAATCTAAAATTGATTCCACTGAGTCAAAACACAAACTTTCACCCATATTAACACTACCCCAGTCTAGGGATTCTGGCCACTTGGCTTTGCTTGATTTCCATTTTCTTTCCTAAATGCCCTGGCTCCATCTTCAAACCAGTCTTGTAGCATCGTGGTTCAGTTGTCATATTGCCTCTTTGTATACTGGACCTGTCTTTCTGCATCTTCACCTGAGAACACTTGCATTAGATTTAAAGCTACCCAGAAAATCCAAGATAGGCTTTCCTTCTCAAGATGGTTAATTAAATTGCATTTACAAAGTCCTTTCCATTGTAATCTGACATAAACAGATTCCTAGAACTAGGTCATAGCTGCCTTCACAGCCTTTTGCAGTATAGAAAAATAAAATTTCGTGTTTTGAGAGAAGTCATAGTCACCTTCTTTATGAATTAAGTGCCTGGTTTTCTAATTCTACTGTGAAAAACTCAAATCCAACTGTAAGAATTCTTGTGTGTGTGTGTGGGGGGGGTTGGAATCTGAGTTTTCATAGCCCCCATGTCTTGGCTCTTGGACACCATGGACATGTGTATATGTCTTCTTAGCTCTGCTGTCCTGCCAGTGAAAATAATGCAAGGGATTCTTCTCACCCACTAGCAACCCATGGATATTACTTAGGAAAAGAAAGGCCAGTCTTTCATTGGCTTGGAACAATCTGGTCTGTCCCTGACTGACATTCTACATATTCTGGGGTCTTGGAGTTGTTCCTATCTTTGACAGAACTCTTGTTCCTACTTACTACATTCTTTAATTTATCTAAGTAAAATAAAAATCTTTTCCTATGACCTTCTTTCTTTCTTTCTTTTCCTTCAGATCCACCAGTTACTGCAGATGGGTGGGTTATTTACAAAGACTACCAGTATTATTTTAGCAAAGAGAAGGAAACCATGGACAACGCTCGAGCATTTTGCAAGAAGAATTTTGGTGATCTTGCTACTATTAAAAGTGAAAGTGAAAAGAAGTTTCTATGGAAATATGTAAGGATATGATTTAAGAGTAGAACAGTAGGCTATAAACAAAGATGATTTCTGCAGTCAGTAACTCAGAACATATTTTCAAATTATGTACTAAATTTGAGGTTCCTAAATTGAAGTTAAATGATTTAAGTTCCTGAGGTCCTGATAACAGCACCTCACTGATGGCTATACGTTATTGTTTGAACATCCACTATAGAATCACAGAATCCCGATTTTTTTAAAGTCTAAACATTGTGACAATCCTTCTGAGTTTGTGAATTTACTTTTCAAGGATCATATCTTAAGTTATTGTTATGTCTCAATCTTAGACCACTTGGATAACATACAGTATTATCATTAATTAAAAGGCCGGTCTTTGTTGTATCAAATTATTGGTGAACATACAGTATAGTTTTATTATTCATATAAATGTCTCAGTAGTAGCCAAATTGTCAGCTATTCCTGAAAGTACAGTTATTTTTCTTAGTACTTGGCTGGGTACCTTTCTGCTTAAAAGAAATCTTTATGTAGCCTTTCCATTTGCCAAAGAGAAAGTAAGGAGAGGAGCAGAAAATGGATTTATCAATATTTAAAGGAAAAGTTCACTTGACTACAAAGATATGAAGATGTAGTTTAATGTTAACATCTTTGTGGATAAGCCTTGCTTTGAAACTCTCCAGATACATCCGAATGTTGTATAAATTCCTATTTGTAATACAGGCTGTATATAAGTCCTTATGTGTGAAAATGTATTTCTGTTGATGTACAAATCCCACTACCTATTTTATTTTAAAGGGCCTTTTTAGCACCCAACTATTATAGATATTTGGAATTATAATGAATTACTTAAGGTGTTTAGGTGTTTTATAAACACAGATTATTGCATTATGAACATGTTTTATTATCCTTATGAATATAATTCTACAGTGTGTGTGAATTCCCCCTTGGAAAACATAAATAGGCTGCTTTCTAGTAATGCATAGGCATTCATTACCTAAGAAGTTAGTTAGTAGATGACAATAAATATGCGTGTAAACTTTTTCATTCTAGATGAACAAGAATGGTGGATCGTCACCTTATTTTATTGGCTTGCTGATCAGCTTGGATAAGAAGTTCATGTAAGTAAATCAAGCTAAGGCCTCCAGGCTCAGGATAGAGAGCTGAGGAACACCTGTAAGTTGTTTTGAGCCTTTTCTTGCAGAATGCACTAAAGAGTTCCATGGTAATCTGAATCTGAAAAAAAGAATTCTAAAATGTGAAAGGAAAACTATTTAAGATTTTCAACGTTGTTAATTTATTTAAAAGCTCAAAGTTGGTTTTAATCTCATGAAATGTCACTCCTTTGTTTTAGGGTACTCAGCCATCAGTAAATCATTGACTAAAAAGATGTATTAAATAGATGCATGCTGAATCTATTTTAAAAGTTCCGACCTTGTTGGGCCGGTGTTGGTACATGTGGTCAAACATACCCTTTCCATGTGCTGCCTCACAGCAGTGTATTAAAGATCACAGCGAAACTCTCCTTTCCGAAGAGCAGGCTTTCTCCTTCTTTAGATACCAAGCTAGGGACGGCTGTGCTGGGGAGGGAAAGTCTTGTACCTTGGAGGTTTCCTTATATGTTCATTAATATGTTCTCCTGACTTTCAAGAGCAGATCTGTCTATCTGTCCCCATACAGCTGTTTTAGTGACATTCATTCCATGGGACACTGATGGCTAATTTTGAGCAAGGGAGAGTTAAAGTCAAGTTTGTTATTTCTAGGGAATAGAGACATTGGGTATTCCTACGGACAAACACACGATTGATCACCTCTAAAACAAGAGGGCTGATTTTTATGATTTCTTTTCATCTCTCAGAGCCCCTGAATTTCTATAACTTATGACAGTAGTCATTGGCTCATCTGCTTTATGAAAAAAATGGAGTAAGCAGAAGACTTAGAATGGAGCTAACAGAAAATTCTGTATTTACTGCCTCTTTTATAGGTGGTTAAATTGTGTGGAAATCATGATTGAAGAGCACTGTGAAGGAAATTTGCTTCTGGATTCCAGACTAATCAGGCTATACATGTCTCCCTCTTCAGGGCTATTAGGAGATTGTGCTGAGGGAGCAAAGTGGGTGGCCCCTCATTCAGTATTCATATCACTCAAATGCATCTTCTTAGTCGATTCTTAGAGCCAGACTATGAGATCCCCAAATAAAGACAGATGGTATTTTATAAGATTAGAACTTTGGTTGTCTGTGAACTTGACCTGAAGGTAGCAGGTCACTAAAGGTATCTTTAGGCCACTAAGGAGGAATACATGGGATACCAAGCACCAGGCGTTTGGGAGTTCCTGCTACTTTCTCGAGGTCCCTCCCCCGACTCCGCCATTTGTGAAGTATCCCTTGCCCCCTTCATCTTGATGTATTTGGCTTTTCCCACCTCTGAGTTGTAGCCAGTCATTCCTATGGCTAGGCTGCTGAAAATGCTTCAATTTTCTTTTCCAGTTGGATGGATGGAAGCAAAGTAGATTTTGTGGCTTGGGCCACAGGGGAACCCAACTTCGCAAATGATGATGAAAACTGTGTAACGATGTACACAAATTCAGGTAGCTCATACACTGATCTTATTGAACTGGCTTTGGGGTATGATGTGTGCCATTCCTTGCAGTTTTAGTCTAAAAGTAGCAGGCAGCACATTTACATAGGAAAAGAGCAGAGACTCCTAATTTTATTGGTGTAGTGGTTCAGTTTGCAAAGATAAATTTATCAGGATATTCATCAGGAAGCTGACAAATGACACGTTATCCTATTTCTTTCAAATTGTGAGACATTTTTAATATTCTTAAGTGAGGAAAATACCGAGAATATGCTCATAACCACTTTTCCCTTTCTCTGGCTCTTTTTCATTCCATGAAATAGGAATGTTGATGTAAATTGTATTTTGTTAAGATAGTTAAATGAAGCAGCATCTAAATCTAAATACATACTTAAGTAATATATGATTGGCTATTGGTGAGTAATAATTTAATAATATATCTGTAACACCAAGACCTTATTTGGCATATAGAAATATTTCTGCAAAGCTGAACTCTTATGAGCTAAGTGAAACAGTGGGAGAAATACTGCAAAGGTTCTTCCAGTTATGTGTGAAAATAAGGAAAAATTATTCTAAATAAGTTTGGAGACCCCTCCTCAAATACTGTGTCTTTGAAGGTATGTTTTTAATTAAGAGCGTGTAGATCTACCTTAGCTGTTCTCTTTTGCAGGGTTCTGGAATGACATCAATTGTGGTTATCCAAATAACTTCATCTGCCAGCGACATAATAGCAGCATCAATGCCACCGCCATGCCTACCACACCCCCAACCCCAGGTGGCTGCAAGGAAGGTTGGCATTTATACAACAACAAGGTAGCTGAAAAAAATTAATCTCAGTCTTGGCATTTGTGTTACTTGCTTTTATTGCTCATGTTAAAAAAAATCCAATTGAAACAAGAGAGATCCTGGCTCCCCATTCCAGAGAACCGAGTCTTTCATAGCAGAGCAAATGGCTACTTGGAGGTAGGAGCAAATGGTAGAGGCTTCTCAGTCCTAGTGGATGAGGAAGCAAAGGACTGGAAGAGGATCCAGTTGCAACCCTGGAGGCCCACCTCCAGCATCCTGTGTCCCAAAGATTAAAGTATGGCACCATCAGCTGGGCTCCAAGAGTGTAGATGCACAAGCTTATGGGGAGATTTTCCACTAAATCCCAACAGGGCTGTTCAGTGTGAACAGTGACAAACTCCAGTCTGACCAATCAAAGTTCACTTCTGCCTTCATCATCAATTTAGGATGAAATTTACAAGAATAACTGTAGATTCCCATCACAGTTTTCAATTTTCAAATAAGAACATACTCAAGATATTATCTAAGGATCTGTGCCCTTTATCTCAAAAGGCAATTAAAACTCTCCTAAGAAAATCTGTGGGCCATTAAGCTGATTTAATTTTTGTTGTTGTTAATCCTCATTTGGTCCTGAGAAAATCTGTATTTAGCTATAATTTTCATGAATAATTTGATTTATTGATGTGAACTTTATTATCTTTAGCCGAAACTTCTGCTTCTGTCCTTTATTTCAGTGCTTAAGAATTTTTGGATTTGGTGAAGAGGAAAAAAAGAACTGGCAAGAGGCACGGAAAACTTGCTTGGGATTTAAAGGAAACCTGGTGTCCATACAGAATGCAAAAGAGCAAGGTGTGTGGTTATGTTCCTGGCAGTAATGAATATATATAAATTTGCCCTTATAGTGATAGAGTATTGCTTATTATAACTGACTTTTATATTTTTCTAGAAATGTAAGAGCCAGTAGGGGAAATCCTCTCATTTATTAAGGGTGATCTTAATTAGTGTTAGATACCATACTGGGCTGGATATCTATCCATCTATCCCAGTATATATATAGGTGTGTGTGTGTGTGTGTGTGTGTGTGTGTATTCCAGTTTGTGGACAAGGAAGTGATGTTCATAGAGCCTTGCCTGGTCAGAAGTGGAGTTTGGAATCAAACCCTGGGTACCAGCCCAAATCCTATTCTGATGTCAACAAATCTGTTATGCAAAGAGCCAAGGAGGAGTAGTTCTGAGAATAAAATGAGCAGCTGCTGATTTCCCACATGCACCTTTGTATAGTCCTAAGAGGAAGAACGAGGACAGTGAATGACTTGCAGGGAAATGCATTTGGGTTTAAAATGAGGAAGCCCCTCCGGTAGCCAGGACTGATGAGATAGAGCGTTTCATGAGCAGTACAAGGTTTTGAAAGGATTTGGAGTGCTTAAGTTAGAGGGTGTTCAAGTGGACACTGGAGCCACGTATCCTGGGCAGCATGTTGCGTACAGAAAGAGTCCCATAGAGGTTTGCTGTGCATGTAAATTCCTGAGAAGGTTGTGGAAAACCTTTGGATATCCCTTTACCATCTCTTGGTTGAACAGGTGTGGCGGGGGACATAGACTTGAGTTGTGAGCACACGCCCGTGTGTGCAAGCACGCAATCGCTGCGTGTGCTCATGCGGAGACCAGAGAAGGACACCAGGTGTCTGCTGCCCTGCCACTCTCTGCCCTGTTATTTTGAGTCAGGGCCTCTCATCCTAGGCTAGTTAGGATGGGCTTTCAGCCAGCCCCAGTGATCCTCCTGTCTCTGTTCTCCAGCATGCTGGGCTTACAGACATGGAAATCATCACATCCAGCTTTTAAAAAAAACTGGGATCCAAACTTGGGTTCTCACTTTTACCTGTTGCTTCATATTGCCAACCCTGGAGCAACTTTAATTTTCAAAGCAATTATCCAAAATTATGTATCTAAAAAAGTACTGAAAAGAAGGTACTAGGTACCGGCATGTTGCTCCCCAAATTCTTCTCTATTAATGTACAATGTGCACTCCTGGAGACAACATTATACATGAGACCAACCACAAGAATCGTTAACAAGTTCGCCAGCTGTTCCGACACCCACAGCAAAGGGTCAAACCGCAGCACATGATACCAGAACATAACATTCGCATTTCTCCAGCTGGCTTACCGCATTTCTGCCTCATCTACCCAGCAGAGAAACACAGTAATGGATTTCCTCTCTTTACCACAAAGCGCTGATTCCTGGCATAGCAGAATTAGAACCTGAGCCGTGAGATGTGCAGAAGGAAACAATTTTCAGATAAAATAACATTATTCCTGGCAAAACAGACACACGTTGTTGAACTCTTAATGTGGCTGTTGGCAGTGGGAGAAGTCAGTGCTGTATGCTGCCGCAGAGAGCTGTTCCACATCACATTTCAGGTTCAGCGTAAGGCAACAGTTACAGTCTGATTCAGGAAACAAAACCCAAATGAAGATCTAGCTGCACTCTTAGCTCACTCAAGAATATAGGAAGAATAACACTTGGGGGTATTTTTATTTTTAGTTAATTGAGAAAAATGCAAATAGGAACAAGGCTCTCGTGTTTGAAAATGGGTTAAGGCTTTAGGAACAGCTGCTCTACCGTGTGCTCGCTCATCAACAGGTGGTTATGTTCTGACTTTATTTTGCATTAAAAATTTATTCTTACTGGTGTGTGTGTGTGAAAGCATGTGGCCACCTGTGGAGGACAGAAGAAAGTGTTTGAGGCTGGAGTTAACAGGTAGTCACGAACTTCCCCACTAGGAATTGAACTTGGGCCTCTGAAAATGTGGCAAGCCTTCTCAACGATTGCGCCATCTCACTCCCTGCTTTGTTCCTGCTTTGTACTTTTTATCAGAGTCCCCAAATGAGTCATTCCGTTTCTTGTCCACATTCATGGGACATAAATTGCTGTTTCAGTAAGCAGAGACGCTGTCTGTCTAGCAGTCCACGGTTCAAGTGTGGATGGTGGAATTTAGAGGCAGCTGCCTAGGGAGGAAGCATGGGGCAGGCCCAATGGCAGGTACAGGGCATATGAACACTAAAATCTTTCACTGTTTCTGGATGTTTGCTCCTGCCCTCTATGCCACAGCATTACCGATGAACAAAAAGCCATAGTATTTTGTATATGCTGGATCTTCTAATTCTGTGATGTGAGACCGTTAGCTGAAGGATGCCTGGGTCTGTACATCCTCAGTAGGTAGTGGTCCCCAGGTAGAGGGATCTCAGCTAACCCTTGCTTGGGAGTTCTATGATGTGGAAAATCTGGGAGCAGGGTACTTCTCGTTTTGATGAATGCCTTTGATTTCCAGAGCCTTTCTGGGTTGGAAACTCTTCCTCTATTAGTTATTGTTATCAGATTATTTTATTTATAGAACTAGGACCACTGAAAATTTACAGTATGCTTATTGTTGGTGGGTAGAGAGGGAGACTTGCAGAGGACAGAAACCAGGCCTTACCCGTGCTGTATCCTCAGTCACCTTTTTACCTTTTACTTTGAGATCGGATCATGTTAAGTTGCCCAGGCTGGCCTGGGATTCATCCTGTAGTCCAGAGGGCACTAATCTTGTGGCCTCCTCCTGCCTCCGAAACCTGGCAATACAGTTCTGTGCCACCCATGCTGCAGTTCCAAGAGATCCAACATCTTCTGGGCTCTGCAGCCACCCCAACACACATGTGGCCAACACACACACACACACACACACACACACACACACACACACACACCCTTAAAAATGAAAATACAAAATAGCATTATAGGATGAGTTTTAATGAATTGGAAGAGCACGCTTCTTCCTTAGGCCGCTAGGCAGCCACAGCCCATAGCTGAGGTTTCCAACATGGAGAGGTGAACTGGCATGGAACTGAGACTCATTCCACCCCTTCTCTGGCGCCTTTGGGTGGGATACAGCTTTCCCCAACTGTCTGCAGTGGTTGTATACAACCCAGAAACACATCGAAGTCCAAGACTCAGTTGCTAATGTGACAACTAAGATTAGACTGTATCTAGTTCATGCTTTGTGCTTGGGAATACTAACAAAAGGCTTGAGTTTTATGTTCAGTATTTTTAAAATTAAGATATTTAAAATACTTATTTGTACTTGGACTGTTCACTCTTTTAATTTAATAAAAATTTTAAATTATTTTTATTTATTTATCACAATTTATTCACTTTGCATCCCGGCTGTGGCCTCCTCCATCTCCTCCCAGTCCCACCCACCCTCCCTCTTCTCCCCCTATGTCCTTTCCCTAGTCCACTGATAGGGGAGGCCCTCTGCCCCTTCCATCTGACCCTAGTCTATCAGGTCTCATCAGGGCAGGCTGCATAATCTTCCTCTGTGGCCTGGCAAGGCTGCTCCCTCCCAAGGGGGAGGTGATCAAAGAGCCGGCCACTGAGTTCATGTGAGAGACAGCCCCACTCTCTGACGTTTTAAATTGTCTGTATAACTTTCTTTCAGCATTTATTACGTATCAAATGCGAGATTCCACTTTCAATGCCTGGACTGGGCTGAATGATATCAATTCAGAACACACATTCCTTTGGACAGCTGGCCAGGGAGTTCATTATACAAACTGGGGGAAAGGCTACCCTGGGGGAAGAAGAAGCAGCCTGTCTTATGAAGATGTGAGTATAATTTTCAGACCACCTCTCCAAACCCTCTCCCTGTGCTGAGTCATTCTGTTGATTAACTTTCTGTGAAACGTCTACCAGAATCCTCCTTCCTGTGTTCTGCTCTTGAAGATCTTACCTGTGTCAGACTGAACCAACCTTAGAGGAAGGGCTGTAGATTTAGTTAAGAATTTTTCATTGGCAGTGAGCAGTAGAAATCAAGCTTCACTCTAAGCCTCACTAGTGCTTGGGACAAAAGGCTATGATCACACCATTTGCCCCTTATCCCTGGTGGCTTTTGCAGCAATTGGGATGTTAATCTCAAGATGTCATTACCTCCAAAGATGCTATGAACAGCTGCATCATTACTTACCCTGCGTTTACACAGCACTTGATCTGTGCCGCAAAAATGCTAGAGTAATTACAGTATAGACTGTTGCTTTTCTACCGTTGTCAAAAAACAAAAAACTTTATTTCATTCTTGTATCATTGAACCAGCAATTGCTGGTATCAACCGTCCTAGGGATTATGAACAGCATGAAAAACAGATGAGTCTGCTTTTCCCTCATGGAAGTCTTAAAGCAGAATACAAGTCTTCTATTAGAAACGAGGTGATAGAGAAATGAGAGTATCACGACAGAGTCTGCTGTCCAGTCCCAGAGGAGAGAGGAAGGCAATGCCAGGGAAAGGGTGACTTTGCTGTGTGGACGCAGGTGTATGGGCACCGTGACACGCCGTGGGGGAAGGCGTGGAAAAGAAACAGCTGCGGGAATGATCAGAAAAATAAAGAGGCTGGAGATGGCAGCCATGCTAGGTGAGCAAAGTCATTGTGAGAAAGGTTCCAGCTGTGTTTGGGAATGAGGAACTGACTCTGAACAGTGGGAGGTTTTATGTTAGAAAGAGTAGCTGTAAGCTCAGAGAGAGCAGGGTTGAGAGAAACTTGGCTGCTCTGCCAGTCTGTGTCTTCAGATGGAGCGCACAGAGCAACTCCGAGTAGAAAAAACAATCTAGTCAACATGGCTTTTATGACGATTGGCCAGCTTGATAGCTAGTCACGCTATGCAAGGTAGATATCTTCTATGAAGTGATTTTCTTAGCAGAAATTATTTGACACTGATTACAAATTAGGGCTGAAAGCTTACTGAGGTTAAAATAAAACAGGCTGCCCTGGCATAGCGGTAGGAGGAAGTTCAGGTGTGAGGAGCCACCTGGCAGGTGATGACGGGGTGTGCAAACTGCACGGAGGGGTGAGCGCAGACACCTGTGAGTGGGGAACAGTGGGAGCGAACTGATTTAGTAAATCATTAACTTATACTTGCTGCTTTCATTTTCCTTATCCACAAATGGACAGGCAGACTGTGTTGTTGTGATTGGTGGCAAGTCGAGAGACGCGGGGACCTGGATGGATGACACCTGTGACAGTAAACAAGGCTACATATGCCAAACACCGCCTGGTAAGTTCTGTTGGGCCTCTCCAGCCTGGGCTGATTTAAGCCACATAACAGACAAAAAAGGTGGTTACTTTTCCCGGCAGAGGTGCTGTTTTTTTATACTTTATTTTCAAATCTGGTCCCTTATCATTACTGAAAGTTCTGTGCAAATTAAACTTGAAATAATTTTTTTTAAATGTTAGAAAATTAGAATATACGCCAGTCAGCTTTTTATGACTGTGAGAAAATACCCGAAGAAATCAACTTAAAAGCAGCAAAGGTTTTGGCTCTGTTTCAGAGGCTTCGGTCCTTAGTCTATAGGCTCCATTGCTTTAGCCCTGTGGAGAGGCAGAAAGCAGTGTAGAGCAGGTTGTGGAGAAGCACGTCCCCATCACAGTGGCTGGGAAACAAAAGGGAGAGAAAATTAAGGACTATGGCCCCTTCAAAAGCACGATCTTAGTGACAGCTCTCTGCCATTAAGACCAGTTTCCAATGTTCTTCTACACAGTACTGCCAGTGGCTAATGATAAAGCTTCTGGAAAACACATGGTGGGGCTGGAAAGATGTCAAAGACCTGTGCAGGACCCAGGTTCAATTCCCAGTGTTCTCACGATGCCTCATGGGCATCTGTAGCTCCAGTCCAGAGGGTGTCCAACACCTTCTGGCCTCTGTGAGCAATGCATGCATACGGTAAACAGACTAGTGTGCACGGAAGACAGCCACGTACAGAAACCAAAATAAAAAATAAAAAGTGGCCTAACACAGTCATATGGAAACAACCTCCCAATATTTTGGTAGCTTTCCTTTTTCTTTTTCTTTCCTACAGATATTGTAAGGCATAAGCAACCTGGAGAGAAAACTCAAACTTCTTGATAGTGTGTAGCCTTCCTTGAAACTGTCCTTTCTTCTTCTTCTTTTTAAGCTTGACTTCAAGCCTCATTTAGCACTTTTAACGGAGCGGAGATTTAAGGCTTCCATGCAAGATGTGATAGTTTAAGGAGCCTGTTCAAGCTCTCTTGGTCCAAAGGTCCTGTACTAACACAAGATGGCAGCAGCAGCAGCAGCAGCAGAGGAGAGGAAGGCTGATCCCTTTCTGAAAATGAGTTATGGTTAAGGAGCATGACTGCAGAAGGAAAGTTGGGCACTTTCTTACATACAGAATAAGGCAGATCACAGAGGTTTATATGTAACAGGTTAGAGAACGGGCCCAGCAGAACCTGTTGGCGAGGGAAACTAGGACTGGAGATGACGTTTCTGTAAAGACCCAAGTACCTGAGGTGCGCTGGCCACCCAGTATCTGCCAAGACGCTTCTACTCTGTTGTGGTCAGGGACAATTTTAGGTAATATGTGAGCAAATGAAAGTGGGTACTTTCCAATAAAAGTTTATACACACAAATTTTATTTTAATACAGTGTCAAGAAACATGAGTCTTTTATGCCCTGCAAGTTGTAGCTTATATGTTACAAAACCAGAGAAAAGATCAGATTTAGCTCCTTGCGTCTTTGCTGGTCTCTGTCCTTGGGCATCAGCTAAGGTTCATAGGAACAACCTCTGCTTTCTGTGTCTCGGTTTAGAGTCCAGATTGAAAACAGCAGTTAGAAGCCCAGGCTGGGACACCAAAAAAGAGAGAATAACATTTGAGAGGACCCTGTCTTAGAGGGGCTCCAAGCCTCAGAATTAGTTTGAATAAAGCAGTGCTAGCCAGTTCCGACAGGGGTAATACAGGTTAGAGAGATAAAGGTGAAACTGTGGAAGGGCTGGAGGGGTGAGAAGATAATCTTTTAGAAAATAATGTGTTTTCATGTTATGTGTGTGTTGTTTGCGTGCATGTCTGTGTACTGTGTGCATTGGGTACCCGAGAAGGTCAGAAGAAGGCGTCAGATACCCGGGACTCGGGTTATAAGGCTGTGAGCAGCTGTATCGGTGCTGCCAAGCAAACCCAGTGCCCCTGCAGAAGCAGCACATGCTGCTAACCACTGAGCTATCTCTCTAGCCCCAGGGGAGGGACTTGATCATGACATTTGACCAAGGGAGAAAAGCAAAGGTTAACGATGAGAGCAAGACAGGCGCTCTTTACGCTGTAGTATTAAACTGTGGCCATTCTTTGGTGGAGGAACTAGGTCGAAGTGCATTTGCAAGAGTGTTTTCTGCTCAGAAACGTGTTTATATATATATATATATATATATATATATATATATATATATATATATAT
>NW_026596149.1:6978996-6983230 GCF_907164565.1 Psammomys obesus | reverse complement strand
TATATATATATATATATATATATATATATATATATATATATATATTCTCTAAAAATTTTTAAATGTAATTTTGTGTGTATGGATGATTTGTTTATTTGTATCTCCGTGTGCCATATGTGTGTCTGGTGCCCATGGAAGCCAGAAGAAGGGCATCAGATTCCCTGGAATTGGTGTTGTGGATGGTTGTGAGACACAATATAGGTGCTAGGAATTGAACCCAAATCCTCTGCAGGAATGACAAGTGTTCTTAACTGCTGAGCTCCCTCCTCTCTCTCTATGTATAGACATATACATATATAATGCATTTACACATACACACATGTATACATAGATACATACATATTTATACAGTTTGGAATTTGTTTAATCAGACGTCCTGATTAAAGATGAAGCTTTGTGGGCTGGGGAGATAGCTCAGTCAGTTAAGTCCTTACCTTGAAAGCATAAGGACCTGAGTTCTACCCTGAGATCCGACATAAAAAGCAGGTAACCCAAGCACTGGGGGAAAGAGACGGGCGTCTCTGAGGCTCACTGTCCAGCCTGCTTGCACTGTTAGATGAATCCCAGGTTAGTGGGAGGCCCTTTCTCACAATCAGGGTGTGACTTCTAAAGAGAGAAAGCCGAGGCTGACCTCCGGCTCCGCAAGCACGCGCATACATGTATGTGTACCTCATACGTGAATGGACACATAGAAACACTAGCTTTCCATTGGAAAATGTCTGCTGAGAATGTCTTTAAGCCCTGCCAGGTTAGACTTTCAATTTTGTGTTGACTTCTGTGATGGATGGGCATGAGAGTGGCATACTGATGATTCTCAGTTACTGCTCATTGATAATGCTAATGAAAATAATCTCTCTCTTCTAGACCCTTCCTTGCCTATTTCTCCAACCACACTTCCTACAGATGGCTTTGTTAAATATGGTAAAAGTAGCTATTCCCTCATGAAATCGAAGGTACCGTGGCACGAAGCAGATAAACATTGCAAGGATCATGCTTCCCAGCTTGCTAGCATTCTAGACCCCTACAGTAATGCATTCGCGTGGATGAAAATGCACCCATTTAATGTACCCATGTGGATTGCCCTGAACAGCAACTTGGTAAGATTCTAGAAGCATTCCCAGCTTGACATGATTGGTAAATTATGGTCCAGTGTATTTCTCTTTGTTTCTTCACTTGACCATTTACATGGGGCTCCGCTGCTGTTAGCGGTCTAATGACCCAGTGATACATGTCAGAAACCAAACTGAGAAGTCTCTGGTGTTTACTATAATTGGCTTATATCCAAAATTATATTGTGCATCTAAACAGCTCCATGCATTTGTTTTTTTCTTTCCAGTGTCATAGTTACACAGCTGCACCATGCGAATTAAGAAAGTAGGTCAGGAGCATAGGAGACGGGGGATGGGACTACTTCATTTTTTGTTGCAAAACGCTTTAGAATTGCTATGGGTCCCAGACTTACAGAGCATCCATCTTTTGTGTGCGAAGTGTTTCACTGAAGTCCCATCCTTTTATTCCACAGCAGAGAGGAGGGTGGAGGGTTGATGGAGAACTGGGACACAGTGAGGGTGAGGCTCTAAACTAAGAGGACAAAAGAGTGGTGAAGAGACTCCTGGAAAAGATCTTTGTGGACGCCTTATACTCCACCCATCATTTGTGCACCCACAGTAACCAGCAAACAGCACTGCGAATGTCCTGGGGCAGGGGAGGAGCTCTAGAGGGCTTGAAAGAGAAATTCAACCATTTTTTTCAATACTGGGGTTAAATCTCAGGCCTCACATATTCTAGACAAGTGTTGTATTGCTGGGTTCTATCCTCATCCCAAAGATACCATTTTTAGACATAGCCTAGGGCGGTGGGAGCTAAGGAAGGGTACCAAAAAGAACGAGGAGAGAATGGTGTAACATTGGACAGTGGACTGAGATCAGGTTTTGAGGAGCTTTTGGTTGCGATGAGGAGATGCAAACTAATCATGCACTGGGTACTCTCTGAGTAGGGTGGAGGATATTTAAATAGCTAGCCCCATATGGGTTTGGTGATTGAGCTTAGACAAGAGATTTTCATCTCTGCTGACTCTTTTTTAAATAATTAATGTATCTAATAAATCATTCATTTCTTCTCATAGATATGGTCCTACTTCTCTAATGAGTTTCAAATAGGCCATCAAATATTTTCAGAAAGATTAAGTACTTTCCCACTATGATGGTGTTTTTGATTACAATAGGAATGCCATTTTCATGAGACGCCCAGAGTCAGTGAGATGCAAGAATTATTTGAGTAAGGAGAATGTTGCACAATTTCACCTTGAGATAACATGTGCTTTTAAGTTTTCATGTTGGATCTTTAATAATTGTCCTGGTAAATTAAATGATGGACTTAAAACGAGGAAAACATTTCAACTTTAAAAAATTATTAATCCTTGGCTAATGTTTTATATCTTTGTTCTTAGGTATTACTTATAAAACCACTTTTCGATCATGTACTATTATTGATAAGTAGCATTTTTAATATTCCTAATTAGCTTGGATGTTATTATGCATTTCTTTTTCCAAATTTAATAAGAAAGTAAGTGAAATATACAAATGGAATGAAACCACCAGCTTTTAAAAAATAGCATGGTTCACATAGTTGAAAGGCCACCTCTCTCATAGCAAGACACTGAGCTCCTCTAGAGTCTATAAGGATAAATAATCTTAGCTATCACTTTTTATTGGTGTCTCAGCGGCAGAACAACAAGATCATGACGATAAATGGATGTTTCAGCAAGCAACAAACAGCAAAATGAAATTGATGTTATAATTTCAGTAAGATAAACATTTTATTGTTATGAGAATCCAACTTTTCTTTGGCTGTGAAAATGTGAAAACAAAGACAGTTTTATAGAATAAGACACATAATCTTTGGTCATTGTATTATTTTCTTTCCAATTGTCTTGTTTTTTTTTTTAACCATTAATTATAACTATTTTCTTCAATTATTTTTCATATATTTTGTATTTTGGCCATGTTCATCTCTCCTCCCAATTCCTTCCACCCAAGGGGTCATCTTCACCTCTGTACCCACTCAACTTTATGTTCTCATTCTCTCTCTCTCTCTCTCTCTCTCTCTCTCTCACACACACACACACACACACACACACACACACACACACACTTCCCTCCCCTTTCCTTCCTCTCCAAAAAAGAAAAAAGAAAAAGTAAAATCAAACAACAATAGAAAAAAAGCAATAAAACAAATAAACAAAAAGGGCAAAATAGTTTCCAGGTTATAGACCTAAGGATCACCATGAAATAATAATCACTAGGATGTTTTCATACTAACTTTGAGTTGGTAGCAATGACTTAAAAATTTAAAAATTTTTTCCAGTGTTCAAGGTTCTCTGTCACATTACCGCCTTAAGTATTATACTCTTTCCTTGCTTGTTTCCTTCGTGCTTCCTGCACGCAGCAGGACTGAAGGGTGGTGCTTGTTCTGTTTGTGCAGACCAACAACGAGTACACTTGGACCGATAAGTGGAGAGTGCGGTACACTAACTGGGGTGCGGAGGAGCCCAGGCTTAAGTCAGCCTGCGTTTACATAGATGTCGACGGCTACTGGAAGACCTCGTACTGCAACGAAAGCTTTTATTTTCTCTGCAAAAAGTCAGATGGTAACTGGCTATACAAAAGGGGGTTGGGGAATCTCAAGTCTGAAATAAACTATTACACAGCTCTGCTGACCTCATTAATGTATCCTGGGTAGCTGAGGATGACAGAGAATGTCTCCCTCCCCTTGACAGAAAGACGGGCCTGCCTGTCAACCAGTATGCCCAGGTCAAAATGATGGAGATAGACATTTTTCGTCATTTCTAAGATTTACTTGCTCATGATAGAACTTTGAATTTTTGTTATTGAAGTTGTCCTCTGAATCAGCGGTGGCAGATTCTCCAAGAAGGTGGAATTCCTTTTGGTGTCCATAGTGTATCTGCATCAGCAGAGTTACATCAGGATGTGTTTAGATTGAATGGAATTATCGATGCTATGGACACAGTCCTAGAATTACAGCTATAGAGGTTTTGTCACAGCTGTTCTTAGTGGAAAGGAAATTACAGGTATTAGAATCTCAGAAAAAGAGACGTGGCTTGAAAAAGAAATCCACTTTAATTATTTTTGAGTAATTTATTAAACCTATAACAGCTCTATTTTTATCTATCTATCTATCTATCTATCTATCTATCTATCTATCTATCTATCTA
>NW_026596149.1:6973717-6978986 GCF_907164565.1 Psammomys obesus | reverse complement strand
CTATCTATCTATCTATCTATCTATCTATCTATCTATCTATCTATCTAGACAAGGTCTTGCTATGTAGGCCAAGCTGGATCACAGAGCTCCACCTGCCTCTGCCTTCAGAGTGCTGGGATTAAGGGCATGTGCTGCTACTCCCAACTTAAATCTGAAATATCATTGTAAAAATCTAAATACTGCTAATTAATAAATTATGAGGAATATGATTCATGGGCACTGTTTTCTATTGAAATATACTTAAAACAATAAAATAAATGAAAACTCAAGAAAAATGGTGGCTCTAAATTGCAAACATTAATAAGTTATACATAATGGTAAAGGGTATAATTTTCCATAGCTATGAAAATATTGTTCCACACACGACAGGAATCGCAGCTTTGATTTATGACTTATTTTGATTATGATTTAAATACCTGTTTATATATAGAAATACCAGCTACTGAACCCCCACAGCTGCCTGGCAAGTGTCCTGAGTCAGAGCACACGGCATGGATTCCCTTCCATGGCCATTGCTACTACATCGAATCTTCATTTACAAGGAACTGGGGCCAAGCGTCCCTGGAGTGTTTGCGAATGGGTGAGTGCCCCGGTCCCGGGAAGAAAATTCTATGATGATCGGTTTTGAGTCCAGTGCTACTAATAATACTATAAACTAAAATACAAGGGATGTAGGTACTTTTTTGTTATTTTTCTGGTGCTAGAGACCAAACATAGGGTAAGTGTTCTCCACTCTGCTACGTTCCCAGCCACATGTGAATTAAAAAAAAAAAAATAATTCTTTATTAAGAGAATGATTAGCATCATTTTCCACAAATGTAATTTGTAACTTTGTAACCTCAAAATTTTGAAGAATTTACGTTAAAAAGCTCATATTTCCAAAATATAAAATCTTTTGTTCTGTCCCAGTGCCCTAAGTCCTTAGGATCCGCAGTTACTCTAAGTGTTATAGTTACCTATCACTGGTAACTTTAGGTTTTGCACCTGGCCGGGAGTTCCCTTCTTTGTTATTAATAGAAGTGCTCTTATGCCGGCTGTTTTATTTGTAAAGCAAAACAAAACCAAATTCAGTTTCAAAACTGGCAGAGATAACTTTGTTGTGACAGGGTCTCACGTGTTCCACTCGCTTTGAACGTGAAATGCAGCCTGGGCTAACTTTGAACTCCTGACCCTCCTGCTTTCACCTCCCAAGTGCTGGGATAACGGGGTACAACACCGCATCCAAGTTAAAAAGAGTGATTTCATTGTGATAGAGTCTTACTCTGCAGCCCATGCTGGACTTGCACCCACAATCCAACTGTCGACTCAGCTTCTAAGAGCCACCACACCTGGCACAAGACAGTTTCTCAGAAAGCGTTGAAAAGCCATTTAATTAAGTATCACTGACTGTTTTACTACAGCCATTTTCCTGTATTGTGTTATGCCCTCATTTAACACTTCTCTATCCAGCAGTGGGGTGGAGGATTGCACCCTCATTTCCTTCATGCCTATTTGATGCCTGCTCTTGGCTTTGTACTTTAAATCCTGAATAAGACAAAATCTGCTTTATCTAGTTTCCATTTGTATGTTTTGTGGCTCTGTGATCAGGTGTGCACATGTATGATCATTATATTTTCCTTGTGAATTGAAACTTTACCATTATAAGATATCTTTCTTGTATTTAATGACAATTTTTGCTTAACTCCCCCCCCCCTTTTTTTGGTCTGATATTAGTACAGATACTGTGGCCTTTTTAAAGTAGTTGTTTGCATAGAATATCTTCCACCGTAGTTTTACTTCCAATTTATTCATGTTTTTGGAGTTCAAATATGTCTTTCTTATATAACATGTGGTTGGATATTTTTTGGTTATTTAACGTCTGTGAATCTGTTTTTATGTTTATGTTTAATCCATTTACACTTAGTGTAAATGCTGAGAGAAGCTTTTATGTCTGTTAGTTTTCCATTTCTCTCTCTCTATATCTTATGTCTTTAGTTTCCCAGTTCCCCCAGTATTGCCTTCTGTACTTCTTTTTGGGCTTCTGTTGTACTGTTTAACTCTCCATGTCTTTTGTTATACACCTGGTCCCCAGTTTACAATAGTCCATTCAGTTTATCGTTTCTGAACTATACAGTGAGTTTATTGGATCCCAGCCCCACTTTAGGCTAAGGAACCCTTTAGTTATTTTGGTAGTGGTTACCTGGAGGATTACAATGAATTTTGTAATTTGAAAATAGTTCTAATTTATTCTAACAACCCCCTGTGGCTACTGGGCTGCTGGTTTTCATTGTGATTGTGAGGATTGGGGCTGTTGAAGGTCCCACAGGGCTAGAGAGGGGCTGTGGGATTAGGACAGCACAGAGTTTACAGAGCCTCCCATTTTCACACCCCCACACCCGTTTGCATCTTGCAAGCCTGTGGCTAAGAAAGTGTTCCCATTGTTTTGCAGAGGAAAGAATCTTCTGAGGCAGTTACTTTGCGGTTTCTGATAAGAGCATCAGAAATCTGCCTTTGACATTTCAAAATTAAAAAAAAAAATTCTTTCATGTTGCTTAAGTGTTTTGTTTTTTAAACTTTACCGTGAATATGCACAACCTTTATTTTCAGTTTTAGGTGTTTTATTATCTAGCAGATAAAAGGAGTGATTCTCATTCATCAAAACATGGCAGAAGTATTTTTGAAATGTCTAATAGCTATGAAATATATTCAGTGATGTATTACATAAACATGCAATTAATAGTCACCAACAGGATAACTCAGAACTCAGTATATAGGATGGATACCCACATAGTTAAATATTGCCTCTCCAGGTTCAGAATGCCTGGGTCACGAAGGACTTTGTGCTCATTGCTGGGACCCCAGGCAATAAATACTGATGGGTGTTCTCTATTGTTCTTATCTGTAAAATGGGTTAACAAAAGTGTCTATTATACAGTCTTATAAAGAGTTAGAAGAATGCTTGCAGGGCCACAAACAATCTGCCATGACTGTTTAAAACATATTAATTATTACCAAGCTGTAGGATTTTACTGTAAAAGCTAACGCTGGTGATTGATGGTGAGTTGTCAACTAACTGTACGTTGTCTGACTGGTTTCCTTTCAGTCTTTGAATAATTCAATGCGTGACAGCAGGTTAACGCTGACAGTATACTGTGTCTTGAGTAGAGCTCAGACTGGCATTTGTTGCTCTTAAAATCAGGACTGTTCATAGGAATGTTTTCAGCTGCTATCATCATCATCATCATCATCATCATCATCATCATCATCATCATCATCATCAATCTTATACTTTGCAGGTGCCTCTCTGGCTTCAATTGAAACTTTTGCTGAATCCAGTTTTCTCTCATACCGTGTTGAACCTCTTAAAAGCAAAACCAGCTTTTGGATAGGCATGTATCGAAATGTCGAAGGTAATTTTCACAAAGCCATTATTTAATAGCTAATATTTTGAAAATGTTGTATATAGTACAGTGTTTTGGTTCCAGCAAACTTTACCTTAAATAATGATTAATCTGTGGTGAGTTTGGAATAACCAAAAGTTTAAATGATTCATATATTGTCCAGCCCTGGAAGTTTTCAATTTAAAAAAAAACTCTCTTTTAGCTGTTTAAGACTATTTAGAAAACAGTTTCTTTTTCTTCTTGCCATGATACAATGCTAGAAAAAGATAAGTATAAATTTTTTTTCATTAAATAGAAATAAAATTTCAAGTTAAGCAATCTAGCAATCTAGCAATCTAGCAATCTAGCAAATATGTTCTTGTTTTTCTTCTCTGTAACAATATTCATTAGAGTCTTGCTGGTGGAAATTTAGTTGCAGAAACCATTGGTTCTACTGTAAAATGATAGGCTTAACTATTTTGTGCTAAGGAGAGGAATGTGAAGTGGATTGTTTTTAACATGTGTTTGTATTGGTGTTATTTGATGACCAGGAAAGTGGCTTTGGTTGAACAACAATCCTGTTTCCTTTGTCAACTGGAACACAGGCGACCCCTCTGGGGAACGGAATGATTGCGTAGTTTTATCTCCATCTTCTGGCTTTTGGAATAATCTCCACTGTACTTCCTACAAGGGCTTTATTTGTAAAATGCCAAAGAGTAAGTTAACATTTTTGTAGTATGGTAATATTGTCCCAGACCACCATTTCTCTCCAACTGTTGACATGCTGACATAGGACTAGGGTGGTTCCAGCCCCTTTGCCTTCCTTTCCCTGTTATTGATGGGAATCCATCCTGTGTGAGGATCAGTCTCCACCCCTAACTTTGAGTGTTAGTTACTTGCTCTGCTGAACCTTGGTTTATTGATACACTTGTAATGTTCTGCTATGTTGAAAACAGTCTGGAAAGCCTATGTCCACAGTGTTAGCTGCGCTGGGGGAAAGGGGAAAGCAGTTGCTAGTTCGCATCTTAAGAAGCCAGAGGATTAACTCACATTAAACCAACCCAGCTCACATCTTAGACTGAATGGTAGAGCAGACAGGAAAAACAGCCGGTAAATAAATTTCCATCTCTCACTGGCTGGACTCTAGTGATATTGTTATTCCACTCTACCTGATGTTTTATCTTTCCCAAGAGAAAATTCTTAATTGAAATCTGAAATAAATGAGTTAGAAGGCCTGGGGCTAGTTCAGGTGCAGAGCTCTTGCTTGGCATGGGTAAGATCCTGACTGTAATACCTATGACTGTGATCAGCCAGTCAGTCAAACAATCCGTTAAAATAGTCTGCCTCCTCAGCCGCTCTTCTGTTTTTGGAACTGCATAGATTCTTAGCTTAGAACTTTGCTTTAAGATTTTACTAGATTAGAATTTACGTCCTTTGGTGTATAGTGGTGGTTTCAGCCTCTGGACCAAAACTGGTGTCTCATTTTATTTTTCATTCAAATGGTTTGTAACAGTTTAAACTTTTGTGGGCCAATTTCAAAACCTGTAGCCTCAAATGCCTTTATTACAAGTGGATTTTGTAGCTGTTTAGATGTATTATTGCTCAAACAAAACTTGAAGGATCATATGTTCAAAGCTAGCATATTCACACAGGGATAGGATGCTGCAGTTACATAGAAAGACATACAGGAAGATGAATGAATGGACAGGTGACTGGGTACATGGGTATGTAGGTGGTAGACAGGTGAAGGTACAGGTGTTTTTTCTATCCATGTCCCTAGGTCTGTCTATCCATGATTATCAATCATACCATCCATAATCCTCCTATGTTAAATCACCTCACACATCACATCACATCACATCACATCACATCACATCACATCACATCACATCACATCACATCACATCACA
>NW_026596149.1:6927407-6973707 GCF_907164565.1 Psammomys obesus | reverse complement strand
CATCACATCACATCACATCACATCACATCACATCACATCACATCACACCACACCACACCACATCACATCAATCACACCACACCATACCACACCACGCCACATCATCATATCACCTCATCACCACATCACATCACATCACATCACATCACCTCATCACCACATCACATCACATCATATCACATCACATCAATCATACACCACACCACACCACATGGAAGACACAATGCACGTCTGACCTGAATACAATTTACTTCACATAGTGATTATGGATTTTTACAACTTTATTTTCTTTCTTTCCAACAGTTGTTGATCCTATAACTACACACTCATCCATTACGACAAAAGGTAAGGTCATTATGAACCCTCCGTGACTCAGCTTGCTTTCAAACCTCCTCCTCCTTTGCTTTCAGTAGAATGGCTTATGTGAACCTTTGTCATTAGGCCACAGTCCACCATCCATGATGTTTAAGAAAGCAGATTTGTATTTTTAGTCTAAAAAGTTCTTGAAGACATTGCTGTATTACAAAAAGTTACCTTGTGAGATCCTATAAAAGACTTTTCCTTTAAGGTCTTTCTAGGTCTCTCTCTTTCTTTCTCTGTCTTTTGAAAGTTTGTTTTCATGTTTATAGACAATGTGAATTAGATAATTAATCCAATTTTTTCTATTTTGGTGGTTGCTAAAGAAACTCAAAGTGAGATTAATGGCTTGCTTGTAAATACCCCATTGATCTCATGGGTGACATTTGTTTGTTAATTATATTCAGGAGTTCTGATTCCCTTTTTATTTTCCCCTGATTTAAAAAAATTGTTTGTAATTGCTACATCCACGACCACCACCGTTTTACTTATCTTCTGAAAGTATATTTGTAAGCAGCCTTAAATTATTTCATTTAAAAAGTATTTATTGTATAATGTATTTTTGTGAGAGGCAGACTGTGTGTGTGTGTGTGTGTGTGTGTGTGTGTGTGTGTTTTGTGAGAGGCTGCTGCATACATATCTGTGCCTGGAGGATCCAGGAAAACTATCAGCTTTCTCTGAAAGAACAACCAGTGCTCCTAGACACTGAGATTTCCCTCCACCCATCCCTCAGTTGTTAACTATTTTGATACAAGATAAATGTCTGAATTTCAACTGCTATACTACCTCCATGTTGCATAGAGGAGCAAAGTGTTCTGTCAGCCACACACTCACCTGAACACGTTAAGGTGTCCTCTTTGTTACATTGACTCCTGCTTTCACTTCTTTCGACAAATACCATTTGAAAAAATATTCATGTGTTGAAAATTTTCTTCAAGATCCTCTCCCCGCAAACCTGTTTTCTAGTGATTTTCTTTGTCTATAGCTGACCAAAGGAAGATGGATCCTCAGCCCAGGGGCTCTTCGAGAGCAGCAGGAGTGGTCATTGTGGTCCTCCTAATTCTGATGGGCGCTGGTGTTGCAGCCTATTTCTTTTATAAGAAAAGGCGTGCTCTGCACGTACCTCAAGAGGCCACCTTCGAGAACACGCTGTACTTTAACAGCAATCCCAGCCCAGGAATGAGCGACACAAAAGATCTCATGGGCAACATCGAACAGAACGAGCATGCTGTCATCTAGGACTGTGATGCGAGCATCTTATAGCTGAAGCTCGTGAAGTTTGAACTAAAGATTTCAGTTTGTTAATTTGATGTGACTTTTTTTCCTTTTAAAAAATAGCACTGGTTGCGCTGCTCTGCCTTTTCCTTCGCCTAATGGAAACAATAATTGCTCATTTTTTATCCTGGCAAGATTTAAAAGCAAAAACAAAAGAGGGATAATGATGTTGATGACCACTTTTGAAGACACCTTAGGTGACTACATGGCACTGCAGTCTCAACACTGATAATTTGGTGGAAGGTCTCTTATGTCAACTCTGTGCACAGTTCAAGAGCTCTAGAAATGACCACAGAAGCCACTGGGAGTATTTTTAGGACTTCCCAGAGATAAGTTATGCATCGAATTGTAATTCAACAATTAGAAGACCACGGTAAAATAAACAAGTGCACACAACCCCAGATGGAATGAGAATGTACTCAGCTTCTCTTTCAGCAGTCTTGATTCATGCCAGTTATTGAGAACTGTATTTATCCGCATGTAGAATAATAAAGCTACTGAGAATCTTGTTTATCCCGGGCAAGGTTTGACAGGCTGAATATTGCAAATGTATTCTGTGTCCTGTTGTATGTATATTAGAAATGTGACTATGTGAAAAAAAAACTATTAATTTGCATAACTGGATGTACTTAGATAATAAATAAGAGTATTTATTATCTAATTAATGTGATGAATTAATGTGAAATAAACATTAAAGATGACATGTATTTTCAATAGATTTAATTTTTTGTGATCTTGTTAAGTGTATGTTTGCTTGGACATTAGATTTGCTTAGTATTAAAAGAGGTGAACCATTTGTAGAGAAGTGACAACTTGAACTTACCTCTTACTCAGTACTATTGAAGATGGGTTTTTTTTTAAAATAAAAGCTACACAATCTTTTAAAATCGAATAATCAAAGGCACCATTGTTGGGAATTAGAAATCCAAATAACCACTTTCCCTTTTAGTAATTTCTTATTTTCAAATATTGCCTTACATGAATTTTATGGCAATTGTGAAATATTTTGTCGGTTTTAAATTTTCCACAAAGTAATCCCACAGCTACTTCTTATGTCTGTTTGCTTATTTGTTTTAGAGATAGAGTCTTACCTGTGTGGCCCAGGCTATCTTCAAATTCTTTTTAAACACTTTACTTAGGTGTATATATTTCTGGTGTGTGTGTGTGTGTGTGCATGCGCATGCGTGTGCCCTTGGTGTCTAGAAAAGGGTTTCAGATTCTCACCCCCTGGAGCAGGAGTTACAGGTAGTTATGAGCCACCTGATGTGGGTGGTAGGAATAAAATTCAGTCTTCTGGATGAATACTACTTTCTCTTAACCACTGAGCCATGTCACCGGCCCCTAATTCTCAATTTGTTTTTTTTACATTTATTTATTGTGTGAGTGTGTGTGTGTGTGTGTGTGTGTGTGCTCATTCACTCATGTACCGTAGGCATATATAAGGAGGTCAGAAGATAACTTGCAGATTCTCTTTCCACCATGTGCATTTCAGGGATCAAAGTCAATCTTGGTGGCAGGTGCCTCTACTTTCTGAGACATCTTTCTGGTGTGGACTTAAATTCTTGATTTTCGTGCCATTGCTTCCCTGGTGCTGTGATTACAGGAGGGAGCATCACAGCTGGCCTTGTCCTTTCACTTGCCTAGTGGATCACTCAGGCACAAAGGTTTCTCACCCACATTCTGCCGCATTGGCTGCATTACTAAGGCAGAGATGATGTAAAATATATTTTCCTTTCCCTTTTTCCTTTTTCCCTTCTTTTTCCCTTTTCCCCTTTCTCTTTCCTTCCCTTCCCTTCCCTTTTCCTTTTTCCTTCTTTTTCCCTTTGTAAAATATATTTATGTATATATTTATTATATACATAATATATATTTATGATATATATTATTTATATAATATATAAATATAAATAAATATATTTATGATGATGTAAAATATATTTTCCTTTCCTTTCCCTTTTTTCCTTTTCCCCTTTTCCCCTTCTGTTTCCCTTTCTCTTTCCTTCCCTTCCCTTTTCCTTTTCCCTTCTTTTTCCCTTTCTCTTTCCTTTCCTTCCCTTCCCTTTCCCTTTTCCCTTTCCCTTCCCCTTCCCTTCCCCCTTCTCTTCCCTTCCCTTTCCCTTTTCCTTTTTCCCTTTCCCTTTCCTTTCCTCTTTTTTTCCTTTCCTTTTTTCTCTCCTTCTTCCTTTCCCCTTTCCTTTCCTTTCCTTTCCTTTCCTTTTCCTTTCCTTTCCTTTTCCTTCTCCTTTTCCTTTTTCCTTTCTGTTTTTCTTTTCCCCTTTTCCTTTCCCTCTTTTCTCTCCCTCTTTCCTTTCCTTCCTATCTACCCACTTACCTACCTCTTTGAGGTAAAGTCTTGCTATGTAGTCTAGCCTGGCTTTGAACTTACTATGTAACTGAGGCTAGATTCAGACTTTCCGGAGTCCCCTGGCTTCAGTTTCTCTGGTTCTGGAAGTTCAGCTATGTACCACTATGCCCAACTAGAATTTTGTGGTTTTGAGTGCATGTGTGTTGGTGTGTTTTTATTTGAGGGCAGAGTAATTATGCTTTCAAGAAAGCCCATAATTTTAAAAGGGGCTAAGAAGCAAGTGACTGAGTAAGCGTGTGATGGGGTTGCCAGGACCCCAGCTCGCACATGTGACAGGGAGAAGGAAACTAGAATTGAGATGTGGGAAATTGTAGGAGATGATGTTGGGCTCAAACAACTCCCTTCTACACATCCAATAACAAAGCAAACTGCTTTTCATTTTCTTCGTAAAAAAATAAAACATACTCAATTTGAACATGGTCTAACAGAAATAACAGCCAGAGTGTTTAAAGTGGTGGTTAGGAAATTGTGTGAAGGGCATTCATTTCTCTGTGTGAACATGTGTGTCCCTGTTCTACCCCTCCTCCTTGGGATACATGAAAAGAATGGCAAGTGTGGAACAGAGGAAATATACAAGTAAGCATAGTTTACATTTTTAAATTCAAGTCATTTCATTGTAATTTTCCATAGAAAATACTTTGTTCTATAAACTGTATTCATCACAGACCTGTAAGTGCATTCATTCCAGGAACAACCTGTGTTTGATAGAACTGCTAGATAACGTATTTCATATTCTCACATCCTCCCCTTGAGCACACAACCAAACAGAGAATAAATCCTGTATGCTGGTACCCACCGAGTCTGCACTCATTTTTCAGAGTGCATTTGGGAAGGGGTGTTGGGCAGGGAAGCGTAGTCTCTCTGTGGATCTTCTTACTCAATCGCTTATATTTTGGGCTGTTATAATGGGTTTGGTGTGTGTAGATGTTTTTAACTGGAAGTTTCTTCCTGAGATGAGATGTTTCAAAGTTCTTGATTTCCTCACTGGTCTACTAACTTCCGGCTTTCAACTCAGTTTAGGAGTCAGAAGATTCTTAAGCACTTTTTTCCTCAAGTCAAACAAACAAACAAACAAACAAACAAGCTGAACAATGTGCAATGTGAATTCTAAAAGCAAAGGTGATCTTGATTGAGTCTGGGTTGATCCTGAATATTTCCGCATCCACTCAAGCTTCTACTTACACACTGGTCCATTCTGTCCTCAGATGGATGAGCTGGGCCTCCTGTGTAGATTCACATGTATGTAAGAAGTAGGGCAGTGCCTCCTAGCAAGGGGAGCTGCAGAGCCACCACCATTGGTTTGCAAGAATTTTGATGGTGTGTTGGTAAGCTCTCTAGGTATCAACTGAGCAGAGAGAGAAGAAGATTTGGTGCCTTCAGGGGCATCCCAAGTTTTAACATAATATTTGGGGAGGCAGTCTTTTAAAGAAAGAACACAAAAATAGATAAGAAAGTAAAAACTGTAGACTTTAAAGAGATCATGAGAAATTACCAGGCATGACATCACCAATTGTATTCTGTTATATGTTACTCTTAGAAATTAATCTCTATACACCTAAAAAAGATAATTAAGAGAGCGGACATGGGGTAAGATTATCAATCCTTGTGTTGAAAGACAGAGGGGATGCGCATTGAACATTGACAGGAGTCTACTGAGCACATTTGAAAGACTCTAACTAGCAGTGTTTTCAAAGCAAAGACTCATGACCAAACCTTTGGCAGAGTACAGGGAATCATAAGAAAGGAGGGGAGTTAGTCTGATGGGGAAAGGATAGGAGCTCCATAAGGACCAAATATATCTGGGCACAGGGTCTTTTCTGAGACTGACATTCAACCAAGGACCATGTATGGATATAATCTAGAACCTCTGCTCAAATGTAGCCTGTGGTAGCTCAGTAACCAATTGGTTTCCCATAGTGAGGGGAACAAGGACCATTTCTAACAGGAACTCAATGACTGGCTCTTTGGCCTCCCAACCCCCCAAGGGAGGAGCAGTCCTGTTAGGCCACAGAGGAGAGCTTTGCAGCCAGTCCTGAAGATACCTGATAAAACAGGAGCAGATGAATGGGGAGGAGGTCCCCCCTATCAGTGGACTTGGCAAGGGGCACGGTGGAGATGAGGGAGGGAGGGAGGGAGGGACTGGGAGGGAATGAGGGATCAGGACATGGCTGGGATACAGAGTTAATAAAATATAACTGATAAGAAAAAAAATAAAATTAAAAAAAATGAAAAAAATGAAATAAAATAAAAAATAAAAAAAGAAATGAATCTCCTAATATATTTTGTTTACTGTTTCCTGTTTGCTGTAAAAAAATATCTACAGTTGCTCTACCAGCAGAAATTAAGTCTCCCTTAGTTCTGAAGGTTGGAAGGAAGAGATTCCTGCCTGGAACACAGCTTTGACCAGGCAAGCTCCACTTTTCCCCTGGTCCTCCTTTCCTGGCGGCCTGTTTTATGCACCTCATAAATGCTTAGCCATTCTGGCATCTAATAAGAAAGTTTCTGTCTTGGTCTCATTTCTAATATTTCCTGTTAATTTTTCCCTATCTGTCTTTCCTTTTTTTTTTTTTTTTTTGAGATATGGTTTTTCTAGGCTGTTTATGAATCCTTATCCTCTTGTCTCAGCCTCCCAAGTGCTGGGATGACAGGAGTTCACCATACTTGCCAGCTTCCCCTAGGTTTTCTATCCATAGTTGGAAGATCTATGGAAGATCTATGGAAGAGGAGACTTACATAGTTGGAAGATCTATGGAAGATCTATGGAAGAGGAGACCTACATACCTCTCCTGTATTCACAGCCTCGAAATTTATTCCAATCTCAGTTTCCCTTTGCCTTGATTCCCTCAAATGCTCACCACTACTCAGTACATGAGGAGGATGATAGGGGACAGTTGAAATGAAGAATCTAAGGCAATTAAAATACTGGTTGTACAGAGCTAAACAGAGAATTCTCAACAGAGGAACATCGAGTGGCAGGGAAATACTTAAAGAAGTGCTCAACATCCTTAGTCATCAGGGAAATGCAAATCAAAATGACCCTTACACTCAGAATGGCTTTAGTTCAAAAACTCAAGTGACAACACATGCTGGAGAGGATGTGGAGAAAGGGGAACCCTCCTTCATTGCTGGTGGGAATGTAAACTGGTACAACCACTTTGGAAGTCAATCTGGTGCTTTCTCAGACAATTAGGAATAGTGCTACCTCAAGATCCAGGTATAGCACTCCTAGGCATATATCCAAAAGATGCTCAAGTACACAACAAAGACATTTGCTCAACTATGTTTGCAGTAGCTTAATTTGTAATAGCCAGAACCTGGAAACAACGCAGATGTCCCTCAATTGAGGAATGGATACAGAAATTGTGGTACATTTACAAAATGGAATACTACTCAGCAATTAAAAACAAGGAAATCATTAAGTTTGTAGGCAAATGGTGGGAACTAAAAATGATCATCCTGAGTGAAGTATGCCAGAAGCAGAAAAACATACATGGTATATACTCACTTATAAGTGGATATTAGACATATAATAGGATAAACATACTGCAATCTGTACACCTACAGAAGCTAAGCAAGAAGGAAGACCCTGGGTAAGATGATCAGTCCTCACTCAGAAAGGCAAACGGGATGGACATTGGAAAGTGGAGAAAACAGGGAACAGGACAGGAGCCTACCACAGAGGGCATCTAAAAGATTCTACCCAGCAGGGTGTCAGATGCTGAGACTCATAACCAAATTTTGGGCAGAGTGCAGGGAATCTTATAAAAGAAGGTGGAGAAAGAAAGACCTGGAGGGGATAGGAGCTCCACAAGGAGAGCAACAGAACAAAAAAAAAAAAAAAAAAGTCGGGGCCCAGGGGTCTTTTCTGAGACTGATATTCCAACCAAGGACCATTCATGGAGATAACTTAGAACCCCTGCACAGATGTAGCCCATGGCAGCTCAGTGTCCAAGAGGGTTTCCTAGTAAGGGGAACAAGGTCTGTCTCTAACATGAACTCAGTGGCTGGCTCTTTGATCACCACCCCCTGAGGGGGGAAGCAGCCTTACCAGGCCACAGAGGAAGACAGTCCTGATGAGACCTGATAGGCTAGGGTTAGAGGGAAGGGGAGGAGGACCTCCCCTATCAGTGGACTTTGGAAGGGGCATAGGAGGAGATGAGAGAGGAAGGGTAGGATTGGGAGGGGAATGAAGGAGGGAGCTACAGCTGGCATGTAAAGTGAATAAACTGTAATTAATAAAAAAAATTTTTAAAAATACTGGGTGTCGTGGTATATGCTTTCTATTCCAGAACTTAAAGCTAAGGCAGGCACATCTCTTTTCAGTTGAAATGTACGTGGGCCACAACTTGAGCATGAGGATATCCTGCCTATAAAGATAAATTCCATCTCAAAAAAAAAAAAAAAAAAGTGGCTCAGCTGCGCTTGTCTTGAAAGAAGACCCAGGCTTGTTTCCTATATTTCCAGAATCCACATAAAAAGCCAGCATGGTGGTATACACACTTGAGGAAGATGGAGGCAGGAAGTATCCTAGAGTTCAACGCCAGTCAGTTTGGTTAGTGCTCACCAGGCCAGTGAGAGACGATGTTTTCAAGGAGGTGGACGGCATCCCCGAGGACAGTTGGCCTCTGGCGGCGTGTGTAGTATGCATTAAAGCAAGAAGAAGCAGAGGAAAAATCTCAGACAGTTCTAGTGGCTAACAAGTTTCCCTGGCTTAGTGGACAACCTCCTAACACAGTTGAAGCTTACTAGTCAGGGGG
The DNA here is from genome assembly GCF_907164565.1 of Psammomys obesus. Classification (NCBI taxonomy): domain Eukaryota; kingdom Metazoa; phylum Chordata; class Mammalia; order Rodentia; family Muridae; genus Psammomys; species Psammomys obesus. The sequence continues at coordinate 6,964,953 of NW_026596149.1, read as the reverse complement.
ATAGTGTTGCGGAGCTCGGTCAGGGTTCCCTCCTTCGGAGATACGATTGAGTTCCTTAGGAAGGAATCACCATGCATGTTCACTTCTTTTGTCCTTGTGCCTTCTACCACATGAGGACCAAGCGCCCTCTCTGGAGCACCGTGTAGCGGGGCTCTAGCCGTAGTCTAGTACCTCAAGTGTGGACTCCTGGAGAACCGTGAGAGAGTAGGTCGTTCTGTTCTTTTAAGTTAGCCACTTCTATTACGGCAGCACAAAGGGCCTCAGAGAGAAAGAAATGAGACTTAACAGTCCTGGCTGTGGTGCGAATTATCCCTCACAACTCCTGATTAGCCTGGATTCCTGAGAAGTGAGTGTAGCGATCACTTTCACAGTTACGGGAAGCACAGTGGGCCATTTTCCTAGCGTAGCGTGATTGCTCATGAAATAACCAATTTTCATTCAAGATAGGCTTTAACCAAAAATCATCTAATTGTTGCCTTTCTCCTGTTTCTGTTTTTTTCTTTTTTTCATAGGGTATATATATTGAGTCCAAATATCACATAAGAAAATGGCCTTAAAATATTGTTTTTGGTTAAGTCTCAATAACTGTTATCATAAAAACATTAGAAGGAGATGGTTTCTGTGGGAAATTTTGCCCAAACCACAGCACCAAGTACCAGGAATGCGTGTTTTGGTGTCAGCAGTTCTTCAGCATTCTGTAAATAGCATTTTTCCTTTAGAAGGGCCCTCTGACAGGCACCTCCTTTCAGAAGGTGACAGGACATCTGAAAGCTTCCCTTGTTGGCTGGAGAGACAGTCTGTTAATTGTGTTTAGCAATGATTCTTGATGTTGAGCTAGACCTGAGTGGCAAGAAGAAATTTTTCCTCAGTTTTTCTCTTTTGGGGTCTACTTAGAGCCCTGGGGATTTTAAAGAACTTTACGTAATGATCAGCCTTTTCCTTGCTGGTTCTCAGATTTTATTTTTTGAAAAGAAGGTGTATTTATTTACTCTCTGTAAGGACAAGAAAGGCCAGGCCCTCTGTGGCTATCTTTGGTGCACACTGTTAGGGGCATCTCCAACCCTGCTATGTATTAGAGCCCAGGAGCCTGCTCCGATCTCCCCTTTCTTTGGGCCCACACTTGAAATTTTGATGAAGTATCATGGCCAGAGTCGTGGAGTCTGCACTCAGCCAGCTTCTCAGGAGAGCCTGAGGAAGGCCTTTCTTCGTCTATCATTTTCATGGCCACTCTACATGTGGAGTCATGTTTCATGAAAACAGTCTTTTCCTAAATTGTTAGGAATCTCACATAACCCGAGGGCACAGCCCAAGAGTATATAAATCAACTCACACTGTAGCATCTCCTTTTATTTTATTTTTTCTCTCAGGAACTATAGGGGCTAAATTCAGCTCCTATGTTTGACGTAGGTTGAGTTATAAATGGCCCCCAGGCTTGGTCCCAGAGTAGCAGCATTGGGAAGTGAGGGAACTTTTGGGAGATTGGACCTTGTGAAAACTCGTTGGGTACCTCCTTGAAAGCAATTGTGGGGCCCAATTTCCCCAATCCCTGCCTCTTCATCTTTGTTCTCTGGCTCTTTATGTAGTGGCTTTGCTCTGCCATATACCCCTTCTACAACATGCTGCTTTCACATAGACTCCTGTGATGGTCTGAGAAATGGCCCCCATAGGCTCATATATTTGAATGCTTAGTCACCAGGGAGTGGAGGTGTTTGAAAAGATTTTAAGCATTAGACGGTATGGCCTTGTTGGAGGAAGTGTGTCACTAAGGGGAGAGCTGTGAGGTTCCAAAAGCCCATGCTAAACCCCACTCTCTCCCTCTGCCTATTGATTATATAGGACCTCAGCTACTTCTCCAGTACCATGTCCACCTGTGTTCTGTCATGCTTCTGTCCTGGTGATAATGGATGGTCCTCTGAAACTGCAATCAAGATCTTAATTAAATGCTTTCTTTTATAGGAGTTGCCTTGGTCATGATGTCTCTTCACAGCAGTAGAATCGTGCCCCAAACAATGGGTCCACATAAACATAGGCGTCTACCACCACGATCAAAAACAATGTCTTTTCTCTCTCCTCCCATCATTCCTTTGCCTCCCTCCATTTCCCCCCTCTCTGTCTTTCCCTTCTCTCACATTTTGAGACAAGACCTTACTATATAATCCAAGCTAGCCCAGAATTTGAATGGAGCTTATCTGTCCTTACAGTTTTGTGTAACTTACCTCTCAATTCCTGAGTATTGGGACTGCAAACATGAGGTGCTCCACATGGTAACCTTTTCTCTTTATAAAGTAAATACCTGTGCTTACTCTACAGCACAGGTATTGTGCTAGAGTGACAGAAAACTGGTAGCATGACACGTTTTCTTTCATCTTCTTCACTTTCCTGTGTTATACTGTTCCCAGGTTCCTTTCATCAGCAAATTAGTAAGAATGTACAAGCAAATACTTGTCTAATCCTGGAGTATCAACTCCAAAGAAATGGCCAGGTATTCTGTAATTCTGGGGCAGAATTTATATCTCTGTAAAAGAACCACATCTCTACCTTCCTGTTAACAGTGGAGTGTGTCCCCATAGCAATGCTGAACTCATGAGGATTTCAGAGTCTGTGCTCCTCTCTTAAGGGAAGCAGAAGCCTCTGTGTTACAGCACAAAATGAGCATGGCTTGTTGATACAGTGCTGATGCATGCAATGAGCATGGCTTGTTGATATGGCTTTATTCTGTTTTTGAAGAATGGCGGAAGCAGGAACCACACCAGCTTCTTTGAGAAAAATGTCAATACATATTTTGAAGAGATTTCTACCTCTTTCCTCTTAGATGTGTTAAGATCAAGGTACCATTTGCTGTAATATAGTAATCAATTTGGTAGGCATCATGTGTCCCAGGTAGTAGCATGTAACATAATAGGATTCTTTGTCATATACCACCCAGGTGGTTGATTCCCAATTCATAAGCCCTGGCTCTTATACAGGTGGGTTTAAAGTGTCCAGTGGCTGGAGAGATGGCTCAGAGGTTAGAGCACTGACTTTCTCCCAAAGGTCCTGAGTTCAATTCCCAGCAACCACATGGTGGCTCTTAACCATCTATAGTGATATCTGGTGCCCTCTTTTGGGGTACAGACATACATACAGAACACTATACATAATAAATAAATCTTTAGCTGGGCATGGTGACTCACACCATTAATGCCAGGACTCAGGAGGCAGAGGCAGGTGGATCTCTGTGAGTTTGAGGCCAGCCTGGTCTACAAAGTGAGTCCAGGACAGCCAGAGCTTGTTACACAGAGAAACCCTGTCTCAACAAATAAACAAGCAAATAAAAAATAAATAAAGTGTGCAGTGGAGAAGGGTTGATGTTTTTCAGAATCTGTTTCTTTGAATATAAGCATTTATTTGGCTGAGAAGGTTTGACTCTTTGGAAATATTCTGAACAGACAGATGGACAAACCACACTTTGCTTTTGAGTTACTGAGTTTGAGTCTTACAAGTTCTGATTTCCTTTTATTACTATATTTGTATGTATGTTTGTGCATGCGCACATGCACGTGTTGAGGCCAAAGGTCTATCATAGGTATTATTCCTGGGGTGTTGTTGTCTTCCTTCCTTCCTTCCTTGCTTCCTTCCTGCCTTCCTGCCTTCCTTCCTCCTTCCTTCCTTCGTTCTTTCCTTCCTTCCTTGTGACAAGGTCTCTTACTAGAACTCATCAAGTAGGCTACGCTGGCTGATCAACATGTTCCTTGTCTCTGCCCCCGGAGCTGTTAGCACAAGTGTGTGCTACCTTTTAAAACGGAGGTTCTGGGGATGGAACATAGGTTTGGTCCTTGCCTGGCAAGTGCTTTACCAACTGAACTTTCTCCTCATCCTGACTAAAATTAGGAATGGGTCATGAAATAAATGCTTCTGTCAGAATAATCTGTTCATGTTAAATGTGCTCTGCGGCCCCTGCTGATAGTCATGCTCCCCAGTATGTGCAGTAACATGGCTCGCTCTGTCAGCAATGGGTCTCAGACACCTACAACAGAAGTATTACAGGTAAGGCACATATTTTGACTTTTGCAGGGCTATACCTTCTCCAGGCAAAATCTGCAGGACATGAAGAAAGCAGACTCAGTTGGGACCTTAGCCTGAGCAGCTGACTTGAATCTACTGCCAAGTAGCAAGGAATTTGGCACAGTTCTGATCGCTTGAGCCAACTTGTGCTGCTGAAGCCCAAGCTCCCCTTTGCACCCCCCACCATGCAGGCAGCTTTCGTGTTTCTTTTGTTCCTTTCTTGTTTTATTTAAAAGCCAGATTCCTTCCTTGAAGGGCAGCACATGTGAGCTCTTCACACAGATAGAAGTGAGGAAAACAAGTTGAGGAAGCAGAGGCTGGATCAGGTCACCTTTCCTGAAGTTGATCTGTGGACGATCCAAGCCACTGTGTTCTTTTGGACCGTCTTCAACCAAGTACATCGTGTGGTGCCAAGCCTCAGGATACCAAAGAAGTGCTTACAAAACACTTGCTCCTTCACAAGAAGCAGAACTGCCTTAGCCAAGATCACATCTCTGCCAAGAGATCTCACATAGGCTAAGATAAAAACTGAAAGCCCCAGCACATGAGAGCAAGTTCTTGGTAGAACAAGGCACAGTAGGCCCTTCTCAGCCCCCCAAGTGCTAAGATTGCTGGCACATGTCAGCATACCCTGCCGAGATGTGGAAGTCTCAACAGTGTAGTTCACTTTTCAGTGTGGGTGGGCATCTCCCTGTCCACCGAGGGTCTGGAACGAGCAAAGGGAGGAGAAAGATGACTTTACCCCTTTGCTTCTGGTCTTCCTGTTTAAGCTGGGAGCATCCGACCTCTTTGTCCTTGCACTAGGATTCATGCCACTGGCTGCCTCCCCTGCTTTGTGGGTCTTATAACTTAGATTGAATTCTACTACCTGCTCCTCTGGGTCTCCAACTTGTGGGAGGTCTTGGAATTCTCAGCCTTTACAATTTTGTGAACCAACTTTTCATAATCTTACTAGGATATATCTGATATATATTATGTATGCATGTATATATTTATATACATACACATGAATACATGTGTGTCTGTGTATGCATATGATTTAGTTTAAATAGAGGCCACAGAACAGGGTGGAACTGAGGAAAATAAATAATAAAGGAAGAGAGGAGGGAGGAAGGGAGTATGATCCTCCAAGTTCATGTTAGGAAATTCTTGTATTTAAGAGATGAATTAAAGGGTGTCACCATGGTGCTCACAACAATCTGAGAGTCATGAGATGAGCATTTGGCCTTCTGTGCCGGGAAGCATGGTGGCTTTGGCCTTTTCAGTATTCTCACTTCCTTCTGAGGAAAGCCTGTTGAGCCCAAACAAGTAGATATATTTATGCTTAGAGGTCCCTGTTTATTAACGAGCCAGAAATTATTAATATTTATTAATATACTGTGACCGACTCTAAGGTCCAATACAGCTTCCAAGGAATCCTTGACAACTGTCGCCAAATGCCAGTTGGTGCCCAATGAAAGCCATTTACTCAAGGATATTTCTAACTTGTGTGATCCACTTGATTTCTTATAGGCATCTTCATGTTATTATAACATTCAAAGCCAGTTTAAATCCTATTGCCCCCAAATTTTCTGTCCTCAATAAAAAGTTAAGGAGTCTCATAGAACAGTGACTATCCCTTCCCTAACTTTTTTATTGTTTGAGAACTTCATACATGCATACAATGTGTTTTAATAAAATCTACATTGCCTCCTTTCCAGTTTTTTTCCCCCTATCACTGTACTATTTTTCCTTTCCAACTTCAATTTCATGTTGTTTTTTAAACCCACAAAGTCTACTTAGTGTTCTTTTGTGTGAATGACTGTAAGGCTGCATCAGTAAAGGAAATTGATTCCCTGTCTTCAGCCTTTATCAATTGACAATAGCTCCTTTGCTAGGGGTGGAAATCCACTATATTCTCCTCATTCATGCTGAAATTGGGCCGGCTTGATCGTTTGCCTGCAGTCACAGCTGTCATCAATTGTGTTCTGAAGATAAATTTCTATTTTTATTGTGGTAGTTGAAATGGAAATGCTCCCTCACCATCACCCTCCCTGCTCCCATAGATTCAGAGAGTTCCTAGTTGATGGACTGGTTAGGAAGATTTATGAAGTATGCTTTGATGGAGGGGGTCACTAGGGATGGGCTTTGAGATTTCAAAAGCTCATGCCAGGCCCGCTGTCCCTGTTTGCCTCCAACTAGGTGGTAAGATATAAGCTCTCAGCTTCCATTCCAGCCCCATGATCCCTGCCTGTTGCCATGTCCACCACCTTGATGGTTATGGACTCACTCTCTGAAAGCCTCTGTAGGCTTAGATTTTTCACAAAACCTACTTTATTTAGAGTTCCTAAATGCTTCTACCTTCCTTCTACCCACTGATGAAAGGTAGGGGAGAAAGAAGGTTATTGGTAAAGGGGGTTGTTGACCTTTTTAGAAGTAGTTTTTTGGGGATAAGTCCACTCTTCATTGTCTGGAAACCAGTGGTCCAGTCCAAAGTCCAACACCAAGCAGCAATATGAATCAACATGATTCAGAAGATCAGGACAAGTCAGCAAAAGCTGCAAGACTCAGTTAGATTTCCCCTAGAAGTTCTCTGAAGCATTTCTCTCTGTGAAGTCAAGCGTGGAAGCATGAAGATCAGCATAGAGATGGCAACCCAAAAAAAGCAATGTTTTACTGTCTGTGGGCTTCTATCTTCTCTCCTCACAGTCCACCTACAGATGTTCTCAGCTGGCCAAAGTCATGCCCCTTGCATGAGAGAGCTCATAGCAAAACATCATGTGCCCTCTCAGAAGCCAACCTATAGCAAAACCTCACAAGACAGCTTCTAGCAAAATATCACATGACTCAAATGAGTCTTCAAAGAAACTGGAAACTTCTGCTTCACCAGCCTTCAATTAAATGCTTTCTCTTATAAGCTTGGTGTCTCTTTACAGCCTCAGAACAGTAACTAACACAGTCACCTTCACAGAAAACTTAGGATCAATGTGTAGCTTATCCTATAGTCCAAGTAGCAGAGACAGAACTTGAGCCATGATAGTCAGGCTCTCGAGTAATCAAGGTAGAGCTCTTGAGTAATCAAGATAACTTTGAAAGAAAAAGAAAATGACAGCTTCTGTAAAGCAAAGGACACCGTCATCAAAACAAAACAACTGCCTACAGATTGGGAAAGAATTTTCACTAACCCTTTATCTGACAGAGGACTAATATCCAGCATATACAAAGAACTAAAGAAGCTGAAAAGCAGCAAACCAAGTAACCCAATTAAAAAATGGGGAACAGAGCTAAACAGAGAATTCTCGACAGAGGAATATCGAATGGCAGAGAAACACCTAAAGAAATGCTCAACCTCATTAGCCATCAGGGAAATGCAAATCAAAACAACCCTGAGATTTCACCTCACACCCATCAGAATGGCCAAGATGAAAAACTCAAGTGACAACACATGCTGGAGAGGTTGTGGAGAAAGGGGAACCCTCCACCACTGCTGGTGGGAATATAAACTGGTACAACCACTTTGGAAATCTATCTGGCGCTTTCTCAGACAATTAGGAATAGTGCTTCCTCAAGACCCAGCTATACCACTGCTAGGTATATACCCAAACTTTGCTCAAGTACACAAAAGGGATACTTGCTCAACCATGTTTATAGCAGCTTTATTCGTAATAGCCAGAACCTGGAAACAACCCAGATGTCCATCAACAGAGGAGTGGATACAGAAATTGTGGTATTTTTACACAATGGAATACTACTCAGCAATCAAAAAGGAGGAAATCATGAAATTTGCAGGCAAATGGTGGGATCTAGAAAATATCATTCTGAGTGAAATATCACAGAAGGAGAAAGACAAATACGGTATATACTCGCTTATATAGACCTATACGATATGATAAACATAATGAAATCTATACACCTAAAAAAGATAATCAAGAGAGCGTACATGGGGTAAGACGATCAATCCTCATTTAGAAAGACAGATGGGATGTGCATTGAACGTATGACAGAAGTCTACTGAAAGACTCTAGCAGTGTTTCAAAGCAGACACTAAGACTCATAACCAAACCCTTGGCAGAGTGCAGTGAATCATATGAAAGAAGGGGAGTTAGTTTGGTGTGGAAAGGATAGGAGCTCCACAAGGACCAAATATATCTGGGCACAGGGTCTTTTCTGAGACTGACATTCAACCAAGGACCATGTATGGATATAACCTAGAACCTCTGCGCGGATGAAGCCCATGGTAGCTCAGTAACCAATTGGTTTCCCATAGTAAGGGGAACAGGACTATTTCTAACAGGAACTCAATGGCTGGCTCTTTGACCTCCCCACCCACCAAGGGAAAAGCAGTCCCGTTAGGCCACAGAGGAGGACTTTGCAGCCAGTCCTGAAGATACCTGATAAAATAGGATCAGATGAATGGGGAGGAGGTCCTCCCCAATCAGTGGACTTGGAAAGGGGCAGGGTGGAGATGAGGGAGGGAGGGTGGGCGTGGGAGGGAATGAGGGAGCGGGATACAGCTGGGATACAGAGTTAATAAAATGTAACTGATAAGAAAAAAAATAAAATTAAAAAAGAAGCTGAACTAAATAAATATATGTATATAAACATTATGTAAATAAAATATTATATATTTGAAAAAAAAAGGAAATGACAGGAGAACAAGGACTTTTATATGTGTGCTTTTCTTTCCTCAGGAAGAGGGAAAAGAAGGGGTCAGGATGGAGTGACACCGACCATGAGGTGGAGCCAAACCAACGGTCAGAACAGCCCACAGCGAAGTCAGTGTCCACCAGAGACAGTATCATGAGTGGGTGGGTCTTGAAGTGGGGTGAGCAAGGTCCAGTGGCCTTCCTTCTGGACTGCATGTCTCTCTCCCTGGGGTGTGAATGACCCTGGGGACTTAGCTGGAGGTGGAGAGAGTTATATGAGTTATACGAGGGGCTTCCCCCCCAAAAAAAAACAATCTTTGTTCCTGAGAACAGTAATGCCTATTGCAGTTGCTCCATTCATCATCATTCTTAACTCTATCAATTTCCCCAACCACAGAATCATGAACAAATTGATAATGCGTATACACAGTACACAAATTAAAAGATTCAAATGATAAGCTTTTTTTGTTGTTGTTTTGCATTGTAGGGTAGAACGAAAAAAAAAAATTCCCTATGTATGAAGGCTCATTGAATGCATCTGGGAACCCAATTAAGTCAGGTGCTGATTTTCAAGAGAAAAAGATCCAAAGTTTTTCTTATAGCATGGGGATCCTTAAGAAACAACCAAAGTATTATGATGCTTTTATATTTTCAGGTTAAAAAAAATAATATTTGAAGGAAGAGCAGGCCAAATAAGTACTTGGACTAGACAGTCAATTCTAGGGATATTACTAAAAAGGAAGAGGAGGGTTAGAGCATAATGGACGATAAGGGCCACTTTAGAGTTTGTTTATTCATATGTGTTGCAGTCCATTAATAATCTCTGGTTTTCACAGTCCTTTGTCACCCTTAGTGTGTGAAACACATCTATCACAAAAGATTCTTCATGGTTCCTGCCACAAGGAAAGTCAGACCAAATAGCCTTGCCTGCAGTTATAGAACCTGAAGTGGTACCAGTTGGAAAAAAAAATCAATATTACAATTTGATCTATTTTGTCATAATTATCAATGCTATAAACATATATCCATACATATATGTACTCCTATATATACATAGCATGTGGTTAGAAAATATAAAGGCTAAAAGAGTAGCGTTCACATACATATAAACTCCTATATACGGCAAAAAGTAAAAATAATTTATACTTTCTCCCATTATTATTTCATACAAATGCAAAATTACATACCTTATTTTTCCTTTAAGATAACTTTAAAATTAGTTTTAGTAGTACATATGAAATGACTTAGTTTATTGACTACATGGTGGTCAACTGAAAAGATTCACCACAGGGCTGGAGAGATGTCTTAGCAATTAAAAGCACTGGCTGCTCTTCTAGAGGACCTGATTTCAGTTTCCAGCTAATAATGTCTGAATGGTCTCAATGGCAGCTCACAATTGTCTGAAACTCCGGTTCCAGGGAATCTGACACCCTCACATAGCTCTTCATGCAGGCAAAACATCAATGCAAATAAAATAAAGATAAATATATTAAAAAGAAAATATGCACCATAAATTAACTAGTTGCCTGTTTCTAGACAGTTGAAAGGCCCTGAACCTCCATGATAACAGTACTGTTGTGATCATTGTTTAACAGGTTTCTGTTTCCTTGGCCAAAGAAAACAGGGCTCTGGAGAGAGCTCTTTCAGTGAAATGCTTTGATTTGAAGTGATATCTGAACTGGGTTTTGAAAGAAATAGATACCTATAGGATTAGGAGAAGAGAGGAGAATTATCACTGTAGTCTAAGATAATAGCATGAAAACTTAGGAAGCTGAAGAAACAAGGTATGATCTCTTAGAGCAGGAGCCAGAGAGATAGGGAATGCTCAGTTTCTGCTTTCATTGGGTTGATAGAGGTCTGCCAACCTGCCAAATAAGGAAGAAGGGGTTCATCCGAGCTCACAGAGTAAGGGTACAGCCCATCGAGTTCTGTGTGGAAGGCATGGCTGGGTAGGAGCTGGAGGCAGCTGGCCGCTGTGTCTCCACAGTCAGTGTTCACACTCAGCTTGCCTTCCAGGCCCCTGATCTATGGAACGGTGCCTCCTTCCTGCGTTTAGGGTAAGTCTTCCCACTTATTAACCCCATATAGAGAATCTATCATTTTGAGTTGAGTTCTTGTTATGTATCACAGGTTGGCCTTGAATTCTTGATCCTCTGTCTCAAGAGCTGAGATTACAGATGTGCACCACCGAGCTACATCATACAAAGAGCCCAAAAGTAACATAAATTATACCCAATAGTTTCTCAGATATCAGAAGCATCCCATTTTATACTATGATTAAATTCCAGTGGATAATAAGCTTTGAGCAAATTATTTGGTAGAATACTCATCAATATTATTAACTTAATTAACATAGTGTTTAATCAGTTTTTTATAGCAATATTTGAGCATGAACTTTTAAAAAGTGTCTTTATTTTGAATGCTACTTAAGTGGTAAAAATTTTAACAGACATTATATTATTTGGTATCTCCATTAATCAATTTAAAAGTCTTAAAAAAATGAAGTGTTCTATTTTTCTACGACCATTGTAAAAATGGCAATGATTTTGGTCTGAGAAACACAATCATGTTTGATTATATATGCCTTTTTTATTACTATGAGGTGTCTGAAGCAGGATACATTTATGTATAAAATAATGTTTATTTTGCTCATAGTGCTGGAGCTTCAAAACTGGAGACAGAATGGGCCCCTCTGGTTCAGCCTTCAGTGGGAATAAACCTGGCAGCAGTAGATGGCATTACAGAGAAGAGACTGTCTCAGAACAAGAAGTCAGAGAGCGAGTCAGGAGTAAGCCTCATTTGTCAAAACTCTCTGAGCCATCCTGTGCTGATTAAGCTCCAGTGTCAATCCGACACGACCTGGAGTCATCTGAGAGGTGGGTCCCTGCACATCGCTACTTGGGGTGAGAAGACCTGCCCCCTGTGGGTGTTATCCCTGGGCTGAGAACGTTAACTGTACAGAAAAAGGAATACGTTAGCTGAGTAAAAGCGTTCACCACGCTCAGCTTTCTGACTGGTGCAGTGTGCCCCTGCCCGCGTTACGCTGCTTTGACCACCATGATGGACTATATCTCTAAACTATAATCCCAAACAAAGTGTTCCTCCCTTATATTGCATTTGTCAGGGTATTTTTTATCATAACATCAAAAAGTAACTAAGGTAAGTCCCATGACAGCTAGCCACTGCCAAGAACATCCATGATCTAAGACCCTCCTGCCAGGTCCTACTTCTGAAAAGTTTCTCTTCATTTCTTAATACTGGTATCCTGCCCTAGGGATCAAGCTGCCAGTGATGAGTCCTTGGGGAGGGGGGAATATGACATCCAAACCACATCAGTGGTGATGTGCTAAAATTTCAAATCATAAAGTGTTAATTTTTAGCCAGTATGGTACATACCTGTAATCTCAGCACCCAGGAGGCTCATGCAGGAAGATTGTGGATGCACTGTCATTCTGGGCGACCTAGAGGAAGTCTCTGTCTGTCTGTCTGTGTACATATCTCTGTATGTGCAGGTGTGCACATACATGTAGAGACAAGACAATGATGTCTTAATCATGTTCCACCTTAATTTTAGAGATATTGTTTCTTACCTGAAGCTCACTCTTTCAGCTAGATTGACGTCCAGGAAGTCCAGGAGTCTTCCTGCATCTGCCTCCCCAGCTCTGGCTTACAAGTACACTGCCATATCTAGCTTTTCATTGATTTCCTGGGGCTCACACGTAAATCCTTGTGTTCATGCTTGCCCAGCAAGCACTTCACCAACCGAGCTAGTGCTCTGGCTCAGGAGATTTGCAAAGGGTGTAAAATGTGTAGTAGTTTTTAATTTTAGGATAAATAGGACTCAATTAAAAAAGAAAAATATCCCCAATATTTTACTTGATTATTAACGATTCTGAGTAAATGTTAGTGTGAAGTCTGCGTTTTGGTGATATTTGCAGCTAATCCAGGGGATTTAAAAATGAGTAAACTTGGAGTATGGTCAAGAGATGAAATAAGTGCCGTCTTGTTCACACCCTCCCCCAAACTCCCACAGGAAAAGACATGGCTCACAGAAAATGCCCTCTTGGATTGTTGTGTTAACTTATAATTTCTTTCCCTTGTGCCTTTGGTTCCTTATGGTCCTAAATAACTTCTTGGTAAGCTGCACCATATGGTTGTCCATCAAACGTGAGTGGAACCGGTGATTCACCTGTAATGGTTACAATGCAGACATTATTCCAATTAGATACCGTCATTTGCTAACACTCATGTATGCTTGAAAGGGGACCCCATTTAGGGAAGCCTTCAAAAGAAACCCCAGCCCTGGCTGAGAACATTGCAGCTTGCGACATATCCTGACCCACAGAGACTGTGAGTTACGTCATGCATCTTGTTGTGAATTATTCATGTTAATTTGTCATACAGAAACCCAGTGCAAGCCTTGTTTATGTAGAGACTCATTTCTAGTGACTCAGAGCATAACTGTGAAATTGAAAGTCCCTGCTACTCCTACCACCAGCTTTCTGTTTTTGTTAGTTTCTCCTCTGCCTGAAAATGTCACTTGAAGAAACAGTGTTGTAAAAAGATGGCAAGCCATATCGTTGTTGCCTCAAGCTGTATTTGAATGGACTTTGGTTCAAATCAGTGATAAACCTGAAACTGCTTTCCCAGAAATGGGAGTTTATTAATCTTACCCTAAACTCCAAAGACAGAAGTCAGCAAGTCAAAGAGTAACATGGATAGCCTGCTACATCTCAGTTCTCTGAGAAGTGGACTTTCAAGATCACAAGAACACATCTATCTTACAAGATAAAACAGGTACACGTCTAACAAGACCGATATGATGCTGTAGATAAACAGTGAACCCAGAAATAGATACATAACCAAAATTGCATTAAAAGAACAAAAAGTGAAGACGCAAACTGTCACAGATATTCTTTATCTTTGATTTTTATCTTTGTTGAATAATTAATATTTTTAACCTAACCAATTGTTTTATTTTCCAAATTCTAATTTTTAACCATGCTTAATTTCAACATTGCTGGAGAATCCACACATAGAAGTCATAGCTTTTGTTTCTTTTATCATTTACTATCAGCTTCCAAAGGAAAGGCAACTCACAGAGCTAAACTGAATAAAAATTGACATTTTTCTAACTATTGGAAATACTATGACTTTGCAGTGTCCCAGAGAGGTGTATGTGACTAGTGCCTACCTGTAGGTACTTCCTGTTTGGTTGGATAGTTCTTTCATGTTCTGTTATTACAGAACAGGCTGGAATGGCTATAAAGGTTCATAAGAAGATGTGGTCCACAGATGAGGATGCTAGTGAGATGTAACTGGGTAATGAGTGTGCTAACCACATGCTAACCTCATCAGTCGATTACTCTATTGAGTTCATAGCTGAATAAGGCTGTCAAGAAGTAGAGCTGGCTGGAGAAAGGTTGATAGAGGTGTGTCTTTAAAGGATATATCATATTCTCTCTATCTCTTTCTCACTTTGTCTCTCTCCTCCTCCCCCATCTCTCTCCCCTTCTTCTTCTATTCTTTCTATGCACCAGGAGGTTAGGCACGTTCCATGCTCCCTGTTGGAATGTTTTACCTCTCTGCTTGCAGGCCAGAAACAATGGAATTAACCATGGACCAAAGTCTATGAAACCGTAAGCCAAAATAAGCGTTTTCTCTCTTAAGTTGCTTTTTAAATATTTCATTACAGTGATGAAAACTAACACAACATGGAGAAAATCATTTAGAGAAAAAAAACTATATTTAATTCAACTACCCAGTAATAAGCAGGATCAGCAAGTATTTGAAAAAGGGTAAGCCTTAAATTATATTTGTTTGAAATTTCTATATTTCAATTTCTTTCTCTGAAAATATTTGGATTGAGTGCACAAGAAGGCAAAAATTAAAGCATACTGTGCTATTACCTTTGTAATATAGTCACATGGGAACCACTTGTCCCCTGAATTGTAGAGCTGCCTATTATCTACATGCAGTTTGGAAACTTATAAAATATGGGTGAAAGATGGGAAGGATGGGTCAGCAGTTAGGAAAGCTTGCTGCTCTTCCAAAGACCCCAAGGTTGGTCCCTAGCACCAACAGTTGGTGGTTCATAACCACCGGCAACTCCAGCTCCAGGGCATCTAATGCCTCCCTCTGGCCTCTGTGGGTACCTACACGCACAGAGGTTCACATACATATTCTCAGGCACACAGATGCACATACACACAAAGTAAAAATAAATAAATCTTACAACAAACAAACAAATCACAGGTCTCATGGCAACCAACAGTTGCTTGGCAGGGGGCGCACCAGCTCTAGTGTAGACAGACTTAGATTTCTTGTGACATCACTAGCTATATGAACCCAAGCACCTCTGAAAAATGAGGATTTTTGTACATCTAACTGGTAAAAGCTAAAGCTGGTATAGTGCTCAGACATAAAAGATGCCTCCTGATGCCCGGGAGCCACAGGAACAGCCCCAGAAGCCATTCCAAAGCTCAACCTGTCTCCCTGTGGAGACTGACCGGTCCTCTGGGCTAGCTGATTCTCCACGATGGTGGAGCCCAGCAAACACTGCGTCAGAGCTCAGTGTCTGTGCAGCTGCAGCTCATTAACCTTAGAGCAAGAAAGAGAGGGCAGGTCTCCTGAACTTCCCCTGGTGAGAGGAGAGCCCCTGGGCTCCTAAGAAGTCCAGTTAGCCACAGGATCTTACACCTGAGGAGAGCCGCAGCAATTCCCTGAGAACCACCAATCTGAGAAAGGCTCCTGCAGGCATGTTCAGCTTTCTGCCCAGAGCTCTTCCCACTGCCCCCTACCAGGATTCCAGAGGGCACCAAAAATTACCAGCCAACACCAAAGATAACCAGATGGCTAACGGCCAGCCTAAAAACACAATCAACAAAATCAAAGCAATATAGCATCTCCAGAACCTAGTTATCCAAAGGCAGCCATGGATACCCTGAAACACAAGACAAATATATGCTTATGAAGATGATAATGGAGGAAATGAATAAAATCTGTAAAGAAATACAGGAAGATGCAATCAAACAGATTGAGGTCATTAGAGAGGCCTGTAGAGAGGAAGTGATTAAATCACTCAAAGAAATACAGGAAAACACAAAAATAAGGTGAAGGAAATCAATAAAATGGTTCAAAACATAAAGATGGAAATGGAAACAATAAAAAAAGCACAAACAGAGGCAATTCTGGAAAGAGAGAACTTAGAGAAGAAAACAGGAACTACAGAGGTAAGCATTTCTAATAGAATACAAGAGATGGAGGACAGAATCTCAAGTGTAGAAGATATAATGGAAGAAATTGATGCATCCATCAAAGAAACTGTTAAATCTTAAAAATTCCTGGTACAAAACATCCCAGAAATCAAGGTCACAATGAAAAGACAAAACCTAAGAATAATAGGAACAGAGGAAAAAGAAGATTCCCATCTCTAAGGCCCATAAAACATTTTCAACAAAATTATAGATTTACCCAAGTTAATGAGAGAGATGCCTATAAGCATAAAGAGGCCTACAGAACACCAAATTAGATTAGACCAGAAAAGAAAATCCTCCTGCTACATAATAATCAAAACACTAAATGTACAGAACAAAGAAAAATATTAAAAGCTGCAAGAGAAAAAGGTCAAGTAATGTATAAGAACAAACCTATCAGAATCAAACCTGACTTCTCAATAGAAACTATGAAATCCAGAAGGGCCTGGACAGATGTCATGCAGACCGTAAGAGAACACAGATGTCAGCCTAAACAACTATACCCAGCAGAACTTTCAATCATCATAGATGGAGAAAACAAGATAGTGCATGACAAAAACGAATTTAAACAGTACCTATCCACAAATCCAGCCCTACAGAAGATACAAGAGAAAAAATCCAACCCAAGAAGGCTAACAACACCCAGGAAAACACAGGAAATAAATAACCTCATTACACAAAAACTAAAAGTAGACAAGCATGCAAACACACTACCATAACCAATATCAAAATAAAAAGAACTAACAGTCAGTGGTCATTAATCTCTCTCAATATCAATGGACTCAATGCTTCAATAAAATGACACAGACTAATGGAATGGATGCATAAATAGGACCCAACATTTTCCTGCATACAAGAAACACACCTCTGCCACAAAGATAAACATTACCTGAGAATAAGGGCTGGAAGAAGGTTTCTGAACATCTATGTCCCAAATACAAGAGCACCCAAATTTGTAAAAGAAACATTGATAAAATTTAAACCACACATGGATCCCCACACATTAACAGCGGGAGACTTCAACACCCCACTCTCATCAAAGGACAGGTCAATGTACAGAAAGCCAAACTGTTGGTATACTGTTCTTATGGAATGTATAAAATTTATCCTTGTTCATTCAAATGCTGATTTATCTACCCCACTATCTGGTTTCAATCCTGACATTGCATGCTTAGAATAAGCATCACCTGTCTTGAGTTTGTGTAAATATGCTACTATTTGTTCTCTGTATTGTCAATAAAAACAAACAGCCAATACTGAGCAATGGAAAGAATAGGGTGGGACATCCTGGTTTGAAGGGGAGGATAAAAGAGGAGTGGGAATAAAGATCCAAGAGCACAGGACCTAGAAACATCAGGAAAAATGAACC
Source organism: Psammomys obesus (assembly GCF_907164565.1). NCBI lineage: Eukaryota > Metazoa > Chordata > Mammalia > Rodentia > Muridae > Psammomys > Psammomys obesus. Next base: position 6,947,659 of record NW_026596149.1, on the reverse strand, counting down.
GGACCTGAGATATGATTAAAAAGCAAGTATAATGTGGGAAATCTGAATGTGAGGAAGCTATGAGGGCTTGGAGGCTTAAGATGGAGTAATTATTGCCCAGCATTGTGCTCTAGGTTAATTAAATAAATCTTAATCTCTCTGTGATGATTTGAGTATAGAGCTGGTTTAGGAATAACCACTGTTTAGCTAAAAGATAAATCAATATTAAATATTAATAATCATCAACAAATGGTGCCCATCATGGGTCAGAATTTAAAGTAACCTAGGAAGAACTTACATAGAAAGTAAAATGATAAAGCAGTTTTTAGTTCTCTTCCTTAAAAACAAAGTAACACAATTCCTAAACTAGGAGGTCACAGATTCCTGATTAGACAGACCCCTGGCAAGAGCAGCAAGGCCTACAGCAGGCTGCAGAAAAATGAAAATTGATACATACAAACCCCAGGGAACCCCTACATTCAACAGAGGTCTAATATCCAAAATATATAAAAAACTCAAGAAATTAAACTTGAACAAACCAAATAACCTAATTAATAATGGGGCACAGAACTAAACAGAGAATTCTCAACAGAGGAATAGCTAATGTTGAAGAAAAATTCAAAGAAATGCTCAGAGTCCTTAGTCATCAGGGAAATGCAAATTAAAATGACTCTGGGATTCCATCTTATATCCATCAGAATGGCTGAGACCAAAAACTTAAATAACAGCACATGCTGGTGAGGATGCGTAGAAAGGGAAACCTCCTCCATTGCTGGTGGGAGAGCAAACTTGTATAACCATTTTGAAAATCAATTTGACACTTTCTCAGATAATTGGGAATAGTGCTACCTCAAGATCCAGCCATACCACTGCTGAGCATTCATCTGAAAGATGCTCCACCATTTAACACAGACATTTGCTCAATTATGTTCATAGCAGCTTTATTCATAATAGCCACAATCTGGCAACAACCTAGATGTCCTTCAGCTGAAAAATGGATACAGAAATTGTGGTACATCTATACAACAGATTACTACTCAGCTATTAAAAACAAGGAAATCATGAAATTTGCAGGCAAATGGATGGGACTGGAAAAGATCATCCTGAGTGAGGTAACCCAGAACCAGAAAGACACACGTGGTATGTATTCACTTATAAGAAGATACTAGCCATATAGCACAGGATAACCATACTACAATCCAGAAACCTAAAGAAGCTAAGTAACAAGGAGGACTGTTATAGTAAAAAGGTGTGGGCTATATGGTATATATTATTAGCCCTATAATTATTGTGATAGTATTATTTGATTTGCTATCACGCATAATAAGACATAGATGCCTGTTAGATTTTATAATTGCTTTATTTACCTTGGGCCAGGCAGATATTTCTACCTACACTATCTCAATAACCTCACCGTCCATCTCTCAACCCCCATGCAGGCATTCTCCTTAACAGTCTTTACCTGGGCTACCTTTTATCCATAATCTTATAAACATTTGCTTATATTTGGTGTTTTTTTTCCATCCACACTGTTCTTGGAGTCCTTTCTCCCCACCCACGTTTTTGTTTTTGTTTTTGTTTTTCTCCATGCTAACCCATCATGGCATCCTCCTTCCTCCTTTCTTCCCATCTCCTTCCTGTGTTCTTTTGTCCTCAAAATCCCAAGAACCTTAGCCATGCCTACCCCATTCTAAACAAAGGCCAGTCAATCAATCAATCAGGTATGTCTTAGGCAGGTTTACACAACAAGGATAGGTATATCTGGGGAATAACCAGATCTTGAGGACAGTATCAAAACAACCCCCAACAGAGGACCCTAGGGAAGATGCTTAATTCTTATTCAGAAGGGCAAATAGAATAGACGCTGGAAGCAGCTGAAGAGTGGGAACAGGATGGAAGCCTACCACAGATGGCCTCTGAAAGACTCCACTCAGTGGGAGATCAAAGCAGATGCTAAGACTCACAGCCAAACTTTGGGCAGAGTGCAGGGAGTCGTAGGAAAGAGTGGGAAAATACAAGGAACTGGAGAGGACAGGAACTTCGTAAGAAGACCAACAGAGCCAAAATATCTGGGTCCAGGTGGGGGCTGTGGGGACTGATGCAACGACCAAGGACCCTGCACAGAGAGGACCTAGACCCCCTGCTCAAATGTAGCCAATAGGCAGGTCAGTCTCCATCCGGGTACCCTAGTAAGGAAAGCAGGGACTGTTGCTGATGTGTGTGTGTGTGTGTGTGTGTGTGTGTGTGTGTGTGTGTGTGTGTGTGTGTAGGCTTGCCAGGCCACAGAGGAAGAGGATGAGGAGGCAGGTAGTCCTAATGAGACTTGATAGTCTGGGGTCAGATGGTAGTGGAGGAGGACTCCCCCTTTCTGAGGAACAGGGGAGGGGAAGGAGAGAATAAGGAGGGAGGGTGGGACTGGGAGGACACAAAGGAGGGGGCTACAATCAGGATATAAAGTGAATAAATTATAAAAAATAAATTTAAATTAAAAAACAAATAAACAAAAGAAAATGAAAACACATGTAAGAGAGATTAATTTCAGTCTTGCTGGGGAAACAGGCAGTGGGAACACAAAGGTGAAAACTACAACCCCGAGTCAGAGAACTTGAAACCATGGACGCCTTTCAGGCTGGACACTGGCTATAGAACTGGGGAGTGGGTGAAAATTCTCTAGCAAGGCCATAGTCTTGAGGGTGCTGATCAGGGCATGTCAGGAACTAGTCCTGGAGCAATAGGGCAGGTGATGCTATGGGAATTGAATATATTTGATGATTTGTTCCTTGTAACTAGACTAATTAATGAGGAGATTAAGGCCAGCTAATTTGTTGCATAAGCACTGAACTATTATTTCTTTAGCGGCTGTTAACCAAGCTCTTGAGGCTGGAAAGGCCAAACCTTACATGGTGGATCCTACCGGAGAGACAGCCGCTGGCAATGAACGTGTGCCTTTAGGGGGTTTTGGTTCAATGCCCTGAAGTCCACAGCTTAAGGGCTGGTTCCTCTGCCCTTGCTGGACCCTCAGTTTGAAAGTCTAGTCTTTGCTTCTTCTTGCTTTGAGTCTAGCCTTTAACTCCAGTTAATATCACCATGGTGCTTATAAGGAAAAGGTCAAGTCCCTTTCTTTGACGTTTGAGACAAAAACCACATTCATAATGGGTAGTTAAACAGAACCCTGGTGTTTTCTGACACTGTTTTCCTTCCAAATGTCCATCAAAGGGAACAAAATTTCTTTTGTGGTTATCTCGCTCTTTTGTGCCCAGTTTTTGTATTCAATGAGTAGTTGGCACAAGTCATCCATTTGTAGCTACCTACTTTTCAGGTAAGAAATGTGTTCCTTCAATGAATACTTTTAGTTTAAAACATTATTTATGAATTCCCTGAATCTTAAAATATTTGCAGTTTCTGAAAACTCTTGATTTTAGGCTGGGTGAAACAGTGATCAGCTGGACAGGGAAATGCCTCATCTAACATGAATCTCTTTCATTTTGCAAGGTGGATTCTTTTTTTTTTTTTTGACTTAGATTCTGTCCCTCGGAGGCAAATGGCTGTAGATAATTCTAAAATGTTGTGCTAAATGTTGATATAAAAGGATAATTCCCTAACCACATGTATTTGATTATCCTGCAAGTCCATCAGCTAGAAACGGTCTGCTTTTATCCACCTTCATTTTTACCTTCTTAGCAGCCCTCTCCATAGCAACTAGAAATGTCTCTGGGCTGAAATAATCCTCTTCAGCTCCCAGTGCACAGTCAAGGAATTTTAAAACAGAGGACTTTGGGACCACAAAATGCTCGCAGAGATTTAAAGGTCCAGGGAGCTCAAGATAAATAACTATTTCTCCTTGAGGTAAGTGCTGTGTTTAGAAAGGTTTATTGTCACAGTCTCTCATCTTAAAACACTAACATAAGAGTCGGAAACTTTTTTTTTTTTTTTTAACCATAAAACTAGTCTCAGGATTTTCTTATTACCCCCAAGTGAATTACTGGCTCATCTCTGGCTCAGACAAGAGATGCTGAAAACATTTTGCACTCCTTATATAGTCGATTGGAGATTTTGTTTTCTCCATAGGTTCTGATTTACTCTGAGGACATTTCCCACCTTCTGGGGGCTTGAAGTTTTTCTAAGAAAGTTCATTTTCCAGAGTCTTGATTTCTACTAAGCTAAAAACTAACTAGTGTTTCCTGGATGTAACTTTTTTTCTAGTACGTTGGTCTTCTTCAAAGGCTTCTAATTCAGTGCGATATTGGAGCTTCGTTAGAAGTCATTTTCTCTTTAATTTTCTTCACTGACTTCACAGAATTTGTTTAAGGTCCTGTGCCAGGCACCGCCTGCAGACGGAAAACGCACCCTCTTCTGATCATCTGAGGAGTTAACGTAGGTACGGTTTGCTGGCCACCGTCTTTGGCGTTACAAGCTACATCCGGACCCCCTGTTGCTGCCGCTGCAAGTCAGTTTAGCAACCCAATTAGTGAGTCTGTTCAAACTTGGTGCGTGTACAAAAATTGAAGCCGTTGTTTTTTCCCCTTCCACCACAGGAATTCCTCTGGCTGTCACTTCACCCCTCACGTAGCCTCCCACCCATTCCCCACCCCAGCCCACCTCAAGCCAAGGGAACAGTGGATATGTGCTTCTGGACAAACCTCTCAGTGTTGGTGGTGCTACTGTCCTACCCCCTCAGCCTTGTTTCCTCTGCGGAGACTGACAAAGTCCGCACTCAGGACAGCAGCCGCGCTGGGGGCCAAGGCCTGCTACAAGTCCTGAGTGTCCTTTCTGTTGGTGACCGCCGGTCCCTCGATCATCCACAGAGCCTCATCAAAATCCTGTTCGAGAGGACTGGGTGTCCACAGAGAACAAATGGAATGCAAGAAGATTGCAAGCTGGTTAGTAAAGTAAAGTGGGATTGGGTACTAGGAATCGCCCGGAAAGGAACAGTGGGTCGCATAGAAATCAGCAAAACGACGTACAAAGCTCATACGCAAGTGGCAAGTGCAGTGTGGGTTACAGCAATCCATCCACAAGGGGATGGTTTTTCATTGGGAAAATACTGTTTAAGCTCTCGAGAGCCTCTCTGCTTCATCAGGGGTGCTGGGTTGCTGGCATGAATGCTCAGTCCTTCCTCCTTTCTGCTTTTCTGAGATCTTTTTTATTTTTACTCTGCTGTGAACAGGCACAGTGCTAGACAGAGGCTGTTGATCTTCCAGGAGGCAACCACAGCCTTCTGCTCTCTGCCTAACATTCAGTTCCGGAGTGTGCTCTCCTGGGTGCCAGTGGGTGTTTTCTCATCTTCTGTGAGGCATGCAGGTAGTTAATGCCTGGATGATCACTAGTGGTGAGGTATCAGAGCTGCAGGAGAGAGATGCTGCGTTTAGGATAGAAGCTTGACCCATGCCTCCCAAAAGGCAGCCTAGTGCACAGCCTTCCTACAACTTTCCTTCTCCCAACTATCAGCTGAACCCTACCATGTCTGCTCACCAGGATCATAGGTACTGCATTAAGGCTTCCTCCTCCCTAGAATGATCTTGACTTCCCTGTGGTGTTTCTGTTGTGGTTGTTTTCAGTTTCCTTTCCTCGCTTTCTTTCTTTTTCTTTCTTTCCTTCTTCCTCCTCTCTCTTTTTCTCTCTCTCCTCCCTCCCTCCCTCTCTTTCTTTCTTTTTCTTTCCCCCTGTTTCCCTTTTAAACTTTCAATTGATTCTTCCTAAATTTCACATCATGCACCCCCATCCCACTCATCTCCCAGTCCCTTCATATCCCCCTCTGCACTTGCAACCCTCTCTAGGTCACTTTAGCATGAGATTGGTAGGAACTGATCATCCCTCCCCATTAGGAGGCTTGGGTGTCATGGGAGGGGGTCCATCGGGCTGCCCTGTAGATGTGTGGGGTCACAGGATGAGGTCCTCCAAGTCCCGCTGTGGAGGAGAGCTTGGGTCCTAAAACAATGGCAAACACAATCCCTCTTTTTCACCCTGTTTCAGACCAAAGACATTTTTAAGGAAAAACCTACAAATTCATAGATAAGTAAAAGCATAAGTAAGTAAAACAGAAACACACAACTGCTTCCAAAGTAAATTTTGGCTGGATTTCTCAATCCAACAGAGGAGTTCTAGGCTAAGGATGAGGTGATGGCATGCATTTCCTGGCTAAATGTTTTCTGGTTTTGCCTTTTTTTTTGTGACAGAAATGGTCTTGCACAAATAGAGTTTTTCCTCTGCTTTTTGTGGATGATAAATAATTCCCTAATTATTAAAACACCCAGTGGGTCCCAGAGGAAATGTGTTATAACAGGCAGCTTGTCTGGGATGACATGAATAGATATAGATAGTAACAACAGATATCCCACTGGACATAACCAGGAGTCATATCTTATTAATGTCCTCTGAGAATCTGCCGCAGGGCCGTGTCCTGCTTTAATGACATGAAGTGCCTTATTAAGACTGCTTGAATATTAGTTTTGCTGGGTGAATATAATCAGGCAAGACTGTTGCCATGTTTGGAGCTGAGGAGTGAGTGGTTTTTTAATGTTGTTTTTAGTGACGTTATCAAGGGTTTGGGCAGTTTGGCTTCCACTTGAATTGTATCTATTTCCTGGCTTGGAAATGCTCCTTCTAAGCATTGCTTATGGCTGTTCTTTTCCTTTGGGAAACCAAGGAGAAGAGAAGGTGATAGGAGAGAGCTTGATCCTTCTGAATATTCCTTCTGTACGGAGCCTAAGACACATTTTCCTGTGCTTTGTGAAAAGCTGGTGGAAAGAATCACCTACTTTCATAGATGTTTGAGTTCTGTCCCAAACTACAGGGTTTGGCTTGTTGTTGAGTCTCTCCATCAATTTAAGACGTACTGTTGACAGGTTGGGCTTGTGCTAGGTACTCTGTGGTAAACCAGATGAGCAAGGGGTGGGTTTGTATCTTTCCGAGTCTGGGGAAAATAAGGACTGGGGTAGTGCTACTGCATTTGTGAGGAGGAGTAGGAAAAATGTGAAATGGAATTAGAAAAATCAGTATGAGGTACCTGAGAACACTGGACATTTACAAATAAATCCACTCACATTGTAGTCCTTCTAAATGAACAGTCTGGCCCCGATCCTGTCTTTTGTTATTTTTTTGTTGTGAATAATTGGAATGTTTGCTTTTGTTTTTGTTTTTCAGTTTGGGGAATTTTACCTAGGGCTTTATGCATGTTAGGCAAGAGCTCTGCCAGCTGCCCTGTATTCCCAGCCCCTACTCGGAGTTTTACTGGATTAACAGAGTGATTAAGCAGGGTGCCACCCTGCCTCCACCTTAAGCTTAAAAGCCATTGTATAGAGAAAACAAACTAGGTTTATTCCTCTTTATGATTAGACTTCTGTTTCTCAAGGATTGCGCTATGCCCTCCTGTAGCCTTAACTACAAATGGTTCTGCCCCCGTTCCAGGAAACAGCCACCATGTCTTGGTTCAAAAAGTTGTTTACAGCATCTTGCAACCCTAGCTGTGCTTCAAAAGGCTGTATGACCGCCTATGACCTTGGTATGACTACCTGTTGTTATGATTATCTCATACTCACTCATATGACTATGTCATGCTCACTTTGCCACCATGTTTTTGTTTCAGGAGGGACTAACTTGTTAGGCTTATGTTTTCCTTGTAACCCCATCTGTTTTGCCCACCAAATTCTCCATTTAGAAACTGCCTCGAGCTCTATAAAAGCCTTGTCTTCCTCACATCCAATGCTGACCTCTCAAACTCTGCCTCAGGGGAAGGCAATCCATGTACATGAACAAAGAAGCTTGCTTGAATTAATTGCATGCTGTAATTAATCTGGCTATGGCGATTTGGGTCAGTGGGTTTTTCTCCTCCCATCCTTGGGATTAACAGAAATAACCCCCATAGAATAAACCCACTCATAGTGGGAATCAGGACCCTGCACAGATTCCTGGAGGGGAAATGACTCTATACTGGAAACTTCCAGCCATTGGAGCATATTAAACCTCTTTTCCCAATCCTTAATTAAATATAATGAGTCTCTATAGAATCTCTATAGAATCACATGGACACAGAGGCATGTGATGGTACATGACGCTCGGGTACCTGAAGTCCTTTATAGTCCCTAATCTTCAAGGCACTGTGTGATCCCTTTTTGGGGACTTTTAAACAGTGACTTTCCTCAGAAACCCGCTCCCATCTACCCCAGATGCTGTCCCCCTTCATTCAGTTAAAATCCTAAGTCTCATATGTTTAGAATTTTAACTGAATTTTCAGGCAGTTTTCAGACCCTTTCAAGGCCACTGTCACTGTTTCAGTTCACAACTGGCCCCACCCCCAACTCACTCGCTGTAACTTGCATATATGTATCTGATTAATTTCTCTGAACTCACTTACATAGGAATGAGTTCTAATGCATCCTTGCTACCACCCAAACACCCTTCAAGTTCTTTGGCTAGAAAAGGAAGCAATATAATTTCCTTTTGATAAAGATACCTTATAAAGGTTTTAGAGATTTGAAAAAGGTCATGAATGGTACAAATTTAAACGTTGTGGGATTCTAAACTTCTAAAGTTTTTTGTTGGTAACAGCTGTCTTTTCTTTTTAAAAATATTTTTCATCTGTATGGGTATTTTGTCTGCATGTACGTCTGTCCCTCCCATGTGTGCAGTGCCCACAGATGCAGGGAGAGGATGTAAGATCCCCAGGACTGGAGTTACAGTTGTGAGCTGCCATGTGGCGCAGGGAATCCATCCAAACAGGTCCTCTGGAAGAACAGCCAGGGGTCTTAACTGCTGAGGCATCTCTCCAGCTGCACAGCTTTCTTTTTTGTCAACAGATATTCTTTGTACAAAGAATGTCTCATAAGGACATTTTTATTTAAGTGTAACACATACTCTGGCCATATTTCCTCCCAGTACTCTTTCCTGCCTTGCCTCGTTATACCCACTACCCATTTTCTCTTTCCCTCAGAGACCTCCTCCACTTTAATGTCATCTTTGCATAAATACATGAATAACAGAAATAGATAGATGATAGATAGAGAAACAGATAATTAGATGATATATGGTAGACAGATGATAGATAAATAGATGATATATTGATGGTAAATGATAGATAAATGATAGATAGATGATAAATGATAGATGATAGAGAGGTAAATAGATAGAATTAGATAGTTGATTGATATATGATTGTTAGAGGATAGATAGATGAATGAATGATAGAGATGACAGAGAGATAGACAGATGATAGAGATAGATGATAGAGAGAAAGAGAGAAGCAACAAGATGCAGACATCATACTTACCAGTGTTGAAATTGTCGTAGTTCATTGTCTTTTTGCTGTGGAATAGAAAGCTCTCATGCTGCTCTTTGTGATCAGAGTTCTCACCTGGCGTAAGCAAAGCTGGGTTATGCACTGTAAGAGTCAGTTTGAGTTGACTTCAGGGAGTGCTGGATGGTCACCACCACGCCGTAGGCCACTTAGCTTGTAAGGAGAGCCCTTGCTTGGAGTTTAATTAATTAAATTTTCCTCCAGCTTCATTGCCTTATGAAGTCTTTAAAAATGAATTCTCTGAGTCTGTATTTTCTCCCTTTAGGCCCTATGCTTTCATTTGACAGGACCTAAAGGGACAGTGGTGGATTCATCCTGAATGAGGCTTTTCTTCTCTAACAAAGAATTTTTCACTGGGGTGTGCGGCCGTGGATAGACTTTGATCCTTATGAGATGGCAATATTTGTAAAATTATGTTAAACATCCTCTCCCATACACAACTATGCCAACTGCTAAATACTTCATTCAGAAGACCAAATCTAGTGCTGATGAACTGAAGCTTTTCAGTTCTCCTCTCTGTTTCACCAGTTCTAGTTGTCAAGGGGACAAATTCTTATTTTGTAACTTCTTAGGCTTCTATAGCTTCCTTCCCTCAAGGTATTGGCCTCTGTAGCTTCTCAAAGACTCAATTATAAAAATGCTGTTTTTTTTTAAAAGCTTATTTGGTCCATAGTTATATATTATTTAATTAAGCTTCTGAAAATTCAGACAAAAGTTAGTTAATTTTATTTAGTGTGATTAAGTCTTCTTACACAGAACAAGAATTGGCTCCAACTTTTTAAATTCAGAAAAAAAGTAACTTCCTCTTCCATATTGTATGCTTTGAGCTAAATATTTTTCTAGCATTAGCTAGATTACATTCTGAGGGACATCTGCATGTGTGATGTACATAGCATGGTTTTGGGCCCAAAGTTGTCAGTAAATTGTAAGTAACACTTCTGTAGTATGGTTTCACAAGTTACTTAGTACACAGAACGGTTTTATCATGATACTTTCAACCCAGCTAGTGTCTGTGTCTTGGTTTCAGCCCTATTATCAGCTACCAATGCATTCACTCTCTGTAGGAAGGGGGCGGCTTATGCAATACAAAAGAGTTGCTGTGGCTTCGGAGCAGAGTTCAATATCCACATTGAACATACGTCTTCACGTGAACTCTGTGTGTCTCCAGAAGCTGAGTTGGAGAGGAAGCAGGCTACAGTGCATGTAGCTTCAGGAAGGATACTTTCATGCTCTGCTTTAAAAATAGCCGTCTTCAGCTTCTTCCTGATGTGTATGGCATGTCCCAGCTATTACCCAGAGTGTCACACAGCAGTCATGTTATTAGACCCTCCCAAACTTACACTTCAGATAACACATTAAAAGACCCTGGGTAATTATTCCCACAGTGGAGTGAACCTCCCTGAATCTTAAGATAGACATTGCCCAATGCTTCAGCCTGAGCTTGTTGCTAGGCTACAGAACTGCTTCCCAGATATTGAGACAATTGCCTAACTTTCCCTGAAGAATAGCTCTTCTCTTGCTGAGAAAACTTTCCAGCCACAATTCCTGTCTCCTCCCCACCTCCTCCATGTCCAATGATGTTACTTTGAGCTCATTATATCATGTGACCATCTCAAATTAGAGGATCTATGTCTCTCAGTGGCTTTTAAAACAATGCATCAGAGTGTAGGGTAGAAAAATCTTTCCATTAAGCCTTAAAGGGCTCTAAGACTAGATCAGCAACTTCAACAGAAAACAAGATGTTAACAGAAGAAAAGAATGTAAGTTTTATTTGTATTGATATTTTGTGTGGCAAAGGCAGCTACCTAAAAAGACAAGAATACCCCACAGAAGGAGGGCATATATACCATTTTAACAACAAAAACAATGAGTTGTGGAGATGTAACAAGAGGAAGAAAAAATGGCTTTGGGGAAGAGAACTGTGAGAACTCACTGGAAAATATACAAAGGAAAGTAATTGATAGCCGTCAGGTATGACTTAATAAAGTCTATACAGACTGATAGACTTGTATGAGTTCCCCAGGATAAGAATGTTTTGTTCTTGATGTATAAAGGAGACTTTTCTGGATGGAAATCTAATCTTCCTTTTTAGGAAGAAAGAAAGAGGGCAGAGAGCACACCCATATTTACTGCTTCCCATTTGCCTTTAACTCAGAATTGCCAATATGCCGAAGTGATATATTTTGGGGATGATATGTTCTGATTCCCTTCGATGGGAACATTTGACAATTCTCCGAGGCAAGAATAGAAGAGGGAAGAGCGTCACTGCATTTTTAAGACACCCTAAACCCTAGGTTTGTGCCACATGCTGGAAATCTGACCAAATAAACACTTATTCTTGTTGGGGAGAGACAAAATACACAGGTCAGGTCAACAAAAATAGTTTCATAATATATTGCTGTGCAGAAAATGCGATTCTAGAGATGTGCTGCCCAACACAGTAGCTATAGCTACGAGTGACTATTGAATAATTGATGTGTGACTTGTCTGAAGTGAGATGTACTGGCAAATGTGCACTAGATTTCAAAGACTTGGACTTACAAGTAGAAAATAAAATGTTTCATTAGTCATTTTTAGGTTTTCTGATTGCATACTTAAATAATTGTATATGTAAATTTCTGTAAAGTATTAAAATGAATCTGACCTGTTTATTTTCACTGTTTAAAAATTTATTTTTTTATTAATTACAGTTTATCCACTTTATACCCCAGCTGTAGCCTCCTCCCTCATTTCCTTCCAATCTCACCTTTCCTCCCTCATCTCCTCCCGTGCCCCTCCCAAAGTCCACTGTTAGGGGAGTCCTCCTTCCCTTCCCTCTGACCCTAGGCTATCAGGACTCACAGGACTGGCTGCATTGTCTTCCTCTGTGGCCTGGTAAGGCTGTTCCACCCCTCAGAGGGAGGTGATCAAAGAGCCAGCCACTGAGTTTATATCAGAGACGTCCCTGTTCCCCTTACTAGGGAACCCACATGGACACTGAGCTGTCATGGGCTACATCTGTGCAGAGGTTCTAGGTTAGCTCCATGAATGGTCCTTGGTTGGAGTATCAGTCTCAGAAAAGACCCTTTTGCCCAGATTTTTCAGTTCTGTTGCTCTCCTTGTAGAGCTCCTGTCCCTTCCAGGTCTTTCATCTCCCTCTTCTTTTATAAGATTCTCTGCACTCTGCCCAAAGTTTGGCTATGAGTCTCAGCATCTGCTTTGATACCCTGCTGGGTAGAGTCTTTCAGAGGCCCTCTGTGGTAGGCTTCTGTCCTGTTCCCTGTTTTCTCCTTCTTTTGATGCCCATCCCATTTGCCTTCTTGAATGAGGATTGGTCATCTTACCCAGGGTCCTCCTTCTTGCTTAGCTTCTTTAAGTGTACAGATTGTAATATGTTTATCCTATATTATATTTCTAATATCCACTTATAAGTGAGTATGTACCATGTGTATTTTTCTGCTTCTGGGATAACTCACTCAGGATGATCTTCGAATGTGGCTGTCTAAAAGATTTTAAAGTATGTGTTTTGCATGCTAATTTTATAAAACAACTTTTTGAGGGACAATATAGATTGAAAGCCTTGGAGAAGTCCTCCCTAAGAGAATGGCATTTTATTTGTTTGTTTTATATGTTTGAGACAGGGCTTCTCCATGTCAAACAGACAGTCCTGGAACTTGCTTTGTAAAACAGTCTGGCTTCAAATTCATAGTGATCTGCCTGTCGCTGCCTCCTGAGAACTGAGATTAAAGGCATGCACTGTCACATCTGGGTAACATTTTAAGAGTGATGTTTTAAGACCTGAAAAATGAGGGCAACAAAGAAACTTTTAAGACATTGAAAAGAACTTGATGAAACTTCAGAGAAACAAAATCACAAAAAGATAAGTTTAGGGAGATTGTGGAGAAAGAATAAGATGAGGCAGAAGAAATAGCATTGCCAAGAGTCAGATCAAGGAGAAAATTGTAGAGTTTGGATTGGATGCTATGTTAAATAGGACATCATTTTAAAACCCAAGGAGTTGGGTGGCTTTATGCAAAAAAGCAAATCAACATCTTGAGGACAGAGAGGTCACTTTTACGAAAAGGGGTCCCCAGGAGATGACAGTCTAATAAAAGTCTCACCTGACTCCCTCTTTGATGACTGTAGCTCCCAGAACTGACTTTCCCTGTACTCATAAGGTATAAGCAGTTGAAAACTCACGTGGATAATGCTTTGGAGTTCTGAGCAAAGCTTAGCTTTATCTTCTTTCTCCCTTACTTTCCCCCACAGTGTCTGGAGCCAGATGCTCTGTTACTCACAGCTGGTGGAGATTTGGAGGATGAGCTTAGAGAGGAGGTGGTCGAGAGAGTTTCCCTCCTCCTCCTCTATTACATCATTCACCAGGAAGAGATCTGTTCCTCAAAGCTCAACATGAGCAACAGAGAGTATGCATTTTACCTGCATAGCCTCCTCGGCCTCAGGGAGGATGAAGACTCCTACTTTCTTTCGCAGAACGAGACTGATGACATCTTGGCTTTTACCAGGAAGTACTTTGGCACATCTGGTAGCCAGGTAAGAGTTAATGGATGGCTGAGGTGTAGGGTTGACCTTACTTTTGCCGTTTTACTCATTTCTAGGACTTAAGTAAACTTCTAAGAAAGATAGGTATTTCTGGTTTCAATTGCAGGCTAGTAAGTGACATATTTAAAATTCTGAGTGGAAATGAAATGACTAAGTGGAGGATGACTTTTAGCCAGAAGCTGGGTGGGTGGATGGGTAGGAAGGCCAGGTGACAGGTCAGCTCTCATCTCCTGAATACCCAATGACTCAAAGCTTTTGATCCATAGCCAACAGATGAACTGTAGTGGTGGAAGACTTGGGTCTAGTTGTCTTGGCTTCTGGCCAGGGAAGAAGGCAGAAACAGATTAAGAGATGAGTTCATCATTAGTGACTTCATTGATAAAAAAGCTTGCAAAAGCATTATTTGCAATAATAAGTCCCAAACAGCAGCCCCTCTGCTGGTTAGCACTTTGTGTCCATGCTCGTGTTTCTCCTTTCCTGCCAGCTCCTACTCTTAGGAAATGGGCATCTGGTCTTCTGCTGCCTTACTATTCTAGGAATGCTGGCCTTTCAAGGAACCTTTTACTTCCTGGTTTATAATGGGAAGTTTCAGCAGACAAAGGTATCTGCAGTAAAGTTTATTCTTCTTCTCATCATATACAACTGGGGAGATGGCTCGCTGGGTGAAATGCTGGGAGCACAAGAATGGACACCCGCATTTGGATCTCTAGCACCTATGCAAAAGCCAGGTGCTTTCATTACTCCTGTAACCTCTGGGGTTGGAGACAAACAGGCAGATATTTGGGACTTTGAGTCAGCCAGTCTATCCAAAATGGCAAGCTGTGGATTCAGTGACAGACGCTGTCTCAAAAAATAGAAGAGGATTACTGACATTGAACTCTGGTCTCCACATGGGCACACCACATACATATTTACACACATATGCACACACCACACACACATGCACACACTCATCATCATCATCATCATCATCATCATCACTGATACTGGGGAATGAACCCAAGACTTTGTGCATGCTAGGTAAGCACTCTACCACTGAGCCTACACCGTCTGCCTCATAAATGTTGAATCGTATTTCCAGAAGAGTTCTTTGAGAATCCATACCACAGTTTGAAGGAGTGTGAACATTCATGAAACAATGGCTGTGAATGTATTTTTATCTTTCAAATTATTCCTTGATTTGTAAAAAAAAAAAACAAAAACAAAAACCCAAACTTAATCCTTAGTATCAATTCTGTTAAGAGCCAAAGCTCTCTGCTGTCCTGTTCTGGCTTGACAACTAGGAAGCACTCCCTTTATATTTTGCAAATGTGGTTAATCTCTCTTCTTATTGATATAAAAGGAAGAGCATATTACTAAACATCTTGCAAAGATCTGTATGGAATCTCTATTCCTGTGAATATCAACTTTTGGCCCAGTTGTCCCTGTTTTAGAAAATGATTTCTTCATGGAATTCAATTTTTGAATAAAAATGCATTCCTATATGTGACATCTTCATTGCAATTTCTCTGTGCTATAAGATTGGCTTGAATAATCCACCAGGATTTTAGGCATCTTGCCTGTTTGCTGCCTTTCAATGCAGATTAAATAGAAATGGAAATCCAGTACTTAAAGGCAGATGGTGAGTAGCAGTGGGCTTCTGCGTATGCCCCCACACGGTCAATGTTCAGCCTTTGCAGTGTTTGTTAAATCAAACATTTTTAGAGAATAAAATATCAGGACACAGAAAACTACTTTTTACATGTAGTTAACAAGAAGTAAACTACTGTTATGAGCCTTTTCTAGGCTTTAGGACAGTGATCTTCCAGAGATAGCAATATATGTGACTCCTAGATGGTTCCTAGAGCCCATCTACCCATAATTACCTAGGTTGTCAGTCAGTCCAGACTTGGCAGAAGGCTGTTGACATCTCTCTGCAGGCCGCTGTTTTGTCATAGACAGCATAGGAGCTACACATCAGCCTTTGTCAGCTCTTAAAATGCACAGGACTTGGCTTCCATGGGTCAGGCCCCCAGTAGCCATTCTAGATGGTTTTCAACCAACTTCTAGGAGAAGCAGTTTTACACCTTCGTGTCCTCATCCAGTCACACTCCAAGACCAGAATATAAATACCACCCGCTCCTTCACTCTTGTTCATAAGTATTTATGTTTCATTGTCTTTAATCAATCCCCAGCGCCCTCACATCTTTCTTGATGTGTTCTAGTCTATGGTAAGCATCCATGGATTTGACGACAGCTTATTCTAGTCACATCTGTTCCAGAGGTAGGTATTGAATGTACTCTAAGGACTTCTTGAGTCAAAACAATGGCTGAAGATTCTATTCTCAGCAGAACCTTGTGACTATAATGTTTTTTTTTTTCCCAATCTTTTTGAAAACTTTACATCATTGTGAGGGTCATGCTGTTATAACTCAACTGGATCCTTTCTCTCATAGGACTTTTCAAAACTCGTCAAAAATGTGTAAAAACATTGCTGAGGGTGTAGCCCAGAGTAAAACACTTGCTAGACTCACATGGGCTTCTAATTTCTGCCCCTGATTCCCACTGCAGTTGAGAATAGACTCCTGTCAAGCTCACCAGTAGACCTCAGAGAGAATAACTCCAAAAGGCTGTCTTATTCCTTTTCCAATGTCACAGGAATTGAATGTTGACATGTTAACCTATGCTTATATTCTCTTTTGATGAACCAACTCACTCCAGTTCATTGATAGTGGGCTTGTCATTGTACACAGCCATAGCAGGTAAACATGATCAATAATAGGACTTAAGGCAAAATTCTACCTTGTCAGGTGGAATGAATTTAATCAGGAAAAATGAATACACACATAAAAAAGGCTACATGTGTTATGTTCTGTAAAAGTTCAGGGACCATATACTCCCTGTAGTGAGTACACCCTGAGCTTGGGACTCACAGTGGATGTCGTGGTAAATAGTGTGTCTCAGTTGCTTCTCTGTTACTGTGACAAAAATACTTTGACAAGATCATCTTCAGGAAGTATAGATGTATTTTTGGCTCATAGTTAAAGAACAGTCCACCAAGGCAGGGAAGTCAAGACTGTAGGAGCCTAAACACTTAGTCAGTCACACTGAATGAAAACGAAGACAGCAGTGAATATTTGTAATCAGCCTGCTTTCTCCTTTTTAGACAGCCCAGAATCCCAGCCCCAGGCAATGATGCTACCTATAGGGTCTTTCTACCTCAGTGAACCTCATCAAGACAATCTCTCATAGGCATGGCTAGAAACCCTTCTTCCAGGTGATGGAAAATGTCGTCATTAAGATTAATCATCATGGGTTACCAGTGCACCACCAGAGGTGGTGTGCGGAGCTGAAAGTCAGTCTACAAGAGTCCTTGAACCTGGGAGGAAATCACCAAGGGAAAGAATGCAAGCTGTAAGAGCAGGGGATCCACTTCAAAAAGTGTATCCTCAGGAAAGTCACAGGAAAGGTCAGCCCTGGGAGGATGGGATTAGATTTGGAAAGTCAGATGTTTCTTTTATCGAGGTCCTTTTGGGATAGTAAAATGATACCTACAGACCAATCTTCTTTAGATGAACAATTCCTCATGCATTGGAGAAGACCTTTGAGAAGACTTATTTAATGAAAATCCAGAAGCTAACATTTACATTTCCCCTTTGATTTTGGTTGTAGTGTATGGAGACGAAGGTGCTACAGAGGAAATCTGGCATCCAGGGCAGCGATGGTGCTGATGAAAAGACGCTTCCTCAGCTGGCTGCAACCATCATTGCTCTGTCACTGCAAGGGCTTTGTCTGGGGAGAAGAGATGTGCCGTCCCCAGATGACTTTACAGAGTACACTTTCAGTTTTTTCAACAGTACCAGTGCCCTCCACCTATCTGGTAAGGCTGTTTTTCGTGACGTTCATTATTTCTAAGTCACACCTGTCTGATTTAATTGTGCCAGAAAACAAAGAGTAGAGCAATTTGTTGACTGAATTTATTCAGGTCTGTTTTAACCACTCTTTTCTCTTGGCATGTGATGAGAGAACATAGATGGCCTTTCAGTCTATTGGTTGATGACACAGAAACATGAGCTTGGCCCATTTTTGTTGGGATAGAAATTGTGGATATGAAGTCAAATTTTAAAACCTGTCTTGAGAACTAACTAAAGGCTTCCTTATTTCATGCATAACATTAGACTTGATTGGGATGACCGAGCAGTATAGAATGGTGAAATGGTATTCAAATTGGTTCAAGAAGCTCTGAAGCAGCTTGCACATAATCATAATAGTAAGCCGTTTATGTTTAAGCAGAAGCAACTTGTGTGTTATTCATATGCTTTATTTCCAATAACCAACACTTGTAGACTCTGAGATGAAATGTGATGCTAGGAAGGAAATATGAATACTCATTTTGTATGTTTCTTTGCATTTAATAAGGAAAATGGCTTGAAAGTTAAGTATCTGAAATAAATTGAAAATTCCAATATCTGAATCCAAGTCTCTGTAGGAAGATTATATTTTTAATATCATTACCAGTATTAACCAAAAGTAATCACTTTTCAGTATTGGAGAATATTGGATTACATTTCTCTAAGTCTTAAAAATATTTTTATTTTTTAATGAATCAGGGTCCAGATAAGATAAAAAAAAAAAAAAGAGCTAGGAGGATAGATCAGTGATAATGTGCTTTCTGTAAAAACATGAGAGGTTGAATTGAAATCTAGTATCTAAAAAGCCACACACGGTAGGAATTTTTCTATGCATGATAGGAAGCCAGAGAAGAATGTACCAGAAGGTCATGGGCCAGAAGCTCATGTAGCCTGGCATACATAGTGGGAACAAGAGACACTGTCTCAAGCAAGCTGGAGAATGAGTAATTGTCTATGTACAATTATAGCTAAAATCCACAAAATCTAAGACGTTAGTAGGTTTCTCATTTCCTTTACAAGTGGGGTATGCCTGCACCTCCATTTTGCCTATTTTATCACAAATTCTTTTGTTGGGGGAGTAGCAGGGTGTTTGCCGTATGGCTTGCTGGCTGCACTCAGAGTTACCATGAACTTCCATGTCATGCATCTCCTGTGTGCTGGTGGCTGGATGTGGAGATTTGATCCATTTTCAGTTATTTATGGAGGAGCACCACTTGATGGCTGATTCTCTTTTGTATGATGTTCATAAGCTTCTGGTAATTGTCTAAATTGATTATTTGAAGCTTATAAAGTGATAATCTAATGCTCTCATTCTGGCCATCTCTCTGCTCTCTGGTCCTTTCGATCTCCATTGAAACAATTCAGAGGAGTAAAACATAGTATACAAGACGCACACAGCGCAATTTAGAGTAGAGGAAGGCACATCCTCTGGTGATGACAGTAGACAGAAGACCAAGGGGCCATTGTGAGCAGAGTACCCACTGGGTGCGAGTAGATGATGGCCAGAAACCACTGTGCCAACCTACAATGTAAGTAGATTTTATATTGTAATAAAGATTGAGATAGCTCTCCTGAGGGCACTTTTCCTGTCTGAGTGATTGGAAGGCCCATTCGTATTGACCTGACAGGAGGGGTCAGGAGTCAATCCTTGTGCTCTTTATCAGAATGCTTCCTGCCAGGTGGCTAACTTAGGAGCTTTGGAGTTTGTAGAAACAGGTTTAGGTAGTAATCAATTCGTGACATTTTGGGAAGATTGGAATGTCAACTCTTCTCCCAGACCCAGAGAGATGCCTCTCTGCCTTCCGTGTTGAAGCAGTGTCTCTCGCTGAGACCGAGCATTTACTCAGCTAGTCTTCCTCACTAACGTGCTCTGGGAGTCTATCTCTGCCTTTGAGTACTGGGTTTATACACGGGCTATCATACCTGCTCTCACTTTCTTGGGTACTGGGAACCTGACTGTTAGTCCTTGTGCTTGCAATGTCCTCTCCTCAGCTATTCGCTGAAGTTCTTAAAGGAAGCTAATAAAGCATTTTCAAAATTTTCTTGTATTGTTTGTTGATTATAATTAACATCACTTAATTGTGGAGCCTAAAGAAAACATTGTGCATGCATACTTCTATGTGTGTCTATATAAATTCTTGGAGAGAGATGCCATTTATAACACATTATAACTAATAAGATATCTTTCAACTTCATTATGTCTGTATGTGTGTTTTTATAAAGTATTTTATTATTTGCATGACACAGATCTTTAGATATCTCTTTTTACACCTATATTTAGGCAGCTCATTTTCTTCCTGGCCTTCTTAAATCAGGTTTCCTTTTTTTTTTTTTATTAATTACACTTTATTCATTTTGTATCCCCCCATAAGCCCTTCCCTCCTCCCCTCCCGATCCCACCCTCCCTCCCCTTTCTGCATGCATGCCCCTCCCCAAGTCCACTGATAGGGGAGGTTCTCCTCTCCTTTCTGATCTTAGTCTATCAGTTCTCATCAAAAGTGGCTGCATTGTCCTCTACCGTGGCCTAGTAAGGCTGCTCCCCCCCCCCCCCC
>NW_026596149.1:6902010-6927307 GCF_907164565.1 Psammomys obesus | reverse complement strand
CCCCCCCCCCCCCCCCCGGGGGAGGTGATCAACAAGCAGGCCAATCATATTATGTCAGAGGCAGTCCCTCTTCCCATTGCTATGTAACCCACTTGGACACTGAACTGCCATGGGCTACACCTGTGCAGGGGTTCCAGGTCATCTCCACGAATAGTCCTTGGTTGGAGTATGAGTCTCTGGGAAGTTCCCTGTGTTCAAATTATCTTGTTCTGTTGCTCTCCTTGTGGAGTTCCCGTCCCCTCCAGCTCTTACTATTACCAACTTCTTGCATAAAATTCCATTCACTCTGCCCATCAGTTGGCCATCTTGTGTCTTCTAAGCAACGTTTGTATGTGAGAGCGACTTTTGTATATTAAGTTTATAGTCTGCTCCATGAAAATTGTTTTTGCATTGGTTTTCTGAAGAGTTTCATATATATATATGAAATATATAATGTATATATATAATATATATACATATATACATATATATACATATATATGTGTATATATTATATATGTATACATATATATACACACATACATATATATGTATATATATTATATATATGTATGTATACGTATACATATATATACATATATATAATATATACATATATATGTATATATACACATATATACATATATAATATATAATATATACATATATATTATATATATATTACACGAAATGATATATATATGTATGATACATACATATATATTATTTATCATGTCCAAACAAATACAGCATTGCCTCCTTCCAATTCCTGCAATTTTGTTTGTTCTCTCATCTGCCAGCTTTGGTTAATAATTGCAATATAATGTTAAAGAGTATTATGGGCCACCTGTCATCCCGTAGTTCTGAGATTGAAAGAAAAGACAGCAGTAGTTTATCATTAAATGTATTTATATTTATAAACATATTTATAGAGTCTTTTACATTAACCCACAGTTTCATACTTTAAAAGCTCTTCATTTTCTATAATAAATTTGAACAAACTGAAAATTTTACCCAAAAGAAAATTCAGGTCATTTTTTCTAGCCTGAAGAATTTCATTCTGGGACTGACAAGATGGCTCAGTGGTAAGTAGGACTTTATGCTTTTTCAGAAGACTGGAGTTCTGTTCTTCACATCCATATCAGAAGGTTTGCAACTTGCTTGAAATTCCAGCTCCAGGGAACTTACTGGCCTTTTCTTGCTTGAAACTCCAGCTCCAGGGAACTTACTGCCCTTTTCTTGCTTGAAACTCCAGCTCCAGGGAACTTTCTGCCCTTTCCTGGCCACTATAGGCAACTGCACGCACATGCACATACTCATGCTCACTTAGACATGCATATACAGAAATAAAAACAAAACAAACCTTTCATAAAAAGCATAGAATTCCATATTCCATGTACTATATGTCTACTAGCAAAGAATTTTCTCATTTAGTATTTACCAATTCATTCTGAGGGTTTTTTCCTTTTTTGTTAGGTGTAAAATCATTGATTAACAACTGTTTCTTTCTAGTCTGTGAATGCAGCATCCTATTATTTTTTTGGCTTTCATTGTTCAGATGGGAAGTCAGCCATCATCTGTCATACATTGATGAATCACTTTAGCTATTGCTTCAAGACTTTGTTTTGAATTTTAACCAGCTTGACAATGAGGTGTCTGGACTTGGATATTTTCTTCTTTAAACTTCTTGGTGTTTGGTAAGCTTCCTGAGCATGCTAATGAAGATCTTATAACTTGAGAAGCTTTTGGATTGTTTTCAGTAGTTTTTACCTTAACATTTGCCCTCTCTTTCTGTGCTTACCAATCCATGTCAGTTGATAATAACTATTGTTTTCTAGGTCTCTGAAATTTATTCCAATTCTTTTTTATTTTCTCTATTCTTCAGGAAGGATTGTTTTTGTTACTCAATTGAAATGATCAGTGATTTTTACCTTCTGCTCTCTCACATTATCATTGAATGCTTTTTGTAATTATTTTACAGTTTTATCTCAACATTATAGAATATCTGCTGGAAACTTTATATAACTTTTATCTTTTGAAAATTGCTTTTGTGTAATCTATTACCATTTTTACTTTAATTATTTAAATATTCTTTTGTTTGGTTCATTAAGCACACTATTTGCTAACTCCCTTGAGGACTTTGGGTATGAAACCCAACACCTATGAATATTCAGAAATGTATTCATTGATTTTTGTTTTTCCTGAACATGGGTCGCATATTTCCAATAATCTGAAAAGCTCATAGTATTTTGTTGTCATTTAAAATTGATCACTTATAATAAAATTACTTAATAGTTTTATATAAATGATTATACTGTTTAGGAAAATTATATTTTGCTTAAGAGTAATGCCATATAAAATGCTTATTTTATTTAGTTGTCTTCTATATCAATTATTTTTAATAGCTGAATTAAGGTATTGAGTATCATCAGCTGCAGAATTAAAAATAAGATCTAGTGCACTTCTCTAATATTAGCCTACTTTCACTTAATTTCTTTTTTGCATATACATCTAAAAGGAAAACATTTTGATTTATTTATATACATTAAGGAAATGTAGAATCTACTGAGGATGTAGGGTGCTGTAAGGGATATATCTGAATAAGAGGGCATTTCTATTTCACATTTTAAAAATCGGATTTTAATTTTAGTTATTTTATGTATATGCATGTGTGAGTGCATGAATATGTTTATGTGTATATGTGTGTACACACAAATGTGCCACAGTTTACAAGTAAAGGTCAGAGGAAACCTTTCTAGACTTGCTTCTCTCTTTCTATCACTTGGAACCAAGGAATCAAACTGAATCATCAAGCTTGGCAACAAATGCCTTTCCCATGGAGCCATTTCCCTCTCCCCTTCATTATACATTTTTTTAACAAATAAAATACATGTCTCAATAAAATGTATGTCCACTGACACCTACTTTTATTATTTCTAGGGTATAAAAGTGTATAAAACAAGAAATACTTGTTTATCACCCAAGTTTAACCAAGGTCTTTTGAGGGAATCAGCACCCCAGTTGAAATGCAAATACTCTTTTGTTGTTGTTGTTCCGCTTGGACCATTTTCAGTAAAATCAAGTTTACCTTGTAAAAAGTTTGTATATGGCCATGGAAATTGTGACTACTCGAAATGTGGTGTGTCCAGTCTATGTGACAACAGATTTCATATGAAATTTCTAGAACTAGAGCAACTTCTGAACATACTCTCTACCAGAAGGGTCTGTGCCAAAAAGGATATCCTCCATCAACACCAAAGGAAACAAACTATGACAGTACGTGGCAGGGGAGACCTTCAGACACCTACTGCAATGGACAAAGAGTACAGCCAGCATTCTGTTTCCTGGGATCAGGTACTAACACTTTTATTTTTAATGTTATCCTTCTATTTTGCTGAAGAAAGCTGAAAGTTCTATCAGAATTATCAGACTTGTGGAGATAATTGTGGATTTTCTCAAAGTATTCTATCTCTGTGGTATGTTTATAATTTTCTTTTTCTGTAAGTGGACTTCTACACACATAGAAACAGCTCCAAAATATTTAGGGCTTCTTTTAGGTCCATACTAAATATATGAATAAGGAATTTAGGAAAGCTACACTAAGCATTTAGTATGGGCCAGTACTATCTTGACATGAAGAATGCCACATCAGGTAAAGACAGGCCTCGACCTCAAGAATCATACAGATAAGTGGAGTTAAACACAAGTAGCAATAATGATAAGCAGGAACTTTAAATTTAATGTAGAGTAGGAAGAGATTCCTTTGTACTTTGACTAACAGAAGTATTTGTGTAATAGATTGTCCTTTCAAATAGTCCTGGGGATTAAACCTGGTCTTATGTAAGCACACTCTCATTGAACTATATCCTTAGCCATTTAAAATTTCTATTTCTTTTTTTAAACATGTGTGTGCATGCATGTTTGTGTTTGCACATGTGTACCATGTATGTAGAGGCCAGAGGGGGTAGTGGAGTCTTTCTGATTTCTACCTTCTATATTGAGGCGGGGTCTTCCCCTTGAATCCAGAGCTCACCAATTCTGCTAGTCTAGCAAGCCAGCTCGATCTAGGACTCCCTTGTCTGTACTTGCAGGACACCGCGGGAATAGGCAGGCTGCCAGACCTGCTCAGGTTTTGCATGTGTTCTGGGGATCCAAACTCAGATCCTTCCATTTCCCTGATAATCATTTAACATGTTGGGCTGTCTCCCCAACCCCTAACTTTCATCTTGAGACAGAGTCTCTCTAATTTCCCAGTCTGGTCTGAATTCTCTGTCTAGCCCTGAAAAGCCTTGCATTTGCAAGGTTCCTGCCTCTGCCTCTGCAGTAGCTGGGATCAAAAGCTTTGCTGCTCTTTGTAGTGACATTCTATGGTCGTCTCAGAAGCAAATGCATTCTTCAGACACATAGTTCACTGTCTCCCAATAGTCTTGACAAGCCCATTAGAAAACAAAGTCCCCTAATCTCAAGAAACCCAGCATTGTTCAAGCTTCTATGGTAGAATCCTTTTCTGCATAGTTGATTAAAATGTTCAGAAGTTGGTGTTCCACGGTAATGGCTCACACTTCTTTTCTCTGAGTTGGGCATGGTGATATATTATCTCATTCATATGAAAGCTACTGTGTAAGGCATAGAGCTAGTAAGCGCCTAATTTTGCAGACACAGAATGTGTGCATAGCTTGGTCATCAGCATACTCTTTGTTCTTTATTATTGTTTAGGGAATGCTGTTCAAATAAGTTAATGATTTTATTTGTATCTTTACTAAGCAACCTATTGTGGAACAGTATACACACACCGCTGGTGCCTGACTATGCACAT
Source organism: Psammomys obesus (assembly GCF_907164565.1). NCBI lineage: Eukaryota > Metazoa > Chordata > Mammalia > Rodentia > Muridae > Psammomys > Psammomys obesus. The sequence continues at coordinate 6,922,512 of NW_026596149.1, read as the reverse complement.
GTACATGAGTGCGCCCCCTCCCGTACCCCACACGTGCGTGCATGCACACACGTGCACACGCTTGATGTCAGAGGACAACCTGAAGGATTCGCTATTCAGTTCCCCCCTCCCATCGTGTGGGTCTCAGGAATTGAACTTAGACCTTCAGCTTTGGTGGGAAGCACCTTTACTCACTGAGCTCCTTGGTCAGCTCCACAACTGGTATTTTAAAACACAAAAGCTTTTAGATGTCCCTGACATTCCTGGAAGTTGCACTAACAGATAAAGAATGCATTCTTGTGGTGCAGCACACATTCTTGCCGTTATGTCCTTGAAAAAATAATTTTCTGGGCGATGGATGTCTCTCAGCCACAGATCACTTACTTATATGTGTGAGGCCCGGGATTCAATCACCATCACCCCTCCCCCGAAACACACATACTCACCTTAATTTCTATTACCTCTGCTATGTATAAAACATACCTATTAGACTCGACTCTTTCAAAACATGTCTATGGTATTTACCCAAAGGTGACAAGCATTTACCTCCAATTTAATTTTTTCTCATCCGCATTGAATGAAAATGGCACCTAGAGGCTCATAGGGAGTGCATTAGTAGGAAGCCTGGCCTTGTTGGAGGAATTGTGTCACTGGGGAGGGTGGGCTTTGAGGCTTCAAGCCTAGTATCACTCTTTCTGCTGTTTTTGGATCTGGCTGTAGAATGCTCAGCTACCCCGCAGCACCATTTCTCTCTGTCTGTGTGTCACTATGCTTCCCTCTATGATAATGGACTAAACCTCTGAAATTGTAAACCAGCCTCTATTAATTCCTTTATAAGAGTTGCCATGGTCATGGTGTCTCTTCATAGCGATGGAACATTGGCTAAGGCACCATTAAAAGCTACTTCAGTATCATTGTAACACAGCAGTGTTCCTCCACCAGGACAACTGCCACCTTCGCAAGACCAGATGTATTTCCTTACAAAAGGTCATCAAAGCTGTTGATCATTACTGTTGGCATTCTCACATAGAAAGAGCGTGTGGAGAGTCATTGGGTCCTCACCTGAGTCTCCAGCCATTCCTCCCTGATATTTGTATGCAATGTCGCCCTAACTGGATGTGTTCTGCAAGCTTTTGGGAAGGGGCTAGAACACATAGGTGGGACAGGTTAGGAAAGAGGGCTTCATTTACGTATGTGTGGGACAGCCATCATCCAGGCTGGGTACAGACTTACCTGGAAGTTGCTTTTGTGTCAAGCACCTTCTTGCCCAGGAGCTTCATGAATGTTCCACAAGTAATCCCAACTAGACCTGTTGGTTGGTCCCCCACAAGGACCTATAGTAGACTAGAACTTTGGTTTGTCAATAGGACTTTAGAAGGAGGGGGAAGGACATTGCTTAGTCTTTCTACCTCAGGGAGAATAATTCTCAAAACAATTTTTTAGAAAAGAATATATTTACCCTATGGAAACTCCATTTTCATATAGAACAAAGGCTCTTAACATTTAAAGATTACTGAAAGCTCACATTTTTAAAGAACATTAATAATCATGGTCTCTAATGACTATGCAAAAAAATATTTATAATTATTCTTCTGTGTCTAAACATAACAGTTTTCTTTTTGTGTGTGATTCTTGATGTGCAGCAGGTCCGAGGACCCTTTCTGTGCTACCAATAACACAGAAAGTTCTCCAAGTCTCAGCCCAGATCAGAGCATCAGTGTCACATGTCGCCAGGTGTGGGCTGGGATTCTGGCACTTGTGGTCACACTCGTGATCCCAGCACTCAGGAGGTGGGGGCACGAGGACTGAGGGCTGCCGACAAGCCTAGACTATGTAAGGAAACCTCATTTAAAAAAAATATTAGTACCTAGGATCTAGTGAATGAGAAGCGCTGAGAGTAGCTCTCTTGGCGGTATCTTTTAATAAGAATGGTTCTCAAAAACAAAGACTAGCCATGACTGCTTTGTAATACATTTGAAATTTTCCTTAGATGTCCATGCAAATGTAAGAATATATGGAATTTTTATGTGAAAAAAGAAAGGCATTCTAAGGATGATTTACCAGCTAAATTGCCATTCTCTTTTTCTTCTTTATGAAGATATTTATATTTAAAATTATACAGCTATTAATTACTCAGCATTAAAGCATTTATGTTTATGGTTTCAGGAGAAATTTAAAATAACAAGTGAAGCTGGGATCTCGGAAGCTTAGACTAACCTACCCTTCCTCTTTGAGGAGGTTTTTCTAACACTAGAAGCTCTTCCGTCTCTTGACAGCGTGTTGGAGAAAGCTGCATGACATTTGGTTCTTCTTGACCCTTTCACTAACAGTAGATTTTCAGATGAGATCCTCATTATAGAGGAGCCATATTGAAAAGCGTGTTCTTAACGTCCCTGTGCTTCCATTGGTAGTTTCAGTGCCGAGGCGATTCTCGTTTTATCAGTGACAAATGGTACAAAGAATAACGCTCTGGGTTTAAGGGTGTGTTGAAGCTTTTCAGAAAAGAAAGCTTTCATAATTCCTTGCCTCTGTGTTACTGTTGCTGCTTATCTTGCTTCTTCTTTACAGCTGGGGACCCGCTGCGGTGGTTCGAAGGACAGTGACTCCCAGGGGCTCAAATGTTCGGGTTCTTGATCCTGAGTTGGTAGAACTATTTGGGGATGATAAGGAGGTGTGGCCTTGTTGGAGGAGGTGTACCACTGGAGGTGGGCACGCGCACTCGATGTACAAGTGCACCCATACACATACATGTGTCCACACATTTGAACACAAATGCATACACATATGTATATGTATGATATATGTCTGAATATCACACATACATATGAACCTCATGAACTTTGTAAGTTGCAAATTTTTATGCATACAACCCTACTTTTTACTTTTAAAAGGTTAAAGTACCTTAGGCTGATTTTAAAGGCTTGTTGCATATATTTTAGAAGTTTTCTTTAAGTATGCCTATGTAACATGAAAAAACATAATAAAACTGTGGAGAAACTAGGCAAAGTCAGTCAAAAATAACAATTACTTTCACTTTTTTTGTAGAGAATGTTAACAGAGTCAGGTCATTCTATTATTTAATATTTATACTGGCTACCTGACATAGCATTCCCTTCTAAATTTAATCTTTCATTTCTTTTGAAAAACACGTGCCTGACTCAGGCTTGTTAAATGGGATAGTACCAAAGCTAACAATTTTGGGACTACAGGGCTCCTTGTTAGCATATGAAGTCCCAGATTTGTGCATACAAAGCTTCCTCCATTGAAAAACTGGGGCAAACAAAACCATAAAAACTTCTGAGGAGTCACTAGAATCCCGAATGGCACATTGTAAATGAGTTTCTCTTTGCCAGGAAAAGATACCTGCCGGACGATGAAATTATTCTCAGAATAAAAGAGAGGTATACAGACTTTTCAATAAGCCTTGAAAGATAGGAAAGGGTTAATGATGCCAAGGTAGTAGGAACTCACAATGAGGTAGCCATGAACCTGTGGCAGGCCTGTGCAGTTCTGACTTCCTGAGCGAGCGGCTGTTGTATATGAGTGAAGGCTGAGTTTTACAACTCCCTGTTTTCTTCATACAGGCTTGCTTCTCCGCTAGGCAGTTGGCGGAGATATTTCTACAGAACCATAGTACTCCGTTCATTTCTAAGGAGGACTTTAAGCAGCTGAGCCCAGGGATCATCCAGCAACTACTCAGCTGCTCTTGCCAAATGCCCAAGGACCAGCAAGCAAAACCCCTACCCACCACTCTGGAGAGTAAGCCTGAGCCCCTCACCCCGGTACACCGTGCATGTAACGGTAGGAAATGTAGAATACTTTCTGCGTCGCAGGAACTGTCCTGAGCATTGTACCTCTGCCACCTTATTCCAGCCTCCATATAGTGGGGAGGGACACTTGCTGTCATCCCCACTGTAGAGATGAAGCAGACATGGATATGTTAAGCCACAGGCTAAAAGTTACAGGCTTGTTAACATGATGACGTTGGAAGTCAAGCCCAAGCAGGCCAGTCCCACAGTCCGTGTGTCTGTTTGTTCTGATGCTTTTCAGTGAATTGTTGCTGTTACTTTTGAGACAAAGTTTTGCTTTATTTTCCATGTGGCCTTGAACTTGTGACCCTCCTGCTTTGTTCTCCCCAATGCTAAGATCATGGAGATGTGTCAGTATATGAAATGATTTTCAAAGAATATTTAATATTTCATATATAATTTATGTAAATTGATTCTGTCTTTCATATCTGACTAAACCATGAAGCAACTTAAAGTTCTGTGATTAAGGCTTCTGAAGAAGAATCAATAAGTAAAGTGCTTCCTAGGCAAACATGGGGACCTGGATTGGATGCTAGCAACCAGGCAAAAATACTGAGTGTACTGGCATGTGCCTGTAATCTCAATTCTGGGGAAGCAGAGGCAGGAGAAGCCTATGGGCTTGCAATCTAGGCAGACTGATGCATTCTAGGTTTAGTGAGACACCCTGCTTAAACAAATAACAGAGCAATTGAGGAAGGCACTCTGTCTAGATCCCAGCTTTCACATTCTTGAATGGGTGCGTGCGCGCATGCGCACGCACGCACGCACACACACACACACACACACACACACAGAAGTGAGAAGTGACAGACACACAGAGTTGAGAGGTGACATGGTAAATAAAGAAAACATTGATCTTGAGATCAGAAATGTCATTGTCAGGCACTGTGTGATCTTGAGAAATTTCTACTTCTAGTTCTTGGAGCTGGCTCTTTTCAATTCAGTGTGAAATGGGTGATACTGTAGAGGGTTTTCAGTGATCTGCACATCCTGCACCATGAAACATAAGGAAATATTGGGGTAAATGAAGGTACATGGGCTGGTCTGTGTCAGAGGTGCCCGGTCCAGGGAGATGATTACCTTCCAGGAATAGATGGTGGGTCCAGAAAGTGAAGGGATCAACCACTACACTCTCCCAGAGCCCACTGAGGTACTGTAGTAGACAAACTTTCTCATTGATTTTATAGGGAATCTATTAGTTTCAGATTTGATATAGAGTACAAAATGTATGTAGTACACAGATGCTCTATATACTTATGGCCCCTGTCTCCTCAAAATGGTGCCTGAAAATAACCTGATGTAGTAAAAAATATACGACCTAAAGCTGGTAGCCATGTTATGATATATATGAACATATATATTTTGAACTGTATACTTGCTCTGTGTGGTCGACTGTAATGCCTGCCATTTAGAAGTTGAATTATCTATCCACTAATCTCTAAGTTACAGTTGTTTTCGTGAGTAGTAAGTAGCTCATTTGAAGGTTTAATGTGAACAAAAGCATGTTATGTCTAAATACCTAAAACCCCATAGCTATAATGAGGAAAAACTTCATTAAAGTAAGGAGCTCAGAAACTCAACATGTGGATGGGCACGTTCATATGCTCACCACCTGGCGTGGACTTTAGAAGCTCCAAAGTTATGAAACATCCATTTTTCTTTGTATCACTTTGTAGCTGTCACAGATGTGAGACACTCTAAGACTCTCACTTGTCACATGAATTTTTGAGACTTTATGGTTTCTTGTAGGTACTACTAAAAAATACTAACAACCCCCAGTTGCCTGTGTTGAAATTCTAATAACTTTATGTATTTAGGTGAGAGCAATGGCAGTCATAAATCTTGCTGGAAATAAACCTAGCTGGAAATGGATGGGCTATGAAAATCTTCAAAGATGTTTTAATAACATGGGAGTCCTTGTGTTCTTAATAAACTGGAATGAAATAAAACAGCTGTGTAGGTATATGAGCATCCCAGCCATCCTTAAAGTTGTTAAAATTAATTGTTGTAAAATATGCACATCATAAAATTTATCTTCACTCTTCCCTTTAGATACAGAGGAGGGAAGCCTGGGCCCTGTAAATTCTAAGCACACACTGTACCACTGGCCTGTGCTCTCCACTCCTTAATTATTTTTGTTTGTATAGTTCAGTGGTGCTCAGTATATTCACAAAGCTATGAAACAGCTAACTTTTCATATTTCCAAACTGACAAGACCAGCTCTGCATTGTCCCCTAGACCACTAAAAAGAGGCTCCAAGTGAAGAGGTGGCAGGGGAGGTGAGAAGATTGAGAACTGACAGTTTTTTGCCTCTTCTTGCTACACTGCCAACTCCCCTTTCCCTCGTAAAGCGAGAACTGAGAATCAACAAAGCTCTCTGCATCCCTTCTATCAGTAATATGATCTGATGTGGAGGGTGAACCTTCCAGAAAAGTGTAAGTATGGCAGGAGACGGACATTACTTACTTAAAAATGATACTTATTATTTGTTCTTTAGCATTTTCACACATGTGTACAATGTATCTTGATTATAGCTGCCTCTACTTGTCCTTTTCCATTACTCTGAGTCCTCTAACACATCCACTAACTTTCAGTTTTCTTCTTTAAGAACAACAACAACAACAAAAACAGGGAATCTAATTAGTGTCCTCCACATGCTAATGAGTGTGGAGTTATCCAGCTGAACTTGGGAAACCAACTAGCCCTGATATTGGTTGTCGCTACTGGTAGTTGATGGGTGCTGGCTGCGGGGGCGGGGGGGGCAGTCATTTTTCTTCAGGGCTGGTTGGTTAATTCCAAAGATGAGAGGAGAAAGACAACTGACCGGAATCATCATGGCAAATCATTTAAATTAAGCAATTAATTTAAGCATGCTTTTTACAAAATTCATGTACGCGGGCTGCCTCCACCTAGGTGGGTGTTAGATAGGTCAGCAGTGGATGTGAGGAAGACAAGGTTTTTATTGCTCAAGGTTTTGGGATTTCTAAATGGGGAATTTAGTGGGAAAAATAGGCAGGGTTACAGGAACAGCACATAAGTATAACAAATTGTTCACAATGGCTTTCTGAAAGAAAGACATGATTGCAGGGTGGTCATAACGACAGGTAGTTGTAACAAGGTAGCCATAACTACCATTTTGAAACAAAGGAAGTATTGCAAGATGGTTATTAACTTTTTAAAACAAAGACATGATTGTAATTTCTGGAACAGGTACCATAGAACCATTTGTAGTTAAGATTACAGATGGGGCATATCAATTGTTGAGAAACAGAAGTTTTATCATAAATGGGAATGAACCTAGTTTGTCCTAACTATGAGATGGCTTTTAAGCCCAAGTTGGAGGCAGACTGGTTCTTCAATCACCCCCACATCTCTGCAAGTGGGACCATCCATGCTAAGTGGAGAATGGAACTTGGGACTGTACCATCTTTGTGGGCACTGGGTCAAGAAACCTCCTTACCTTCCACAAGTGACCTTGTGGTTTATTTTTCTTGACATTTAAACATAGGAGAACTAGTGACTTTTTATCTTTACAATAAGAATGAATTCTACTGGCTGATGAACAGAGCTCATTGCTAAGGCCTAGCGGAATGACCTGTGAGCAAGAATATATTGTTGTGGTGGAAGATGCAAAGTTCTTCGGGCCTCTTCTCGAGGGATGTGTTCTAGTCACTGCACGATTAGGACCTAAACAGTACTCAGGAAATTCAGGTAGAGGCTGGCTCCTCATGGAAAGGCAAACAATCATCAGGTTGATTGACCACTTTCCACTCTGGCATTCCAGATGGTTTAGAAACAATTCTTATGTGACTGACAATCTTGGTTTCTCCAACGCTTATTCTACTTTGTGCTTTTTACACAAATACAAATAATTAAAAATAATAAAAATAAAATCTTAAAAGTTATTACTGGATTTAAGCATTAGAATGGCTGGAGTGTTCATTTCTTCCTTGGTTTTCTGTAGTGAGAGTTTTAGATTCTTTAAAAACCTAGTTATGGCACTCAGGGAGGCAGAGGCAGGTGGAGCTCTCTGTGAGTTCAAGGCCAGCCTGGTTTGCAAAGTGAGTCCAGGACAGCCAAGTCTACACAGAGAAACCTTGTCTTGAAAAACCACAAAACAAAACAAAAACAAAAACCTAGTTATGTTATGTGAATATGTTTTTGTTTTAATCTCAAGCGTGGGATAAGAGGCTGCTTCAGAGAAGGTACTTATGGTTTGCCTTGTGCACTAGCAGAAGTGTGATCTTTGCTAGCTGAAAATAGTTTAATTCTGAGGACTCTGGAGAGGATATAAATTGGAGAGCCCTGAGAGGGCCTGTGCTGACTGGGTTACTGTTCACCCCTGCTGCTGCCCCACACACATACACTCCTACTTCTTTCTGCTGCTTCATTTGCTGTTGTGTTTGTTATTGCTGGATTGCTAGTTTGCTGGTTTACTGGTTTGCTGGACTTCTGGATATTATGACAATTGAAGACTTGCCTTGCCCCAAGGAAACCAGTATCCCTAATCAGCACGAAGTAGCCTATAGAGGTCTACTCCCTTTCCCCTCTAACATTCTTTTTCTAATACCTAGTATTAGGGGGTTGGAAGGAATTAGGGTGGAATAAGGATTTGAAGGAAGGTAGAGATATAAGAATCTAATAAATTAGATTAAAAAATACTGATCATCCAGATTAGACCCCTTATATTCCCCTGCCTGTGAGTCCAACTGGGAGAGGAGAGCTGCTGGCTTTTCCCTGAGTTCCAGCCTCTGGCCCACAGATCTACCCACCTTCCCAAGAAAGCCTACCATAGCCCAGGAACATGTAGCCTCGAGCCCACAGCTCTACTTGCCTTACCTAGGAGGGCTGCCAGACACCAGAAACTTCCAGCATCAGCCCAAAGCACTATCTGCCTTCCTGAGGAGTCCTAGCCAACAGCTAGCCAACACCAAGGACAACCAGATGGCTGAAGGCCAGCATAGAAACACAGTCAACAAGCGCCAGTGCAATATGGCAGCACTAGAACACAGTTATCCTACAAGAGCAAGCCCTGGCTATCCTAACACAGCTGAAACATAAGAAAACAAGCTTAATTCTATTCTTATGAAGATGATAAAGGACTTCAAAAAGGAAACAAATAAATTCCTTATAAAAACAGGCAAATACAATCAAACAGAACGAGGCCTTTAAAGAGGAAATTAATAAATCACTTAAAGTAATACAGGAAAATACAATCAAATTGGTGAAGGAAATGAATGACATGGTCCAAGACCTGAAACTGGAAATAGAAACAATAAAGAAACACAAACTGAGGGAATCCTGTAGATACAAAACTTAAGGAAGAGAACAGGAACTACAGATGTGCTCATCACCAACAAAATACAAGACATGGAGGAGAGAATCTCAGGTGTAGAAGATAAAATTGAAAAAAAAAATCAATACATACGTCAAAGAAAATATTAAATCTAAAAACTTCCTAGCACAAAGCATTGAAGAAATCAGGGACACTATGAAAAGACAAAACATAAGAATAATAAGAATAGAAGAAAGCGAAGATTCCCAGTTCCAAGGATCAGATAATATTTTCAGCGAAATCATGGAAGAAAGTGTCCCCAACCTAAAGAGATACCTATAGACATACAAGAAACTTACCAAAGAGCAAATAGATTGGACCAGAAAGCAAAATCCTCCTGTCACACAATAATCAAAATATTAAATGTACAGAACAAAGAAAGAATATTAAAAGCTGCATGGGGGAAATGGCCAAATAACATAAAAGGCAGACCTACCAGCATTACACCTGACTCCTCACAGAGACTCTAAAAGCCTAAGGGCCTGGGAAGATGTCTTGCAGACCCGAAGAGACCACAGATAACAGCCCAGACTACTATATCCCGCAAAATTTTCAATTACCATAGGTAGAGAAAACAAGGTATTCCATGACAAAACCAAATTTAAACAATATTTATGCACAAATCCAGCCCTACAGAGATACTAGAAGGAAAACTCCAACTGAAGTAGGTTAACTACACCCAAGAAATCAGAGGAAATAAGTAACTCTACTGCAGCAAAACCAAAAGAAGTGTGTACACACTCTCTCTCACACATACAAACACACACACACATATCACCAACATTAAAATAACAGGAACTAACAATAATTGGTCATTAATATCTCTCAACGTTAATGGACTCAATTTGCCAATTGAAAAACACAGGCTAACAGAATGAATGCAAAAACAGGATCCATCATTTTGCTGCATACAAGAAACACACCTCGGCAATGATAGACATTACCTCAAAGTAATGTGGTGGAAAAAAAAATTTCCAAGAAAACAGACCCAAGAAACAAGCTGGAGTAGCCATTCTAGTATCTAATAAAAAAGGCTTTCAACCAAAATTAGTCAAATAAGATGAAAAGGATACTTCATACTCAAGAAAGGAAAACTCCACCAAGAGAACATCTCAATTCTGAACATCTGTGCCTTAAGTACAAAGCCACCCACATTTGTGGGGAAAAAAATTACTGAAGCTTAAAACACATGTTGAATTACACACATTAATAGGCAGAGACAATGGACAGGTCATCCAGACAGAAACTAAACAAAGAAATAATGAAACTAACAGATGTCATGAATTAAATGGACCTAACAGATATTTACAGAACTTTTCATTTAAACCCCAAAATATATACTTCTTCTCAGCCCCTCACAGAACCTTATTCAAAATAGACCATGTTGTAGGTCACAAAGCAAGCCTCAACCAATACAAGAAAATGAAATAACCCCTTGTATTTTGTCAGATCATCGTGGAATAAAGCTGGCCTTCAATAACAACAGAAACAACAGAAAGCCTACGTACTCACAGAAATTGAACAACTCTACTCAATGACCATTGGGTCAAGGAAGAAATAAAAAAAGAAATTAAAGGTTTCCTAGAATTCAATGAAAGTGAAGGCACAACATATCCAAACTTATGTGACACAATGAAAGCAGTGCTAAGAGAAAAGTTTATAACACTAAGTGCCTTCATAAAGAAATTGGAGAGATTTCATACTAGAAATTTAACAGCATACCTGAAAGTTCTAGAACCAAAAGAACCAAATACACCAAAGAAGAGTAGATGGAAGGAGGTAATCAGACTCAGGGCTGAAATCAACAAATTAAAAACAAAGAGAAAAATACAAAGAATCAGTGAAACCAAGATGTGGTTTTTTTTTTTAATCAGTTAATTAGTTTAACTAATTAAAAACCAGAGAGACAGTATCCAAATTAACAAAATCAGAAATGAAAAGGGAGACAGAACAGACACTAGGAAATCCTAAGAATGATTAGGTCTTACTTCAAAAGCCTGTACTCTTCAAAATAAAAAATCTATATGAAATGGACACCTTTTTTTTGATAGATTCCACTTACTAAAGTTAAATCAAGATGGGGTAAGCAATTTAAATAGTCCTATGTCCCCTAAAGAAAATAGAAGTAATCATTAAATTCTCCCAACCAAAAAATAAAACCAAAACCAAACAAAACCCAGGGCTAGATAGTTTCAGCACGGGATTCTACCAGGCTTTCAAAGAAGAGCTAATAACAATACTCCTCAAAAAATATTTTTTTCCACAAAATAGAAACTGAAGGAACATTGTCAAACTAATTCTATGAGGCCACAGTTACCCTGATAACTAAACCACACAAAAAAGCTCAACAAAAAAAAAAAAAAAAAGAATTTCAAACCAGTCTCCCTTATGAATATTGATTCAAAAATACTCAATAAAATACTCACAAACCAAATCCAAGAGCATAATTAAAAACACCATCCACCAAGATCAAGTAGGCTTCATTTCAGGGATGCAAGGGTGGTTAAACATAAAAAACAAATCTGTCAATGTAATCCAACGTGTAAACAAACTGAAAGGAAAAAAAAAAACACCTAATCATCACATTAGATGCTGAAATAGCTTTTGATAAAACCCAACACTCCTTCATTTTTAAAGTCTTGGAGAGATATAAGTCACATACCTAAACACAATAAAGACAATGTACATCACATTAAATGGAGAGAAGCTTAAAGCTTAAATTTCACTAAATCAGGGAAAAAACAAGGCTGCCAACTCTCCGTATCTCTTCCACATAGTACTTGAAATCCTAGCTAGAACAATAAGACAACTAAAGGAGATCAAGAGAATACAAACTGGAGAGCAAGACACCAGAGTATCACCACTGGCAGATGATATGATAGTATATGTAAGTGACCACGAAAATTCTAATAGTGAACTTCTACAGTTGATAAACACCTTCAGCAAAGTATTTGGTTACAAAATTAACTCAAGTATCTTTAACAAATGGTGCTGGTCTAACTGGATGTCTGCATGTAGAAGAATGAAAATAGATCTGTATTCATCACCCTGCCCAAAACTCAAATCCAAGTTGATCAAAGACCTCAACATAAAGTCATACATACTAAATCTAATAGAAGAGAAAGTGAGGCATAGCTTTGAACTCATTGGCACAGGAAACAACTTCCTGAACACAACACCAACAGCTCAGGCTCTAAGATCATCAGTTAATAAATGGGATCTCATAAAACTGAAAAGCTTCTGTAAGGCAAAGGACACTGTCAATAAGACAAAATGGCAGCCTACACAATGGGAAAACATCTTCACCAACCCAGAATCTGACAGAGAGCTAATATCCAAAATATATAAAGCAATCTACAGATTCAATGCAATTCCCATCAAATTACCAACACAACTCTTTACAGACCTTGAAAGAAAAATTCTCAGCTTCATACTAAATAACAAGAAACCCAGAATTGCCAAAACAATCCTCTACAATAAAAGATTTTCTGGAGTATCTCCATCTCTGATCTCAAGCTGTACTATAGAGCAACAGTAATAAAAACTGCATGGTACTGACATAGAAACAGAATGGTGAATCAATGGAATTGAATAGAAGACCCAGAAATAAACCCACACACTTATGGACACCTGATTTTTGACAAAGATGCCAAAACCATACAATGGAAAAAAAGCATCTTCAACAAATGGTGCTGGTCTAACTGGATATCTACATGTAGAAAAATGCAAATAGATCCATACTTATCACCCTGCTCAAAACTAAAATTGAAGTGGATCAAAGATCTCAACATTAAATCAGACACTCTAAACTTGTTAGAAGAAAAAGTGGAGAAGAGTCTTGGGCCCATTGGTACAGGAGACAACTTCCTGAACAGAACACCAACAGCACAGGCTCTAAGAGCAACAATCAATAAATGGGACCTCATGAAACTGAAAAGCTTCTGTAAAGCAAAGGACGTTGTCATCAAAATGACAGCCTATGACTTGGAAAAGGATCTTCACCAACCCTATATCTGACAGAGGGCTAATATCCAGAATATATAAAGAACTTAAAAAGTTAAAAAGCAATAAATCCAGTAATTAAATTAAAAAATGAGGTACAGAACTAAACAGAGAATTCTCAATAGAGGAATATCGAATGGCAGAGAAACACCTAAAGAAATGCTCAACATTCTTAGTTATCAGGGTAATGCAAATCAAAACAACCCTGAGGTTTCACCTTACACCTATTAGAATGTCTAAGATAAAAAACTCAAGTGACAACACATGCTGGAGAGGTTGTGGAGAAAGGGGAACCCTGCTCTATTGCTGGTGGAAATGTAAACTTGTACAACCACTTTGGAAATCAATCTGGTGCTTTCTCAGACAATTAGGAATAGTGCTACCTCAAGATCCAGCTATAGCACTCCCAGGCATATATCCAAAATATGCTCAAGTATGTTTGCTCAACAAGGACGTTTGCTCAACCATGTTTTTAGCAGCTTTATTCATCATAGCCAGAACCTAGAAACAACCCAGATGTCCCTCAGTATAGGAATGGATACAGACATTGTGGTACATTTACACAATGGAATACTACTCAGCAATTAAAAACAAGGAAATCATGAAATTTGCAGGCAAATGGTGGTATCTAGAAAAGATCATCCTGAGCAAGGTATCCCAGAAGCAGAAAGATGCATATGGTATATACTCCTTTATAAGTCGACATTGGACATATAATATAGGATAATCATACTAAAATCTTTACACCTAAAGAAGCCAAGAAAGACCCTAGATAAGATGTTCAATCTTCATTCTGAAAGGCAAATGGATAGGCATCGGAAGAAGATAAAAACAAGGGACAAGACAGGAGCCTACCACAGAGGGCCTCTGAAAGACTCTACCCAGCAGGGTATTAAAGCAGATGCTGAGACTCATAACCAAACTTTGGGCAGAGTACAGGGAAACTTATGAAAGAAGGGAGAGATAGAAAGACCTGGAAGGGTCTGGAGTTCCACAAGGAGAACAACAGAACCTGGGCCCAGGTGTCTTTTCTGAGACTGATACTCCAACCAAGAACCATTCATGGAGATAACCTAGAACCCCTGCACAGATGTAGCCCATGGCAGCTCAGTCTCCAAGTGGGTTCCCTAGTAATGGGAACAGGGGCTGACTCTAACATGAACTCAGTGGCTGGCTCTTTGATTACCTTCCCCTAGGGAGGTAGCGGCCTTACCAGGCCACAGAGGAAGCTTATGAAAGACAGTCCTGATGAGACCTGATAGGCTAGGGTCAGATGGAAGGGGAGGATGTCCTCCCTTATCAGTGGACTGGGGAAAGGGCATGGGAGAAGATGAGGGAGGCATGAAGGGCAAGATTGGGAGAAGATGAAGGTGGAACTACAGCTGGGATACAAAATGACTAAATTGTAATAAATAAAAAATTATATTAAAAAAGGAAAAAAATTAAAAACCTCAAGAAAGTAAATACTAACAAACTAAATAACTTGATTGAAAAATTGGGTACTAAGCTAAATAGAGAATACTCAACAGAGGAATCTCTAATGGCTGAAAATCACTTAAAGAAATCTTGGAAGTTCTTACTCATCATGGAAATGCAAGTTAAAACAATTCTGAGTTTCCATCTTACACCCTTCAGAATGGCTATGATAAAAAAACTCAAGTGACAGCACATGCTGGGAGGTAGTGGATAAGGGGGATCCCTCCTCCATTTCTGGTAGGAGTGCAAACTTATATAATCTTCTTGGAAATCAATCTTATGCTTTCTTAGAAAAGCACAAGGCCCAATATATATATATATCCTGGACATATACCCAAAAGATGCTCCACCACATCACAAAGAAATTTCCCAACTATGCATAGCAGCTTTATTCAGAATAGCCAGAAACTGGAAACAACCTAAATCTCCTTCAACCGAAGAATGGATAAAGAAAATGTGGGGCATTTACACAATAGGATACTACTCAGCTATTAAAAACAAGGACACCGTTAAATTTGCAGGCAAGTGGATGGAACTAGGAGAGATCACCCTGAGTGAGGTAACACAGACTCAGAGAGACACACAAGGTAGAAACTCACTTATAAGTGGCTATTAGCCATGAAGCACAGAACAATCATGCTATAATCCACAGACCCAAAGAAGCTAAGTAACAATTAAGGCCCAAGAGGGAGGATGCTTGAATATCACTCAGAAGGAGAAATAAAATAGGCATTGGAGGTGGATGAAGGGAGGAAACTGGGGAGAAAAGGGGATGGGGAGGAAAGCATGGTGGAGATGAGTAGTAAAGAGATGGAGGAGGGGTGAAAGAATGGAAATCAGAGGTGGGGGCGTCTCTGGAAGGTGCTAGGGACTTGGGATAGGGGAGAGCCCAGGAAGTCTATGGGGCTCACCCAGGCTGAGACTCCTAGCAGTGGGGGATACAAAGCCTGAAGTGGCCACTTCCTGTAGCCAGGCAGGACTTCCAGTGGAGGAATAATGAGACCAGTCCACACACAAAACCTTCAACCCAAAATTTGTCCTGCCTGATAGACATGTAGGACAAAGATGGA
Organism: Psammomys obesus; assembly: GCF_907164565.1. Lineage (NCBI taxonomy): Eukaryota > Metazoa > Chordata > Mammalia > Rodentia > Muridae > Psammomys > Psammomys obesus. The sequence continues at coordinate 6,906,841 of NW_026596149.1, read as the reverse complement.
TCAAAGATTGAGGGACTGGCCCTACTTGAGACTCATCCCATGGGAGAGAACCAATCCCCGACACTATTAATATTATTCCACTCTGCTGATAGACAGGAGCCCAGTGTAACTCCTCTGACAGGCTCCACCCAGCAGCTGATGGAAACAGATGCAGAGACCCACAGCCAAACATTAGACAGTGCTTGAGGAGTCCTGTGAAAGAGTTGGGGGAATAACTGAAGGAGACAGAGGCTCTCCAAGAGCTCCACAAGAAGACTACAGAGTCAACTCACCTGGGATGTTGGGGCTCACAGAGACTGTGAGCACGTGAACCAACAACCAAAGAGCATGCACGGACTGGTCTTAAGCCTCCTGCACATAAGTAGAAGAGTCTCAGTTTGGTCTTCATGTGGATCTCCCAACAACTGGAGCTCGCCTTCTCTGACTCTGATGCTGCCTTTGGATCCCGTTCCCCTAACTAGGCTGCCTTGTCAGTGGGAGAGCGTGCACTTAATTCTGCAGTGACTTAATGTGCCATGGAGGGTTGGTACACAGGCCCCCTCTTCTCTGAGAAGGAAAGGGAAGAAGAAGGGGAAGGGGTGTGTGAGGGGTGGACTGAAAGGAGGGAGGGGCTGTGATCAGGATTAAAGTGAATTAATAAATAAAGTAATGGGGAAAATACTTGGACAGTTTTTCACACACATATATTAATTTTAAAAGAATCTTAAACTCTTATTGTATGAGCTGATTTTTTTACTTGCTGTGAGAAAATTCCCAAGAAACGCAACTTAAAGAAGGAGGATGTGCTTTGACTCACTGTCCAGGAAACAGCTCACCATGGTGGAAGGTGAGGTGTGGGCTCACTGTACAGACGAAGTCAGAAAGCGGCAGCTCAGCTCGTTTCAGGCCTTAGGATGGTGCTGTCTATAATGGAAGTAGCTCTTGCCACCGTGAGGAACCTCAGCCAGACTATCACTCAGAGGTTTGTCTTCTAGGTGATTCAAGATTCTGTAGGCTGATAATTAATCCAAACCACCACAGCTACTTTGCTGATTATTAAAACAATATTTTGCTTGCTACAGTCATTTTTAAATAAAGCAAAGGGTAGCTTCAAAGCCTCAGGTAGGCAAAAACTTTCTTTTAGTCTTTGATGTAACAAAATAATCTGGGTGGCTTATAAAGAACAGAAATTTGTCTCTCACAGTTCCGAGGGCCTAAAAGCCCAAGACGAATATATTGATAGATTGTATGTTTGATGGTGGTGATGATGGGGTCTACTGGTTCATACAATGCAACCAGCTCACTGTCTCTCCCTGCTGGACCTTTTTATAAGGCACTTAACCTCATTCACTGGGACAGAGCCTTCATGACCTCATGACCTCCCAAAGTCTTCACCTTCAAACTGTCATTTTGGGGCTGGGCTCTGGGGAGAAGGGGTGCTGAACACTTAGACTAGAGCAAGACCACAGCAGTCCACTTTATCCCATACAAAACTTACAAAACCATTGTGTGTCCCCATGAATTATCACCATAGGCGAGTGGATTTGGAATGTCTACCAGCTGAGGCGTGTGAGGAGAGCAACGCACACTGACAGTCTTTGTCATCTCCTTTGGCTAGAATACAGCTACAGCACGGTGGCTGTGACACTCCTGACACTGGGCTCCATGCTCGGGACGGCGCTGGTCCTTTTCCACAGCTGTGAGGAGAACTACAATCTTATTTTACAGCTGTTCGTGGGCTTGGCTGTGGGGACACTCTCTGGGGATGCCCTGCTGCACCTCATCCCTCAGGTAACCTTGTCCTTTTCATTACAGAAGGGCTGTGTCTGGTTTTTCTTCCGTTCAACAACTTGAGATATTTATGCGACAATTTTGGTGTGGGCTTCAGCAAATACGTAGAGTGGTTGGTGTTTCCATTGCAAAGATTTCCACCTGCTCTGAGAGAAATAACCAGACATTGGGTGCATCCCTGTTATCAGGAGACAAATGCCACAGGGCGTGCACGCGTGCACGTGCGTGTGCACGCACACACAAACACACACACGCTTCTGTGAGAGTGGTGCTGGCTTTCTCAGCTGCTTCCCTCCACCTTCATGCATCACATCCATTTCTCTCTCTGCTCTTGTGTCCTGCCCGAAAGTTTGTCTCTTCTCAGGTTGCTTGCCAATTGGATTTTCGCTTAGTTTCTGCCAATGGGAATCACCAAGAGAAACTCAGGACAGAAGGAAGAGGGGCACTAGCATTTATTTCTTCTAGCTGGCTTCTGATTTTGTCTCTGGCATCTGCTCCAAAACTAGCTGATTACTGTCAGGCTGTATCTGGAGGCCCTCTCAACAGCATCACCTCTGTTGAAATTTCAGCAGTATTATTTCCTACCTTTGCTCCTATAGAGCTAAGGTGGAAATAGGTTCTTGGATTGCCAATCCTTGAGTGCCTTGTCTCATGACCCTGAAGGAGTCTCTGGCATAGTGTCATCATTAGCATCTTAGTATTTGAACCCTCTGAAGAGACTTCTCTCCCTTACCTTCTTAATGGTATTCGTATTTCTTTCTTTTGTGTGTGTGTGTGTGTGTGTGTGTGTGTGCGTGTGCATGCGTGTGCAGGCACCTTTATATGTGAGTATGCATGAATGTGTTTGAGCATGAGCATAGACACTGAATCAATACCAGTGTCTTTGTTAGTCACCCCTCACCTCACTTGAGGCAGGGCTTCTCACCAGACTAGCCTTGTTACACTGGGTAGCAACTGAGTTCCAGAAATCTACCTGTTTTAGCCTCCCAGTCCTGGGATTACAGAGACATGCTGTGGCATCTAGCTTTTCCTGTGAGTGCTAGGGATCTGAAGTCAGTTCCTTGTTTTTCTGAGGCGAATACTTTACTAACAGTCCCTGGGTTTCTTTCCTTAAAGTGTCAGAAACACCAGGAAGGTGGCCTTTCCTGTTCTCTTTTGTTCAAGTCTTCTGAGGCTTTAAAAATTTTTTTTATTAAAATTTATTCACTTTGTATCCCAGCATTAGCCCTCTCCTTCATCTGCTCCCAATCCCACCCTCCCTCCCTCTTCTCCTCCCATGCTCCTCTCCAAGTCCACTGCTAGGGAAGGTCCTCCTCCCCTTCCATCTGACCCTAGCCTACCAGGACTGGCTGCATTGTCTTCATTTGTGTCCTGGTAAGGCTGCTCCCCTTCAGAGGGAGGTTATCAGAGCCAGCCACTGAGTTCATGTCAGAGACAGTCCTGTTCCCATTACTAGGGAACCCACTTGGAGACTGAGCTGCCATGGGCTACATCTGTGCAGGGGTTCTAGGTTATCTCCATGAATGGTTCTTGGTTGGAGTATCAGTCTCAGAAAAGACCCCTGTGCCCAGATTTTTATTTATCAGAAGTAAAAGGACGAAGACTTGAGATGGTAAAAGAGGTGAGGCAGAAGGCACTGCAAAAGACGTCTATTTACTCTTAATAGGAATGGTAGCAGCAACCAACAATCATGCCTCATATGAAGTACGAAATGGAAAAGATTTCCAGAAGCCTCTGGCAATTTCCTCAGGGTTCACTCAAGAATTAATCGATATTAACAAAACAAGACAAAACAAAACAAAGCAAAACAAAACTGGAAAGTGATCATTGGAGAAATTAAACAAGCTTCTATTGGTTTTAAGTTCCTTCATAATCTAATTCTCTGGAAATATTTCAAGACTCGAGGCAATGGCCACAGCCTTTTTCTAGGTCACTTCAGCAGACACAGAGTTGTTTGTCGCCTGGGATCCTGGGAAAGAGCAGGAGGCTGCCTGGGTTTTCCTCCAAGGAATAGTGCACAGCTGGGGATCAAGCCTGGACTTAGGAAATGCTGGGTGCTTAGGAAATGCTGCAGAGCTGAGTGAAAAGCTTAGTTTGTGTCTGTGACATTTCGAAGGCAGGGTTTTGGCTTGAGAAAAGAGATGAGGATGAGCTATTGGAAAGAGGAAGAAGGATTTAGTGTAAAGCATGATGGAGAGCTATAAAATTCATAGCTACAAAATTCAAGTGCGATCTGCGTTTTCAAAGATCTGTGCAGAAGAAAGAAAAAACTGCTTGATTTATTTTCCAATTCCTAAATGTATTCAATGTAAAGATCTATTTCTTAGCCCGAGAGTGTGAATTGTTCTTTTATTTAATTGCATGATATTATAATGCCTCCAATTTTCCAAAATACTGACCATTATGAGGATGAGGTAGTGTACATTAGGTGTCACATTCTGGTTTTAGTTTTAAGTGCATGTTTGCTTACACATGTACACATGGTGTCCACAGGGTGGTGGCTCTAAGACTCCTGAAAATATGAAAGCCCACACATGCTCAAGTCCCTTTGTAAAAAACTGTGTAGAACTTGCATACATCATAGGTATAGCTTGTTACTTTAAATCGTATTTAGATCACTCACGTATGTGGTCTAATGTGAAATAAAATGCAATAATATATTATTCAGAGAATAATAACAAGAATGGCATGAGTTGAAATGTAGTTATTTTTCTGAATATTTTCATTCTTTATTTGGCAGATATATATACCAAGACTATATTATATACATGTAAATTATATATATGCATATATAATCTCCATAGTCTTTATTTCGAACTCAGAGACATCCTAGTTCTACACACCACTGAGCCATTTCACAAACTGCTAGTTTTTGGGAAAGGACGTACCAGGTGATGATTATTTATGAGCAATGATAAAATCAGCCAGCGGCTGAGTGAGTGGGATGTGTGAGTTATCTGGAGGGAAGTGGACAACATCCTTCAGCAAACTGCTAGCACTCCTGGTCACACACGCACACACACACACACACACACACACACACACACACACACACACACAC
>NW_026596149.1:6829505-6902000 GCF_907164565.1 Psammomys obesus | reverse complement strand
ACACACACACACACACACACACACACACACACACACACACACACACAGTGTGATGTGCTGATTTTCAGGTAGATCTCTCTATTCAGGTAGAACTGAATTGAATGTTTAATTCCAGTGGGGCATGGGGACACATTGCTCCTTGCATGTGTCCTATGGTAGAGCTCATTGATATTTTATGAAACATTACTACACACACAGAGCTCCTGAGAAGAAACCAGACAAAGACAGAAGGTAAAATCAAACCGAGGTTCTAGAACAGAGCACTGGCATCTGGATATTCATCAGCAGAAGCTATTCAAAGTTTGGCTTTGTTTTCTGTTGTTTCCATTTTCTTTGATACTGATTATACCATATAATGGAGACATTCACACACCGTACTAAAATTTTAATGATTTTAGTTGTCATGACATTCCACAGACTGAGAGTTGAACTCGTTAAACTTCCAGGATTTCTCTTCAATATGTAGGTCATTGAAAGTTATTCCTTCTTTCAGTTTTAATTTTTTCTCTTTCTTGAAACTGCTTGATTTCCTCATGTAACAATCCTGATTTGGTTTCCCTCTGGTCTTCCCAGATCCTCCCCACATCTCTTCCCATCCAGATCGCCACCTCTACCCCTCCCACTTCTGCCTCTCATTAAAAAACAAACAGGCTACTGTGGGATACTAATAAAATAAAATATAAGATAAAAAGAAAAAAACTAAGCTGTTCTATTTGAACAAAACAAACAGGGAAAAGAACCTAAGACAAGACACAAGACTCAAGGACTCACTCATCCACACATTCAGGAATCCTATACAAACACTAAACTGGAAGGCTTTATATATATGAAAAGCACTGCAGGGTATAAGGAGAGAAAAATACAATAAAAATAAGATAAAATTATATAAGACAAGGAACCCACTAAGATGCTATTGAGTTCCTTTTCAGTTGGCCATCTACTGCTGGGCAAGCAGCCTACCCTTGAGTAGTCTGTTTCCCTCGTGAGAAACCCTTGGAGGAAGCTAAATTTTTATTTGCAAGTGACTATCAAATGGAGGTAGCATCTGGGTTTGGGAGGGGGTCTCGTGTCCATGACTTCTTTCAGCTCTAGGACCCAAAATGGTGCAGACCTGTACAGGCCCTGTGCAGGCTGCCACAGTCCCTGTGAGCTCACGTGGGACATCAGTTATGCTGGTTTGGGGAGCTTTGTTGTCTAGGTGTCCTCCACACCCTCTGGTTGTTACATTCTTTCTGCCTCTTCTTCCTCAGGGTTCTTGAGCCTTGAGGGGAGGAATTTGATGGAGACACTCCATTTGGGGCTGAGTGTTCTGAGGTCTCGCTCTGCATACTGTCTGTCTGCAGGTCTCTGTTTTTGTTCCCATCTGCTGCAGTAGGAAGCTTCTCTGATGATAACTGAGGAAGGCACTAATCTATGAGTATAGCGCAATGTCAGTGAGAGTAATTTTATTTATCATTATCATTATTATTATTATTATTTTTCAAAATAGCAGTATTTGGTTTTACCCTAGGTCTATCCCTTGGCTATGTAGTCTCAAGTTCTTGGTCACTCACTCAGTGTCAGGTATGTGTCCCATCTCATGGACTGGGCCTTCAGTCAAATAAGATACTGAATGGTTACTCCCACAGCTTTGTGCCATCACTGCCCTACCGTATCTTGCAGGCCAGGCACCATTGTAGTGAAAGGGTTTGTAGTTGGCTTGGTGTTTATGTTCCTCTTTTGATAGCACGAAGAGTACCTTCCTGCACCAAAGACGCCTGCCTATAGGAATGCGGTCTTTACGTAGGCACCAGCTCCACTTCTCCATGTTCAGGGGGCTGTACAGGTGATGGCTTAACAATGAAAGCCTTGTCATCGGTTTGTAGAAAACATCCTATAGTCGTGGCAACAGCCTGGGTTCCTTGGGGTCCCCACGGGACCCCTTTGGCTAACAACCTAATTAGATGTAACCTAATTCCAGTACTGAAAGCTTCACTTGGTGACAAGAAATGTCTGGTTGGGGGCTGTGTCTCTCCCATTGTTTGGTGATTTCATTTTGCTCATCTTCATATACGTATATATTTTAGGAAGCTTCTACTGGATTAGGTCTTTATACTATCCTTCAAATGGCCCTTAATATTAGATGTCCTTCATTCCCTTCTAATCTCCCCCTTTCTGCTTGATAATCAGTTCTAGTCTCCCACATCCATCCATAGCCATCTATTTCCCTGTACTAGGGAGATCTATCTGTCCCCCCACCCCTATACCAGTACCTTACTCTATGTCTAAATTCCATGGTAGTACAGATTATAGCTTGGTTATCTTTGACTTAACAGATAATTTCTACATACAGTGAATACACACTATATTTGCTTTTCTGGGTCTGGGTTACCTCACTCAGAATTATTTTTTCTAGTTCCATCTATTTACCAGTCAGTTTCGTGATTTCATTTTTTTTAACGTCTGAGTGATGGTCTGTTGTGTAAATGGTGGAAACATACCACATTTTTCTTTATCCATTCTTCTGTTGAGGAACATCAATATTGTTTCCACTTTCTGGTGATTATGAATAGAGCAACACTATACACGGTTGAACAAGTGTCTCTATGGTAGGATAAAGCATCCTTTGGGTAAATGTCTGAGAGTGGTTGTATTAGTCAGTGTTCTCTAGAGAAGAAGTACTCAACCTGTGGGTCGCAACCGTTTTGGCAAACCTCTATCTTCAAAAATATTTACATTATAATTCATAACAGCAGCAAAATTACAGTTATGAAGTAGCTATGAAAATAATTTTATGGTTGGGGTCACCACAGCATGAGGACCTGTATTAAAGGGTCTCAGCAGTAAGAAAGTTGAGAACCATATAGAGTAACAGAACTTATAGAATAAAGAATCTCTAAATACAGAAAGGAGATTTATTAGAATGACTTACGGGCTGCAGTCCAAATAATCCAGCAGTGGCTTATCCACTGGAATTAGAAAGTTCAAGAATCCAGTAGGTACTCCGTCCACAAGGCTGGATGTCTCAGGCTGTTTTTAATATATTCTGGAATCATGAAGAAGTAGGCTCTAGTGCCAGCAAAGGCATGGACTTTCTAGCAAGGCAAGGGCAGTCAGGCAAAGAATAAAAACTTTATTCTTTCTTATATTTATATAGGCTTTCAGTTTATTTATATAGTATATTTATATACTATATTTATATATATTTATATAGTATATTTATATAGGCCCAGTTTAAAGGTAGATCTTTTCTCTTCAAGATCCAGATTAAAGGTGTGTCTTCCTGCTTCAAAGGTACAGATAAGAAGTAGATTTTCCTACTTCAAATTAAACAAAGATCTCTGAGACATGTGCCCTTCATTTTTGGGTTTTAGTTACAGATGTAGTCAAGTTGACAACCAAGAATAGCCATCACATGTCTACCTCTTGTCAACCTGACACATAATTGTATCTTCTTATGTTGTGATTAATTTCCAAATGAAAACAATAACCAGGTCATAACAATGCCTAAGCACATATAACATTCCACACACAATCACAAACACATTATATACTTAACCAGGTTATAATTATATCCAACATGCTATAACTATCCCATATACAACTGCAAACATGTTATAAATTTATAACAGGTGGCAGTGTTCCTTGAGGGACATTCTTTTAGAATCTCAAATTTAAATATGGTAACCATTAATATTCTCTTAATTGATGTTTCATAACATGATAAGGAAATTGAGGAAAACACACATCTCTGCAAACACATTCTTAACAGAACATGACAGGAACACTTACGTCAACTATATTTCTCATTTCTGTAGCTGACCACAAGTCCTCAGCTGGCATTTATAACTGCCTCCCTCTATTACCACTTCTATATTTCCTCTATCCTTGACCAGAACTTCAGCAGGTTTTGGCTCTTTTTCTGGAGAAGTGACCCGTACCTTCATTCCTGATGAGGCCATGACCTTTGTCATCCTGCTTGGATTAGGCTGTGTAGTTTCCCACTGTCTTTAATCACAGGACACAGTAGCACCAAGAGACATCCCAAAGTCTCTTCTGTACTCCAAAAGTAATTTTTATTGCCTAGATTGTTGAGGAGAAATCCAATTTCCCCATGTTAATCTGGATCAATCACCCTAACAATGTTATTCCCTTCTTAGCCTGTTGGTTTAAGGGCATTAGAAGCCCAAAGCAGCCAGGGGACACCTGAGCTTCCAGTTCAATGACATATTTGTTGTAGCTCCTGGCAGGAGTCCTTCCCATCCTGGAAACCAAACTTCTAGGCCAGCTGAATTTAAGGTCATGGATCAGGGAGAAAACTTTTTCATACTGGGCCACAGGGGTGATAGTGGGTGGAAAGATTTCCTTTTCATCCCTTGATTCCTGGACCTGTAGATGCTGGCTGTGGGAGAAACTGTACCATATACTGGCTGTAGTGCTCGTTTTAAAAACTCTACTTTATTTGAGGTGTTTAGGCCTCTACCTTCCTTCCAGCCTCCTAACCCTACATAGGAGGGAGGTTAGGGGAAAGGGAGCATAGACCCCCTTTACTTCTCCCAGCTGTTTAGGGTAGAAGGGTCTTTGGGGATATACCAATCTTGGTCAACAGCAAACAGCCAGCAGTCTGCTCCAAACTGCTGCACCCCAAAGCGTTTCTTCCTGTTTGTCTGCTCCAAAACACCACACCATCCATCTCTGGTCTCTTCAAACTGCCACACACCACATGCTAATGCTGCAAGCCATACCTTCTCTTTCTCGGCTCTCATGTTTATACTCCAGATACCTAGCTTCTGTCTCTGCTGCGTGGGGCAGGCTGTTAACAGCTGGCAAAAGCCATGCTGTGCATTAGACAATTAACAGCTGTGGACAAACTATAACCCAACCAAAATCCAACACTTGGGATTAAAACAAAAACATATTTACATAACATAATTTTAGTTTTTAAAGAAACCAAAACTTCCATTACAACTGTGAGCTGATTCAAAGCTCCTCCTGAAGAACCTCATCCCAGCCCTCCAGGCTGCTGCATCTAATTGATGCAGTAACTGTGTCTTCAAAAGGCCATTCCATCTTTCTGTCAGGCCAGCTGCTTCAGGATGGTGTGAAACATGTTAAGACCAGGGGACTCCACGGTTGTGGGCTCACTGTCATACTTCACTGCTATGAAGTGAGTTCCTGGGTCAGAAGCAATGGAACTCCACAGAATATTGTGATGGTGGTAAGGCATTCTGTAAGTCCACAGGTGGTAGTTTTGACAGAAGCATTATATGCAGAAAAGGCAAATCCATAGCCAGAATAAGTATTTACTCCAGTAAGGAGACAGTGGTATCCTTTCCATTGGAGGAAATGGACCAATGTCAGCCTGCCACCAGGTCTCTGGCTTGTCAACCTGGGGAGTGGTGACAGCCATATCTGGGGCTCAGTGTTAGTTTCTGCCGTTGGCAGATCTGGCACCCAGCAACAGCTCTATCCAAGTCAGTGTTGGTGAGTGAAAGCCCATGTTGTCAAGCCCCTGGGTAACCACCATCTCTGCCACCATGACCACTTTGTTTATGGGGCCAACGAGCAATGGCAGGAATAGCTGGGGAAACAGGCTGATTGTCTAAAGACTGGGTCATCCTTTCTCCTTGACTATTGAATTCCTCTTCAGCTGAAGTCATCTTTTAATGAGCATTTACATGAGACACAAGTATTTTTATGCCCTTTGCCCATTTGAAGACATCTATCCAAAATACATCTTCCCCAAGATATCTTTCTCACCAATTTTCCTGGCATGTTCTTTCCAAGTCCCTGGCCATTCAGCTAATCCATTGGCTACAGCTCATGAATCACTGAGCAATTACATATCTGCCCATTTAGCCTTCCAAGCAAAATGTATGATCATGTGTACTACCTGAAGTTCTGCCCACTGGGAAGGTTTTTCATCACTGGTGTCTTTTAGGGTTGGCCCAGAAAAGGGATGTAATGATGCAGCTGTCCACTTCTGGATGGCGCCTGCGTAACGTGCAGAATGATCAGGAAACCAGGCCTTGTTCTTCTCTTCTTCAGTCAGCAGATCACAGGGAACACCCCACAAGGCTATGGATGCATACTTGGCTGCAAACGGCATTGTAACTTGCTTGTGCCTTCAGAAACTGCTTGGGCCCAATCATGTATATACCACATTCATTTAATAACAGATTCCTGCTGTGCATATCCTTCTTTATGACTTAGTGGGTCAGATAACACCCAGCTCACGATGGGCAGCTCGTGCTTAGTTATCAACATTCACTTAGCCCATTATCAACATTCACTTTCCACTAAGGCCAAGAAGATGTCTTTTAAAGGGAGAATGGTTGTCTGCAGATGACGGTAGAGCCTTGCTCCAATATCCCAAAGCCGGATTGAGGTAGATCAATTCCGTTTTAACTGAGGTAGCCACACACTCATCTCCACAGTGGCTGTACAGGCTGCAGTTGCACCAGCAATGGATGTGTTTCCCCTTTCCATTCTTGTCAACATTAGCTGGCATTGCCATTCTAACAGGTGTAAGATGAAATCTCAAAAGTAATTTTGATTTGCATTTCCCTGATGCCTAGAAATGTTGAACATTTCTTTATGTGTTTCTCAGGTGTTTGAGTTTCCTTTACTGAGAATTCTGTTTAGATCTGTACCCTATTTTTAATTGGGTTATTTTTTTGATAGCTAGTGTTTTGAGTTCCATATATATATATATATATATATATATATATATATATATTAATTTTTTAATCATTTATTACAATTTATTCAATTTGTATCCCAGCTGTGGCCCCCTCTCTCATCTCCTCCCAATCCCACCCTTGCTTTCCCTTCTCCCTCTATGCCACTCCCCTAGTCCACTGATAGAGGAGGTCCTCCTCCCCTTCTATCTGACACTAGCCTATCAGGACTCATCAGGAGCAGTTACATTGTTTTCCTCTGTGGCCTGGCAAGGCTGCACCAGCCCCGCCTCCACCTCCACCCCCGTGTGATGATCACAAAGGCTGCCACTGAATTCATGCCAGAGAAATTCCCTGCTCCCCTATCTAGGTACCACACTTGGAGACCGAATCTATGGGCTACATCTGAGCCAGGTATAGCCAAACTTTGGGCAGAGTGCAGGGAATCTTATGAAAGCAGGGGGAGAAAGAAAGACCTGGAGGGACAGGAGCTCCAAAAGGAGACCAACAGAGCCATAAAAACTGAGCCCTGGGGACCCTGCAGAGACTGATACCCCAACCAAGGACAATGCATGTAGAGAATCTTTACATATTTTTCATGCTAGTCACTTACCAGATGTGTAGTTGGTAAAACATTTCCCATTCTATAGGCTGCCACCTTATACAAATGATGCTCTTTTCTTGTGCATAAGCTTTTAATTTTTATGAGGTGCCATTTGTTAATTGTTGATCTTAGTGCCTGTGTTAATGCTATTCTGTTTAAACTATTTCTGTGCAATGAGTTCGAAGCTGTTCCCTATTTTCACTTTTATCAGATTCAGTGTATCTGGTTTTATTCTGAGGTCTTTGATCCATTTGGAGTTGAATTTTGTGCAAGGTCTTAATTATGAATTTATTTGGGTTCCTCTACATGCAATCTTCCAGTTTGACCAGGATCCTTTTTTTTCCCATTATGTATTTCTGGCTTCTTTATAAAACAAAAAACAAAAAACAAAAAAAACAGGTGTCTGTGGGTATGTAGATTTATGTATGAATTTTATTGATCAACGTATCTGTTTTTGTGACAATACCATGCTGTTTTATTAATATGAGTCTGTAGTACAACTTGAAATCTGGGATTGTGATACCTTCTATAGGTCTCTTATTATTCAGGATTGTTTTAGCTTTCCTGTGTGTGTGTGTGTTGGTTTTTGATGAGGATTGCACTGAATCTATGGATTGCTTTTGGTAAAATGGCCATTTTTACTGTATTAATCCAACCAATTCATGAGCATGGGGAGATTTTCTGTTATCTTTTTCAGTTTCTTAAGGATTTTATCAAAGAAGTCTTTTGCTTTCCTGATTAGAATTACTTACAATATTTTATATTATTTGAAGCTATTGTGTTGTTTCCAGATTTCTTTTTCAGCCCATTTGTCCTTAGGATACAGAAGAGCTACTGATTTTTCTGAGTTAATTTTATATACAGTTAAATATATATATATATAATTTGTTGAAAATGTTCATCAGCTATAAGAGTTTCCCAGTGGAATTTTTAGTGTCACTTATGTATACTATCATACCATTTGCAAAGAAAAATCCTTGACTTTTTCCCTTCCAATTTGTATTTCCTTGATCTCCTTAAATCATCTTATTGCTGTAGCTAAGACTTCAAGCACTATATTGCATCTGAATGGACTGTGGAAAACCTTGTCTTGTTTCTGATTTTAGTGGAATTGCTTTGACTTTTATTCCATTTAAGTATATCTTGTCTGTGGGCTTGCTGTAAACTACCTTTATTATGTTTAGGTATGTTCATTGTACCCCTAATCTCTCCAGGACTTTTTATCATGAAAGGGTATTGAATTTTGTCAAAGGCCTTCTCTGTATGTAATGAGATGATCTTGTGATTTTTTTTCTTTCAGTTTGTTTATATAGTGGGTTGTATTTATTGGCTTACATATGTTAAGCCATCTGTGCATCTCTGGGAGGAAGCCTACTTGATCATGGTGGATAATCTTTTTTATGCATTCTTGGATTGAATTTGAAAATACTTTATTGAGAATATTCACATTTATATTGATAAGGAATATTAATCTGTAATCCTCTTCCTTTGTTGGGTCTTTAAGTCAGTGGTCCTTAACCTTCTTAATGTTAGGACACTTTTAAGTTCCTCATGTTGTGGTGGCCCTCAACCATAAAATTATTTCATTACTTCTTCATAACTTTAACTTTGTTACTTTCTGAATTGTAATGTGAATATGTGATATACAGGATACCTGATATATGACCCCCAAAGGGGTCACAGCCACAGATTGAAAACCTCTTCTTCAAGTGGTTTTATTATAGGGATAACTGTGGCCTCATATAATTAATTAACAATCTCCTTATGTTTCTATTTTATGGAATAATTTGAAGAGTATTGGCATGAACTCTTCTTTGAAAGTCTGGTAAAATTCTGTGTTAAAACCATCTGGTCCTGGGCTTTATATAGATTTCTTTACTTTTTTAAAAAAATTCCTCTTTAAGGACCTTTATCATATTCATAAAAGCTATGTTAAGGTCTTTGTCTTGTGTTTCAGCTATATGGCAGTTTTTAGGGCCTTTTGCAGTTGGGTTACTGGCTTCTAGTAGAGACATACTCTCCTGGTTGTTACTGATTGCATTTTTATGCTGGCTTCTAGACATCTGAGTTTGGAAGACTGTATTCTAGGTGCTAATAACTGGTCTTGCCTTTGTTGTGTGGATGCTCTACTCCAGCCCCATGGTTTCTGTTGCTCTTTCTGGCTCTCAGGATGTAGTGGCTATGTGTTGCCCGACAGGAATTTTTTCTGGCACTCTGATAGGTATGGTCACTGGGGGGTTCTACATAAAATGTGTATTAGGAGCTAACACATAGGGATGGGTATGGGCTAGGAGGGTCTGCATGAGAGAGGAAAGCAGGCTGTTCTACCAGTCCCCTGGGAACGACAGCAGGTAGTAAGTGACGAGAGGCCACAACAGATAGTATGCTAGGGAGCTGGAGATGAGGCTGGAGAATTGGATATGAAGGAGAGGAGGAAAGATGAAGATCTGAAGCTTGCCTACCTACTTCTCTGTCATACTTGGCTGGTGGGTTTCCAGAGAAAGCCTGCTGGAGTTTGGGGCTGGAATAAGAGGATGAGTGGAGAAGAAGGTTGGAGGAGAAGCTCTGAGTTATCAGCTGAAGATGGGGACAGAGGTGAGGGACAGCAGATGGTCTGCTACAGAGATGGGGTGAAACTACAAGAGTGGTGCATCAGAGTTGGCAACAAGGATGGAGCAGTAAGGCTGGAGTGGCCTATGGGTTCTCTGAGAATGCCTGCTGGGTTTGAGGACTGGGATAAAGTGGTAAATGGGGGGGGGTTGGAGGAGAAGATCTGTGTTCAGCTGGAGACAGGACAGGGAGGGAGGAGAGGCTGCAGCAGAAGGTCTACCACAGAGCTGGGGATGCAAAAGGGAGATTGGCCTTTGGGAAGAGGAGGAAAGTAAAGTTAGCCTACTGTCTTTCCCGGCTGGAGTAGCCTGTGGGTTCTTAGTAGTGCCTGCTGGATTGGGGGCTGTGATAAAGTAGTAAGTGGGGGAGGGAAATTTGGAATGGAAGATCTGTGGGATCAATGGGAGATGGAAACAGAGGTGGGAGACTGAGGCCACAAATGTTCTGCTACAAACTGGGGATAAGACTGGGGGACTGGATTTGGAGGAGTACTGTTAGTCTACCTGCTTCCCTGGTCTGAGCCTTTCTTTGCTTCTTTCTCTGTTTCTTTCTCTTCTTTTTAGGTTCTTGGTTTGCATAAGCAGGAAGCAGAGCTTGGGCATGCTCATGAAAGCCAAGGTCTTATTTGGAAGCTGTTGGGACTACTTGGAGGCATCCATGGATTTTTCTTGATAGAAAAATGTTTTATCCTTCTTGTGTCACCAAATGCCAAGGTATATGTCTCCTTTGTCCTTTGTGTTGAGGCCTCATTATATGTATCTTGATTCCAGAAATACTTGTCTAAATGCAACAGTAAGTAGTATGTGGAAGTGCATGCCTTTCATCCCAGGTACTGGACAGGCTAGCAAGAGGATCACAACTTCAAGGCCAACCTGGGCTACGGAGGAAACTCTTAAACACGAATTAATTAATTAGTCTAGACATGTAGTTCAGTTGGTAGAGTATTTGCCTAGCTTGCATAAAGCCCTGAGAATTTGATCCCCAGTACTATATAAACTGGGCGTGGTAGCACATGACTATAACCCCAGCATCTGGGGAGTGGAGCATCCTCATCTATATAGAGAGTTCAAGGCCGCCCTAGGCTATCTCTAACTGACTGAATTAATTTAATTTATAGTTAACTTGTAGTTAAAAAATTAAAGGACTAGTGATCAGCTTGGTGGCAGAGCATTTGCCTCTATGTGCAAGAACCTGTGTTCAATCCCCAATACTAGGAAAAAAGTAGTGACATCTTCACAGATTCATCTGTGTGAGGGAAGGCACAGTCATTTCAACAAGAAGCAGCTCATTCTGACTAACATGTTCTTAATTGTAGCTCTTAATGTTTTTTAAAAGCTCATCAGTGGGCAGTTAATATTCTTGTTGCAATTTTCTGTTTACCTTCATGATTAGTTTAAAAAGTAAATCATTTTGGGTTTGGGGAGTGAGGGGGCGTAAAATCTACAAAGTATTCCTCTGACCACCACACAAGTTCTGTATCTCATGCATAAGTGAGGCACATTTAGGAATAATAATGACAATAACAATTAATAATACAATTTATGGTCCATGTTACTGGATGCAATAAAAGGAGTACAGATGTTCAAATGTTCACAAATGTTTTATTAAATAATGTAGTTAGGGAGATATT
Source organism: Psammomys obesus (assembly GCF_907164565.1). Classification (NCBI taxonomy): domain Eukaryota; kingdom Metazoa; phylum Chordata; class Mammalia; order Rodentia; family Muridae; genus Psammomys; species Psammomys obesus. The sequence goes on along the minus strand of NW_026596149.1, from coordinate 6,890,497 downwards.
ATCTTAGTAGTTCCAGGGTACAATACAATCGATAATCATTTCTTTCCTATATCATAGAGAATTACAAATAAAATTTTGTAAAACTGCAATTTTAGCAAATAAAGTGATAATCTTAACTACTTCCATTTCAGCCTCTTTCAATCACAGCTAGAGTTTCTGAAGTCACATTGTTAGTGCATTCTGAGTACGTGCAATGCTTTCCCAAGATTTTTTATTACATATTCATCACTATGAGGTTGTTCCAGGAGGTATTTTAATGTGTCCTCCCCAAAACTTTGATGAACAAAATGTTGAATAGAGCCATGGAACTGAAGAAGTCTATACGCGTGTGTTTCTTGCCTCTGACTACCTTTGCATACCTTACAGAGCCTGCCATTGGCTAACGGCCATGTGGGACATGACCACCGCCTTGCGCTCAACCCTGAATCAAATGACCACTCAGGAGGAGGCAAATCTCTATCAACCATCCAGCTGGTAGGTCAGTGATCTGATGTGGTCTGCAGACTCAGCTGCCTTTTCTTTACTTCTCGGTGCACAGAGGAAGCTCATTGGGGTAAAAGAGCTTCCTGATTTGCCTGCTCTTGACCAGAGAAAAACTGTTTGAAAACTTTGCCAAGCACTGGAAAGCTTCTTCCACCCCCACCCACAAAACACACTCTCCACAGATTTAAGTCACCACCATCTGCACTGTGAAATACTCATGGATCCGACTGACATAATAATTTTCATCACTTCAGTTATTTGTTTTCACAAGCCAGGTTACCTTTGGGTTTTCTACTTTGTATAACCCCAAGTCAGTGCTGGGCAAGGGATTTGTTTGTCTAAGATGAGAGTGTTCATTTCATAATCCACGAGAGAATTAATTTTGTCTAGTGATGTGTATCATAGTAAGTTAAAGGGCAGACCAATCAGTTCATGTCAGAGACAGTCCCTGTTCCTACTACAATGGAACTCACTTGGATACTGAACTGCCATGGGCTACATCTGTGCAGGGGTCTTAGGTTATCTCCATGCATAGTTCTTGGTTGGAGTATCAGTCTCAGGAAAGACCCCTGTGCTCAGAATTTTTGGTTCTGTTGCTCTCCTTGTGGAGTTCCTGTCCTCTCCAGATTACTGTTTCCCACGTCTTTCCTAAGATTCCCTGCACTCTGCCCAAAGGTTGCCCATAAGTCTCAGCACCTACATTGATAGTCTGCAGGGCAGAGCCTTTCATGAAGAATCTTAAATTTTTTGGGTCTATTTTCTCCTCTTTTTTTTTTTTTTTTGAAAATGTAGGTTGAAGATGGAAACTTTATTATTTTTCTTCATGTGTAGAGGTTCTGGAGGCTTGCCTCCGAATTCCATTGTAGTGTGTGATGATATATAGATTTCAGGAATACTGGACAAAATAAATATTTGAATATATCTTTCAGTAGAACCAGGGCGCTTGTGATTACAAGTCCGTCTCTGAATAAGGTATAATTAGCATACTGGATGCGTAGACAAGGAGATATGCTGTATCCTGCAGTTCTCTCCTCTTTCAGCCTTTCTTCTCCCCAAATCACCCACCTCTGGAATAACTGCTATTTCTTTGACTTATGAATTTTAGTCTTACTTTTATGTTGACAATGACAATGATAATTGGTCTTACATTCAACTTTTGTCAGTTCTACAACATTGGCTGATAGAATTTGATGCATAGGCTTTTTAAAAGAAGTATTTAGTTGTGGATAAAATGCATCCTTGGTGGGTCTCCATTCATGCAGCTAAGGGAAGTTATAAATCCCTGGGGTGGGACTTTTTTGTGCTGTGACTGCTGTGGGATCACTCAGGTTCCTGTAGGTACCCTTTCACTCAGATGCTTGTAAGTAAGCCCAATAAGCTCGCTGGTTAGCCAAACTGGACTTGAGTAGAATGGTTATTTGAAATGTGTCCTCTTCATAACTCAGAGTAACCACAGAGAATGTGGACCAGAAATTGCACTACATATGGTCTAATCTCTGAAATTAAAATCATAACTCATGCATATGGCAATTTAAAAATCTCATAAAGTGAGGCTGGAGAGATGGCTCAGAGGTTAAGAGCACTGTCTGCTCTTCCAGAGGTCCTGAGTTCAATTCCCAGCAACCACATGGTGGCTCCCAACCATCTATAATAAGATCTGGTGCCCTCTTCTGGCATGCAGGTGTACATGCAAATAGAGCACTCATGTAAATTAAAGAACTAGATCTTAAAAAAAAAAGTTGAAGACTGGATAATCTAGTCCTCTTTTGTATCTAGACTTTTGTATTAGACTTTGTATATGGTATTTTTTTTCTTACTGACTGGCAAAGCAATAAAGAGAGCCATGGAGTGACACAATGCATTGAGTTGGCTTGGGTTTTTCTCCTATACCTGAGGGCACCATCCATCCACTTATGAACTGAGAGATGAATCCAAGGACAGCCTTTGCAAGACATGCCAAACTAGGTCAAGAACCAGTTTCTAAACTTTTGTCTTCAGTAAAGGCTTCTGTGACATAAAGAATTTGAATGAACTACAGGCCAGCTGAGAAGCATTCAGTCCTCTGTGGAGGATGTACTTTCTCCCTACACATGACAGTCCTTGTACTTTATGGTGAATATGTAAGATGTCAGTTCAGATATGGATCTGGAGTAGTAAAATGTCCTTTAAACGTCAGTGTAATTCTTTAGCTGTCTCAGGTTCCAACCTAAGGTGATGGTTACTCACTTTTCACTGATTATATTTTAATTCAACATAGAAAGGCCCAGAAGATTCACAGCCAGCTGAGCCAACCATAGGTGATGTGCCAGCCTCCAAAAGAAACTGTAAGTACCAGTTTTACATAGTTAAAACTTAAGTATAAAAAGTGGTATAGAAAAAGATTATATCTGTTTTTAAACAAATAATGTCAAAATCAATGAGACCACATAGTAGAACTCTGTTTCATGGTGAAAAGCTTTGCAATAAGATCTTCAGTGAGCACCCATTCTTGTCTGCCTCCCAAGGACACCACAAACCAAGCTGAACTTTATTCCATTCATGCATACATATTCATTCATGCATTTATCAATGGGTTCTCTTAATTTTTTTATTTATTTAGAGTATACTTTGTGGAGTTGAGGCTGCAGCTCCATAGTAGGGCATTTGCCTGGTAGAGATAAGGCCATGGAATTGATCACCACCATGGAAAAATTGTCTGAAGATGTGCTGTGCTTGAGACCTTGTGTGTGCGCCGGAGAATTGAACAAGCATGTTCATGTTCATGTTCATTGACTGTAGTTTACCATGTAGTTTGGACTGTAAACACTAGTAAGAATAAACACATATTACTACTCTACTTGTTATTATGACAGCACTTGCTCTGTTTTAGTGATAGTGTCATGAAATTTACAAATTTGGTTCGAAACAGTAATTTCATATTCGGTCCCATTTTGCTTTCAGGATGTTGTTTAGTTCTTTTGTAAATTGATTCAAAATTTTAATGTGTGTATTTTGTCTGCATATACATAAGGGCCCTTGGGAGCTAGAGGAGGGTTTCAGATCCCTTGGAATTGGAGTTAAAAGTGGTTGTGAGCCACCATGTAGGTGCTGGGAATCAAACTTTGATCTTCTGAAAGAGCAGCTAGTGTTCCTACCTGCTGAGCCATGTCTACAGCTCAAGGATATTATTTAATTCTTGTATAATTCTTAGTTCCAGTATGAATTTGGAATGTTTGGCACATAGTGGGTCTACATCAGACTTTGCTGTTTTTACTTTTGAAATAAAGGAAAGGGGGGGGGGAAAGATATGACAAGTTGAATTAGGAGCAGAGTATGGAAACTACACCAGGGAGCAACAATCATTTCACGCAAATAATCTTCTCCCACAGGTATCAAGCTTGGCATACAGAATGAACAGTGAGCAAATCCAAATTAGCACGTATAGCTGCCCTTTGCCAGGAAAACACTGAGTTAGCTTTGACTATGTGATTACTTGTTTTATATTACCTTGTTGGTAGTACTCCACTTGTATTTCAGAAGACAGGATGTGAAAATCCTGTCCAAGGTCTGATTTAAATAAACAAAACCCCAAAACATATTAGTTCTAGCCCATGCTTCATGGTGGAAAATATCAGATAGTTCAGGATGCGTGACCCTGAAGACTGCCAGGTACATTAACAAAGGTGAAATATTAGAGTTAGTTTGGTATCAAGTATGTTAAATTATTGGCAAATGCTTATCTTCCACTAACTGCTTAAATGATCTTGCTGAATATGCAAATTTTCAAATATGTGTTCTTTGTGGCTTGCTTGCAAATGTGCAAAGACAAACGTGTTTTTCTTTCTTCTTATATACCCACATTGTGATATTTAGAAGCCTATAATCAGAGATAATAAAGTGATAGACAAGGAAAATAGGCAACACTGTTTCCTAGAAAGAGCTACATCACCGAAATGCTGAAGTGGAATATATTTTATCAGTATTAAAACTGCATGTAGGCATAAGGAAAACGGAGTTTTATTCACAGGCAGCTGGGCTGAAATGTGTTGCTTTAAATTGAATTATTTTACAAAGAGAAACTTTGTTTTTGGAAATTGGCAGGAGCAGCTAAGTGATATCATAGTGTCATCAGAGTCTGAGAACTTTCGGGTCAATGTTGAGCTCAGAAATTTGGTATTTATCCTGTGTGTTTATGATCACTTCCTGAACTCTCTCCAGTTTTAACCTGAGTTAATAAACCCTGAGCAAGATGTTAGTTTGTTCTGTACTTCTATTTTTCTCAGACTGGAGAGTAAACCTAGTCCCTCATACATGCCAGATGAGAGCTCCACCACTGAGAACAGTTCTTAATATTACAAACCAGTATGAGCTTATAAGTAAATGTCATTGTTTTCTTCATAGTGAAACCTGTTCTTTTAAAAATTATTATTATTATTATTATTATTATTACAATTTATTCACTTTGTATCCTGGCTGCAGCACCTTCCCTCATCTCCTCCCAGTCCCACACTTCCTCCCTCTTCACCCTGATATCCTTCCCCTAGTCCACTGATAGCGACCCTAGACTATCAGGTCTCATCAGGACTGTCAGTATCCTCTTTCTCTGTAGCCTAGTAAGGCTAAGGCCACCCTGTCAGGGAGAGTAAATTTCATTGTTAGCTTCTTTAGGCCTGTGGATTCTAGTACGGTTTCTCGTATTATACGGCTAATATCTGCTTATAAATGAGTTTATACCATGCTTCTCTTTCAGGATCTGGATTTCCTCATTCATGATGATCTTTTCCATATTTATCCATTTGCCTGCAAATTTCATGATGTCCTTGTTTTTAATAGCGGAATAGTATTCCATTATGTAGATGTACCACAGTTTCTTTATCTGTTCTTTGGTTGAGGGAAGTCTGGGTTGTTTCTAGTTTCTGGCTATTATGAATAAAGCCGTTATGAACACAGTTGAGCAATTATCTTTGTTGTATGGTGAAGCATATTTTGGGTATATGATGTAGTCATAGGCAGCTCAGTCTCCATGTGGGCTCCCTAGCAAGAGGATCAGAGAATCTCTCTTACATGGGCTCCGTTGCCTGGCAGGATGGCCTTACCAGCCCACAGATGAAGAAGATGCAGGAAGTCCTAGTGAGACTTGATAGGCTGGGGTCAGTTGGTAGGGTAGGAGAGCTCCCCATTTCTGAGGACTAGGGGAAGGGGTTCAGGGGAAGAGAAAGGAAGCGTGGGTCCGGGAGGATGTGAGGGAAGGGGGTATGATTAGGATGTAAAGTGAATGAATTTTAAAAAATATTAAATTTTAGCCAGCTTACAGAGGAAGAGGATCCAGGCAGTCCTGATGGGACCTGAGAGCTAGGGTCAGACAGTAGAGGAGGACCTTCCCTATCAGTGAACTAAGGAAGAGGGATAGGGGAAGAAGAAGGAAGGAGGGTGGGATGAGGAGGAGATGAGGGAGGGGGCTAGAACTGGGATACAAAGCAAATAAATAATAAATAATAATAATAATAATAATAATAATAATAATAATAATAAAAGAAAAAATAAGTAATTTCACAGGCCACTTTTGTAACAAGGTCAGTGCAGCTATTTCTTGCTTGAAAATACAAACTCTGACCATCATTTAAGTATACAGTGTGTCAAATCACATTCTTCTTACAAAATACCATGTTATATTAATGTACAGTACCTCTCATTCTTAGGCCATGAATGGCCATTGAACACAAAATAAACTCTTTGTATTCCTACTAAATACAATTATTTGGAAAGTGTATTTAGTTCTAACAGTGACAACAACTAGTACTTACACCTCTTTTGCAGCATATTTGAAGCTGAAGAGTGAAGTTTTAGACTTCACTATTGATGTCTACTTTATTAGCTGAAATAGCACAGTTCAGAACAAGTGTTATTCTCAAAGTACATTTTGTTAGTTGCTCAAGTCTATAATTGGGTTGCAATATGCAACTGAGTTTATTTAAATTTGGGTTTGTTTTTCTATTAAAACCCAAACCCAATTATGATCAATTAATTTATATTAACGACTAAGCAGAGAGCCTGCACAAAATAGAATAATCCTATGTAAATGAAATCTTATCTTAATTCAGTATCTAACTGGTCTAGTACTGAATGATTTTCTTTTGTTTGTTTATTTTGTTTTTGTTTTGCAGAAAGACAAGTACAGTGATAATTTACAAAGATAATATTACAAAGATAATTTGGGAGCTGGAAAAGTCATTTGTGGTTGTTGTGGACACAGTTACAGAGCGAACAAGGCAGTTTAGGAGAGTCATTAATCCCCAGTCAGATCAGGAAACACAATGATCTCATGAGGACAGGAAGTACATTGAGCAGCCTGATGCAAGATCATCAAGGTCAGAGCAACAGCTCTGGCTGGCCAACAGCATGCAAGTGGTCCCCCGCAGGGAGATTTGTCTCAGCCCACTAACACTGCTGTGCCTTACAGTTTCCTAGATGACAGAATTTTCTTTTCTAGTGTCTAGAAAAGAAAGGCCAAGGGGAGGCAATGGCCCATTTTCTGGTTCACTGATGGGTCTTCTCACTGTGCCCTTGCATGGCAAACAGGGTAAGGCAGTAGCCCCAACTCATCATCTAAGATCACTCTCAAGGCTCTGCTTCATCACAGCTTTACATAAGAAAGTCAAGTTACAACATATGAAGAATGTGAGGGTCATCAGCATCTTACACACAACACAATTCTTAAGTTTTCATAGAATACCTTACAAAGACCATGGCAGAAAGGATGTTAGTAGCTATTCACGGATCTACAGCACTGCTGTAGATTTCATCTTTGGCATACCATGTGTATTAGTTACTGTTTTATTGCTGTGACAAAATATTGTGGCCAAGGCAACTTATAAAAGAAAGCATTTAGTTGTGCTTAGTGCTTCAGAAGATTAGTCCATGACGGTAGAAGAAAGGCAGGAATAGCTGAGAGCTCTGTCTCAAACCACAAGTAGAAAGTACAGAAGGTACCCAGAATGAAGTAAGCCTTTTGAAATCCCCCCCTGCCTCAGTGATACCTCCTCCAGTAGAGTTATACCTACCAATCCTTGCCAAACAGTTTCACCAACTGGGGACCCAGTATTTAAACATATGAACCTAAGCAGGGGGAAGGGCATTCACATTCAAATCATCATAGCTTATTTCAATAAAATGTAGAAACCAATAGTCAACAGCTAATTTATTTTATAATTGGTCAAAGCGGTTAAAAAATAGTGAGTATTTCAGTTTTATTTGGTTCTACATTTTATTTCCAGCTCTGCCTTTACCTTTAAAGTAGAATTTATTAGGGCTGTTTAATGAGGTGCAGTATAAGAATGTTAAAGTGGATGGGAAAGGTACTTGGGTGTGAAGTAACCATGACATCTGTGATGCTTTATTAATACATCCCACTCCTTTGTTTGACTCTTTAGGCAAAACCATCAGCTTATTGGCAATTATGATACTGGTTGGTGATAGCCTGCATAATTTTGCAGATGGCCTAGTAATAGGGACAGCCTTCTCATCGTCATTGGAGTCAGGAGTGACCACAACAATTGCTATTTTGTGCCATGAAATTCCACATGAGATGGGTATGTGTTCCTGGTTCTTGAGGGAGTCCCAATACATCCCCACCAATAGTTTGCTTGGAATCTTCTCCAGAAGATAGTATTATTTTTCAAACACTCTCCATTTTTAATTTATTTGAACCATAAGCAAGCCATACCAAACCAAACCAAAAAAAAAAAAAAAACAATAAACTAAACAAACAAAAACATGTACTCTGAGATAAAACTCATGTAAAGTCCTTACCTTTTCCCCCAGGGTTAGGAATTATTCCTTAGGGATTCCAGCTGATTAGGTGTGGGAGAGCATCATTCAGAGAAATCATTCTAAAGAACTTTGGCAAAGACTTCAAAATTTGAATGTTCAATATAGCAAACATGTTAAGAGGGAAACTGCTGTGTCGAAAAACAGGCCTGAGATAAAACAACATTTAAATTAAAATCAAAGCATTCATCAGCCTGATTAATACAGAATAATTAAAGCTAAACATAAAATTGAAGCAACAGGTATATGGTATTAGACTCACATAAAACTACATAAACTCAATATTATATTTACTGTATAAACTATATTTACTATATAAACTCAATAACCTTGTACATTTGTCCTTCTTCCTAGAAACCAAGATTGACTAAAATAGAGTTCTCTGAAACAGCTTAGAGTCAATGCAGGGAGAGCTGTCTCTATCTGTGTCCTAGAGGGCGGGCTCAAGCCAGTTAGCTTTGTCAATTTACACTGCCTAGGATCACCTCAGGAGAGTGTACACATTGAGGGGTTGCCTAGGTGAGGCTTTGAAAGATTGTCTTCATTGTTCATTGATGGGTTAGGAGAGCCTAGCCTTTGGTGGACAGCAGCACTGCCTGAAAAGGTGTCCTGAGCCTTACCATGAAGCTAGCCAAGCCTACACTGGAGTGAGCCAGCAAGCAGCATCCATCCCTCCAAGGTTTCTGCTTCAAGATCTTGCTTGAGTTGCTGTCCTGACTTCCTTCCATGATGGACTGACCTGGAAGTATAATACAAAACAAATTCTTTCCACCCCTAAGTTTTTGGTCAGGGTGTATAATCATAACAAGAAAGAGGAAACTAGGACACATTCGTTCTTCTGCTTTCAAGTTCAAGTTCACATTGTCCCATGGGCCGCCCTTGCCCTCTTGTTTTCAGTGTCCATTCCCCAAAGTCCTGTTCCCAAGCTATTATTGACCCACTTTAGCCAAGGTCCTTTCTGAGCCCATTAAATTTTAACTGGTCTGGAAGTCAAACTCTATGGCCAAGTGTTTAGCTACTATACTAGTGGCCTGGTATTTGACCTTCACCTTCAAATCATTGAGCAGTGCAGGCCACTATGGTGGGATCAGGAGCTATTTCTGGGACCAGTTCTGCAATGGAATTAGGGAATGAAATCTTACATGCTTTCTCTATTCACTTTTAGCCTCTATTGTTGATATAGACTGAGAAATAAATACTCTAGATTTCTAGGTAGAATGTTCATCTTTGGACACAAAGGTATGGAAAGAAAATAACAGATGATGTTCTTTGATCATAAAGGTAGAAAACCATTTTCTACAGAAAGGTTTTCTTTCTCTAATCAACTTTTCAAGGATTTAGGAGTCTCTAATTATGTAGTTTTCCTCTTTCTCTACAACAGATCCCAATAAGTACGTCATAAAAGCCAATACAGTATCACTATTCTCCTGGCCAAGATCTAGGCCAAAGCAACAACAGAAATGAATGGAGAAGCTGTTGGCTGGAGGGTGCCTTTGTTTTGCTTTTTTCTGAGTTCAAAATGCCACAGGACATCAGGGATTGGAGAGCATGTTACAGACCCCTCTGGGTGGGCTGATTTAGGCAAGGGAATAGATCCGTTTCCAGCCTTAACTTCAACTAGGTAGAGAGCCGCAGAAATGTAGTTGGATGTGCCTGACTAACTGATCATTCGTCTGTGCTCCCCAAACCAGTTCCCTTCACCAGAATTCAAAATAAACTAGTAGTACATGAATTTATCACAAGCATCTTCAAATAAGTAATGGTGATGTTTTCTCTCCCTTCCTTGCTCTCCCCCACCCCCAAACTCCAGGAGACTTTGCAGTGCTCTTAAGCTCTGGACTCTCCACCAGGACTGCCATCCTGATGAATTTTATAAGTGCCCTGACGGCCTTTGTAGGACTGTACATTGGTCTCTCAGTGTCCGCTGATCCACGTGTCCAAGACTGGATTTTAACAGTGACTGCTGGGATGTTCTTATATTTATCCTTGGTGGGGATGGTAAGGTTTATGAGTTTTCCATTTTGTTTTGTTGACACCAGAAATGTAAAAACCAACTGAAAATGAGGGAGTAGGGGGAAAGTCAATTAAATTGGGAGAGTTGTAGGAGTTGAAGAATATAGATAGGAAGAATATAGAAAAGTAATTAGTCTAGAATCAAAGAAGGCAAGTCGTAGGCAGGACCATAACTCAAGACTTAGAAAATGCTGATTATCTGAAAGTAATGGGAGAGGAAGGAACCTGTTATCATGGCCCCATACTGGGCAACAGACTGTGGTGCTCCAACTTTGTATCTGTGCAAAAAATGCCTAGATTTGCAGCTGAAAATGGAAGTGCTCTCAAACAGCCATTCTGCCTACATAATGGAAAAAGTTTCAACCAAAATTTGTCATTATATTCACACTGTTGAACCTTTACCAACCCTAGGTTTTTAAAAAATATGACTTTATTTTTAGATATGGAAGGACTATCTATTATCTGGCAAAACAAGGAAGATTATGACAGTCATTTGGTGTCTAAACTTGAAACATAGTTCCTAAGGAGATTCTTGCTAATAATAATAAAAACTTGCTCAAAAATTTTCATTCTCTATAATCTTATTAGGAAAAATGGAACCTGAGAAATTTTACCTACTCCTTCTCTCCCAATTTCCTTCCTTATTTCCTTATGTCTTCCTTTCTTTCTTTATTTCTTCTTTGCTGTGTAATTCTGTTATCCATAAATAGGCCATTTTTCTTTAAAGTAACCTTTTGCTGGACTTGTTCACATTTTAAATATTTTTAGGATGGGGCTGGGAATATAGCTTAGTTTGTTGAGTATCTGGCTAGCATCCATAGAGCCCCAAGTTCATTCCCCAGCACTTCATGAGCCAGGCATAGTGGTGCACACCTATAACTCCAGCACTTAGGAGATAGAGGCCGAAGAATCAGGATTTAAAATTCATCCTTTATAACCTAGAGCCTTTACTCGGACAAAGCTCATGGTATCTCAATAACCAATTGGTTTCCCATAGTCGAGAGAACAGGGACTATCTCTGACAGGAACTCAATGGCAGGCTCTTTGACTTCCCACCCCCCAAGGGAGGAGCAATTCTGGTAGGCCACAGAGGAGGACTTAGCAGCTAGCCCTGAAGATACCTGATAAAACAGGGCCAGACGAAAGGGGAGGAGGTCCTCCCCAGTCCATGGACTTGGAAAGGGGCAGGGAGAAGCTGAGGGAGGGAGGATGGGATTGGGAGGGAATGGGGAAGCGGGATGCAGCTGGGATGCCGTGTTGATAAAATGTAAATAATAATAACAAACAATAAAAATAAAATAAAATTCATCCTTGGCTATATAAAGAGTTTGAGGTCAGCCTAAGCTACAAGCCTTGTCTCAAAACCAAACCAAAAGTCTTCAAGGGTAAAAGCTTAATTATCAACCCTCCTTGTGAATTAGAAGACAGAAAAAAAAAAGAAAAAAGAAATAAATGAATGGATAAGTGGATAAGTCAGCCGGAGCCAAAGCAAATTCTGTTATCCCTGGTTTCCTGGAGAAGATAGAGCAAAATAAACATCCCTTGAAGGTTACTTGTGAAGCAGATCCTTCGGGATTGACTAACGATGCTGCACAACCAGGTTATTTACTGTCCAGGAAGGAAGTACAAAGAGTTGTTTCATAAGAAAAGAATAAGGGAACAAGAAGTGCAGCTCCTACAAGCAGAGTACCAGAGTATCCTGACGGCAGATTTCAGAGAGGTTTCTGTGGTAGGCACCAGCGTTGGAACCCTGTGCTTCTGATCGCTGGCAGCTTTTCTTAATCACTGGGAGTCAAGTGGATAAAGTCAATACCAAAGATGCTCTATGTTTACAAATATTTTTTAAACATTTGCCACACTAACAAAATATTAATTTTGATGAGGCTAAAAGTGGATTTAATTCTACCTCTGACCTCTATCTTCCAACCCAAGGTCAGTATTACTTCTATGTTCCTTCCAAGGTAAGGAATCAGGATTTCTAACTATTCATAAATTAGAAAACACACCGCCACACTCCATCAATTGATGTGAGCTACCCATTGTTCAAAGGTCTCTGTCAGTCTTCAAGTTTACTTCTGAGCCTCCTGCTTCAGCTCTTTTGTCCTTTTTAGGTCACTTGGGGGCAGTTGTAGTGTTCTTTTGAATATTTTTTTAAAGTAGATTGGATTGCTATTCATGGCATGATGGATGTGTGTACACAAAGTCAATCTTTTCTTTGTTAGGTTAGATGTATCTCCAAAATAGATTTTGGGAGATTATTTGTCCCATTTGTCATGTGGAAGCCTAAGCTAGTCAGCATCCCGTCACAGTTATTGTTCTGTATCCGGTAAGTATAGAGCGAGAAAGCAAGGGGACTGATATCCTAAGAGAGCCCAGCTAGCCTAAAATTTGACCTTACTGCAACTTGCCATTGGCCAAAGAAAAGCCAGCTCCCTGGCAAGAAGACAGGAAAGAAAATCCTGTGAATTTCCTGGGGCTGCTTCTAAAATCCAGGTCGCTTGCTCTCACGGCCTTCGGAGTAAATTCTAAACAAATACAGATCTTTCACATAGCTGCGATTTTAACTGTTGCTGTACTCTGGGGCTGTGCCAAAGAAAACAGTCTGTCATTTAAAAAGAGGAAAACATAGTTCAGAGACTGTGAAGCAGCAAAGAAAATAAATGAGATTAACTGAAGGATAGAGGAACTCTCTTAGGGTTGATGCAGTTTGCTAATTCTTCATGTTTACCAGTCACCTTTGAGGAGAGTTAATGTGAAGAGATAAGCTACATGTTTGTTTGCCTCAAAGAAATGGAACTCCTAAAGAGGACAAACTGTGGGCAAGAAGGGGCCATTAGCAATGAGGTCAAGTTGGAAGGATGTCTTCCCTAGGGAAAACTGCCAGCCTTCATTCTCCCAAGCGGAGTGGCCTTATCCAAACCCATGGACTCCAAGTTGTGTTGAATCCTTTCTAAAACACATGAAGAGGCAGCACAGCTTTGTGTGGCCAGGGGAATCAGTATGCAGGTGTGAAGATCAATGTCCCAGCTGGGTTTTCCTCAAAGGAAGGACAAAGGCACAAGAGAAAATTCATTTGGGAGGAGATCTAGAGAGCAGGAGCAAAGAGTGGGATGAGGAAACTGGAAAAGGAGACAAGTCAGCACGGTGGGGCTTCTTCAAGTTGACAGCAACCTTGTGTGTGTTCCATCATTCACAACCTTCTATCACTGACATAGACTCTGTTGCCTGCTTTTGGATCACCTTCCTCTAGCTGGGCTGCTTTGTCTGGCCTCAGTGGAAGAGGATGTGCTTAGTCCTGATGTGTCTTGATGTTCTGGGGCAGGTTGGTAAGGGGGAGGGCTCCTTTTTTCTGAGAAGGGAGGGAGGAAAGGGTAGGATGGTGGGACTGGATAAGAAGGAGGGAGGGGGCTGCAATTGGGATGTAAAATGAATAAATACATTTAATAAACAAACAAACAAACAAACAAACAAAAACCCATTTCCCCTTCTGCCACTCAGAAGTGCTCATGCCTGCATTTTAATTTCAAGTTCCATATATCCAAAGTTTCTCTCTTGTAATAGCCAGCCAAAATGTCCACAAAGACTTAACACAAAATAGCCATAAAAAGGCTAATACTTTGCTCTTGAGGACCTACTTGCTACTTCTTAGACCACCAGAACACAAACTTGTTTCTCGTTACCTCTATAAAGCACATGAGCCAACTTGAATTGTAGGCATAATTTACATATCGCTGAGAGGTTTGAGCTGTTTTCATTATCCTCCATGGTTCCGCTAGTGGCCTGCTCACTACTGCAAGCTAGGGATACCGAGGGATGATCCAGGGATGCTCCTGGTTTCTAGGTAGGTTCTTCACAGCAGCAGCCTTGGCTCCTTATTGTAATCAGCAATGCCGCTGCCCATCGCCATAGCAACTTTCTTTGTTGGTTGAACTTCTTTGTGGACTCCCCAGATACTCAAATTGTAGTCATAGCTTCCAGTTCATTGAAATCTATTGTGTTCTCACTGCACTGTCTCCAGGAACAGTTAGTGGTCTGGCACTAACTAAGTTTATAGAACAGGAAGCACAAACATAACATGGAGAAACTAACACTGTTGAGGTATCAAGAGTTTGTGGTTTGTTGTTCTTGCTTCTGCTGTAACTTCTGGGACTCCTACACAGATGTAGTCAATGGGAAGCTTGGTCTTTATGTGGGTTCCCCAGTAAGGAGAGAAGAAGCTGTCTCTGACATGGATCCTGTTGCCTGCTTTTTGAACACTTTCCCCTGGTGGGACTGCCTCTACAGGCAACAGCAGAAGGATGCACTCAATCCTGATGTGACTTCACTGGGGTGGGTGGGACTTCCGTTTTCTGAGGAGGAAGGGAGGGGAAGGGGGAAGGAGAAGGGATGGTGGGACTGGGAGGAAAGGAGGGAGGGGGCTACGATTGGATGTAAAAGGAATAAATAATGTAAAAGGATGTAAAATGAATAAATTAATTTTAAAAGTATGTTTATAAACAAAAATTAATATTTTAAAAACTACTTTGAACATAGTTTTCTCTTTATTTTCTCATTTTATACAGTAGAATGCTGTATCTGTTGTGGGTTTTAAAGCTTCTTTTCCAACATTAGCATTTAAAGCTATACATTTCCCCATGAGGCATCACTTTACTGCTATGTATTTTGTGGTTTCAGTATGCTCCTTTGAATTGCTTTCATATTTCACCTGTGTTTTTTGATGCATAGATTATGTAGAAGTCTATTGTCTAAGGATATATTATATTGTTGTCACACTCATTTTTCTACACTCTCAATTTTCTCCTGCCTCTACTGCCTTCCTCCCACCCAGGCTCCATCCTACTTTCATGTCTTTTTATTTTGTTTTCTCTTTGTGATACATTAATTTTAATCAGGATCACTCATGTAGGCATGGGTATGAAGTTGTTCCCTGGAGGATGAGTAACTCATTAGAGGTTACATCACTGAAGACAATGACTTCCTCTCCCTCAACAACCTTGGGCAGTCATTAGTTCCCTTGCATGGTGTGGAGCCCCATGCGACCCTCCCCCATGTATGGTTGGTGTTTTTTACTGGCTTTGTTTTATGCAGTCTGTGTGTGAGCAGCTACCACTCTCATGAGTTCACGAGTGCCACATCCATGTCATACCCATTAGTATTTTTTAGCCCTTCTCTGTCCTGTAGCTCATCTATTATTTCTGCCCTTTTCTCTTAATGTTTCCTGAACCTGGGAGGAGGGACACGAGTGTCCAGTTTATTATGAGCATCAGCAATGACTGGTTCTCAGCATCTTCATCAGTCATGAATCTGCATTAGATGATGTTTGCTGAAAAGAGAAACTTTTTAAAAAAAATTAATGTTTAGGATAACACTAGTCTATTGGTTAAACACAACTATTTAGAGGCAGTTTGATAACATGTCTATAGCAAACAATAGTAGTAGATTCGCTCCTAGTATGCATTAATGCTCCCAGCTATGGGTCTTTGTGAGTCTTTGGTGCTAAGGCATGATCTCCCTCCTCAGATCTAATCAGTTGGTTTCTCCTATAATCATCATGTACTAGTCCGTACATTATTGTACTGGTCAGTGGCACTTGCTTTGCAAGTTGATATTGTAGGGCTAAACTTGGGAAAGACCATTGCTAACTCTCCTCCCCCAGGTGCCTACATAGCAGCTTCTGTCACTATAAAGGTTAGTCAGCAGGGAGAAATCTCCCAGTTCAGTTCTAGACTGGATTTCTTTTATTCTTCAGCTAAGATATGTGATATCTTGATCAATAGGCTCTTACCATCCTGTTCTGGTGGACAACTAATGACAATGACCATAACCCATATAATTTCTTGTGGACAGGGAGTTCTGGGGCCTTCCTGGCCAACTACTCAAGGGAAGTATTCTGCATTTGGCACTAGGATTTTTATTTAACAAACCATGGCTTCTGGGATCAGCACTATCTACCCATGCATGGTACCATCACTCAAAGACTTAATTTTAAAGGACTTTGCTAATGTTTTAAAATTAGCTTATGAAGTAATGAGTTTCACTATGGCTTCACCATATATCCTTATTTTCATTTAGCTACCTTCCATACTCTGAATTCCTCCCATTTCTGTTTACAACTTATCATCCTCCATATTCCTTCCATTATTTTTATAGCACATTTTCTCCAAATATTAATTATAGCCAGATCTGTTGGTTTGATGTCTTTTTCATAGTCTTGTGTTTATTACAAAAATTTTACAAGAAGTAAACTTGATACATACAATAGTCTATCAAAGTCATATACATATAACTCTTCCTCATCTGGAGGAGCCTGTGACTACATTAACTAATGTCAAAAGGGACTGTAGATGTCACGGAGTTTTAAATGTTTGAACATGAGTCTTGAAATAGAAAGCCTTGATCTGGCTATGATCAGGGGGAAAAAGCTGAAGTGATGAAATGAAGGTCAGAGACATGTAGCATTGCTGGCTTTAGGGAGAGGGGAAGCGGCCAAGAGCCAGGGAACATGGGTATTCTCTAGTCTAGAAGATAGAAATGGCAAGAAAATTGACTCTTCTCCAAAGCTTAAGAAAGGAGTCCAGCCTTGATGGCGCAAGAATCAGCCTGGCAAAACTCATGCTAAAATTGGGACTTACAGAACGGTAAGATAGTAAGGTATTTTTTGTTTTGTTTTGTTTTTATTTTTTATTCTCAAGGCACCTAGTTTGTGGTCAACTGTTAATAGTAGCTGCTGAAAACGAATCCATCCCTTTGGTACCAACTTATGTTTAGATGTAATTGAAAATG
The DNA here is from genome assembly GCF_907164565.1 of Psammomys obesus. Lineage (NCBI taxonomy): Eukaryota > Metazoa > Chordata > Mammalia > Rodentia > Muridae > Psammomys > Psammomys obesus. Next base: position 6,873,412 of record NW_026596149.1, on the reverse strand, counting down.
GAGACAGCTTTGTAAACGCATCTTTTTCTGTCTGAGAAACTAAAATCCCTTCTGAGAAAATTCTCCTAACTGAAAGTACACTGGATTTCTCAGACTCAGCATCTCTCAGTTTAATAAGTCACTTGGATGTAAGGAGGAATAGCCTTCAAAGTACCTTCTTCAGCAGTTTGGATAGAGCTGCTTCAATTTTCAGTGAATACCATGTATTCTATAATGCATAAATTAATTAATTTTAAAAGAAATACATGGTTATGCCAGGGGAAGTTTATTTTTAGAGCTGAGGCAAAGTTTCAAACCTTCAGGCATTTTTCCTAAGGTTTTAGGTCCTGCAGTCAGTTTCTATAGCAACAAGTGAGTAGAAACCTCAAGGGACTCTGACTACAGTTGTAACTGGAGATGTCCCTGAATTGGGGAAACTGGACAACTGCCCAGGGTACACTATGTTAGCAGAACTCATGGGTGTTAGAGATCTAAAATTCACTGGGGTGGCAGTGCTGGAGAAGAAAAAAAAAATCAAGCTGAATTCAGGTACCATTGCTGCGAAACTTCAAGGCATTTGAGAATACAGACAGCTCTTCGTTTCTGCAGCTTTAGTGTTTAGGAGTCAGTTAGCCACAGAACCCAGGAGAGAATTCCATTTGCACTGGACACAGACATTCCTTTTTGTCATTGTTCTTTAAACAGTGCAGAATGCTGGTTATTTACATGGTGACTTCTCCACTTATAAATGACCTACAGTTAATTTATAGTATAGAGAAGGATGTATGTTGATTATATGCAAATACTGAATTACTTTATTTAAGGGACATTGGCATCTTCAAATTTTGTCAGTAGAAGGAATTCCCTGGTATAAGTGTCCCCTAGATGCTGAGCAATGACTAGATGCCCACTTTCTAATCCTAAACCTCTAAACACAGACACAGACACAGACACACACACACACACACACACACACACACACACACACACACACACACACCTGCCAATCAACGTACCACAGTTTTCTGAATCATTTCTTCTGCCCTCACCCCATATATTTTTAGGTGTTCCTTTACAACAGCTTATTCTTTTCAAGACTATCAATAATTTTTCTTTAAGTATTGTCTCGTGTAATGATGGAAGAAGACAGAGAAGGACATTGTTTAGAGACATTTACTAGCTACAGTACATAAGAAAGGAAGTGTCTCTCAGCAGTGACATCACAGCCAGATTTTGTCCTGCAGCATTTTCCAGTCTCCAGGTAATTTCTTCATGTAAAAGGAAAGGACAGAGTATTTTGAGTTTGAACTTAAGATTTTTACTTTTAAAACGTACGCAAAAAATGTAGAAAAGGAAGACCTAACCTGATTATTAAACCCAGACAATAAATGAACTCTCAATAATTGTTTATGCTGTTTCATGATTACTAGAGTCACAGTCATTTCAAGAGAGCAAACATGATGAGACGGATGTGAAGCAGACACCTGTCTAGGCTACACTTCTATTCACTGAGCGGGCTTCTACCTTTTCAGGACTTTATTGTATCGTTAGCGTCATTTAAAAAATGTGTGTGTGTGTGTGTGTGTGTGTACATATGTGTGTGTGCGTGTGTGTGTGTGTGTGTGTGTACATGTGCGTGATTCTTCTTTTATTGTTATTATGCGTGCACTGAATAAACGTGTAAATGCAATCTTCTCTGTTTAGCAGTACTTGTCTATATACGATTTCAGGGCTGATCAAATGGTGTTGGAAGGCCAATTAGAGCCCTCTTTCTGGGGAAAACAGTTTCTCCTGCTCTATTAAGCATTTCTTTTGCTGCTTTACTTTTTGAGGCAGTGTCTCTCACTGGAGCCTGGGGCTGGCTAATAGACTAGGCTGGACAACTATTGAGCTCCAGGAACTCGGCTGCCTTTGATTCCCCAGTGCCGGGATTATAAGCATGTATCAGCACATAGAGCTTTTTATCTGAAAGCTGGGGATGGAACTGTGGTCCTCAGGTTGACTGGGAAGCACATTACCAACTGATTTACCTCCCAACCCACCATTCCTTCCTTACCTTTTGTTTCTCTGAGCTTTACTACTTGAGGGAAATGCAATGAAATTCATTCAGTATCTACTATCACCAGGTTGTCTGAAAAATATGTCCTTTCTCATCTGAAAGAAACTAGTAAATTGTTTCTTCAGACTTTTGGCAGATGTCAATGTAAATGTCACCCTGTTAGCTGTTGTCCGCTGGCAGGAAGGGGAATTTAAAGGCATATAAATTAGCCTTTGTGTACATGTTTATTTTCCACAGTGTTTGACTGTGAGCACCACTTGCGCTGGATACCCAGTGAGAAAGCCTACTCAGCACTCAGAACCCATTTCTGAAGCAAATTAATATTATTTGATATCAACAGTTATGACTTTACAAAAAGAAAAAACATATGAACCCCTCAACTAACAATTTTGAAAGATTTATGAATTTTCTGAAAAAAAAAAAAAAAACAAAAAAACAAAAAAACCAACCCAGCAAATCAGTTAAATCTGCTTTAGAGGTTTTCTGCTGAGACAGTAACACTGCAAGCTCACTGTCGGATAAGGGAGCAGCTCCTAGAAACGTTGGTGTTTCTTGCTCATTCCATCTCTTTTGTCTTAGCTGCTCCTTGAAACTACCCTGTGCATGTCTGAGCACACTCACGTTTGCACTCGCTGGAGCATCCTTCTTAAAATTAACTTAACCAGTAGCTATTGGTTTTTTTTACTAACAATGGTTGGCCTGGTCAACTTTATCAACTTGACTCAGCCAATAATTACCTGAGAAATTGTGTATGTCAGACTGTCCTGTAGGCGCGTCTGTGGAGAACTGCTGACTGCTGTAAGGTCTGTGGAGAACTGCTGACTGCTGGAAGGTGGATCAGCCCACTGTGGGTGGCACCATTCGTTCAGTGGGTCGTCCCGGATTGTATAAGAAAGATACCGAAGTGTGGGTCTGCAAGTGAGCCAGTAAGCAATGTCCAAGCATGATTTTTTCCCTTAAGTTCTTGCTTGAACTCCATCCCTGACTCTCCTCAAAAATAGACTGTGACCTGAAAGTGTTAGCCAAATAAACCCTCCCTTCCCCTAAATTGCTTTTGGAAAAAATGTTTTGTTACAGCAACAGAGATGAAATCAGAATGGTAGTTCATTTAATATTATTAGATAGAAGTGTTTTAGCTAAACCTAGCTGTGATTATATGGCAACAGATGGTTTAAATCATTGTATTTAGACTGGGAACATTTCTAGGAGTGGAATTGCTGAGCAGTATGGCAATTTGACAGTTAATTTTTTGAGGAATTTCCAAGCTATTTTCCTCTGTGGCTGCACCAGTTTAGATAACCACCACCAAGAGAAAAAAAGGCTGTAGTTTCCTCATATCTTCGCCTACATATATTATTTTCACAAATGTATTATTTCTTAAGCTGATTAGCAGTTGTGGATTGCATATTAGCATCTCTAGAAAATACAAACTTTAATCTCTAGAATAATGATCTTGAAAGGGAGGGCCTTTATGGTAGCTAGGGTTGATGGGGTCAGGTTCATAGAGTCTGTATAACGGACTGAATGTCTCATGAAAAGAGAGTGAAATGGGTGGTCTCTAGGCTATGTGAACATACAAGAGAAGACAGAGAGGCATAAATCAGGAATAGATACAGAATTCCACAGAGTTGACAGGTGACCTGGGTTTGTATTTTCTAGGCTCTAAAGCTGTGTAAATCAAATTAATGTTGAAAATGCCCATGCAATTAGCACACTGGAGCTGTGCAAACTGACAGAAGAGATGGTCTAAAGTTGCCAATCTGTCTAATTGTGCTTTTCACTTGCTTTATCCTAAAGAAGAGTGACTTAGGAAGCACTTCCTGTTATTACTGTATATTGTTTTTGAAAATTTTTATTCAAGTTCTCTGCTTATTCCTTCTGTTGGAGTCTGTGAATTCCTTATGCATTCTGAATTCTGTCTTTATTAGACAATGGCTTACATGTATTTTCCCATTCCATTGACTGCCTTTTAAGTTGCACAAAGATTTTTTTTTTAATTTATAAAGACGACATTTTAAATTTTTTTTTTTTCAGAATTTCGTATACCAGTACTATTTTTTAAGTCTTTTCTGTGGCTTCTTTATTCCCCTCTGGCTATTCCACATATCCCAGCTACCTCTCAAATGACTAACTTTTCTACTTTAGTTATTATTTTGATACACACACACATACACACACGCACATATACATGTACACAAACCCATGCACATGTATGTATCCTGCTGAATCTGTTTGCTGTTGCTCATATGTATATGTGTTTTGGGCTCCTTGGGATTGGATAACCTAAAAGGAACTCAACCTGAGAACAGTCTTTTTTCCCTCTCTCTCCCAGCAATCACTAATTGCCTATAGCTCTTCATCTAGGGATGGGACCTTCCTTCATCTGTGTTAGCATGTCAACTGGTGTTGTCAGTTTGCAGGGCTATGTTAGGGAACATATTGTTGAGATTTAATGGGTGCAGAGTTTCTGTCATATGTAGAAGATACTATCTTGTAGCAATCGTCCTGGTTCTCTGGCTCTTGCAACCTTTTTGCCCCTCTTCTAGGATGTTCCCCAAGCTTAGGAGTAGGAGATGCATTGCGGAAGACTTGTTTGGGGTTGGATAGAAACCCATCATCTGTTCTCTGTGTTTGACCGGGTGTAGATTTCTGCAATAGGCTGTATGTGCTGCAAGATGAAACTTCTTTGATTAAATACTTCCCTCTTCATATAAAGATAAATTCTGATTATGTTTACTTTATATACCCCTCACTTCTTGGGTATGAGTTTCATATCTTAAACATCAATTATAAGTCAGTTTTCATAAATCTTTTGTTCTGTATTTTCTTTTAAGAATTTAAAATCTTATATTTTTAGGTCTTGTCAATTTTGGTTTTTGCATACAGTGTCAGATGATGTTCTAATTCAAATTGTATTTAATATTTTCTGAGATATATATATATATATATATATATATATATATGCTACTTAGGAATTATTACTTAACAAAAGGATATATCCTATAAGTAATTATTTTCAATAATATGTTATAGTACATAAAAATCTGTAATTGAGAAACCATTTACAAGTCTAGAAGATTCCATACCAATCACATAAATCTTTTTTGTTCTTCAAAATTGCTAGAAACAAAAAATCAGAACTTGCTTATCCAATATATATATTTTAATCTTTGATTTAAAAATTGTATGGGTAAAAAACATGCATTGATACGAACAATTTTCCTAATTTACCAATTTTTCTCAAGCTATGGATTACAGATGATTTTTTTCTGTGAATTTTCCTGGAGATCGTGCTAGATAAAAGATTATACATACTGTTATATTTTGTTAAAACTGGGCAAAGTATAGCTGTCAATAAGGATCATCTATGTACTTGTTTAACTGAAGGACTCCAGGTGTCTTGGTAATCATTTATTACAGTAGCATGGTATCATTAAACAACTGGGGGCATACTTTAAAACTCAAGATGACCCTTAGTTGAATGTCATTTGAGTATTGGTCCAAAATGGGTGAGTGAATGGTCAAAAATAAAGTTTTTTCTTTTCCATGTGTTGGAATACAGGAAAAATGTTCTAGTAAATTTTTAAAGAAGTGATTAGCATTTTAAAAATCCATTTATTGTTATGTTATTTAAAATGCTTGAATCAAATCTTCTTTTGTTGAACATTAATTGATGATATTATAATGGTAGAATCCAGATATTCACTTACCCAACACAGTAACTCCTATTAGGCTACAGCTTTATCATCTTTTTTCTATTTCTAAAGTTTGTGGAGTAGAATGGATATTTCTATAGGACAGAACACACACACAAGCTTCATGGCATTATTCTTTCTCAGACAGGTAAGGGTGTGTCCATAATTTACGCTAGGGATAGAGCAGCTTTCTTCCTTGTACCACCCAAGTGGCAACTTCATGTGGATTACTGAAAACTTGAAATGAGGCTACAGTAACTGGAAAATGGAATTTTTACTTACAAATTTCCCAAATTTAGGTTCACATCAAAACTAAGAAAACATAGAAGGGCTGAAGAGATGCCTTAGTGATTAAGAGCACTAGCTGCTCTTCTAAAGGACCCAAGTTCAATTCCTAGCACCCATATGGCAGCTCACAACTGTCTATAACTCTTGTATCAGGTAATCTGAGCCCCTCACACATGCAGAAAAAAACACCAATGTACATAAAATAAAAATAAATAAAAATTTAAAAAGAGCATATAAAGAGCAGGATGTGGTAGTATGATCAGTAATCTGAGCCCTGGGGTGCTGAGGCAGAAGAATTCAGAATTCAAAGCCAACCTTAGGTACACAGTAAGAAGCTGCCTCAGAAAAGCAAAAACAGGGTTTGGGAAGATGGATCAGTTGTCAAAGTACCTTCCACTAAGGGCTGGACATGGTGCACAGACCTGTGACCCCAACATGGGGTAAGGCTTGAAGGGAGGTCAGACAGGCAAATCCATGCAGGTCACTGGCCAGCAAGCCTAGCAGAATCAATGAGCTTCATTGATCAATGAGGTTCATGAGAGAGATTGTTGAGGGATGACAGTTGTTCTGCAAACATGAGAGCCTGAGTTGGGACCCTTGGCATCCATACAAAAGCCAAACATGGCCACATGGGTCTATAACTCTAGCACTGGGGACAAAGGCGGGAATGCAGCCAGCCTAGATGAAAATGTGAGCTTCGTTTTCATGGAGAGACCCTGTTGTGAGGCAATAAGGTGAAGAACTAGAAATGTCCATCGCTGCATGCACCCACACATTCATGAGCACATACCACACACCATACACCACACCCCTGCATTAACTTGGTTGGTTAATTAGGGAAGGTGAGGCGTGGGTGAGGAAAGACACCACCATCTAACCTTTGTTTCCACATGCACCCACATCTGCACACACACTAACAAGCACAGAAATATGTGAAAAAGCAAAAGCAGAACAACCCTAAACAACACCGCTAAAATGAACAGCAGAAAACAAAAGATTTCTTGGAGAGTTCTCTCTGCCTCCTTGTACACACACTTGTACCCCCCCCCACACATATACACCCTCTACTGTCGGTGCCCTCCAGTGGCACAACTCATAGTCTTTGACCCTACATTAACATGTTAATATGATCAAAGTCTACAGAGTAGACTTTCACTCTGAGTCTTCTCTGTCCGTGGAGTTTTTCGACAGATATTCGATGACATGAATCTATCACTGTCATATCATATAGGATACTTCCACCTTCCTAAATATATTCATGCTTTCTCTGTTCATCTTTCCATTCTTTTTTAAATGTATGTCAATTGCTTTTATTCTTTACTGTCCTTGTACTGTTGCCTTTTCCAGATCACTGCATAGTTTCCTAGTATGCTGCCTTTTTAGTTTGTCTTTGTGGTAGTGATGGAACTGTGTCCAAGCAGCTTCTCAGGTCAGCTAAGAAAAACACACGCTGGTGTCTGGTGCCCCTTGCAGTAGGTAGATGATCCTCTGCCTACAGTGAACAAAACATGAGATTGGGAAGGGTGTAACGCTCATGACAGTCACCGTTTGAGATGCAGCCAACAAACAAACAAACTTTCTCTTGGAATCCGCTTACTTCCTGTTTGCCTTTTAACATGCTGTGACACCTTTGTTCTCCCTTTGTGAATACCATGTCCCTATGCATTGAGAACTTAAGGCTTATTGCTTAATAACTTTTTTTCTTTCAGCTCTGGACAGTTAAGGAATGCTGAGAGTGTTTGCCAGGGGTGAGCTCCCTATTTGGCTCTAGAGTAGCAATTGGTCAGCCCTGAAATTATACATACAAGTGACACAAAGTGGACTGCTCATGTTGGATTTGTTTATTTATGCACTTGTATATGTATTATACATATATATAAATATATAAAAACAAGAAAAAAGAAAAAAAGAGGCTATAAATTAGGAATAGATTGGGGATGAATGGAAAGAGCTGGAGGGAAGGGAAGGAGTGGGGAAATGGTGTAATTTAACTTCAAAACAATTGAAAAAAAAAAGAGCAAAAGCTTAAAAACATGTTTCTTGTGTTTTTTTCATGGGTTTATAACTTATTTATTTTTATTTCTAAGTAATATTATATTGACAGAATCCACCACGTTTTATTTACTACCTACTAGGGAGCACCTTAGTTTCTTCCAGTGTAGGCGTTCAGCCCTTTGGAATAAAGCCAAGGGTGTGGCTGCTCGACCGTGCAGAAAGAATATGCTTAGCTGTGTGGGAGAGCGGCCCATTGCTCCACCTCTCTCCAGTACTGGGAGTTGTCCTACCCGACCATTCTGCTAAGCATTTAGTACCAGCAAGAGAGACTTGAGCAAATGCAGCGATCACATCTTGAACATCATATTGTAAGCCAAATAAACCTTTATTCTTTATAAATAATTCACTGTAATATAATATTGATTTAGTGACAAAAAACGGACTAAAAAGTGGTTCACTGGGGCTGGGGAGCTGGCTCAGTTGGCACAATGTTGAGCTCCCAGCACGCTTGTGAAATATGAGCGCTGTGGCCTGCATCTGTAGTCCAGCAGTGCCTGATTGTGGTGTGGCACAGAAAAAAGTGCATCCTTGGGACTTGCTAGCCCCAATTTAGTGAGAGACACTGTCTCAAAGAATAAGGCGGAGAGTGATAGAGTAAGACTCTCATGTCGACATCAACCTGTGATCTCTGCCCACTCACACACAGGTGAGCATAGCCTTACCCACAAGTGCCCCTTCCACTCGTCTCCCACATATGCCCCTATTAAAATGATTGCTATGTATAAGGACCACTAAACTTTTATTGTGTCCTTAGGGGTTACATTAGATATCTGATCCCTTTTGAAATAATTTTTGAAGATTCTGTAAGTTCTTAGTATTTTATACCTGGCTACATTGCTTCAGAATCATTTGTTGAGCTGGGTCTATTTCTGACTCTTATAGAGCATCTGCCTATTTATTGCTTTGCAAGTGCTTCTTTGACTGTTTTGAAATTTTATACCAAGGCTTGATGCTGGGTAATAACTTACCAACTTTGCTCCTGTTTTTTTAATACCGAGCTGGTGTTTTGGGTCTTTATTCTTTCACTATAAGCAATATGCTTATCTAATTTCATTAAATGTCTTTAATTTGTTTAATCTACTATTTTTTGTTCTGATTATTTTAGATTTAAATTGCTCTCTTTGTAGTTACCAAGATCAAAATTTAGAATATTAGTTTAAATTTTCTTGTTTCTAATATCTGTATTCAACACTATGAACTTTTCTTTACTGCTTTTCCTTCATCCTATAAATTTTGATGAAATTCATTTCACTTTTTCTTACTTAAAAATTTTACCTCTAGCCTTTTGGGTTTTGTTTTTTTTTGTTTTGTTTTTTTTTTTTAATTTCTTTATAATACGTTTCTAGTTTAATTGTAAGAACAGATTCAACATGGCTTATATTCTTCTTATTTGTTATTATTATTAATTTAGACACTTTACATACTGATTGTAACCCCCTCCCTTGAGCCCTCCCTGTCCCACTTTCCCTCCCTCTTCCCCCCTCTTCCCCTCTACTAGGCATCAGAAAGGGGGAGCCCTCCTCATTGCCATCTGACTCCAGCCTATCAAGTCTCATTAGGACTCTGTGCATCCTATTTCTCTACTTCTTTGATCCATTTAATCAGAAAACCTTATTAAAGCCCCTTACTTTTAGAAAATGTCTATCTTTGTGCCTGATATGTGTTTCTTGTATGCAACAGAATGTTGGGTCCTGTTTAAGCACCCACTCTGTTAGTCTGTCTTATATTAAAGAGTTGAATCCATTGATGTTGGGAGAGATTAATGACCAGTGACTACTAGTTTCTGTTATTTTGATGTTGGTTGTGGTAGTGTGTTTGTGTACTTGTATACTTTTAGTTTTTCTGTAGTGAAGTTATGTATTTCCTGTATTTTTCTGGTGTTATCCTCCTTGGGTTGGAGTTTTCCTTCTAGTATCTTCTGTAGGGCTAGATTTGTGCATAGGTACTGTTTAAATTTGGTTTTGTCATGAAATATCTTGTTTTCTCCATTTATGGTGATTAAAAGTTTTGCTGGGTATAGTAGTCTGGACTGGCATCTGTGGTCTCTTCAGGTTTGCAATTCATCACTGCTGCCCTGCTAATCAGACACAGTTTGTGATTGGTTCCTCCATCTTGGAATCTCTCATGGCTTATATTCTTTAAAGTTTGTCAAGATGTGTTTTATGACCTGAAATGATTTGAATTGCGGAAAAGTCTATTTGATCTATGGATGAATTTGTAATCTGATCTCCCAGGATGGAAGAGCCTATTGATGTGAGTGATATTCAGTTAATTGATGTTGCTGCTGAATTAAATGTCTTTCTCACAGAGAGGCCTTCAATAAAAGAGTACACCAGGACAGGTAAGGTGGGATGACTAGAGGGTAAAGACCTACCATCAAGCCTGAAAACTTGAGTTTAAACCTCAGGACCCACAAGATAGGAGAGAAAAACTCCTGCACATTGTAGTCTGACCTTCACACATGCGGTGTCATATGCACCCTTCCCCAGATCAGTAATTAATGTGATAAAACCACAATAACGTTCCAATAGTTTTTGCCTCACATATTCCAACTTTGTGTTTAGATGTCTTCAGTCACTGAAGATTTTCTGTCCTCTTGGAGTGCTGCCTTCTATCCTTTTGCTCCTGATAACTTTCCTAGTTTTGAAGCGTGCTCTGTGAAGAGTTAATACAGCTGCCTTGACAGTTTTAGTAGGATTAGCATGGTGAATAGTTCTCACACCTCCCCTTATAACTGAGAAGTGACTGCATATTTTTAAAAGTATGCTTCCTGTAGACAGTCTAGCACTGAGTATTGCTTTCTGATCTGATGTCTTTTGATTGATGTCTTCAGACCACTGCTGTTATGGTGATTCCTGGCATATTTGTATTAGCAACTACCTTATTTCTACCATGTTACTTTTCTTATTTGTTCTGTGATGTTATCTGATGGCATTTTAAAAGATTTTATGTGTGCAGGAATTTTGTCTACATGTGTGTCTGTGCACTATATGCATGTTTGGTACTCTCAGAGACTAGAAGAGGGTTAAATCCCATCAATCTGTGCTCCTGGCGGTTGTGAGCTGCTGGGAATGTGCATGCTGGGGCTCAAACTCAGGTCCTCCAGAAAGCAGCCAGTGCTCATAACCACTGAGCCATCCCTCCAGCCCTGATAATCCTTGCTTGTCTTTGAATTGCAATATAAATTTACAACAATTTCAAGTATACTTTCTAAGAACTCTCTACTGTTGTGATAATAATGCAATAACAAGAATAAAAGCTATTTAACTTCATTCACTCATTCTTTAATTATATACTAATATGTAGGTATATAGTTCCTGACCCCTACACTTGTTTCCTTTTATTGAGAAAGATTTGTGTTTTGTCATAAGGCATGTTTATTTGTGCTATTGTTAGCAAACACAAATGTTTCCACCATTTTATTTTCTGGAAGATTGTTTATGTTTTCTCTCCCCCTCCTTTGTGTGTGTGTGTGTGTGTGTGTGTGTGTGTGTACACAGATACACTTGCCTGTTCATACATATTTGAAGGCCAGGGGTTGTCATTTAGTGTCTTCTTACATTATCTTAAAGTAAGGTCTCTCACTGAAGCTCGGGCTCACTTTTTTGGATAGACTGGCTGTCTCATCCCTAGTGCTGGAGTTACACATCTGAACGACCACACTGGCCTTCTTCTTAACTATGGGGCTGTGAACCTGAACTCATGCTCTCATGCTTGCTCAGCAAGCATTAACCCATGAGCTGTGCCACCAGTCTCCTCTTCCACTTTTGAATGATACTTTATACACTACATAGAACTCTGTTGGTATATATTTTTCTTTACTACTTGAGCATTTCACTTCACCTTCTTGCTTCCATAGTATCCTCAGACATGCCATATAATTATCATTTTTATTTATTTAAAGGTAAGGTAGTTTATTCTGGTTTCTTGCAAGACTGCCTGAAGTTCAAAAACACTTTATATGAATTGTTGGCCTTTGTACTGCTTCATAGTCTTGAATTTCCTGTATATTTAGTCTCTTGGTGTTTATTTGAAAAAAAATTCTTGGTTGCAACTCTTTCAAATATTGAATTCTTTCCTTTCTTGTCATCATGGCTCATTATAACTTTTGTAGTTTTCTCAAATTTCTCAGATAGCCTGTATGTTCTTGGTCTTCCTGCTCTCTGTTTTACTAAAGGGTGTGTGTGTGTGTGTGTGTGTGTGTGTGTGTGTGTTTCCTCAAGCTCAGATATGTTTTCTATGGCTGTGCTGGAACTCCTATTGAGCTCACCACTTACATTCATTTCTGGTATAGTCTTTTATCACCAGTATATGTCTTGTGTTTTCATCTTTAAATTTGCACCTCTCTACTTACGCATCTACTATTGTTTGTTGTTTTCATTTTCCATTTAATTCCTTAACTTGTTAATTGTAATTAAAAAAATTTCTGCTCCAGTAATTCCAAAATTACTGCTATCTCTCTCAACTATTTTTTGATTTATTATGAAATAACCCTGCTTTGTCCAGAGTTGGGCTTAATATACTAGGTAAAAGAAATTAGGCTAAACTGGCCTTTAGTAGTAGAGAAACAAGGTGGGAGAGAGTTCTGTAATCAGGTTGTTTTAAATTTTTAAAATTATTATTAGTGTTAATTTTGTAGGTACACACCCCAGTGTGTACATGAAGGTCAGAGGACAGCTTTTGGGAGTCAGTTTTCTCCTGCCACATGTAGGTACTGAGGAATCAAACTCCAGTCATCAGACTTGTCAGCAAGTGCCCTAACCCTATTAGCCATTTTGCCTACCATTGTTTTGTTTCTGTTGCATTTTTTTGAAGTAAGGTCTTGTTACCTAAAAACCTTTGGTACATACTTCCTTCAAATTTATGATCCTTTTGCTCCAGCATCTTTAGTGGTTTGCACCACTGTGCTTAGTTGTTGGTAAGTCCCTGAGTGATCCTGTGGTCGTAGTCTGTGCTTGTGATGTTTCATAAATGCTTCTCACCCCTCCTCCTGTCCCCACATAGAGCAGAATTGCTGCAGGTGATTAGATTTAGGTGATCCCTATCTGCCAGGTTGTTAAAGGTTAAGGAGAACCAATTAGGCTAGGCTCTACTTAACTACTGCCAGTAGACAGCCCCTTAGAAAGAGCAGAAACCCTGGGTTATTTAACCATAACTATGTTTCCTTTACTCCTGCCAGAAGGAAGAGAGTTTCCTTCCTGTTTTTCACTCTTAGAACCTTTAGGATCCCTACAGGTAAAACTCATGAAAGGTTTAGGATTTCTCTGACTGAGGTCCTCTGGAGTTTAAAAACTTAAAATTGTCCACACAGGCCTTCAGAATTTCACCTGTGTGAGTCAAGAGACCCGATCCAGGCTGCCCCATAAGCTAGTCCACTCAGCACAAAAACAGCAGCTCCAGTTTCTGAGGCAGTGGTGTCCTGTGGCCTTTCCTATAAGCTAAGATTGATGTTTGCGCTGTTTGTTTTTCAATTTGGTTGGCTTGTACATATGAAGAGACTGGGGCAAGTTCTATGTTCCTTCAGGAATCTAGAAACCTGAAAGCCCTGACAGCAAGGTTCTCTTTCCCCATTAGTATTTATTTTCATTTCTGTAACATAACAAGTACATATATATCCATACATATATTAAAAAACTGTGCTTTGTTCATATTTCCTCCAATTAACTTCCTTTGTTCCTTCCATGTTTGTTCCTCAAATAGTTTCTCCTCTGGGTTCCAAATATGAGAGAAAACACACAATATTGTGTCTGTCTTATTTTGTATCTGGTGGGGACTATGGTATCTTTCAGTATATTATCATCTTATCTTCTTTTGCTGTTTGTGTCATTTTTACTTTTTTAGCTTGAGCTACAACTTCAAACATGATATTGGGTGACTAGAAAGTGGATATCATTGTTTCATTCTTAATTTTAAATTAATTGTATTCATTTTCCCCAGTATAATGTTAAAAAAGACTTAGCATATATAACCATTATTATGTTGAGGTGTAAGTGTTATATCCAGTCTTAGTTTTCATTGCTGTGATAAAGCACTAAACAAAACCAACTTGGGGGAGGAAAGAATTTATTTGACTTGCACTTCCATTTTGCAGTTCATTTTAAGGGAAATCGGGACAGGAACTCAAGCACAGACGGTGGAAGAATGTTGCTTTACTGGCTTGCTGCCTTTTCCTGACTTGCTCAGTTTGCTTCCTATGCAACCCAGGACCATCTACCCAGGGGTTGCATCACCCATAGTTGGATGTGCCATCCAATCATCAATCAAGAAAACGCATGACAGACTTGCTTTTGGGCAAATCTGATGGAGGCACTTTCTCTCTCTTCCTTGATATTTCTAGAGACTCTAGCTTGTGTCAAGTTGACAAAACAAAAACAAAAACAGCACATATTCTTGGTATCTTTAGGGCCGCATCATGAAGGAATAGTGAACTTTGTAGATAATCATCTGATTTCAATTCCTAAATATCTGTGTGCTATGTTATGTTTATTGATTTGCATATGTTGAAACATTTTTGCACCCTTAGGATGAAACTAACTTGGTCATGGAATACTTTTTTTATGTGTTGTAAAATTGTACAAAGTGTTTTGTTAAGAATTTTGAATCTATGTTCATCAAAAAAAAAGATCTATAAATGTTATTTATTTATTACTTTTTCACCATTTAATAATTATTTTATAAATTTATAGAATTCGATTGGTAGTGTTTCTTCCTTCTCAATTGTATGGGACTTTCTTTAAATTAATTAATTTTTTTGAGTGCTGTATTTATATCATTTCCACTTCTCTCACTTCCTTATTCATCTCCCCCCTTGTCTTCTCCTTGATTTTGTAAACTTTAATTATTGCTCTGCAAATATATGTAAATACACATGTAAACACATATACTCATGCATCCTGCTGGGTCCATTTAATGTTGCTCATATGTGTAAGTGTTTAGGGCTCACCACTTGGAATTGGATAACCTGTGAGGAGGCTCATTCCTCAAGAAGACTGATTCTTTTCTCAGGCAGCATTAATTGGTGGTAGTGCTTCATTTAAAGGTCGAACCTTGTGAGATTTCTGCCATCCATGTTGGCATGTCAGTTGATATTGTCATTGTGAAGGTCTTGTTTAGGTGGCCATATTTGATATTTCATTGGTGAAACGTCTTATCATTTGTAGACAACATTATCTTTCAATGAACAACAAGGTCCTCTGTCTCAGTCTTGGTGCCTGCCCTGTCTATGAGTTCCCTGAGCCTTAATTGTCAGGATTGAACATTTGGGGATGATACATCTACAATTGTCTATTGTTCTCTGCACTTAGCCAGTTGTGGATTTCTGTGACAGCCTCATCAGTTGCAAAAACAAGTTGTTTGATGAGGAATGAGAGATACTCTTATCCTTAGGAATAAGAATAAGTATTTGGAATGCTGTTAGAAATTATTATGGTTTAGGAAAGTGGCGGCAGTAGGTTTATGATCTCCAGACATAGTAGACAGTCAGGTTTATTATACCAGTCATGAATTCCCTCCTGCTAAGAGAGACTTAAGTTCAATTAGACAGCTATTGATTGACCCCAAAATGTAACTACCACTATTGCCCCATTGGGGATGTCTTGGCATGATGTTGTGCTTGGTGGGTTTCACAGCTGGGTAGGACATAACATCTTTGGATACTATGAAAGCTAGCTGTCAGGCAGGAGGCTTTAGGTTAGTTACGGACTATTTTGAAGAGTACTGGTAATAGGTCTTCTACCATAATGTGGCAGAATTGGCAGTAATATGCATTTCTAGAATTATGTTTGTTGGTAGACTATTCTTCCCTACTAATGCTTGTTAAAGATCCGGTTAAATTGTTTTTTCTTGCTTGATTTAATATTAGAGGTGTCTAGAGCTTTATCAACTTATTACAGATTTTTGAGCTTTATGAAATTCCATACAAGGCATTTTGTTAATATGGAAAAGGCATGGTGACAGAAACATGAGGGACCTGGTCATATTGTGTCTGAGTTCAGGAAGCAGCAAAAAAAGAAGGCTGCTGCTCAGCTGACTTTCTTCTTTTGTTCAGTTCTTGATCCCAGCCCATTTCTGACACTGCCACACTCACATTAAGAAGTATGTTTCATGATGATCCTAAACCTAGTCAAGTGGACAATAAAAAGAAGAACTGCTTTAGGTGAAACTGATTTTTCCTTCAGAGATTTAAAGTCTCTTAGTAGCAAAATGTTGACTTGAAGCCGGACACAATGGCTCATACCTATAATCCCAGTACTCTGGAAGACAGAGGGAGGTGGATATCTCTGAGTTTGAGGCTGCAAAGTAAGTCCAGGATAGCCAAGGCTACACAGAGAAACCCTACCTCAAGAAAAATGTTGATTTGAGGAAAGCAACTTAGTAAAATGATTTAAAAAGATAAGTTGCTTTTTTACTTCAAGGCTTCAAAGTTTCTAGTAGAACTATAAAGAACCTTTTTCTTAGCACATCTCTGGGCAAGATAATTTTGCTAAACTTATTTTCATTTCACTATAACCCAGTGATAATAAACCCTATCTGTAGTTTCATCTCCTCTTATTTCCTGATATATACCAAAGCATGATTTAAAATGTACAACATTACAGTTTTACTATGCTGGACTACAAGGAGACTTCTTAATGAAAGCCCAGGGGTGGAAAGAGTGCACTTCAATTCTTGCTAACAATTTTCAAAATAGAGGAAATATATGCCCTTGAAAAATTAATTCCCATTATTTCTTTGAAAAGTTACTGATGGAAACGGAAAAAATATAAGTTGATTCAGAAAGTTGAGATGCAATAATCAGATGTGGCCCGCCCTTTGGCATTTTATATTAATCTCTCTTAAAAAGACTCTCTATAGCACTCTTTGGATTTTGATGCATGTCCAAGACACAGTGAGACTTTGCATCTACACATGGACTTATTGAAAGAGCCAAGTGTCTGAAAAGCAAATTTGCTGCATTTTGTTACAAAACCACTTTAGCTGTGGACAGGGCACATTGAGACAGATCCCCCCCCCCCATATTAAAGTTAAAACTTCTATATGGGGTTACAAATCTCGCAAAATATTTTGGTAAAAGGAGAATGATTTATACAATCTGAGGAGAAACCAGAATTTCATAAAACTTTTTAAAATGTGATTTTTGTTATTTGCTCACATCGGCAGGACAAGGCACTCTGTCTTTGTAGATTTTAACTCACACTCCATGTCTTGGAAACATGGAATGAGTGCTGTGGTTTCTTTGCAGCAGAGATGCCCCCATATTTATGTTCTGTCCTGTATTTTCATAATTTTCTTGATATGGAGTGACAGTTTTCTATCTAGTGAACACTTTTTAACATTGTTATTTTCCATTTTTTTTCCTAATGATCAGGAAGGTGTTTGCATAACAAGCAAGAATGAATTTCAGACAGACTTGGCCTTTGGGCTCCGGAGTAAGCTGGTTTGGCTCTAGCCCTGGATCTGGTACCACATCTGTGTAGCTGTGGATGGGCTATTATCTTCCTAGACACATTGTTTCTGCATACCTGATAGGAACTGAGTGTTTTATCTCTTACAGGATTGTGAGGAGCAGGGACACAGTGGAAACATAAGGGCGTGTGGATGGGGTCACATGAAAAGCAAATAGAATGCGCACCAGATTTTGTAGTTTAAGTGTTCTAAAAGTATGTTAGAACACTTAAGTTTATTGTTCTTGGAGCATCAAGTATTTGTGCTGTTTTCTTGAGCATGATGTCATAGACAGAGAATAGAAGATTAATGATTTTCTCACTGGTGGAATTCTGTGGTTCTTACAAACAGGTGTGTGCTTCTCTGCAATTTTTTAGGTACTGTAAGTAAGCAGCAGATTATAGATTTAGGTTAATAAGAACAGTAAGAAATTAAACAATTGTTTAAATTTTTGTGACTTTTAGCTTTTGAGACAGAGTATCACATATCCCATTCTGGCCTCAAATTTTCTATATAGTTAAAGACGGCTTCTGATTCTACTTCCTCCACCTCCCAAGTGCTGGAACTGTAGGCACATGCCACTATGTCTGGAGCATGCTGTTAATTCAGCCACATCCAGTAAATGATAATTAGCTTAGTTGCAAACTAAGGAAGAGAAGGAATCTTAGCTCAGTATTTGTAAATAAGTTTATTCAAAATATGAGCCATTAAGTGACCACAGGTGATATAATTATGTTCCTATCCTTAGAGTTAACTATCACGTATTGCTTAAAATTATTGACATTCGAAGATATTGGGTAAGTTTAGTTCATATTGTTAATTCTTTAAGAATACCACCAAATGTAAGCTCCTAAGAATAAATACTGTCTACCACACACACAAACTTTACTATAATCTGGATATAGACTAATTACAAAGATACTAGAAAATAATTATCTATTTCTGATTGTTGTCATGAGGAGCTGAGGTGTCCATGACATCAGTGTACCTGCCATCTAGTGGAAGCCAACGACACAGCTGAGCATCCATCAGTGGCTCTCAAAGACACCAACATTAGGTTAGATCTCCAGACTACACTAACCTGAGTCTACATGTAACAAAGGAAACAATCCTGCCGCCGTGCTGTTCCTGCTCACCTCGTTAGATTGAGGACTTTAAACTAATATGTGCCCCAGCACTGGGCTCTTCTCACAGAAGCCCTGATGCACCTTTCTTTCCAAATGGTGCTATGACATTTGATAGACATGATGCTATTTCCACTTGTCTCTTTGAGAATAAAATACAACCCTAGGAAATTATTTCTTTGTTGTTCTAAAGGTCATAGGGACATTGGTCCTCTCTTGGACAGGAAATAAACAGGAGTGCTTTGCAAAGGCTAGTACATTTAGCTACTTCATAAGCCTAATGGAACAATTGGAAATTGTTTCTTTCATGTCTTATTTATTTCACATTTAAACATATTCAGAAAACAAAGGAAAAGTTGGCTTCTGTTGACAGCTCTGTCATTTTAAAACTTCTCCCAACCACCAGCAAGTGGCTCCATTTAGCTTACATTTCAGACTCATGGCAAGAATAGGTACTGAACATTGGGTAGCTATTTGGGGAATTTTGAAGGTTATTAAGTTCTGAATAACAGAGTCACTCATGCTTTCCCACCAAGCTTTTCTCAGCAGTTGAATATATCTGGATCTTATTCTGGTTTTTTTTTTGTTGTTGTTCTTTTTTTAGCTTCCTGAAATGACTCATGTTCAAACACAGCGACCCTGGATGACGTTTCTCCTGCAGAACGTTGGATTGGTCCTAGGCTGGTTTTCTTTGTTGCTGTTAGCTGTATATGAACAGAATATTAAAATGTAAGTTAAGAATCTCTAATGCCTCCCAAAATGAATTTATCTGGTCATATCTCATTTCTTCCCTGTTCGCTATGCTGATCACTAAATCTGGTGTTCTTATTTTAGGCAAAGAACATGTCTTTTATCTTAACTTATTCTGTATTGTAATTTTTTTAAAAAATATTTAAAAGAGAGCCTATCTTGCACTGAAATGTTTATTTTTGTTTTAGACACTGTGGTGGCTCACAATAGTGTTTAGTATTAGAAAATTCTAAATTCTAGTCATCTACAAAAATATTATTTCCCTTCAAAAATATTTATTTGTTTTTGTTTGAAGCAGACATTTTTGTGTTTTTTAATGTTAGCAATGCATTTGTTTTCTATGTGATTTATAAACCATAAGCAAATATAACAATAGAGATGTAATAAAGGCTAGTTTTAATGTGGCGGTTTCAGTTACCTTCAGTTACCTCTGTACAGATCCTCTCTCACAAGCTAGTACAACATGCTGACCCAGGAGAATCAAGCTCCTCTTCAGCAGTGAGGATGAATAAACAACTTGGGAAGCCTAAAAGATACTGCAGAATATCTATGTCTTCCAGTAAAAATCAGCACACATCTGTTCTAGGCAAGAAGAATTGGAAACAAAAGGCAAAGTTCCCAAATCAATAAGGTAACAGAGTCAGGCAGGAAACTGACTCAGCTTTTACAGATTATATAACACTGTGTGTGTGTGTGTGTGTGTGTGTGTGTGTGTGTGTGTGTATTCTTTAAGGATACCACCAAATGTAAGCTCCTAAGTGTAAAATCTTACTAATGAATTATCTGTTTGCACTACTTCTGAGGTCACTTTCAGCGGGATAGCAGAAGGTGAATTCATGAACAAGGAGCATTACTGGTAACACAGAAAATAGTTAAGATAGAAAACAATCCAACCTTTAATCATTTTGTCCCATGAAACATAGGTGCATACTTTTTTTTCTTAGTTTCTAATAATGGAGCTTGACAAGGGAAATAGTTACTGTTCTAGCTGTGACATATGGCACTCAGTTTGTATCTCCCCCTCTTACTCACCAGTTGGTAGAAGTTCTTTGTCATGCCCCAATCCAAACATAACCTTTTCAAACCACTTTGCTTTGATTTCAGAATGAAGTGGGTTTCTCCAGCTGTCTTTTATGCTTGTTTAGATCTTTGGGCTTTTGTGTATGAGGACTCAGTGTGTGCCAGGAACAACTAGGAGACTTAACCGTAGAGAACACGGGGGCTGGCTTCATCCTCAGAACTTCTGACTCTGTGGGTCTGAGAGAACCTGAGGCTTTGAGCTTTCAAGTATTTCAGGCATTGCTAAAGCTGCTGGCTATGAACAGACTCAACACCATTGACGAAAGAACTCAGACAGACTGAGCTCTGAGAAAAAACAGGAGCACAGGTTTTTTACTCAAGATTCGTGTGTTTTTGACTAAGTTGCTTTTAACACTTCTGTGCCTTGATAATTTTCAAAGAGGGAGGTAGAGTGGACACAAAGTGAGCCCTCAGCTCTCTGTTTGGGAAGAGTGACCTGGATTGAACAGACCATCCTGGGGTTGAGGTTGCAAAAACAAAGTTCCAGACACTCTGTGTTCCTGTTTCAATGCCCAGGTTCTGATTTTGTCATTAAGCTTTCGTTCATGCTAATTTAATTGGAACAGTTCTGATGGATGACTATGTTTCTGGTTCAAGGTTACATGAGCCTTGGCTAAACGAAAATTGGATATGTGAACTGCTGACTCTATAACCTTCAGCTTAGAGTGATCTTGATACGGGAGGAGTTGTGAACGGGTGTGCAGAGGGGCTTGGACGGAGCCAGTTCTCAGGACATATTCTGAGGGCTTTGCAAGCTTATCACTGGTGTTCCCTGATTGAAAGCAGAGACTTCGCCACTCAGAGATCATCCTAAGGATAGTAGGACATAGTAGCTTCTGAGGGAAACTTTTTGGCTGCCCCCTTTCTTTCTTTCTTTCTTTCTTTCTTTCTTTCTTTCTTTCTTTCTTTCTTTCTTCCTTCCTTCCTTCCTTCCTTCCTTCCTTCCTTCCTTCCTTCCTTTCTTTCTTTCTTTCTTTCTTTCTTTCTTTCTTTCTTTCTTTCTTCTTTCTTTCACCTTATCATTGATTTGTTGATAGTTAAAATTGTGTTTCAGACAGAATACTATAAATAATCATAGAATTGTTAAGCAGGGCCAGGGAGATGACTCCATGTAAAAGCACTTGCCACATAAGCCTGATAACATGAGTTGGATCTCAAATGACACGTAAAATGCAAGATATGTTGGCATGTTTCTGTAATCACATTCCCCATACAGCAAGATGGGAGACAGAGACAGGAGAACTGACTTTGCTTTCATGAGCCAACTAGCCTACAGTGACAGGTAACTGATATTGACCTCAAAGCAAAGTGGAAGGGGAGAACCAATTTCCAAAATTTGATCTCTGATCTCCATACATATACTGTGGCAAGCCTGTACCAGTATCTATACAGATACTTACGAATGAACACACACAACTTCTTTTCCCCTCAAGACTGACTGATAATAAAAAAAATGATGACAATTCTGTGCCCTCTAAAAATAAACTAAGTCTAAATTTGGGGTGGGATGACAGTTCTTTTCTTTTAAGCTAAATTGTATTTTTCCTAAATATTATATTTTTCAATAATATTGGAGTGTGTCTGTTTTCTAAGACTCAATGTAGGTCTACTGTATTTCTGCTTGGAGATTTGTTTCTTCTTTTCCTTCTCCTCTTCCTCCACCTGCTCCTGTTCTTTTTTCCTCTTCCTCCTCCTCTTCTTCTTTTTCCTCTTCCTCCTCCTTTTCTTTTTCTTCTTCCTCTTCTTCTTCCTCCTCTACTTCTTTTTCTTCTTCTTCCTCATACTCTTCCTCTGATTCTCCCCTCCTCTTCTTTTCCTCCTTCTCCTCCTCCTCCTTCTATCACTGAACTGGAAATGTTGTTGGGGAAAAACCAAAGAGTAGACCATGTAACTATCTTATTTAAGCATCTATCATGTACTGACAGGTCTGTTTTTAGAGACAGGGTCACTGGCCAATGGTGCTATGATGCTTTGCAAAGTCTGGAAAAATGACTTCACTACTGAAAGCAGAACACATCCAGACTCTTAGGTAAATGTTTATGAACTGTAGGCACTCCCACTTTCTCTGCCCCTTTCCAAAACCTGGTGTTGCAGGCAAGACTTTGTATCTCTTTTTGAAACTTATTTCTCAAGACAGAGCACATTGACACTGCTCTTTACTCTTTGGACTGGAGATTAAGGTCATGGTCACAGGATGAAAATCACTAAGGTTATTCTGGGCTCATCAGCTGAGTCATAAGAATTCAGCTGCCAAAGTGAGATCTAGGTTCAAATCCCAGCCATATTTCTGGGAATGACAATTTCTTTCTTTTCTTTTCTTTTTTTCATTAAAATAAGGTTGTGGTGATGTCTGTACAGAATACTACTTTGTGAAATACTTAGCACAGAGCCTTCAAAATATTAATAATGTTTATAGCTTCAAATCTTTCTATGTTCTGTACCCTTCATTAAAAAAATGTTTTTGTTGGCATAGAATGGGGATTGAAACTTTTGTATATTTGTGATCCTGGGCTTGAGGCTCCACAGTAAGAGAGTGTGTTTGCTTAGCATGTAGAAAGCTGTAAATTCAATCCTTAGGGCCAAGGAAAAAATATTAAAATCTGTGTCCATATATAATTTTATTTAAGCCTCCAAGCCAAGCCCCTAGAGAGTCAATACCATCCTGAATGTGTGTGTGTGTGTGTGTGTGTGTGTGTGTGTGAGTGTTTCACCTGACTCACTTCTAGAGAATGAGAAGTGGGGCTTGCTTTGGCTTGCCCTACTCTCCACATCCTCCCAGGCAGCTCCATCCCTGTGTCCTAATACTTACACTCAGCATGATTCCTCCTCACTTATTCTTTCTGCTTCACAATAAGTGAAAATGTATTTTGCTTCACTGCAGTTATGCTTTTGAGGATGAATAATGGAACCTGGCTGAGAAGGACCTGTCTGAGGTCACGGTTGTTGTCACTACTTGATTTTGACTCAAAAAATAAAAAAAAAGAAGTTCAACAGGACCTCTCTGTTCCCAACATACCTGCTGAGGGAATTAAACAACCCCCCCCCCCAAAAGAAACAGGGAAGAAGGGCATTGGCTTGATGGAGCCATGGTTTGTTTAAACAGAGCAGTGTCCTCAAGCTGACCATACAAACAGCCTAAACTCCTAGGAAAAGTGCCCTGGACTGCAGTGGGGTTGAGCTTTAGGTTGTCATTCACCTTTTAAAATACAAATAAAATTTAGGAGGAGTTTTGAGAGGCTAAGAGATGACTCTAAGCCAGCAGTGGCTTTACCTCTACACACACACACATACACACACACACACACACACACACACACACACACACACACACACACACAATCTTTAAATGATCTATTCAATATATCCATCCCAATGTTCATGTTCCCAAGATGGATTATCTGCCCCACGAGAGTTTCCTCACTTGCTGCTCAGCCACACAGAAAATTTATAAATTTCTGTTTCTTTTTTCTGTTTGTCATATTAAACCTTTCCATCTTCTTAATCATGCTGAAGACTGAGAGAGAGAGAGAGAGAGAGAGAGAGAGAGAGAGAGAGAGATACAAGAAAGTAAATGAAAACAAAACAGAGACATAGCTATAAAGGTCAAGGTCCAGAATGCCAGGCTAAAGATTGACATTTAAACATGAGATTAAACCTTCTCCCTTGCACAGTACAGTAGAGTGCAGTCCCTGAAGAATCAGAACTGAAAATCTCACAGTTCAGAAGAATCTCTAGAGAAAGTCAGAAAATGGGAGGCAGGAACAACAGAGAAAATGCTCCCACTACAAAGATGGCAGACAGTACATAAAGCCTAACCCCTGACCAAATAATCATAAAACACTCTTAAAGGCCTATTCATGTCAGTTCCTCTTATCCAGCATGTCATATTGGCTTTCATCGCAAAATTACCAGGCTGTCAAAAAGACAAGAGAACATAGGTAAAAAGAAATTGCAAGCATCAAACCCAGACCCAGGATGAAGAAAGATGTTGGAATTATAAGACTAGGGATGTAAATAGGTATAATTAATATGATAAAGCTCATGATAGGAAAATGAATCTTTCAAATAGAGAAGAGTAATATAATCATAAAGGACATTGAAGACTAAATAACTGGCTAGACATAGAACATATTCGTGGAATATTACTAGCACTGAGAGAGGAGAGATTGGAAGATCATGACTACTTCAAGTCCAGCCCAGTTTACATAGTAATAGAACAGTAAGAGTTCAGTGTGTAACTTTATTTAAAAAATGAGAGGGGGTAATAATGCATTCTTAAGGGAGAAATCAGAAATATGAAGAATAACATGGGTGGTTTTTTAATCCAATAAACATGCCCAACAATTAAAGAACCAATCAGCTTGCAGAGTGTCCCAGAAAACATCAAGACTTGAATACAGAGAAAACTTAAAAATACAGGACAGAATAAAAATACTGGAGAGAAAATATAGTCCCAAAGCTGTGGATCAATTAGAGAAGATGCAACATACATATAAAATCAGATGGTGCATGGGAGGGGAGGAGAAGAAGGAATATAAAGGTGTTTGAAATGATGATTTAGAAATGATAACACACAAAGCCAGATACTCAGGAGGTTTACAGAACATCAAATGGTATGGACAATGATATAATAATCTTCACCTGGATATGCCTTTTTTAAGCTGCAGGAAGCAGAGACAGAAAATACTTTAAAAAAAAAAAAGCCAGAGGCAAACCTAAAAACATCTATATAGGAACAAAGACAATAGAACACGAATTTTTATCAGAGTCCCTTCAGAATTCATATGAGAGAATGGGTGGGTCAGGCCTTAGCACAAAGGTAGAGTACTTAGAATTCATGAGGTCCTAGGCTCAACCTCCAGTGCTGACAAAAGAGAGAGAAAGAATGACGCAAAACATTTTATTGTTTTATTTTATTTTATTGAGTCAGGTTAACTTTACAGCCCTAGTTGGGCTAGAATCACTATGTAGACCAGCTGGTTTTGAACTTACAGATATCTGCCTACAAATGCAGACACCACCATGTGCCATGTTGTATATTAGATGTTAAAGGACTAAAAACCCTCAACATATACTACTTCATCCAATGAAACTATCCTCAGAAGTAAAGGAGAAATAATAACCTCCAAAATAGGCATTGAGAGGATTCATAGACTCTTGTAAGAAATCTTCCAAACTAATGGTGCTGGACTAACTATATGTCTACATGTAGAAGAATGCAAATAGATCCATATTTATCATCCTGCACAAAACTCAATTCCATACAAACCAGATACACTAAATCTGATAGAAGAGAAAGTGCAAAAGAGCCTTGAACTCACTGGCACAGGAGACAACTTCCTGAACAGAACACCAACAGCTCAGGCACTAAGATCAGTGATTAATAAATGGGACTTCACGAAACTGAAAAGCTTTTGCAAGGCAAAGGACACTGCCAATAGAACAAAACGACAACCTACAGATTAGGAAAAGATCTTCACTAACCCTACATCTGATCTTCACTAACCCTATTTAAAATATATAAAGAACTCAAGAAATTAAAGACCACCAAACCAGATAATCCAACTTAAAAATGTGGTACAGAGCCAAACAGAATTCTCAATAGAGTAATCTCGAATGGCTGAGAAGCACATAAAGAAATGATTAGCGTCCTTAGTCATCAGGGAAATGCAAATTAAAGTGATTCTGAAATTCCATCTTCCACCCATCAGAATAGCTGGTATCAAAAATTCAAGTAACAGTTCATGCTGGCAACCATGCGGAGCAAGGGAACCCTCCTCCATTGCTGGTGGGAGTGCACAATCACTTTGGAAATCAATCTGATGCTTTCTCAGAAAAGTGGAAATATCTCTACCTCAAAATCCCCTCCTAGGCATATACCTGAAAGATGCTCCACCATACAACAAGGACATTTCCTCAACTATGTTCATTGCAGCTTTATTTGTAATAACCAGAAACTGAAAACAACCAGCTGAAGAATGGATACAGAAATTGTGGTATATTTACACAATGAAATAGTACTTGGCTATTAAAAACAAGGAAATCATGAAATTTGCAGTCAAATGGATGGAACTAAAAAAGACCATCCTGAGTGAGGGAACCCACACCCAAAGACACACATGGCATGTACTCACGTATAAGCAGATATAAGCCATATAATCCAGGATGACCATACTACAATTCATAGACCCAAAGAAGATAAATAACGAGGAGGACCCAAAGGAAGATACTTAAATATAACATAGAAGTAGAAATGGAATAGATAGCAAAAGTGGTTGAAGAGAGGGAATAGGGTTGAGTGTGCATGGAAAGAAATTAGAGAGTGGCTCAGACTAGGGAGAGATGTCAGAAGGAGAGAGGATTTGCAAGGAGAAGAGCAACTGTGGGTGGGGGCATCTCTGAGACAAGCTGGAGACCTATGACAGGTTAGGCTCCTGGGAGGATATGGGGGTGACTCTAGCTGAGACTCTTAGTAGCAGGGGTCATACTGACTGAAGAGGCCACCCTCTAACTACACTGGATTCCTAGTGGAGGGAGGGGAACAGTGACCCACCCACAAAAACTTCGACCCAAAATTTACCCTGCTTGCAAGATGTGCAAGGATAAAAACAGAAGATTAAGGGAATGTCTAACCAATGCCTGGCCAAACCTGAGATCCACCCCATGGGAGAGAACCAACCCCTGACACTATTAACAATGCTCTGCTATGTCTGCAGATAGGAGACTAGCATAGCTGTCCTCTGAGAGGCTCCACCCAACAGTGGACCGAAACAGATGCTAAGACTCACACCCAAATGCTGGGCCAAGACTCACACCCAAACACTGGGCAGAGCACAGGGAGTTTTGTGGAAGGATGGGGGAAGAAGGACCCAGAAGTGACAGGAACTCCACAAGAAGACCAACAGAGCTAACTAATCTGGGTGCAGGTGGGCTTACAGAGCACCAACCAAGAACTGTGCATGGACTCCACCTAAGCCCCTTACACATATGTAGATGATGGGTAGCTTTGCCAACATGCAGGTTCCCTAGAAAGGGGAGAGAGGGCTGCCTCTGACATGGACTCAGTTGCCTGCTTTTTATTCACTTCCCCCTAGTGGGGCTGCCTCACCAGGCCACAGGAGAACTGGATGAGCTCAGTCCTGATGCAACTTGATGTTGGTAGGGGAAGGCTCCCATTATCTGAGGATCAGGGAAGCGGGGGAGTAAGGGAAAGTGGGAGGGAGGGCTTACGATATAAACTGCATAAATAAATTAACTAATTAATTTAAAAATAGAGATTTTCAGAAACCACTGTAGACTAGAAGCTCAAAATCTCCATAAACAAATAAAAAAATGTAGAAATGAAATGAATGAAAGTGCAGTGAAATCTTTCTTATGTTTTTGTATTTCTAACTGACCATTGATATCTACTCAAATGGTTGACACTCTTATACCTAATTAAAAGTTCATATACAAAAGTTTATATCAGTGTTACTAGGTTTTGCCAAAACCTGAACTGTGAGATGTTTTCAGTAGGCAAATGAGTGAGTGAGTAGACACGAGCTAGTCATTTAACTGAGTATAGTTTAGCAATATGAACGAATGGATGCATTATCAGGGCTGGAGACAGAGATTAGTTCAAATCTCCAGCACCTGAGTAAATGGCAGGTGCATGAGGAGGTGCACTGGTCACCCCACTAGTCAGGAGATAAACAAGCGATACCTGGGAAAGGCTGCCCCCGACCCCCAATAGCCATACCAGTGAGCTCTGAGTTCAAGTGAGAAACTCCTTCTCAGTAAATAAGGTGCATCTTGATATTGATAAGATTATTTGAAGAGAACACATGAAATACTGTTTCCAGTGTTTTAGCAAAGGGTGTGTAAAGGCATATGTAGAAGTTGGGTTTAAATAATAAATGCTAGTAAAGACTGAATATTCGTAAGTCACTCAGTAAGTGCTCTATCTTTGTTATCTCGTTGATTTCTGAAGCTCCACACAAAACACTTTCGAAATGAACAGCGGGAGTCAGAACACTTCAGAAACTTTCCAAGGACTGTACAGTCAGGAACAGTGCTACTGCGTTTCTGTTGAACCAACTGTTTTCCATCCAACACTAGGTAAGAGTGAAGGGGACAAAGAAGGCACACCTGGAAGATGACAGTTTGTGTCTGTTTACTAGAGGAGTGCACCTGCTTTAACATGGGAAGGTCCCCAAGATGGGGGTCTATTAGAGAGAGAGAACACGGGGACTCTTATATGACAACAAAAGTCTGGGAACAGATTCTCCTGCAAAGCAAACTGGAGAATGAAAACGTATTTGCCCTACAAAGACACAAACTTTGTTCTACATACAGTTCAGGAAAGGGAAACATTTTCCCACGTATTTTTGGAGCTGTTTGGGGTTTGCCAACTGCATGTGAGTGTGCTCTTTTCAACTATTCACAGTGCTGTCCTAGCACTCACCCAAGATTCCAGTTAACTCTTGCTTTCCTCTCTCCTTAGGTTTAATATTTTTAAGTAAACATGACACTTCCCATACAACTTTGCTGTCTTGGTAGTGAGTGCAAATTTAAGATGAACTACCTAGATAACAATTCAGGTCACATAATTCTAATTTTGTTTCTTCCTGTTGCCTTAGAGACATACCCTTGTTGATTAACATGAAATCAAGATTGCACAAGAGTAGCCTTCCAAATTCTCCCGCCGTGTGTATCATTATATTCCTTGTGTTTTGCTTCTACAAAGTCATATCTCTGTGGGTTTCCTTCGCACACCCATTGCTTTTCACATCAGTTTATTTGCTGAGGGGGTCTCCTTGCCTGACATGCTTTAGGTACACCCTCCTCTGGAAGTTCTCTGAACTTGGTAGATCTCACCAAATATAGTAGGTTCATCTAGCATCAGGCCTCTCTTGCTCTGCCATGTATCACTCTGTATGCAGTAGATACACAGAACAACTGATACCCTCTAGTTGCCATAATTTTATGGATATGGGCATTCAATAAAGTGTCTCAGCACTGTATCATTAAATAGGATTTGTGCCATATTGTATTGCCCAGCTATTGGCTGATGTAAGCATTCTACCTACAGGCTGATTGCCAATTGTTTAAGGGAGAGCTGATTGATTTATGATGTTTGATAGGTGAGGTGTGTTAGATATGCTTTCAGCTCATACTATTGTCAGCTTGTGAATTTATCAGCGTATAAACCTGTTAGGTCTACAAGAATCCATCGTCTATTAGCCAGTGCTGTACTTCTTTCATCAATCCTCACCTTCATAGACGGATGTAGTGAGAGAATATGAGTTTTGAAGTATACCTCTGACATTGACTGTGTTGGTATGGGCAAATGGTTTAAGTTCTTGGAGCCTCCCTACTCATCTTAGATAGAAAATTCTCTAATTTGTAATATTTATATATGCAAGGAACATACGTTAGTCACCTTTTCATTGCTGTAACAAAATACTTTGAAGAACAACTTCAAGAAAGAAAGATTTATCTTCACTCACAGTTTCAGAGGCTTCAGTTCATGGCTGACTCCATTTAATGGGCGGGACAAGGTAGAACATAGTATAAGTGTGTGTCAGTAAAGAACAGCTCACTGGGAGGCAGCTAGAAAAGAGCAGGAACAAAGAAAGGGGCTGGGAGATAGGTATTAACATCAAAGCCTAGTTCCCAGTGACCCATTTCCTCCAACTAGGCTCCACGTCCTAATTTCCATCACCAACAAATATTGCCATTGAATTTTTGATCTATCAGTGAGTTAGTCCTCATTATCTCATCAGTCCCCAGTGCTCTGTCTCTGAACTCTCTACTGGGAAACAGGTCTTCAACCCACGACATTTTGGAAATCATGCCATGTCCATACTTAATAGAATCTAACATGAGCACTTGATAAGTCCTAACCCTTGGAACTGTCATTGTAAGAGAATAGTTATTACCTAGAATGGTTCTGCCACATAGCACAAGCTGTGTGTATTTATTAAAATACAGAGATTAATCTGTTTTACCCTATTCCTCAGTAAGAGAAAGTTCACATTGGTTAAGTTGGTAAAAGTCATGGGACTAGAACATAGTAGCCTGATTCTTACATCCCACAGAATCTGTTTTGGTATTTTTTTTTCTGGAAGTTGTAGCCCTTGATGGAAATTGGGACTGTGACTCACCTGGTGAAGAGTCCGACCTGTTAACCATTTTCCTCATTTCCTTATGCAGCACTTCCAGTCCTCAAACATCGAGTTCTGTCTGCTTATGCGCCTGGGTCTCTACTGAGATGAACACAACTACATGGATCTCTTTCTGATTATCTAGGGACCTTGAAAAATTACTGTCCTCTGTCAACCTAACTGCAGTTTAGAATGATCTCTACTAACTACTAACATCTCTACTCCCACTGAGAGTGTTTGATCACCCTAATTTGTCCCTCTTCTGGGTATTTCTGAAATCTTCCTGGTTCTCATTTTGCAAAGAGCTGTACCTTTTTCTAGTTTCCCAGGAACCATACTCCAAAGAGTAGAGTGTGCATTTCTTTTACATAATTACCCAGAATAAAGCACATGTTATCTTCTAGTCGTCTGAGTCCAGAGGGCCCGGTCTTGTGACAGAATGTGCTCATGTCATTAGGACAGTCCTTTCACTTTCCATCTGAATAACCTGTAACTTGTGGAAAGTGTTTTTGTGTTCAGAGTCTGTTATTTTGATCCATCTGATAAAAAGCTCGCTATCACTTGAACACACAGCTTGAGG
This sequence comes from Psammomys obesus, assembly GCF_907164565.1. Taxonomy (NCBI): domain Eukaryota; kingdom Metazoa; phylum Chordata; class Mammalia; order Rodentia; family Muridae; genus Psammomys; species Psammomys obesus. The sequence continues at coordinate 6,842,213 of NW_026596149.1, read as the reverse complement.
CCCTGCTTCACTTTTCAAGTACAGTACATTCTTAAACACAAGTGAGATGAGGAACATACTGCACATCCCCCGGGGACTATTTAAAATGTAAAATATAAATATTTCTCCTTTGAATGTACTTAACTTGGCGAGGCTGTCTCTGGTTTGTGTTCTTTCAGTCGCCGCATTGACACCGTGTTTGCTATGCCTTCATTTAGCCGAGTTGAAATGAGCTGGGGCAGCGGATATCAGCACACAGCCGTCAACACCACAGTCCTTTCCTCCCGGCAGAGTCTGCGTAGGTTGCCAAGTCTTCTGTGATCACAGAAGACCTTTCCATAAGGTCAGCGCTGAAGCAGGCCTGGCCTCGTGTTAGTGCTTTATGGTGACAGATATGCTGGCCCCAAGTTGCCTGGACTGTACGGGGAAAACTCACAGAAAATCAACTAAGCAGGGGCCCAACGTGTCTTCTCTCTCTGGCAGGACCTGGGCATTACAAGAACCTTGTTAAGCTGACTCAACACCACTCCTTACTCCTTCTTCACACACGCTGGGTGTTCAAGAGGCTCTAAAGAAGTAACAGAAAGCATCTTCTTCCTGCACAAAGATTCACTGTTCAACTGCTAGCAAAACTGGGATGCTGTTCTTGGTCCACGTGTCTCGGCTTTCAGCAGCCCCTTTTTTGTGTCTTATTATATAGGTCAAAAGACATGAGAACTCGGAGGGTCAGGGCCTTGGCACTCATTTGTTCTGTGGGTGAGGCATTAGACAGTGAGTGCTTCTGAACGGAGAGGAAGAAGTTTTTCAAATGTCCTTTCCTCTCAAACTGGAGTGTGTGTGTGTGTGTGTGTGTGTGTGTGTGTGTGTGTGTGTGTGTACATGCCCATGTGTATACATGGACAAAAGTGTGGAGACCAGAGAATATCCTCGGGTGTCTTTGTCAGGTGCTCTCTAGCCTTTTGGAGAGATGGTCTCTCACTGGCCTGGAGCTCACCAAGTAGAGGAGGCTGGCTGGCCAGGACCCCCAGCAGCTGTCTCTGTGTTACAGGCACTGTAATTACAGTACAGATGCCTGTGCAGGTTTCCTTTCTCTGGTTCTACTTTTGTGGATGCTGGGGATCAAACTTGTCTTTGTGCCACACTAACTGAGCCACCTCTAGAGCCCTTCATATTCTTTCTTTCTTTTCATGGGTCTGTGTGTGTCAGATACGTATGTGTGTTCATGTGTACAAGCTCACCTTTGTATAAAGGGTGCTCACGTACCCAAGTGCACATGTGTGCATGCCAGCTGTTTCTCTCAGGCGTCTGCCTCAATCTCTTCACCACGTTAGTTTTTGAACCATGCTCTCAAGCTGAACCTGGAGCTGATCGATTTGGCTAGACTGGCCACTCAGTGAACCTTGGGGTTATGCTTGTCTCTGCCTCGTCACCCTGGAGTTGCAGGCACACGCCATTATATCTGACTTTTTCTTTTATGTGGGTGGTGAGGATTGAAACTGAGGTCTTCATGCTCGCATAACAAGGCTTTTACCAACTGACCTGTCTCACTATCCTTCGTCTTTTGTTATAAAAAAAATGAATGTAGAAAATGTATTTTTTACATGAAGGAAAAATGACTCTTTGTTAAAGGGGACACTTAGGATTCCAAAGAGAGGGTTAGTGTATTTCCTGGATACAGTGGCCTTTCCTCAAATGAAGACTTGTAAAGAAGCTTTATGGTTAAAGGGATTTGTAATGAAAGTTTTGGTTTCATTGTACATTATATAAAAATGCTTTTGTTTTAATTCCCAATGTGGGATTTTAGTTGGGCTATAGTTTGTCCACACCTGTTTATTGTCATGTGCAGGGGGTGATCTTTGCCAGCTGGGAATGGCCTTCCATGTGTGGCATGGAGAGGGGCGTGGTCTAGAACTCTGAGAGTATAAATATGGGCTGAGAAAGAGATGGTGTGGCATCTGGTATGGCGTTCAGTGTTGGCATGGGGCATGGAGAAGAGTGGAGACTGTGTGGTGGTTTGGAGCAGACAGATGGAGAGAAATGCTTTGGGGCACAGTGGCATGGAGGAGCCTGCTAGCTCTGTCTGTGGTTGACAGAGACTGGTATAGGGTCCTAAAAGGACCCCCTGACCCTAAATAGCTGGGAGAAGTAAACGGGTCTGGGCCCTCTCTACCCACTAACCTTTTCTCTCTTTTCTACTTAAGGTTGGGGATTGATGGAAGGGAGGTAGAGGCCTAAACACTCCAAAGGTAGAGTTTAAAAAAAAAGACCACTACAGATGGCATTCTGCTGCAGTTATTCCTCTAGTTAACAGCTGGGCAGGCCAGTGTGCCTGTGAGCTGCATCCCTAGCTGAGGCTTCTAGAAACAGACCATGAAGCCTAGCGTATCCTGGTTCTGGTTCTGATAAACCTTCCTTCAGTGGCGTTGGGTAAATCACTTTGTACTTCAAGATGGGAATGGTGGATAGTGGATGAATGGACTAACCACAGTGCCTACCTATTAGCTGACTAAATATGGAGGTGTGTTAGCTTTTGCATATGTATAAGTAAAATATTTGAGAGAGCAGCTTAAAGGATGAAACATTTGTTTAGGCTCATAGATTCAGATGGTTTGGTCCATGGTTGCTTGAACTCCATGCACTTGGGCAGATCATCACAACAGTGGGTATATGTGTCAGAGGAGAGATACAGGAAAACAGAAGAAGGGACCAAGGACAAGTCATCCCCAAGGTTTTCCTCCCATTCATTGGCACCCTTTATCTAGGTAACACCTCCTAAACTTTCCAGAACATCCCCCAATTAAACCATTAGGTGAGAACCAGGTCTTTAATATTTGAGCGGCTGGGGGCTTTCATATTCAAACTACAAAAACAGAGGAATGCTGGTGGCTTGTATGCTGAAGTAGTGGTTAAAAAATCTATGCCATGTTATTTTTAGGAAACACTGTTAAGATTGTTACTTGATCAATAATATCCTCGGTAAAGAGTAAAGTGTCATTTATCAGTGCAGGTGTAATCAACTTAATTGACAGAGCCATCACCTCAAACGTATCACTTCTTTGTTTGGGGAATGTTAAGACCCTTCTGTGCTACCTATTTTGAAACATACAATTAAGTATTGTCATCAATGGCTTTCCTACTGTGCTGCAGAACATTATCTGTTATTTCTCTTTTCTAGGTATAAATCCAAAGCTATTTGAATAAGCTAGAGGAAAAAATAAATACCTAGAGCTCTACCTCATACCCAGCCACGTCCTATGCTGAGTCTGCCAACTTAACACATGCCCATTGAACTTCAATTTTGAATGACACCGTGTTTTTTATAGTGTGGAAGAAACAATGCCAGCCATTCTGGAGTTTATCATCTGCCAGGGCGGTGGAGCAAATGTGTGAGGAGCTAGCACAGTGATGCCAGTCTTGCTGAGAAGTGTGATCAGCACTGAGCCTCAGGAGAAAGCAGGAGACTGCAGACCTGGAATTCAGTTCCAGCTGATAACACATGCCAGCATGAACCTGAGCTTTGGCTTCCTGTCTTGTCACACCATCTGGTTTCTTCATGGAGATGCTATTTTGTTGTTGTTGTCCCTGATCTTAGTTGAACTTTCTTGATTTATAGATACAGTTTTAAATTTCTTTCTCATATCTGCCCTGTGTTTGGCCAGGATCTGACCCCGGTGGTCTGCTCTGCATATTATATACATGGAGTCCATTCTGTATGGGCCTGCTCTGAAAAACTTCTGTGGCTATCCACTTGACTCAACCCTTCCAGACAGTGGAATCACTAGGATTTGTGGTAGAAGAAGGATTTGATCTGCTTCTTTGAGGGTTGATGGTTTTCCAGGCACAGCTGGGTTTCCAGGAGATGAGAACGGCCTTAGCAAACACAGGGCATAATAGGTGTGGGGAGTGCTGGGTAGCAGCGCAGAACAAAGGGGTGAGTCACAGGTGATAACTTGAGAAGTAAAACTGTGTGTCCTACTTAGAGTTACTATTGCCATGATGAAATACCATGATCCAAAGCAATTTGGGAAGGAAGGGGTTTAGTTGGCCTAAACTTCCACAGCGTAGCCCATCATTGAAGGAATTTAGAACATGAACTCAAACAGGGTAGAAACTTGGAGGCAGGAGCTGATGCGGAGGCCATGGAGATGTGCTGTTTACTGGCTTGTGCCTCATGGCTTGCCAGTCTTCTTTGTTATATAACCCAGATTACAGCCAGGGTTGGCACCACCCACAATGTACTGGGCCCTCCACTATCAATCACTAATTAAGAAAAATCCCCACAGGCCTGCCTACAGCCCGGTGTTACAGAAGCATTTTCTCAAGTGAGGCTCCCTCCTCTCTGGTAACTCTAGCATGTGTCAAGTTGACATAAAAATAGCCAGCACACTGAGAGCATCAGAAATCTCAGCTAATGGTTTGACATTTCAGTCAAAAGAGAATATGAAGCTTCTAAAAATTTCTAAGTGAAGTTTCTTATTTTCCTCGTGACATGCTTGCTGCTCCATATTTTCTAGTCAGCTCATGCAGTCTTTCTCATGCCTCTCTGTGCATCTGCTTAACCACTTGGATACCAGTGTGGGTTTTTTGGCTGCATTGGCTTTTCTAAATGCTTTAATCTGGGACTTCCTGATAGCTGTCACAGCAGGGTAGCCACCAAATTCCCGTGAAAGAGTAAGTAGTGCATATCATAGCAAGTAAACATTGACCTAAGGCAAAGGAACAAGTAAGAAATGACACCTGGCTACTGGATAAGAGAACAGGCCATCCTCTGCCCAGTTCCCAGGACTGTCACAACAGACGGGAGTGGGGCTGCTGTGTTAGCTAATCTTGTCAACAAGACAGGGTAGAATCACATGTGTGCTTGTCCGTGAGGGAGTTTCTAGATTTGGTAAATGGGATGGGTACGACTCATCCCCTAATGTAGGCAACACTGTTCCATGGGTGGGTTTCTTGACTGAATAAAAAAAAAAAAAAAAAAGAAAGGAAAGGAACCAAGTACCATTATTCATTGCTCTCATCTCCCTATGATCAGCTGCCTCAGGCTTCTGCCGCTGTGACTTCCCCCCACAAGGACCCTCAAACTGTGAGCCAACGTAAACCAGCTTTCCTTCCCTAAGTGGCGTGGGCCAGGCATTTGATCACATCAGAGGGAAAAGACACTGAAGAAGACTATCTCAAGAGAAGACCTTTGAGAAATGTCTTGTTATGAGATCTCTCTTCCCTCTGGTATCTAGGTTCAGAACTACAGGACGCCCCTCTAAAACAAAGATAACATCAAAAATTGGGAGCTGCATTCTAAATAGTTGTTATCTATTAAGTGGTAGAATGTTTTGCCACATTATTTTTTTGTAGTAAAAAATATTTAACACAGTATTGCTATTTTCATAATTTTATATGCATAATTTTAAGGATGTTTCATACATAGTCACACTATCATGTTTCTAAAATTCTTTTACTTCCCCAACAAAAACTGTATGATCATTAAGTAATAATTTCCCCTTCCTTTTTTGTCCATTTCTGGAAGCCTCTAATTTACTTTCTGTCTCTATGAATTTCTCTATTTTAGGTATTTCATTTATGTGGAACATATAGTACTTGGGGTTTTTTTTTTTTTTTGGTGCCTTTCCACTTCACTTCCTATTCCAGTTTTAAGGTTCTCTATGTGGGGTTCTATAAAAGCTGAATTTATTTGTACAGATAGATAATAGTCCATTTCCTATTTTTATTTGTTTTTCCATTTATCTGTTCTTGAACATTTGGACATCTGCCATTTTTTTCCTGCAATGTTTATAAACATGCAAGCGAGTTCTGGATTCCTGCATTCAGTTTTGAGGTGTTTACTTAGGGCTGTCGTTGCTGGGCAGTGTAAAAACTACATTTCAGGTGTTTGCATTCTATTTTTAGGAGGTACCAGACCGTTCTCCACCACGACCAGACCGTGTTACAGTACAGCCAGTAGAGCAGACATGTCGCCACGCGTTATTTTTCCATTTGTTGATTAGTCTCAATCCTAGTCATTTTGAAATGATATTGTGATTATAACTGGCCTTTCTGTAACGATGGAGGATGCTTATCATCTTTTCATGAGCACACTGACTATTTGTATATCTTCTTAATAGAAATGTCTATTTGAGACTTGTAGAAAAATTTAAATCCAGCTATATGGCTGCTCTGGCAAAAGATCACATCCAAGGACCTTCTAAGTCTATGTGATCTGACTGGAATACAGACACGCTTTTAGTACACACCTTTAATTACAAAGAATGAATGTGAGGTTAATATATATGAGGAAACCACCATGCTTGAAAGTGACATCTAATAGAGAAAAAGTGATGAATCAGAGAAAGATTTGACAGAATGAGTCAGACATAGCATACACCCAACTCTCATGAGAACAGGACAGGAAAGACAGACTACTTAAGAGCAGTGCAGGAAAAGACAGCCTACAGACTGGGAAAGGATCTTCACCAACCATATATTTGACAGAGGGCTGATATCCAGCATATATAAAGAACTAAAGAAGTTAAAAATCAATAAATCGAGTAATCCAATTAAAAAATGGGGTATGGAGCTAAACAGAGAATTCTCTGTAGAGGAATATAAAATGGCAGAGAAACACTTAAAGAGATGCTCAACATCCTTAGCCATCAGGGAGATGCAAACCAAAACGACCCTGAGATTTTACCTTACACCCATCAAAATGGCTAAAATCAAAAACTCAAATGACAACACATGCTGGAGAGGTTGTGGAGAAAGGGGAACCCTCCTCCACTGCTGGTGGGAATGTAACTGGTACAACCACTTTGGAAGGCAATCTGGCGCTTTCTCAGACAATTAGGAATAGTGATTCCTCAAGATCCAGCTATACCACTCCAAGGCATGTATCCAAAAGATGCCCAAGTACACAACAAGGACATTTTTTTTCAACCCAGCTATACTACTGCTAAGTATATACCCAAAATTTGCTCAAGTACACAACAAGGACATTTGCTCAACCATGTTTGTAGCAGCTTTATTTGTAATAGCCAGAACCTGGAAACAACCCAGATGTCCATCAGTGGAGGAATGGATACAGAAATTGTGGTATTTTTACACATGGTATTTTTACAGCAATCAAAAAGGAGGAAATCATGAAATTTGCATGCAAATGGTGGGATCTAGAAAAGATCATTCTGAGTGAAGTATCCCAGATGGAAAAAGACAAACATGGTATATACTTGCTTATATAGACCTATAAGATATGATAAACATAATGAAATCTGTACACCTAAAGAAGATAAACAAGAAAGTGGACATGGGGTAAGATGATCAATCCTCACTTAGAAAGACAAATGGGATGTGCATTGGACGTAGGACAGGAGCCTACCGCAGAAAGCATCTGAAAGACTCCACCTAGCAGTGTATCAAAGCAGATACTAAGACTCAGAACCAAACCTTCGGCAGAGTGCAGGGAATCATATGAAAGAAAGGGGAGTTAGTATGACATGGAAAGGATAGGAGCTCCACAAGGACCAAATATATCTAGGCACAGGGGTCTTTTCTGAGACTGACACTCCACCAAAGACCATGTATGGATATAACCTAGAACCTCTGCTCAGATGTAGCCCGTGGTAGCTCAGTAATCAATTGGTTTCCCATAGTAAGGGGAACAGGGACTATTTCTGACAGAAACTCAATGGCAGGCTCTTTGACCTCCCCCTCCCCCCCAAGAGAGGAGCAGTCCTGCTAGGCCACAGAGGAGGACTTTGCAGCCAGTCCTGAAGACACCTGATAAAACAGGGTCAGATGAAAGGGGAGGAGGTCCTCCCCAATCAGTGGACTTGGAAAGGGGCAGGGAGGAGATGAGGGAGGGAGGGTAGAGTTGGGAGGGAATGAGGGAGTGGGATACAGCTGGGATACAGAGTTAATAAAATGTAACTAATAATAAAAAATTAAATTAAATTAAAAAAGAGCAGTGCAGGGAAAGAGAGCCAGAGGTTTTATTAATTAATTAATTAATTAATTAATTAATTAATTAATTTTTCTAAGTTTTTTTAAACAAAAATATTCAGATTGTATTTTCACATATATTCAATGAAAATAAACTGTTGTACATTATTACTTTATTTAGTTAACAAACAATGAATACTAAATCAAGAAAAATCAATGTCAAAATAAGCCTTCTCTAAGCTGTGGTAATACGTTAGATATTCTGATTTTGGATATAGTCATAGATTCTTTTAAGTACAGTAAAACTAACCTGAATGGTTTTTTTTTTAACTTTTATTAATTACACTTTATTCACTTTGTATCCACCCATAAGCCCTTCCCTCCTCCCCTTCCAATCCCACCCTACTTCCCCCTTCTTCACACATGCTCCTCCCCAAGTCCACTGATAGGGGAGGTCCTCTTCTTCCTTCTGATCTTAGTCTCTCAGATTTCATCAGGAGTGGCTGCATTGTCATCTTCTGTGGCCTGGTAAGGCTGCTCCCCAGTCAGGGGAAGGTGATCAAAGAGCAGGCCAATCAGATTATGTCAGAGACAGTCCCTCTTCCCATTACTATGTAACCTACTTGGACACTAAACTGCTATGGGCTACATCTGTGCAGGGGTTCTAGGTTATCTCCATGCCTGGTCCTTGGTTGGAGTATGAGTCTCTGGGAAGACCCCTGTGTTCAAATTTTCTGGTTCTGTTGCTCAGAAGAAGAAGAAAACAGGAAACAAGCTAGGAACCTGCCACAGAGGGGCCTCTGAAAGGCTCTGCCCTACAGACTATCAAAGCAGACGCTGAAACTTATGGCCAACTGTTGGGCAGAGTGTGTGGAATCTTATGTAAGAAGTGGGGAATAGGAAGATCTGGAGGGGACAGAAAGTCTTTTTTTTTTTTTTTTTTAAACCAGGACGTTTTACAGAGACTGGTTGCTGAAAGAGCAAGCTAGACACAGTGAAGTCAGAACAACAGAGAATGAGAAGGTGCAAGAAGATTAAAACATATAAGAATTAGTTTAAGGCCAGGCAGAGCAATTGTCTCAGAAGCCAGTTTGAATCAGTCATCTTGGAGAGACATGTGGGCCAGAACCAGCCAGCAAGAGTTCAGATAGAGCTAGAAAGGTTTGGGAACGTCTCTCATCTCATTTTCTCATCTGAGGAAATAAAAACAACTTTGCAAGACGTGTTAATTTTCAAGAGATACTTATACTTAAAAGAGTAGAGAAGTTTCCTATTCACAGCAGAGTAAAGCAGGAAGTGCAGGCATGTTCCCTCTCTGCTTGCCGCCTTCCTTATCTCTTCAGAGTGGATCATTTGTTACAGCTGACTACCTGACACATCACTGTCATCTAAAGCCCATTATGCACTGGGGCTGTATGGAGTGAACATTAGTGTCGACACTGTAACACTCTTGGGGTTGAAAATGTACATACTAATATGTATCACACATCTTCCCTGCCCTCAAAATCCTCTTTTGTCTATTCATCTCTCTCCAATGACCTCTAGAAATAACAGGTGTTTTTGTTGGCTTTATGGCATTGCTTTTTCTAGAATGCCGTGTGTCAGGATCCTACGGTAAGCAGCCTTTTCTGACGGACTTCTTCAATTAGCAACACAGCTCTACAACTCGTCTGTGTCTTTCCATGCACCATGAATTTTTATTACTGAATACACCCATTGTCTGAATGCACCAGAGATTACTTGTACATACTTACTGAAGAACATCTTACTTTCTCCTAGAACTATGGATCAAACGTTTGTATACAATAACGTGCATGAGTTTTGTGTCAATATAGGTTTCTAAGGCTTTTAAAGGGTGAATGTCAAGAAGCGTGATTTCTGGCTTGCATGGCAAGAATGTGCTTAGCTCTACAGGGAACTAGCTAACTTCCCATGAGGTCCTGGTAGTACGCTCCTAGCAGTGAGAATAAGGTTTTGTTGATGAAGTCCCTCACCAGCATCTTGGGTGGGTTTCAATCATTGCAGTAGTTGCACTGTGCATTCCTATTTAGATCAATTTGCATTTCCGTAATGAAAGATGACATGGAGATTTTCTTTTGGTTCATTTGCCATGTGAGTATCTTCTTAAGTGAGGTGTTCCCTCTGGTTTTTGATCTATTTCCTAATCATGCAAGTTATTGTTGAATTTTAAGTATTCTTTGTGTAGTTTGGGTAACAGTCGGTTAGCAGGTCCGTACTGTGCCACTATATTTTACCAGTCAATGGTTTATCTTTTGTTTGCTTGACATTGTCTTTCACAGAGCAGAACTATTTAATTCTAGTTATATTAGCTTATCAATTCTTTCTTTCACAAGCAGTGCTATCACCAAATGGTGTCACCTAGATTATCTTGCACACTATTTTCTAGGAATTTTATACTTTTCTATTTTACAATTAACTGCGAAATTTATTTTTATTAATTTTAACTCTAAATTATGTTAGTGTATTAGGGATGCAGTTTAGTGGCACAGAACTTGCTTGCTTTGCCCGAGACCCTGGCTTCAATTCCAAGAATTATAAAAATATATTTATTTGTAACTGATTCATAAAAATTTGGTCATATTAATAGGGTACCATGTAATGTTTTAATAAATTGACCTGATGAGAATAGAGCTTAAATTCCTATGCGAAAATAATTTTATCTTTTCATTAGACAGAATCTTGTATACCTGGACTCAATATGTAGCCAAAGTTGGCTTTGAACAGTTCATCCTCCTGCCTCCACTTTTGAGTCTCAGGATTACTTGTTAAAGCAGCAGACAACACCACTACTTTCTTTTCCTCTGCTTCTTTCTCTTTCCTCTTTCCTCTTTTCCCTCCACTTCCTCCTTTTTTCCTTGTTTTTGCTGTCCTGGTGATTAATTCTTGGGCTACACCATGCCAATTTATCACTTAATTAAATTATAGCCTCCATTTTCATGTAAATTTCAAGATGTATTGTCATTTGTTAAAAACTGATTTTGCATTATCGGGCTTCTGTTTTTCTTTATCAAAGATCCGATGGTGTCTCTGTTTCTGGGCATTCTTCTGTGCTCTGTTACTTTATTTGTGCATTCTTTTGCCTGTACACACTGCCTGAATTACTGTTGCTTTGTAAAACATCTCTAAGTTTTGGTCATTTTCTTCAAAATTGAGTTTGAGTCTTTGGTGACTTCAGATACCTTTTAGAATCAGTTTGTTGATGTCCACTCTTGTTGGCAAATGCATTGAAATTGTGCACTGAGAATAGAGCATAACTGACAGGATGAGGAAATTGAGTCTTTCTGTCCCTGAACACAAATCTCTCCATTCATTCTGAGATCTTTCATCAATGTTTTGTAGATTTCTGTTGGTGTTTCATTTCATCATATAAATATGTTTTTAACCTTAAATTCTGCTTCATCATCATCATCATTATTCATTAAATAAAAGAAATAAATTAAATGCCACTTATTAACCTGCAATTTTACTTTAGCTGATTATTAATTACAGGTGCCTCTTTTATTGATTCTTTGGATTTTTCTGTAGATGGTTGTATTGTTTAGTAAGGAAAAACAATGCCATTACTTTCTTCTCCATCTGTTTTCCTTCTTTTCTGACATACTGCATTCACTTAAACATGTATGAAAAAGGACATCTTTACCATTCTCCTGAAATTAGTGGGTTTCCAGAATTTCACTATTAATGTTGTAGGAGCTTGGAGAGGAAAGTCACATTTTTTAAAAATCCAATTGAGGAATTGTCTTGGTCACCCTAACACTGTTGCTAGGATGAATGGCGTGGTAATATCGGTCTAAAGTTCCCTTTTATTATAATGCCTTTGTCTTTTATGTGGTAATGCAGACCTCATAAATTATGTTGAGAAGTATTCTTCCTGAGTCTATCTTCTGAAAGATAATTACACAGAATTTTCATGATATAGTTCTTCAATGTTTGGTAAAATTATCTGTGGACCTGTTTGGAAGCACTGCTTTTGATTTTGGCAGCTTATTAACTACTGAAGCAGTTTCTCTACTGGATACAGGTCTACATAAGTTGATTATTTTTGTGTGAGTTTTAGCAGGTTGTGTTTTTCAAGTCATTGATTGGTGTTGTTTCATTTATGCTATTAAATTTGTAATCACAGAATTTTTCATTAAATTTCTTTGTTATCCTAGTTTTTGTGGAATCTTAGTTATTTTCTCTCTTATTTTTAATATTAGTTATTTGTTGTCTATATGTTTTCAAAGCCTAGATAAAGGCTTATACGGCCCAATTAGCTTTTGCTATTATTGAAATTTTTCCTACTGATTTCCTATTTTCAATTTTGTTGATTTCTACTCCAACATTCATTATTTTTCTTCTATCTGCTTTTGATTAGTTTCTATTTTTCTAGCTCCCTAAAACAGTAGCTCATATACTTGATTTACTTTGTGTGCTTGTGGTGTGTTTGCCTGTATGTTTGAGTGTGTGCCCAGATATGAGTATGTGAATGCATGCATGCTTTTGCATAGTTGTGTGACAGGCAGAAGGGTAACATTAGGTGTTGTCTTTCAGTCACTCTCCATCTAAATTTTTGTTTTGAGACAGGGTCCCTTGCTGGACCTGGAGCTCATAGATATGGCAAGCCTGGCTACCCATATGCTGGGTCCCGGTGTTTGCTCCCACACCAGGCTCTGTGTGTTGGTGTTAGGGAGCTGAGCTCATCTCTCCGTGTTTGTGCAGCACTTTATTGAGCCATCTCCTGGTTTCAGGTTTTATTTATTTATTTATTTATTTATTTATTTATTTATTTATTTATTT
>NW_026596149.1:6791509-6829495 GCF_907164565.1 Psammomys obesus | reverse complement strand
TTTATTTATTTATTTATTTATTTATTTATTTATTTATTTATTTATTTATTTATTTGCATCTATGTTTTAATACTACAAAAATTTACCTTACATTCCTTTTCTTACTCAATTTTACTAAGGTTTTCATATTCTGAAAAGTATTTTTTTTCTTGAGATTTCTTTTTAGATTCATGTATTTAGAAATATGTTGCTTAATCTCCAACTATTTAGGGGCTTTCCTGGTGTCTTCCTCACTTGTTTTGAGTTAATTCCATCACAGCCTGAAAGCAGTCATCATGTGGCTCTTTTTAAATTTTGTTCGTGTGTGCTTTATGAACAAAGTGTGCCCATCTTGGTGACTGTTCCAAATGAGAATGAAACAACGTATCTTGTGATGCTAGATAAAGCACTCTTTAGAAGTTGATTATATCCTATTGACTGATGTTGAGGCTTTGAATTCACCTCAGTGATTTTCTGCCAGTTGCATTTATTCCTACCAGATGAGTGTTGAAGTCTATACCACTAAAGGTAAGACTTGCAATAACCTGGCTAGAGTTATAAATATTACTGTAAAAGGAACTGCTGTAAACAGCTCTCAAGTAATGTTTTGGTAAGGTTGAGGAGGATTTTTTGATGGTCCTTTGATGAGTCTCAGTGTCTCAACAGCGAACTTCACAGCTGTTTTCAGTGTTTCTATCCCCACTCATCACATAGCTGGATGAGTGGGATGGGTGAGGTATTTTCCTTCTCCAAGGTGGAACACCTGAATAGCTGACATTGGCATTTACTGTCCGCTGAGTCACAAAGGCACAGACTCTATAAATGCCCAGTGGGTTCGACTCTGGTTGATTATTTTCTCCTTAGAACACAGCATTCTGGTGTTTTTTTAAAATGGCGGATTTATCTTCCCCTACCCCCAGTCCCTGCAGGAAGCCATATTTTCTATGTAAACCTGGTCATACTTCTGGGAGTGAAGATCAGCCATAGCATAGCACCCAGGAGTCCTTGAATCAGATTTTTTTTTTTTTTTTACATCCAAGTTTGGGATTTATCAATGATGACTGGCCAGTTTCAGGAGAGATTCTTGCATGGGAGAGCCTGTTCTGGTAAGTCAAGATTCTCTGTTGTCTCCTGTCTGTCTCTCCATTTTCTGGGGCATCACTTTCTTTGTGGATTTTAGAAAAGTTGACTCATGACCAAACCTTTGGCAGAGTACAGGAAATCATAAGAAAGAAGGGGAGTTAGTCTGATGAGGAAAGGATAGGAGCTCCACAAGGACCAAATATATCTGGGCACAGGGTCTTTTCTGAGACTGACATGCAACCAAGGACCATGTATGAATGTAACCTAGAACCTCTGCTCAGATGTAGCCTGTGGTAGCTCACTAACCAATTGGTTTCCCATAGTGAGGGGAACAAGGACTATTTCTAACAGGAACTCAATGACTGGCTCTTTGGCCTCCCCACCCCCCAAGGGAGGAGCAGTCCTGTTAGGCCACAGAGGAGAGCTTTGCAGCCAGTCCTGAAGATACCTGATAAAACAGGATCAGATGAATGGGGAGGAGGTCCCCCCTATCAGTGGACTTGGCAAGGGGCACGGTGGAGATGAGGGAGGGAGGGAGGGACTGGGAGGGAATGAGGGATCGGACACGGCTGGGATACAGAGTTAATAAAATGTAACTGATAAGAAAAAAATAAAATTAAAAAAAATAGACAAGAAAGACCCACAGATAAACAAAAAGAGTAAACAAATAAAGGGATGAGTTGAGACCACAGTTCGTGTATAGGTCTGGCTGGTTCTCTCTCTTCAGGGACTCTCCACTTCCTGTTCTTGTGTATTGCACTGCTTCTAGCAGTCAATGTTTATAATGTGCATTGGAGTGTGGAAGCCAGTAGCAATACTGATACCTACAAGCACAAGTCTTCCTAATGGATGAAACATAACTGTTGCCGTAAAGTTTAGTAGAGCTACAATGCCCTTGAACTCTCCACCAGTGGATCTCCATCACAGGTGACACCAGAGGCGGATTTACTTGATGATCCTGTGAGAGTCAAATGTAAATTTCAGTTGACGACATTACCAAGAATGGGGCTATCTCATGTAGCCTTCACTGCTTGAGCAGTACCTACTGCTGCCCATTTTATACTTTTCATCTTGTTACTCTCTGTTTCTAATGTTCTCCATGCCTCTCTGGCATGACAACCTCTAAACTTGGGGGTGTTGAAGAGTGAACATTTTTTTCCTCATTTATAATTGTTCTCCACTTCCAGAGTTTTCAAGGTTACTCAGTTTTAAACAATAGGTTTCCCCTTAAGGATGTGACCAGACACAGTACTCTGACCTAAGGGGAGTAACGACATGAATTTCTTCTCCAATGTTTGCCCAAACCAAAAGATTATTTCACAAGACTAGCGACTGGCTGTGAGCTTCAGAGAGCTGTAGTTTTGTCTGGATGGTATTATCTGTTTTCACTAAGGCCACCTGACTTTAGGATGAGATTTCTGTCTTTCCACACTTTGTGATATTTCTTTTTTTTCTCCCTATGGACTACAGTTTCTTTTACTTCTCCTTTAGTTTTTATAATTTATTCTCTTATTACTTAGACTCCAAACAAGGCATTAATACTGATGAATATAATTTTCTTCCTTGGATTTCTCTTATGCAAACAGCAGCAACCAATTTATTAAACTTTATATACAACTAAAAAAAAAAGTTGATTTTATTTTTTATTTTTTATTTTTTTCAGTTACTGAGCTTTGCTTTTTAGCCACTCTGGCTCTCAAGCTCTTTACATATGTAATGGGAGAAAGGAAATTCCCTTTTCTTATCTTTTTAAATTGCTTCACGGAAGTTATGGAAATTGAACATAGGCCTTCATGCCAGCTAGATGAGTGCTCCTATCTGAGCTTAAGCCCCAGATGACTCTGCTAATCTTTTAGTTAGGTTCTTTATGCCACTGAGAGTATATGAATTCATATACTCTGGATGTATGATCAGATATTGTCCAGTAGATTTTATTTTCACTTTTTTAATGTTTCAAAAATAATTTTAATGAGGCATAATCTATTTTGTTGTTTATATCTGTTTGTTTATTTTAGTCCATTTTATTATTTTTAGTTCTATTTTTAGTTGCACATAATTTTTGGTATCCATCCAAAACTCTATTACTAAATCCAAGGTCCTGAAAAAATACCCTGAGGTTTTCTTAAACCCTTTGTTTCCTCAGTTTTAACATTGATGAGCACTTCAACATATGGTATTATTAAATGATCATAACAAATCTATGTGGTACTTTTGTCTTCTTTTATGGATAATGACATCTAAACTCAAAATAGAAATTCCCCCAGGAATATACAAAGATTAAATTGATAGAGCAGACATCTGAACTGTTGCTTCCAAATTCCTGATAGATATAACTGAGAATAGGGTAGTGTGCAGGACCAAGCTATAATTCATAAGATTTTCAGGAGTTCCCCAAGTCATACGTTATCCTAGGGAGTCATCCAATAGTCTCACACACTTCATTGTCATGGATAACCATGGGTGTTTTATAAATAACAAGTATTAATCTGAATGATGCTCATGAGTATGAGGAATATGCAAACACTGCACATATGGCAGGACACAGTCCTGGGCGTTGTTGACATGCGAATCTTTTATCAGGTTTAACAGAACTACAGAAAGTTGGGGGCAGAAATTGCTACCTGAGAGTTGCTTCTCTAATGGAGTGTTTCTCAGAAAAGCATTGGCTGGATTTAAATAATGCATATGATGCATTCCCTGTGTGCTGCATACTGTACCGGTGTGTGTGTGCCAGAGTGAGTCAATGTTCACAGCAAACAAGGCCAGGCACATATAGGTACAGAGGGTGGAAGGCTGCAAGGACAGGCGGCCAGATCTTGGGGGTTCTTCTCTCACGATGGTTATTAAACTCTTGTTCATTCAGGGGAATTGGAATAGTTGTCTCCTTGCCCGATTTTCTCAGTTGAGTTATCTCAGGATTTTGAAAAACACCTCTAATAAATTCTAGGAATTAATTCTTGCATAGAAACATAATTAGAATCAGGTCTGAAACTGCCTCCCCCTGTCAAACAAAAACAAAAACAAAACCATATAAACAACAACTCCTCCACCCCCCCCAAAAAAAAAAAACCCAAAACCATGTTCTCCCCACTGTTGTCTGCATCTGGCAGAACCCAGAAGCTGAGAAGAAAGGCTGCAAGGAAAATATCACTGTGTTTTTAAACTAAGAGGCCTCTGGGATAGCATTTTAGGAGTGATTATGGGATGGGTGAGTTTCCTGCTTCTCTTGCTACTGTAACAAATCAGCGAAGCTCATCAACTTGAATAAGTACCTACACATGTTTTCATAGTCCTGGAGTTCAGAATTTCACAGGTTCATGTGCTAAACTGAAGCCGGTTTTCTGTGTATGTGTGCACATGAATACAGGTGGCCTGAAGAGGGTGTGTGATCTCCTAAAACTGGAGTTATCTATGGAGCTGTAAGCTGCTTGACCTGGGTGTTGGTGACTGAATTCTCGTCCTTTGTAAAAGCAGTACCTGACTTATGAGCCATCTTTTCAGTCACTAATACATTATTCTTTAAAATTTTACCAAATTGCATGTATTTTCCTGTCATACTGCTCTGTAAAGGGAGGCATAGAACAAACCACAATAATCTTCATTAATCTGAAGTTTTACCACCATTCAACCAAGATCTGAAAATATTGAACAAAATCATTCCAGAAGTAAGACAATTCATATGCTTTAAACTGTGCCTCCTTCAAGTAACACTGATAAATTCACTGTGTATTGGGTATGAATAATCCTCAATCTAGTATATCCACGCTCTATATATTATAATATATATATGTATATATACACTCTTGGAAGCCATCTTGGTTAATATTTGAAAATGATGATAATATGTATCCAAGTAATCCTTATTTTTCTTAAATTATAAAACTCTAACGCAGTGATTCCAGAGAGAAGTTGTCTTACTTGCTGCCACATTTGAAAGCAGGCTCTCATTTCCCCTGTCATTGTGTGGATGGACTCCTTAGCTTTCCAATATTTCTTTTGAATATCTGGGGCCACTGCCTTCTGGCATATCCTCCACATTGTCTCTAAGTTGATTTTGTTGTTGTTATTGCTATTCTCTTTTTAATTTAATTTTAACAAAATTTTAGAATTTTATACATTAGTAGTGAATTTACACTATTTCCATCCCTTTCTCTCCCCCTTCAACTCTTCCTGAGTCTCTCCAACTTTCTCTCAAAACTTTAACCTCTTCTGTTGCTTTTATTGTTACATTTAGACCTGTGTGTGTGTGGTGTAGTCTGCTGAATCCATTTAGTGTTGTTCCTATGTATATGTGTTTAAGCCTGACCACTTAGGTAGATAACCTCTCAGGGGCTTGTCCCTGGAGAAAATTAATTCTTCCTCTTTCAGGAACCTATAGATCTTCATCTAGGGTCGAGACCTCGTGAGATTACCCCTCCCCCTGCCTCCCATGACATACATTGGTACGGCAAAACAGTTTTATGCAGGTTTTGTTTAGGTGACCATATTGTATTGGCTTCATGCTGTAGTTTCCCTGTCAAATATAGAGGATACCGTCTCACAGCAGGTTTCCTAGTCCTCCGGCTCTTAGAGTTTTTCTGCTCCCTGAGCCTTAGGTGGAGAGGTTGGTTGTCTGGATTTGCTTGGGTTGGGAACTCTTCAAGCAGTGCATTTCGGCTTGCTATGGGTTACTGTAACAAATTCCGTCTGCCATAAAAAGACAAGACAAGACAAAGCAACAAACAAGCTTTTTAGGAGAGAGAGGCATGTGCCTGTGGGTACAAGCGTAAGTATTTCAGATGCAGTTAGAAATTATACTGGCTTGAGAAAATGGCTGTAGTGAGTTTCCCTCTAGCGGTGATGACCTTATCATCCACAGGTAGTTGGATAGATTTATGGTAGCATGAATTCCTTCCTCTTGAGGAGCCTCTAAATCCAATTAGACAGAGATTGGTTACCCCCAGGACGAGTCACTATTGCACCATTAGGGATGTCTTGCCACAGTAGTCAGTGTTGTGGTTGGTATTCTTTACAGAGGGTAGAACTACGACTGATTTTGGTTCTCCGTTGGCAGCTTGCATAGCACATTCCAATACTATGAGAGTGAGTCCTCAAAAGAGGGCTTTTAAGTCAGGTCCAGCTGGATTCATCAAGTGCTGTGTCCAAAATATATGCTATCCTCTGAAGTAGGGTCTCACCATCATGTTCTGGGAGGCAATCAAGAGCAATGACAATAGGATATATTGCTTTCGGAATCTCTTGGACCCCCCTGATAAATAACTTTAAGGGACATTTCTTATGCCTAGCACTGGGGTTTTTGTTAGAGGGCCTATGGCTCTAGGAGGAGACATTATTTCTCCTTCCCCAGTTTCCTCAGTTTTTTTGTTTTTGTTTTTGTTTTTGTTTTTGTGTGTGTTCTACCTTCTCCTTCTCTGACTCCTTCTCCCTCTTCTCCCTTGGTTTCTTGGTACTGTCCTGCTTTCTATGACTACTCCAGGTTATGTACTCATAGTAAGATTTGGAACTAAGACTTACAAGAGAGAATTAAAAAAAAAAAGAATATGTGGACAAATTATCTTCATCACAAACCCTTCAGTGTTTTTTCTAGCATGTATAAGATGCATGGAGAGGACCTAGATCCCCCTGCTCAGATGTAGCCCATAGGCCACTCAGTCTCAGGTGGGTCCCTAGTAAAGGGAGAAGGGGCTGTCTCTGACATGGACTCTGTTGCCAGCTCTTTGATCACTTCCCCCTGATGGGAGAACCTTGCCAGGCCACAGAGGAAGAGGATTCAGGCAGTCCTAATGAGACTTGATAGGTTGGGGTCAGATGGTTGGGAGGAGCACTCCCCCTTTTTATGGACTAAGGGGCGGGAATAGGCAAGAAGAGGAAGGGAGGGTAGGACCCAGAGGAAATGTGGGAGGAGGATCTAATTGGAATGTTAAGTCAATAAATGATTAAAATTAAAAATAAAAACACTTAAATTAAAAATATAACACTTAAAAAGAAAAAGAAAATGTCCCAACCATAGGTGATTTTCAAAAGGTTTTGCAGTCTACTTCTGAACACCTTTCTTCCTAGTTTGACATTTCCTGTCGAGCATCATACTCTAGCCCACTAGGAAAATTGCAGAATCCCTAGGCAAAATTTGTACTTACTGCCCATAACAGTTCTGTGGCCCTCCTTTCCTTGCTTTTGACGTCCTCCTGTCTTCATCGAGCGTCATCACAAGTCTGAGTCTGTCTTACTCATCCCAAGATTGTTAAGATAGACCCCAGCTGGTGTGCTCGTTTTCTTAACTCTATTTTTATTTGGGGTATTTAAGCCTCTACCTCCCTTCCACCAACACATTAGCCCTAGGAAAGAGAGAGAAGGTTAGTGGGGAGAGAGGGCAGAGACCTTTACTTCTTTCTCCCTGCTGTTTAGGGTCAATGGGTTTTTCTGGGGCCATTCCAATCTCTGCCAAAAGCAAACACAGCAAGAAGTCTCCTCCAAGCCTCTAGGTTGAAATGTTTCTTTCCATTTGCCCCCTCTAAGCCACCACACGTTCATCTCTGGTCTCTCCAAACTGCCACCACTTGTTTTTCTGGGCTCTAGGATTTAAATCCCTCACAGCCATAGACCATGCTCCTCTTAGTGCTAAATGACCAAGCCACTCTCTGTGCCACAAAGACCACACCCCACAGGAGGCAGTTATCAGCTGGGGACGAACTAAAGCCCAAACTAAAATCTAACACTCGGGATTAAAATAAAAACATATTTACATAACATAAATGAGTTTTTAAAGAAAGCAAACTTCCATTACACCCAGCCAGGCATAGTTTCTTCTGAGTCCACAGAACACATCACAAACTCAGCCATGGTTGTCTCATTTTTCTAATCTTAAAGAAAAAAAAAAAGAATAGCTGATAGAGGCAAGAAATAAAAAATAATAATAATTTTTGGTTCCCTTTTGGAAACTAAAGTCCATCATAGTAGAGTGTAACATTGTGGTTTGGCAGATCATAGCAGGACCTTCTGACTTGTTCACTTCATGGACAGCCAGGAAGTAGAGAGCTCGAGCGGTCAGAACCAAAGTCAGTTATAACTTTCAAAGCTTACCTTCAGTGACCCAGTTCTGCTGTGGAGGTTGCATGTCTCCAAGATTCTTTGACTTCACAAGACAGTGTCACCAGCTGGGGACCCTGAAGTGTATAAGCATATGAGAGTGCTGCCTTCTGGAGTTGTGACTCTTACCTATGGCTTAGCAATCTTGTGTATGTCTTGCTTCTTGTTCATGGGAAGCCACCATGTTAAACCGTGTTTATTACACCAGTGGGATTAACTTGATTATTCTATATGGAGATCATTGCCAGATGGGAGGTACAGAGGAATGAGTGGCATATATTAAGCTCTCTAAAAAGGAGACTATCAGCTGGGCCTGGGGAGAAGGCCT
This sequence comes from Psammomys obesus, assembly GCF_907164565.1. Classification (NCBI taxonomy): domain Eukaryota; kingdom Metazoa; phylum Chordata; class Mammalia; order Rodentia; family Muridae; genus Psammomys; species Psammomys obesus. The sequence continues at coordinate 6,821,019 of NW_026596149.1, read as the reverse complement.
AGAATCTCAGGTATTGGAGGGCTGAGGCAGGAAAATGACAAGTTCAAGGTCTGCTTAGGCAATTTAGGCAATTCCAAGAGAAAAAAGTTAAAGAAAGCTTAGGGTGTAGATCAGTGACAGAGTGCTTGCCTACCTCATTCAAAGCCCCGGGTTCCTTCCCTAGCAACGGCAGTAATTCTTTGTCTTTGTCTTTCTCACTCTCTTCTTCTTTCCCTCTCTCCTTCCCTCCTTTCCTCTTCGGGGTGAAACCATGCAAAATGGCAGACAGGTTCTTTCTCAACTTCCTTTATGAGATATTTGTCCCAGTATACCTATACAAAGATCAGAATTTGGGATAGTTTGGAAATAAGGAAACTTACTTTTCTAAATCTGTACTGAAAGAGTCTCTAAGATAGTGTCACTTGATAGGAATCATATAAGAATTCCATGGGATCAAAGGTCTTTTTTTTTTTTTTTTTTGAGTGCTTGAAAAATCTGAACAAAAGAATAAAGGAGAAGAAAACAAATACATCCAGAATAAAGGTTTCATTGATAAAAAGAAATAATAACTATAAAGGTGTTGAAGAGGTACAATTCTTCCACCATTGTCTTGGGATCTGTGTCTGTAAACAAGTTTGGTAGCCATGAGGAAGAACTAACAGGAGATAAATGTCTCCTTGGTGATAGGTCGTTATGCAAATTTCTCTTGGTATTGATTCAGCAGTTTCTAGTGATCTGCACTATATGAACTGATGTTTTGTTTTTCATGTTGGCCTAGGTGTGGGGCACTAGTTCCAACCATAGAAAGATTTGTGGTCAACTTTTTTGCAGAACAGGGAGAGTGGAAAACTCTTTCTGAGTCTCTTGACCGTCAACTGCTATGTTACTTGTGCCACAGCAGGCTTCATTTGGGGTTGACATAGCCTGAGGCCTTTTGGTTGCTGTATGTGGTTTTTGTTTGTTTGTTTATTTTTGGTTTTCTTAAAGTTTTGGTGGCTCCAGAGCTTGAACTCAGAACATTAAATATGTGAAGCAAGTATTCTACAGACTTCTATGTACCCAGCATAACGTTAAGTGTTGATGTGTGATGGGTAGCCAGATTTAAAGGAAGCACTCATCCAAGTATGTGGTCAGTCAGCGCACAGTTGTTGAGTAATAGCACCAAAGCTCTCCACAGCGTTCAAGCACGTAGGGGTTAGATATAGAGGCAAATTAAGTGGATATAGTGCCAGCAGGCCACAGGGTAAGAATGTTTGTGCTACGAAAGGATAAATGAGCACAATGGGATAAAATGTTGATTTTATCTGAGAGAAAAAAAAAAAAGTAATGCCATACTGAAAATATGAGTGCTGCTGTTATTTTCCATGGCTTCCAACCAATGTGGTATGCGATCTGGATTCAGCAACACTGTGACTCAACAGTGATTACTGTCAAACTACAGACTTTGCCAGCAAATTAGTGTTCACCGGAAACTACACTCAATAAACAGATCATTTGGAGATATTTCTTTGGTTGAAAATATATGTCTTTGAAAGTTTTACCAGTTGCTTATTTTCCTGAGGAGAGTAAACCAATGAAAATGAAATTATGCTCATTACCCAGTAATTTATCATTGTAAACACACACACATATATATTTGTGAAATTTGGTGTTTGGTGCCAGCCGTAATAGTACATACATGCCATCCAACTTGGATGGCAGGAGACAGAGAGGTCATGAGTTCAAGGTCATCTTGTACTATTAGCAAGACCCTATCTCAAAATGCCAAATAAATAAGTGTATAAAACAAAAAGCAATAAAATGTGTTGGTGGGAACAATGTATAGGCATCTCTGAAGTTCACAGCAGATTGTCAATTATGATATATGTGCAACTCCCAAAATACTCTGAGAGACTTCTGATAAAAAGTTTTGGATTGAATTTTATGAAGCAACATCTGTTTGCTGTGTGAAAATGCATTAGCTGGATTTGTTTAGTTATTCCGATGCCTCCGGTCAATCTTTTTCTTCGAAGTTATCCGTGCTTGCATGCAAATTCTCATAAGAACTCAAACTTATGCAACAGGCTCTTGTGGACTAACTACACGTCCGTCTAAAATCTGCTATTGTTTTCCACACTGCATGATGCCTTTCTGCATACCTATTATACCCAATCTCAGATCTGGTTCAAATAAACTTACCTTTCTTAAGCTGTCAGTCACAGGCAGGATCTCTGTGAATTAATAGTTGCCCCTGGCAACACGCAAGTGGAACACATTTCGAGGAAATCAGCATGGCTCTCTGAAGTAGATGGGTAATTTTCCATTCTTTTTTAGAATGCTCTGTGCCAGGGAAGAATTCAGCCTCTGTGACAACCATATAAATGTGCTGTTCTTTAATCGCAGGGTGACTCAGTTGTGGTGAACACCAGAGGAAAAAGCTCTTTTGTGTTAAAGTTCTTTCTGTGTCTTTCGGTGGGCCATGGCACGGGGAGGGGGGCAAACGGCAACATGCCGTCAGCGAGGCTGTGCAGGTGGCCCCTGGAGAAAAGAGTGCCCGCCTTTTTTCCTGAAAGCTGAGCTACTTCTTCTGTTTGGAGAGAATATAGTAATTGCTTGAAATTACTGCTGAAAATCTCATCTGTGACTTCATCCTTTCCTCTTTTAAAACTGGAGGTCATTTTAGAGCTAGTACCACTTAGAAATGGATTTCCGCAATTTCTTTTTATCTAGTACCATTGTGTTCCCGGCACCGCCCCACAACCTGGATCCTTTAGTCTCTACTGTGATTCTTTGTTTTGTATGTGTGTACACGCAGAGGCCAGAGGACAACCTCAGAGGTCATCTACCCACTGGACTTTGTTGTTGCTGTTTTGAAGCAGGGATTCTTACTATCCCAGGTCTCACCAACTACATTAAGTTGGCTGGCTAAGTGTCCACAGAAATCCAACTGGTTCTGCCTCCACAGTTCCAGGAGTACAAGAACAAGCCACCATTCCTAAGTTTTGATCCACTGAGCCATCACTCTAGCCCTGCACTGTGATCCTTTTGAGTATCTGGTTCCTCTCCCATCCCTGCCTGCCATTGTGCAGGCAACAAATATTGGCTCCCAGGCCTAACCTCTGTTCTTACAAGGTGCATGCCTTCTAATTGCATATCTTACTCAAAGTGGAGCTAAAAATCCCTCCTAGACTTTCGCTTGAACAGTCGTGCACAGAAACATACTGCAATGTGATCCAGCCCCTTGGAGTCTGTATGGATAATAACTGACAGTGGACATTTCTTTCTCCTGCCTCTGCACCCTCAAGAGCCATGAGGACCTGAGCAGCCTGGGCTTTTCTCTTTCTCTCAAAGTCCACATATTCTTTCCTCCCTTCCAGTTGCAACCACATTCCCTTCACCCTTTCCCTCTACAGTTGCCATGGGTACGTAAATGTAACTCTACTATTGCTCACACCAATTTTTCCTATATCATGCCAGAAAGACGTAGTTTCTTCTCTAAGATTTATAAAGGGCAATCTAAATCCCAAACTTGTGCCCACAGACTTTGAGGAGGACTTTGCTGATATGTTGTTAAAGCTGCAAACATTTTTCATTTTCTTCCTCTATTTTAATGGACAGGTGTAACATTGGTTTCTGTATTGAATTATCTGGTGATGTCATTTGCATAGGTGGTTTGAAGATTCACATTTTATTACTGTGTTTGTCTATATCCTACAGAGCAAATTAAAAATCATGCATTTCTTCCCTTAAATTTGTGGTTAGAGTGACATTGAGAGGTGCCTGAGAGTGTGAAAAAGGCTGTTTAGACAAGAAATGGTCACTTTTCAGACTCAAGCCATGTTTTTATGAGTTCTATGAGGATTGATGATAATCATACCCTAAAGTGGGTTCTTGTTTCTGTTTTGTTTTCTTTTAAAAGTCTCTAGCATTCAAATCCTTTATCCATTAGGTGTTCATTATATTTGCCTCCCCAGTGCAACTTGGGTCATCGTGCCAGATCTTAAAAGTTGTCCCTTGATTTTTCTGACAGCTCAGGAAGGTGGATTCTGTCAAAAGAACAGTGATTGATTCTTAAGCACTCTGAGCTTTATGAAACGCTTCCCTGCTGCTGCTCCCTGGTACTTGCTCCCACTCTTGTTATCTGTTCTCAAAGTCTGGTGACTAAGGGTTTTGAATTATAAGGTACACTTTCAGAACATTCACCCTCCCCCGGCTCTGGCTTCTCGTGATTGTGGCTCAGCTCCAGATCACCAGTTCTTTCACTTTTCCTTCTGGCCTGATGTAGCCATTGTTTCTTCCCTAGAGCCCTCAAGCTCTTCAACTTGAAGAGAAGATGAAGGTGGGAAGTGAGTCCTCATCTGGGGAGGGACAGGGAAATGCATGTATTTATTCATTCTTCTGGAATATTCTGGAATATTTAAGAGCATCCTTATTTTCAGTCCTGGCTTTCTTGCTTCTTCACTTTGCCTATCTTATTTTTCCACATTGTCACTATCTGCCTCAGTAAGTCTGCCCTCTCCTTATATACATACATACATACATACATACATACATACATACATACATGTGTATGTGTGTGTGTGTATATACATATTTATATACATATACATATAGCACACACTCATATTAGTATGTATTAAATGCCCTTGGTTTATTTTTGACATATGATCTCATATAGCCCAAACTGGCCTTAAACTCATTCTATAGCTGAGGACAATCTTGAACTTCTGATCTTTCTGCTTCAGTCTCTCAGGTACTAGGATGGCAGAACACAGTCTGTTTATTGGTTGCTTGGGCTTGAACCCAGGGCTGTGTTCATGAACCCTGTACCAATAGAATTTCTCCCTGTTTGTCATGCCATTACCTTTTGACTGGCTAGTTCTTATCTTACATGACAATATCTAAAAGAAATAAAAGAAAACAGCTATGAAATACATAATTTTCTTCTGTTTGTTTTTGCACTCTGCTTTTGGTGATGGGTGAAAGAAACAGTCCTACAGTAAAAGTGAATGAGAGTTTCCTGGCAACTTTCTATGAACGAGCTCCAGAGTTCCTAAAATTCTAACACCTTTTGGCTGATACTCCAGGAACTGTTAGTCTGATAGACTAACTGCACTGCTCTTAATCCAAATGCAAAGTAGTTGGAACTTTATGTTGGCTTTGCCTCCAGTACTCACCATGGCACTGATCAACTCATGATAGTGATGTGGGCATCTCTTATTAATGCACTCAGTTTCTCTTGTGCCTGCAAGGAAGGGCAAACACACATGGGAAGGAAAGAAGAGGGTCAGGTGAGTCATCTTGGGGTCCACTTAGTCTTCAATGTAGTAGACAAGTCTCAACGATCATGTGAGAGTAGCATTACTGTCCCCACCTGAGAGTCAGAGAAGACTCTTGGAGACACAAAGCCACATTGAATCAAATAGTTTGTCCCATCAAACTGAGACGAAACCCTACTTCCCCTGTGTGTGAGGCACACAGTGTTTGGATGAACATGTTTTTATCTGCTTTGTTATTATACACTGAACATCACTAAATGTTATTAATGTATGTTTACTTATATTGCTAAGCCCAAACAATATGATAATTAAGCTATAAGAAACTCAGATGTAAAACTCTTCCTAAATACTATGAGATTCCAGCTGCTTTCACTATCTCTACATATCTCATACATATGTATGCCCATGCCCTAAGCTCTCAGTTATATGTTCCCAAGAATGCTACTCCTATCTCTTACTTTTCACCCTCATCATTGTACTCTGGTTAAAGTACCAATCCAGCTGGCTCTGTTATATTACAAATGTTGCATTCTCACACGTACTTCCCCTTGTTCCAGCTCTTAGGAAGTTCTACTACCTATGACTAGCCTAAGGTCTATAGCTAAGGTCTCTTAGCATCCCTCCTAACTTTGAGTCCTGCCTTATTCTTCTCATGGTCTCTCTTACCTCTCTACTAAGGCAAGAATAAACACTTCTTCGTGTCAACTCTTTCATACTCATTTTATCCAGCCCCTGCTTCCATGTACTTCACTAGGTATACACTGATGTATACTTTCTATACTGATTCTGGACCAGTTTCCTAACCGTGATATCACTACAAAGCTTGCATTCTCCCTTTGTTTCTATCTTCTGCAAGAAAAATCACAAAAGGCACTTGTTGGCTTGAATTCTTGGACTCTTATTCTCTTGCTGTCAGTGCTGGTGAGGTCAACTTCACTGTCTTTTTCAGGTTTCTCACCTTTTTCTCCCAGCATGTACCCTCAACCCCAAGAGCAGAAGTAAAATTGAGATTTTATGTGACATTCTGACCTAAAATCTCTGTAAACTTCATTCATCATAGTGAAATCAGAAGGGAAGGGATGACCCCTGTCATCTGGAATCATCTCTCAACCTTAGGAATCTATGGATTCTATCTTTTTAAAAATCTGCTTCTTTGTATACACTTTTTAAAAAAGATTTATTTATTATTTATACAACATTCTGCCTGCACACCAGATCTTACTATAAATGGTTATAAGCCACCATGTGGTTGCTGGGACTTGAACTCAGGACCCTTGGAAGAACAGTGAGTGTTCTTAATCTTTGAGCCATCTCTCCAGCCCTGTATATACTTTTATAAGTATATTCTATTATACACTATATATATATATACAGTATATTCTATAATACACTATTATAAGTATATATATATACACACTTATATAAGTATATTATAAAAGTATACACTTTTATAAGTATATTCCATATACTTATCACAATATAGAAATAATTCAAACCACTGATTTAACAATATGGCTACTTGCCTTTCATAGACTCATTACGTATTTTCAGAATGAAGCAGAAACACCTCAACAATAAGTTTATTTTCCCACTGTGATCCTTGGCATGTCATAAAAATATGTATTGATAAATATTTGATAAAATGACTAAATGAATGTATTAGTTTAGATGCTTCTCTTGATAATATATTTTAAAATAAGCCAGTTTAATATTATAGAAAACTAGATTTTATTTATTTATAAATGGTAGGTGCTAAATTCTCCTAAATATTTTATTTATCAATTAATACAAGTATAAATATACACATGCAATATGTAATATGACTTCTTCCTGCTTTGGGTGCTTTTAAAACATTCATTCTTAGAGTTGCTAAAGATACTCTTGACTGCAGTCACAGAGAGATGATTAGGGTTTAATAAAGTCAGCAGTTCTTCATGATAAGTGGCTCTCAAAGAAAGGCGTGCCAATACAGCAGCCAGGTTTCTTTAAAAATCTACATCATAGCACAATATTCATTCCTGGAAACCTCCACACGTTCCCATCTTCATACAATGCAAGCCTGACCATTCTGTTAAAGAGTCTCTGAACCCTGGGCTGACTTCTAGAACCATGGTTCTGCCTTCCTCTGCCCTTTTGAGCATGCCAAGCTTTCTCCTTGTAAGGGCTCTGCAATTGCTTCATTTGCCTCTAAAGCTCATCCTTTGGGAGCCAGGAGGCTCATGCCTTCACTCTCCTTCATCAAATGACACCTTTTTAATATATTATAGGAAGCACTAGGGCTGCCACTAAAGCTTGAAGAAGGACTCCTCCTGATGCAAAACAAAAGCTGGCAGACATGCGGGGCTACAGCCTTTCAAGGCAGAGAGACGCTGCCGTGGAATGGCTGCAGTCTCTGCTTCTGCCCCTCATGTTTCTTTCCTTAGTCTGCAATCCACTGTGGGGAGTCTGTAACCTGTTTGCTGCAGGTAAACAATTGCAGTCTAGTACTACTGCATAATGAGACTTCCTGTTTCCATGTCTCATTTTCAAAATCACCTTTTCGTCTCATTGGTCTCATTGTCTCCATTTCCACCCTCCCATCATCACCTTTTCTTCAAAGAAACTGAGTTTCCTGAAGGTTTTGAATCTGTGAATGGTAAATATTTGTTGTTTATTTCTCTCATAGACTATTTGAATTTTAAAGATTATCCTGCTTGCTGATACAATCAAATGTTGGATCTGAGGTTGCAGAGAGGAACTCTTTTTGACTGAGGAGAATGCTTTTAGGATGTGGGTCTCCTCTGAACACAGTCTAATATGACAAGAGCAGCAAGTGAATACTTTCCTGATGAGGGTCATACAAGTGCTGATGTGTGGGAAATGTTATTTAAAATGCTATAAAAGGCAATTTTTAGTATACTGACATTATCTTAACATTTTATTTTGTATGTATATGTATGTTTGTGTCAGGGCACATATGTGGAGGTCAGAAGGGGGACATAGTTGTCTCCTTCTACATGTGGGGCCCAGGGCTTTAACCCAGGCTTGGGTCATAACTGTCTGACCCACTGAGCCATGTCCTCTGCCTTATCTTCAGATTTTAATGCTAATTTCATAACAGATAATATCATTCAACTTCTCATTTTGCATATGTAGTTTTTCAAATGTCAGTTTTTGATAAAGTAAATAAATTGTAGCATTTAAATGGGACCCTAATTCTTCACTGTTTTTGGCTGAAACACCTCATTAGTTTTGAAATGTAGGATTTGATGATTGTGTCTGAAGGATATGCTCTGTTTTTAAAGGAAATATTTTGCAAGAGGAGTACAACTTATCCCAGGCAGTTTCTGTAACATGGAAAACCAGCTGTTACTCTCCTAGGAACTTTCAGTAACAATTAAAGAAGGGAAAGTTGTAGGGAATGGACCCTGAGCTCTGGTTCATGGGCCAAGACTCTTTCCAGCAGGGATCGCAGATGGACAGAAAAGAGATCTCCAAACATGGTGGCTAGCCACAGAGCAGGAAGCCAGGATACAGAGAATACTTCAAACAAAGCCAGCTCATCCTTGAGAAGTCATTTGCTGGCCAATGGCCAAAGGAAGATATGTGGGACTCCCGGGAAGGGTGCCCAACTCAGCATTCAAAGCTTCCTGTTTGAACAGACTCTGAGTACCAAGAGATAAAAGGCCATCCTCCTTTTAGAAGAGCCTGGGGGTGCTTTTCTTGGCAGCCTGATCTTGAAATATTTCAGAATGTTCTAGTCTTCTCATATCTACTCTTGGTGTCTATTGCCTTTAATCATTAGCTTTAGCCAGACTGTATTTGGGGTGGCCTTCAAAAAGTATAATAGCTGTAGAAATTACAGAGCAGCTAGAACAAAGGCTTTATGCAGAAAGGAACAGTTGTGTTTAAGTTACTGTAATGTAAGTTGCCCTAAATGATAGGATTCTGATTTGGTGTATATGCTGATTTCAAACTGGATTAGGGGTTTGGGAATGCTTCAAGTTGTGCGGGGAAGAATAAAATTTCATCAAAATCCAACAGGAGATCTGAACTGATCCCCCTCACTTTCATCTTCCTTAAAGATGAACAGGATCCAACAATGATCTGTTATCACTCAGTGTTTGGTTTTAAGTTTATGAGCAACATTGGGGTAATATGGGAAGGAAGCCAGTGTGTCCTTGAGATCAACAATGATCAAAGAATATAAGACAAGTGAAAGCTTTGTTTTTCAAGAATAGATATCTCATAAACTCCTTGAGGAAATGCTTGTATTTTGTTGGATGATTTTGCCAGGTCCTAGCAGAGTTTGCAAAGTAGAAGGCTTTGGAAGAGAGAAAAAAAGAAAGGAAAAAGGAAGTGAGGAAGAAAAGGAAAAAATGGAAGGAAGGGAGGGAAGAAGGAAGGAAGGATGGAAGAAAATAAAAAAAAACATATTCATATTATATAAGATATAATTCTTTAGAGTTTATAAGAAGAAACACTATGTATGGTATTCCCTATATGTTTGGAAAGTTCAGCAAAAGAAAAATTATGGAAAAACTTTATAGCTGCTCTCTGAGCAGTTAGGAGATGTGGCCGTGAGTCTGGAAAGGGGTAAAGCTATAATGGAAGAAAAAGAGAGTCTACACAAGAAAAAAGAGTCTACACAAGACATAGGAAGTTGGTTAGGCTGAAAGCAGTCACATGTCTTCTGACATTTGGCAGATTACAGAGCATTCTCACATGAAGACATTTGGGAATGAGAGGATTGTAATTTCTTGGACCCCTGCCCCCCCAGTCAAATAAACATAGAAATGTTCATTAGGGTCACATAAACATAGCTTTGAGACCTTAGCCAAGGTGCCCTCCCCACTGTCCTGTGCAGGTTTGTGCCTTGATTTCTCAACTGTTCTTTCTTTACCTTGCTCATCAAATCACTTCTAAGCAGACCTGAACTTCACCAGCCATAGAGCTCCATTCAGTAGCACTTGAGTCTAGCCATCTGTCTGCCAGGAGATGGAGCTGATAAGCAAGTCTGAATAGGCCTGCTTCACTTGTCATCATTTGCTGTATGTTGGGCCTGTGTCCAGCCCAAACTTAGTGAACTGGCAGTACATGGGCGTGATGGTTAGTGTTGTAAACTTGACAAAATCTAGAATCATATGGGCATGATTGTTTGGGTAGGTGGTGTTCTTGATTTGAGAAGACTTGCCTACTGTGAGCAGTACCATTCCCTGGACAGAGGATCCTAGAATGTTTAAGACAGAGACAGGGAACTAAGAAGATATATGCATCCAACACTCTGTTTCTTGACTGCAGATGCAAATTAACCAGTTCCCTTGGGCTCCTGCCACTGTGACTTCCCTACCATAATGGACTATACCCTTGATCTGTGAACCCAAATAAACTCTTTTTATTCAAGTTGCTTTTGTCAGAGTATTTTACCATAGCAACTTAAGAGTAACTGAAACACTGATGTTCTGTGTCATTCACATCTGAAGTCTACACATGAATAAAGAATGTGAACCTCAAAAGTCATATATTGTCAGGATGTGCTCATATAATACTGAGGGAGCTTGATAGTAGTGGGTCTTTAGAGGTACAGAATCACTGAGGAGTCTCAGCTCCATGTCTGAGAAGCAGCGCTAGAAAGAATAATTTTCTGGAGTGATTTCTATTGTCCCCAAGCTCCAAATCCATCTTTCCAACGTCATTTTCATGCAATGTACTAGGCTAATCCTAGGTGTCCTCTTAAATTCCTATTTCTCCTGTTACTTAAATCACACCTGAAGCATTTTGCTGTTTAAAAACTTCCTGTCCTATATTAGCAGTTGCCCTATAATGAAGCAGCCAATCAGCATGCCTGGACCGCCTGCTCTGAGCTAAACTCTGCCAAACCCTGGAAAGTCCATACAGTATGCCAAGTCCCAAGCCTCAGTCCCTTCAACAAGTGTGTCACTAACCAAGAAGGGAAGGGAGGGTTCAGTAGAAGGGAACCTTCTGTATAACAGGGATTCCAAGAGGATGACCTGTGTGAGGGTTGGCCTGGTTCAAGCTGGAGCCTGTACATGTGTGAGCTGAGCAACTAGACAAAAGGCAGAGGCCCTGGGGTGACAAAGCACCTGGTGACTTGAGGCTGGTGCAGCTGTGTAAGTTAGGTGGTATGTGCGTGGTGGAGGGACGCTGATGGCTGACGCTTGTTCAGCTGTGGAGCTTAAGGGAGACATTGCTGCGGCAATTCCTGTCAATTAATCAAGGCTTGCATGAGGGTGACATTGGATGTCTCGGGGTCATGTGTTTGAACACTTGGTCCTCAGTTAGAGATACTGTTTGGGGAGGTTATGGAACTGTTGGGAAGCAGGGTCTAGCTGGAGGATGTAGGTTGCTTGGGACCATTCCTTGAGGCAGTATCTAACCTGGCTTCTATACTGCACTCTTTTGGCTTCTTGATCCACAAAGATGTGAGCAAGATGCCAGCTCATTCTACATCATTGTCAGAGCCACTCCAGCCACACCAGCCACTCCGGCTGCTATGATCTCTCTGCTTGATAGATAGCCATGTCCCTTCTAACCAGGAGCCAAAACCAAGCCTTCCTCTTTACTTTGTTTTAGTGGATAATTTGTCACAACAATAAGAATAAAAGCTAACCAACACATCTAAGTTAGAACATAGAATGAAATCAGGTCATTGAAACATATGAGGGGGAAATTAATAGAAAAATCCATGTTTAATTAATTATTCCATCTTATTTTTCCTTCTGCTTATAACTTTATTCTATAAATCCAGTAAAATTAGTGTTTTTCTGAACTTCTGAATTCTTCTAAAATTTCACACATTTTGAGCAACCTACCACAGAAAATAAGAGAGTACAGATGACCAATTGTCATGGAAACCCACATTCCAGTCTCACCTGTTAGTGGTCTAGCCTGAGGCTAGCTATTAGCTTTTATCACTCTCAAGCTGAAGCTACGAAGTCTCCCTAAGATAGTTGTAAGAAATATGTATGTGTTCCTTTCCTTGTGTTCCTTCAAAAGGTTTATACAAATCTGGAGAACTCAATAGATGTTTAGCCCCAAGTCACAGAGCACAGATAGAAAAATAATAGTTGAAGATGTTATAGAAGGCATCTGCTATTCAAGTTGTATTATCATGCTACCACCTAAATAATCCTTATAGAGGTATTTCCACAGTTCTGCTTTATACATCTAATATTTCTGTCTGTCCCTTTCACAGATAGTAGAATTTGTAATATAAAGAAACAACAACAACAAAAAGTAGGACCAGGGAAGGTAGCTGTCAGGAAAGTGCTGGCTGCACCAGCATGAAGCTATCAGAATCCACATAAAAAGTCACATGTGTGATGGGAATATACGGTCCGAGAGCTTGGGAGGCAGAGGCAGGTAGACCTCTGAAGTTCATTGCCTCTGCAGACAAGACTAAACTCTAATCGATGATTCCAGGTCAGAGTGAGAAGCTCTGTATTAAAAATCAAGGTGGTTGGATCCTGAGGAGCAGTACCTGAAGCTGTCCTCTGTCCTGCACTTGTCTGGAAACGTGTGTAAACTCTCCCCTGACACATGCACACACATGCACATGCGTCCATACACACACACCAAGGAACGCATATATTCATAACACCTAGGAGCAAGTGCAGCCCTTGGTTCCTGGTACTTCTTTCTTTCTGCACGCATGGCCCCTATCAAGAGTGTTTCTGTAGTTTATGCAATTATTTTGTAAATAAATTTTCATTTCCTGAGTGAGTTTCATTTTTCTATTAGACAATTTAACTATGGCGGCCACGAGCTTGAGAGCTTGGCTTACTACATTGTGGGATACATCAAAAATCTAGACATGAAAAATCAAGAGCCTTATGACTGAATTTCATTTTAGTTTTCTGATTGAAATTATTTAAGTTACCAGGCAAGTTTCACATGCCTCACGCTTCATTACTAGTGGGTTAGGAAGAGAAGACACACTCTTGAGGGGGGCTTTGTGTAGGAGGGGCTTTGTGTCTTTCTTCACTTGGCAAGTTCTCCTGGAAAAAAGCTAAGCACACAGCTCATGCTCTAGAGAAATCTGAAGAGAAACATGCAAAAATGAAGGTCTGGAAGGGAAGGGAGAGAAGAAGAATGGGGAAAGAGAAGGTAGAAAGAAGGGAAAGTTAGTTCTCTAGTTTTTGTTTGTCTAAGTTCCCAAAGAACAGTGCCAAGGACTAAGAATTCCCAAAGAGCCTGAATGGATGAAGCTTTTACTGTAAAAGCTGATAGCTTCGTACAGACACTTCTAGCAAGACAGTACACTGCTTACACAGTGTACTCTTTATGCCCACCAGTTCTTTAGAAGTAATTAGCAAATTTTGTTATTAGACTTGATGTGAAAGAGTGAGAGAGATTCACCTCCTGTTAGATAGGAGAAGGAAAATGTGTAGCTAAGGAGACCATGTGTTGGAGATGGATGGACTTCCAAGGAGAAAGGTGAGGATCTGTGGGAACAAGGATTAGCTGTGAAGGACTGGGGAATTCCAAGCAAAATGATGCTCAAAATCAAATTCTAAGTTGCTCCTAGCTATGCTATGTACTTATGCAATATCATCTGATATTTTAAAATCATAAAACTTGAAATAGATGGGTTGAAATAATATGTTTGGATATTTGGAAAATAGATGAGAAATTATTCATAAAATTATGAACAGCACTTTAATAAGCAATTACTATTACTGAATATCCAATATTCTTTGTTGTTTCTACCTTTTGAGTATATGTTTGTGTGTGTGTGTGTGTGTGTGTGTGTGTGTGTGTGTAGGAAAGGCAAGTATGTGCTGAGGTGGACATATACATTTCAAAGGACAGCTTTAGGTTCCGGTCTTTCCTTTCAGTTTGTTTGAGACATGGTCTTGTTTGTGGGTGCATATGCCAGGGTAGATGGCTTGTAAGCTTCTTAGGTTCTTTTCTCTCAGCCTCCTAAATCCCTATAGGAGTGCTGGGCTATCAGAAGTGTGCACTAATGTGTCCAGCTTTTACATGGGGTATTGGGGTTTAAATTCAGTTCGTCAGGCTAGTCAGAGTTTTATTCACTGAGCTGTGTCCTGGACCCACTACCTTTTTTTCCCAACGTATATAGATGTTTTGCTAACATATAAGTCTGTGTGCTGGGTACAGAGGCCAGAAGAGGATGTTGGATCCCTGAGAATTAGAGCTATAGATGGTTGTGAGCTGCCATACGGGTGTTGGGAATAGAACCAAGGTCATATGGATAAAAAGCCAGTGGTCTGAACTGCTGAGCCATCTCTCTAGCCCTGCCTCCTTTAAAGATAGTTTTGTTTGTTTATAACTCAATGAGTAGAAAAGTAGCAGTGATGTAAATGGTTCTTGCTTATAAAACTAAAAATCGAGCAGATGTGTAATTACTGCCAAGTGGCTCCTAGCCTGGTCCTGGTTCTGGCCCTTTCTGGATGCCTCCCGGTCCTGAGGATGTGAATATGTGGTTGCTTATTCTTGCTGTCATCAGCATGATGGGCTCCATCCCTTGAACTGTGAGTCAAAACAGAGCCTTTCTTCATTAGGTGGATTATTCCTAGGTGTTTGAACACGATGACAAGAAAAGCAACAATTATGCAGTCATAATCACACAGGCCCTTACTGGAGGGATAGCGAACATGAAGACAAGAATCAGAGGTGTCTCTATGGCCTGGTAAACATAGTAAATGTGATACCAAACAGACCTGCCTTTTTGTTCCTGTTCTAACTACTCAAACTCTAATAAATTTCTTAATTTCCCTGAGATTTCTCACACATAGAATATTAAATGAATGCACTAACCTTGGTGGATAAAGGAGACAAGATAACACAGACGACTTGGTGCTTCAGTTAGTGTCATTTCTACTTCCCTATTTGGCCAGCTCAGAAGAATGAGCTAGATCTGAGTCCTTGGAAAGGAATTTTGGAGAAAGGGAAAAGGAGCCTTATGGTTTGAGTGTTTATGTGTCTCTTACATTCATGCTGAAACTCAATCCTCCAGGACAACAATATGAAGCTGTAGAGCCTTTAGCATGGATTAAAGCCCTTATAAAAGGACGTGATGAGAGTGAGGTTTTTCTTTTCTACTGTGGGAAGACAGAATTCTCTTTAACAAGCAATGGGCAGCCCTAAAAAGAAACTGTCCCTGTCAAGGCCTTGAACAGAGACTTCTTACTCTGGAGATGCAAGCAGCAAATCTCTGGTGAGAAATTTTCTCTGGTCTCAGGTACTTTGTTATAGCTTCCTGAAGGACTAAGATAATGAGAGTACCAAACCATATTTGTTTGAGAATATAATAAGAAAATAATAAGGATTTTTGGGCTTTGAGATTCTTATTCTTCATCCATAGCTTTATATACTGAAATAAATACATGAATGAATGAATGAATGAATGAATGAATGAATGAATGAATGAAACAGTGGCAAAATACTTGGTTTTATTTCTAATCTTTATCTCAAGGCTATGACAAAATCTTCCTGATTGGTCAATAGTCTGTTTCCATTGCTTATTGCTAACTCACTGAGAAGAGGGTCAAGTTGCCAGAATTCTGGCTTTTAAATATCTAGACAAAAGAGTCACAAATGACTAGGAGATTCTTGCTGCCTTTGTTGCAACGCTTCAATCCCAGGATTCTGAATTTCTAGCTTTGGCAGCAGGCTCAATGTCAAGACTCTTGTCACTCCAACAGGTCATCTGTTTGACTCCTGCCCATAGCACCGCCTTTTGCCGGGACTAATACTTCCTCCTGATGAGCAAGACGACTCAGCTCTGAAATGTCTTGTCCTTGACGATTTCTGAAGCTTTCACTTGCGCAGTATCATGTGCTAGCCCCGCTAACATTCCTCTTCTCATCACAGCACCATCTGTGAACACATGCCTATTTTGATGAGTAGCATCCCAAAGCCAAGGCTAGCAGAAGAATTTCCAGAATGGCCATGAGGAGGTGGTATTTTGTTTGTTTGTTATTTGTTTTTTGATATGGAAAATAATGACTTTTTCTTTCTTTTTTTTTTTTTGCCCTTCCCTTATTTTTTTCTGGATATATATTTTTCATTATTTTTATTTTTATTAATACAGTTTATTCACTTTGTATCTCCCCTGCTAGGAATACTCAGTGTTTGGATTTCATGTGTTCTTCCCGTCAGCATTATTTGTGAGTCCATTCAGTCTCTTCTTTTGTCGGAAAGATGGGATAGTAATAGCCTGTGAGGACTCCTGATGGTGCAGAAGGAAAACTTCTGAGAGGGTTTCCTTTTTGTAAACAAAACTTTCTGTGCCCTGGTTTCAAAAGCTAAGATGATCTACCATGCGATAAAGCTTTATTAGCTCAGACTAGACCTGAGAAGTCCATGTAGGCCTTTGATCATGTGTCCACATAGCAACGCTATGGGCAATACCAGCATTTAAGCTTAAAAACTGAAACCAGAATGGTTGACTTTTCTTAGGTCACATAGCTTTCAAAACAGAATTCTGAAACGCTTTAAGCGGCCTTTACTTAGGGTTGGAGAAGTTGGCTCCATGGTTAAGAGCATATGCTGCTCCTCCAGGAGATCTCCAGAGGACCCAAGTTCAGTTCCTAGCAACCACGTTTGGGTCAGAACCTCTGCTGACACATGACTTTGTGTGCACATGCTTACACATAGTCAAAAATAACAAAAAAAACAACAAATTTTTAAAAAATGATTTTTACTTGAGTTCATGAGGATCAAGATGTGGCCTTGTAAAGCTCATTATGGTATTCCATGATCCTCCCTTAAGTAGAAGGCTTTTTATCAGCACAAATGTCTTACTCCAGTTTTTTACTGTCCTGCTTTTGTCAGAAGTTGCTAAAGATGAAGTCTATCTAAACTTGAAAAATAAGAAAAACATGATCACCAAAAGAAGATAATTAATCTATAATGGGGAAGAAAACATGACAGTGTGTTGCAGGATATTTGATCCCATTGTGAATCCCGAGATTGTAAAGTGTAAAATCCTGTTTCTTGTTTGATTTAGTTGAACCTAACACACACCTTTAATCCAAGAACTTTCTATTTATTGTAAATAGCTATTTATAGTGTGGTTCAGCTAGCCCTGGCACACAACTTTAATATGAGAGCGTTCTCCACGCAGTATTTAATAAAGTTCACCCTAGGTCAAGAGGCAGGGCAAGAAACCAGCTGACAGAGATGAAAGAGTAAGAGGGACTTTAGGTTGACTGGTGTATAAGACAGGGTGGAGAAGTAGAGGGGCTCTAGCTCTCTAGCTCTTGAGCTTTTAGCTCTCTAGCTCTTGGGCTTTTTGAGCTTTGGGCTAGCAAGCCTTGGGGTTTTGTTTTTTTTTTTTTTGGCCTTTTCCTCCTGGGCTGTCAGCTGAGCTAGTGAGCTTTTTAGGGTTTTTCCCTTTGCGACATGGGGTGAATAGGAAGGTCGCTGTTTGCTTTCTCTGCCTCTCTGAGCTAGCAGGTTTTCACCCAGGTATCTGGCTCCTGAGTCTTTATCAGTAAAATTGAACAGACAAAATTCTCTCTCTCTCTCTCATATATATAATATATATTTAATTAATAAAAATTAATTATATATATAATTTTATTAATTAAAGTTTATTCACTTTGTATCACCCTGTAGTTCCCTCCCTCCTCCCCTCCCAATCTCATCCTCCTTCCCTGTTTTCCACCCATGTCCCTCCCCAAGTCCACTGATAGGAGAGGTCCTCCTCTCCTTCCTTCTGCTCCTAGTTTATTAGGTCTCATCAGGAGTGGCGGCATTGTTTTCTTCTTTGGTCTGGTAAGGTTGCTTCCCCCCTCAGGGGAAGATGATCAAAGAGCAGGCCAATCAGTTCATGTCAGAGATTGTCCCTCTTCCCATTACTAGGGAACCCACTTGAACACTGAACTGCCATGGGCTACATATGTGCAGGGGTTATAGGTTATCTCCATGAATGGTCCTTGGTTGGAGTATCAGTCTCAGAAAAGACCCTTGTGCCCAGATATTGTGCTTCTGTTGCTCTCCTTGTGGAGCTCCTGTCCTCTCCAGGTCTTACTATCTCCCTCTTCTTTGATAAGATTCCCTGCACTCTGCCCAAAGTTTGGCTATAAGTCTCAGCATCTGCTCTGATAACCTGCAGGGTAGAGCCTTTTAGAGTCCCTCTGTGCTAGGCTCCTGTCCTGTTCCTGTTTTCTCCTTCTTCCTATGTCCATCCTCTTTGCCTTTCTGAATGAGGATTGAGCATCTTAGCCAGAGTCCTCATTCTTGATTAGTTTTTTTTAGGTGTATGCATTGTAGTAGGTTTATCCTATATTATATGTCTCATATCCACTTATGAGTGCGTATATATCCTGTGTGTCTTTGTGCTTCTGGGATACCTCACTTAGGATGATCTTTTCCAGTTCCCACCATTTGCCTGCAAATTTCGTGATTTCCTTGTTTTTTTTTTATTTCTGAGTAATATTCTATTGTACAGATGTACCACAATTTCTGTATCCATTCTTCAGTTGAGGGGCATCTGGGTTGTTTCCAGCTTCTGGCTATTACAAATAAAGCTGCTACAAACATGGTTGAGCAAATGTCCTTGTTGTATATTTGAGCATCTTTTGAATATATGCCTAGGAGTGCCATAGCTGGATCGTGAGGAAGCACTATTCCTAATTGTTGGGGAAAGCGCTAGATTGATTTCCAAAGTGGTTGTACAAGTTTACATTCCCACCAGCAGTGGAGGAGGGTTCCCCTTTCTCCACATCCTGTCCGGCATGTGTTGTCACTTGAGTTTTTGATCTTAGCCATTCTGATGGATGTAAGGTGAAATCTCAGTGTCTTTTTGATTTTCATTTCCCTGATGACTAAGGATGTTGAACATTTCTTTAAGTGTCTACATGCTGAAAAATGCAAATAGATCCACACTGCACAAAACTAAAGTCCAAGTGGATCAAAGACCTAAATATAAAACCAGACACACTAAACCTGTTAGAAGAAAAAGTGGGGAAGTGCCTTGAACTCTTTGGCACAGGAGACAACTTCCTGAACAGAACACCAACAGCTCAGGCTCTAAGAGCAACAATCAATAAATGGGATCTCATGACGCTGAAAAGCTTCTGTAAAGCAAAGGACACTGTCATCAGAACAAAACGACAGCCTACAGACTAGGAAAGGATCTTCACCAACCCTATATCTGACAGAGGGCAAATATCCAGAATATATAAAGAACTCAAGAAGTTAAACAGCAACAAATCAGTTAATCTAATTAAAAAATGGGGTACAGAGCTAAACAGAGAATTCTCAATAGAGGAATATCTAATGGCAGAGAACAAACAGGATTTTCATTCATTTTCTAACAACAGTGTTTCCTGGAGTAGGTATGAGTTAGCCTTTGACTTGACTCTCCATGGTCACAGACCACACAGATAAGAGCCTCCTCCTTCCTGTCATTTCTAGAAGACTTTTTAGATTTTTTTTTGTGTGTAGTCAATTATTTGTTATTTGTTACCTAGCATTTTTAACAAAACTATTTCATAATATTCCATAATACATACTGAGTAGCTATTGTGAATAAAAATGTAACTTATTTATCAACATGTATCAAACACATCCTTTGAATGTCATTCATTAGCCCATACATTTAGGAGACATTAAAAAAAAACTTTAAATAACCTAAAATGAATCTGATTTCCATGTCCAAGAAGTTTATCAGATTCTTAATGATGGTTTTTCTTTGTGCATAAGCCTCCTAAAGAAACTCCTAGAAGGTGACCTTCCTTTCTTCCCAATTCATAGGCGATGAGCACTCTCATCTGGGAGCATTCTTCACTTCACTGAAACACTCCCAACCTCACCAAGGGCTGTCAGTATGTTTGTCTATTTTGTATATGGCTCCTCACTAGAATTAAATGATTCACAAAGCAGAGAGGGAATTCTAGGTGGCATGGAGTTAAACTGAATATAACCCATAATGCCTTTGACCTCTGACCATAGACATGGTTCTTATATGAGATAACTAGAACAGGTTGAGATGTGCTTTCTAAAGCAAGAGTGACCCTTTCTTCCATAAACATTGGACATCTTATATTAGACTGAGAAGCTCAATGAGAGTGTGGCTAAAGTATTACCTTTGTTTAGGGAATCCAAGCCAAACACCAAATCTACCAATGGAGATTCTTTCTAGAATTCATGTATTGCAAAAGAGTATCAACTGTTATGTGATCAGCTGCATTTATAAAACTACCCGACACGAATTTTCCAGTCGACCAGTGCTGATCCTGTTCCAGCCTGTCCTCCAACAAATGTTTGTTTGCCAAGTACAGGTCATTTTCAAAACTTGGGTACTGTGGATTGAGGGACAAGCTGTAAGTAGCTCTCACCTTGTGGATTTGTTGTGTAGTGTATAGTTATGAAATAGGCAAATATATAAGGCATAATTTCTACCTCTATGCTGTCAACAACCATCTGAAGTAGTGGCATGATGGACTAAAGTACCTTTCATTCATGTATGAAAAGTGATGTGTGGTGACAGGAATATGCCAAGTGAGTCTTTCTGTTGAAGAAGGAAAGAAGGGCAAGACACAGTGAGGGTCTCTCATGAGCCTCCTTTGAGATTGGAAGAGTCAGTCTGACCTTGTAATAGAGGGCAGGTCTCTTGTCCATGGTCAGCTCATGAGTATTTTAAATCATTGAAACTTAAATAGTTGCTAAAGGTAACATATTTCTCAAATTATCCAGTTCTTGAGGGAAGTGAAAATAGCAGCAATGACATAATTGATCTGACACTGTATATGTGTGTGTGGGGGGGTATGAAATATGATTGTATACAGTAAATGTGGAAATGTGCACGTGTATGTGAGTGCATTGTTTGGGGAGGTTAGACGGTGCTGGGTGTTTTAGCCTCAGTTTCTATCTTTTTCCCGTGAAACAAATTATCTGAGTGATCATGGAGCAAGGCTAGCTATCAGCAATTCTAACCTCACCTTCCCTATCATCTTACCCCCCAGAACACCAGGGTTTAGGCTCATGCAGTTATATCAACCTTTTCAAAGGTGCTGGGGTTTGAACTCAAATCCTCATGTTTGCACAGTAAATGCTCTTACCAAGACGTCTCTCTAGACCCAGGCCTCCTTACTCTTTATATGTCCTGTTCTTTTTGAAAATATTTATTTATTTGTTATTTATACAATGTTCTGCCTGCATATATGCCTGCACGCCAGAAGAAGGCATCAGATCTCATTATAGATGGTTATGACCCACCATGTGGTTGCTTGGAATTGAACTCAGAACTTTTGTAAGAGCATTCAGTGCTCTTAACCTCTGAGCCATCGCTCCAGCCCTGTCCTATTCTTTTTAACCGAGTTTTCATTTTTGTTGTATTTGCTCATCAAAAACAGAAGATCTCAGCTATAAATATGACTTCTGTTTACTACATCTCAGAGGAAAACAATAACAGTGGTGACTGTAGGCACAGCAATTGTTCCCTGTGCTTATATCAGTCATTTACATTACTTATAGGCCATCTGGTCTCAGAAGTATTAAAGAACCACACCTTGCTTTATGCCTGAGTAAATGGACTTTTTGCTCTAAGTGTCGAGAAAACATGAACATACTTGATTACATAGTTTCCTATTTTCTCCTCTCTCTTTTATAAAACATGTGTGTGTTTGCTTATTTTATTTATTTGTGTGTGTGTGTGTGTGTGTGTGTGTGCGCGCACGCATGTGTGCCCACGTGCATGCACATATGTGGAACTTAGAAGACAACTTGTGAGACTTAGTTTTCTCCTCTACCATCTGGGTCCTGGGGATTGAACTCAGCTTTTCTGGCTTAGTAGCCAACCCCTCTTTACCCACTGAGCCATCCTTTTGCCTGCCTTTTTCTTTACTCCCCCCCCCCCACCATGGGGTTAAATGAGACTCTTCTGGAAGGTGGCTTTTGAGGCTGGGTCTTACTACCTAGCCCATTCTGGCATGACACTTTCTACATAACCCAGATTTGCCTTAAAAACTCATAGTTTTCCTGCCACAACCTCTCAAAAGCTGGCTTTTTTATGTAATACTAATAGCAAACTGTTTTCCAGGTGAAATTTCCACTGGAAAGAACTCAGGTTTTTTTTCACTGATGCATCAAAAACTTGACCAATCACCTTAGTTATGGTTATTGTTTTTTCAGGAAGGACTAAATTTTTTTTTCTGACATCCCTAAATAGGTTTAGTCAATTGGATCTTTTCCTTTGCCCGGCGTGAGCCCCTACTGTCTTTTTCTTGATGCATATCTATTAAAATGTAAGCACATCCCAGACAAAAATTCCTATAATAAAGTACTATCAGTCACTGATAGTCCAGGGAGAAATCCTTTCAGAGATCAAACAATCCTCACAGTAGCCTAAGAAAGGAATGTTCGCCGATTTATAAGAAGAAAACAGAGGCTTCCCAAGAGGACACTGCATGGCCAGGACAAACACCTGGAAGGCAGCTAAATTTCTGGAGAGTGTTTAGAAAACTATCTAAAGGCTGTATATGTCGTTTGGTTTTAATTTTCAGTGATTCCACATAAAAAGAAAATAAAATGCTTCCTCATTTTCTTCTTCTTTGTTCTTTTTATGATCAATTATATGACCGTAAGTCCAGTCAAGAATGTTGGCAAGTATTTTTGTTCTGTTATCTGGGCTCAATAAAATACAAGGTCTAAAGGAACTAATGATATATTGATTAATTCATTCACTTCAGATTTGGATTGTCTTTAGACAGGCTCTGTTTGAGCCTACTTTTCATGTAACACCTTACTTTGTTTATTCTTTTTCCTACAGCCACTTAATCTTCTGCTGTGTATGTGTGTGTTTGGCTTTTTTCCCTTTCTCTTTTAAATTTTATTAGTATTAGTGTGTGTGTGTGTGTGTGTGTGTGTGTGTGTGGTCAAGTCCATTCTGGACTTGAACTCACTATATAGCCCAGACTGGCCTCTAACTCAAGAGCTTCCTTACTTAGACTTTTGAGTTTGGGTTTACAGGTATGTGTCACCATATTTGCTATTTCTTTATTCCTAAAACATTTCAATTAGTATTTTCCTATGGGGATACATGGGCTCGTTCTAAGTGAAAAATCAGGCAAGTACTTTTAATAGTTTTAACACTGATTGGTTTATTAGAATATATATTACATATTTATATATAAACAAACAAGCTTCACAAAGATTTTCCTAACAAAGCTAAGTGTTTTATACCAGAAAACATTAAACAAGTGACAGTGGAGTTAAGAATGTGAAGTGTGAGTTCTTAAGTCACAGACATGCTGGGGAATACCACAAACTAAGGAAACTAATATATTAAAATATCCAGTTGCTAATCTATGTGGTTTTTATAAACAAGATCATTGACATCATCAACACCAGATACTTCCTTGTGTCTTGTGTTGTACACAAGATAACTCTGTTTCAAGTCTTTACCTAATAGCCCTGTGAGGTAGATATCTCTATAATTCATTTTATTGTTTACATCATTGCTTCTCCTGTGCTAACACCGGGCTCCAGAACCTTAGGAATTCTAGGGAAACAGTTCTCCACTCCAATTCAGTTCACTAAGCCCCAAGCCACAATTATAAACACATTTCTAGAGAATGAAACCCAGACTAAAGAGAGAGTGTTAAAGTGTGTTCCTCTAGGGTAAATGGTTATAAATAAATTGGGGGCTAGCCTGTGCTATGGAGAATGACCCTACCCAAAACAGAAAAAAAAATTTTTGAGCAGATAATGTGGGAGCAGAGATTACTTTCAGAATACATAGACATTTCAATAAAAAATTGAAAGTCTAGAAGTTCCTAGAAGCAGAGGTTGAATTAAAGACACAGAAGTCCACACACCTATGGAAACCTCCTTTTTGACAAAAAAAAAAAACAAAACAAAAACAAAAACAAAAAAAACACACTGGGAAAACAACGGCATCTTCAACAAATGGTTCTATTCAAAATGGATATCTGCATGTAGAAGAATGTAAAGAGATCCATACTTATCACCCTGCATAAAAATAAATTCTAAGTGGATTCTAAGGACCTCAACATAAGACCAGATACATTGAATATGATGAAAGAGAAAGTAGGAATAGTCTTAACTCATTGGCACAGAAAAAGACTTTCTGACCAGATACAAATAGCGGAGGGACTAAAAACTACAATTAATGAATGAGACCCATAAAAATGAAAAGTTTCTGTATGGTAATAAACATCATCATTTGTACAAATTGTCAGGCTACAAAATGGGAGAAGATCTTTACCAGCTACCATATCTGATAGACTGTTATTATCTAAAATATATGAAGAACTAAAATAAAGCTTGACATCAAGAAAACAAAAGCCCCAAGTTAAAAAAATGGGGTGTAGAACTAAATAGAGAGTTCCCAAAAGATGAAACTCAAATGGCTGAGAAACACTTAAAGAAATGTTGAACATCCTTAGTTATCAAGGTTATGCAAATCAATTTTGAGATTTTTATCTTACTTCTGTTAGATTGAACAAGATGTGGGGTAAGAGGAACCCACTCATTTATTGCTGGTGGTGCTAAAAATTTGTAAAGTTACAAATCAAGAAGACAGAGATCAACCTACCTCAAGATACAGGAGAAACCAACAACTGTCTGGTTGGATTAAAGGCCCACTCCATGAGATGGACCCATGCCTGCCACTTCTCAGTAGACCAAGAGCCCAAGACTGTCAGGTCTAGGTACAAACCAAATATTATCGTTCTGCTAAATGAACATGAGGATAAAATGATCATAGCAAGATTCTGTTATACCTATAGGTGTTTGCTCAGCCAGCATCTGAAAAACTTCATTCTGTAGGAGATGGTAATAGTACAGAGACCCACAGCTGAACAATATTCAGGGAATGAGAGATCTTGGAGCACTCATTCCTAAATTGGATGCCTTCATCAAATCCTTCCCCTCAGGGCTCATGGAAATATTGGAGGAAGAAACATCAAGTTTGTAAGAGCCAGCTGCGATAGAAGGCACCAAGGAAACAAGGCCTTGAAGACACAGCAGGACTAGTGCACATATGAGCTCACAGATATTTTAACAGCGTGCACAGGGCCTGCACATGTCTAAGGCGGATGGAGTCTCAGCACTGAGAGGGGAAGTACAAACAGCCCCTACCCCTAACCCAGAAGCTATCTCCAGTCAACAACTACTTGGCAAAAGAGCAATCAGTTTTTCTAGTCTCATGGAGTACACATACCATACTTAAGGGAGGACCCATGTGCAGTCGTAGATGGCTAACACCAAACAAACTCAGTGATATTTTTGGAGATGTTAGTATCATAAAACACAATCATTTGGGAGAGTCCTTGCTGATTTTATGCAATGCGCTCACCCTCCTTTTCTTCCATTCCATTACTTAAACTAAGGCCACCTAGTTTCTTCTGCGTTCAACAAAAAAGCTGAGAACCTCAACTTGCTAACTTTCTGTGTTGTTTTAGGAAACCAAATTACTCAAAACACTTAAAGTCAGATTAACATCATTCTAAATCCTTTTCATTTTTAATGGCACAAAAATCTCTTTCACCTTTTGCTGAACTCTCGCAGGTGGTTCTGATTCTTAGCACACAAAAATTATGGGAAGTCGTATGTAATACCCTTTACTACCCCAGCTCATTGCTACTCTCTGATTCTGAGGCTAAAGTTCTGAAGCAGGTGGCCTCAGAGTACATGTATATGGAATCTGAAGTCCTCAGATTTCATATATATTAATTTTTTAGCCCTAGATTTGTGGGATTCCTTCCAAGCTAAAGAAATAAGCCCTGCTTGTGACTTTTCAATGTTGGGCTCATAGTAAGGGTCAATAAATGTTGCTGAAATTCATCTTATAAAAAAGATATTAGGGGTGACATGTGCTTATAATAACAGCAGTCAAGAGGCTGGTCATGAGTTGAAGGCCAGCCCCTGCTACATCACAATTTACAAGCTAGGCTAGGCTAGGCTACCTAGGCAGAAGCTGTCTCGAAAATAAATAAACAATAATTTAAACAAATAAGTAAAACATGCTAGAACAACAACAACAAAAAAAAGCCTGAAGAAAGAGGAAGGTGAGCAGAGTCAACAGTACCACGTCTTTGCTTTAGACCCAGGGATGGATCTTGGGACTTTCGCCCACTGATTGAGCACTCTACCGTTGAGTCTACCCTGCTTTCGTCCCTGTACTTCATCCTTAAAGATAGATGCAATTCCCAGAAGCAGGAAGACACACATGTTATACACTCACTTATAAGTGTATATTAGACATATAATATAGGATAATTATATTAAAATCTGTACATCTAAAGAAGCTAAACAAGAGGGAGGACTCTGGGTAAGATGCTCAATCTTCATTCAGAAAGGCAAATGGGATAAACATCGGAAGAAGATGAGAATAAGGAACAAGGCAGGAGCCTACCACAGAGGGCCTCTGAAAGGCTCTACCCAGCAGGGTATTAAAGCAGATGCTGAGACTCATAGCCAAACTTGGGCTGAGTTCAGGGAATCTTATGAAAGATGGGGGAGATAGAAAGACCTAGAAGGGTCTGGAGCTCCACAAGGAGAGCAACAGAACCAAAAAATCTGGGCCTAGGTGTTTTTTTCTGAGACTGATACTCCAACCAAAGATCATTCATGGAGATAACCTAGAATCCCTGCACAGAGGTAGCACATGGCAGCTCAGTCTCCAAAAGGGCATCCTAGTAAGGGGAACAGGGGCTGTCTCTGACATGAACTCAGTAGCTGGCTCTTTAGTCACCTCTTCTAAGGGGGGGGGGGAGGGCAGCCTTACCAGGCCACACAGGAAAATAATGCAGCCAGTTCTGATGAGACCTGATAGGCTAGGGTCAGATGGAAGGGGAGGAGGACCTTCCCTATCAGTGGACTAGGGAAGGAACATGGGAGGAGATGAGGGAAGGAGGGAGAGCAGTATTGGGAGGGGAAAAGGATGGGGCTACAGCTGGGATACAAAGTGAATAAATTTTAATAAATAAAAAATTATATAAAAAACAATAAACAAACAAACAAAAAGATGGATGCAAATAAGACAAGAAGCATACACACAATGCGATAACTTAGAATAAATATCATTGTGCTGTGCCAAGAAATGCTCTAGAAGGTGCATTCTCATTTTATATCAGATTTTAAGAACATTTCCATAAATATTAAAGTGGGATGTTAGAAAAAGCAAAAAAAAAAAAGCACTGTCATTAGAAATTATCATAAATTAATAGCCCTTGGAGGTACACAGATTTTGTCAGAGTGACCTTTGAATGTGAAAGGCTTGGAGAATGGTGAGGCAGTGGCTGTGTTCCTTTCCCTTTGCCAAAAATAATGTGAATCCCTTCTAGTGTTTATGGCAAGGACAACGAATGACCTTTGTCTTTTCCTTTGTCAGAAACACAGTAAATCTTTTGGATTGTTTGAAGTAGCTCCATCTAATTTAGGTCCTGTTTGCATGAGTGTGGACTCGCCGCTTGACCGGAGGATGGCTTTAGTTAAAAAGCTATATTACAATATTTTATTTTGTGATCGATGTTTCCCTGTATGTCCAGTGGTCTTGAGGGACCCATATCACTTTGGGAAAGTGGTGGCCTGCCCTTGACTTGGGCGTTCAGCCAGAAACTAGCAAACTCCTGCTAACCCCGAACATGAAAGTTGTGTTAAAGAGAGCTACTGGAAGCTAAGCGATCTGCACCAGGCAAATGACAACCCGGTACCCCCTCTTCTGCTTCCCCTGCCTCCCTTGTGCTCCTGCTCATGTATTTTAGTCAGGTCTCCATGAAAACATCTCTATGATCTGTCATACTCTGCTTGCCTGGCCTGGCCTTGTTAATAGAGATACTTGTGTAACAACTTGACCATACAGACTAAATGTGAAACCCTACTGTGTAGCCTGCAGTTAGACACTTTGAGACATTAAGATATGTCCAGAACAGCAGCCCAGTGCCCAAAAGCATTTACTATCCCTTACTTTCTAACTGGTATTCCTCCCAACAGTCCTTGTTGGTGAGACAGTTGAATAATTAATTCTTACTAGCAAGTTAATTGTCTGCATGTATTAAAACCATGACCATAACTTTCAATTCTTGAAGAGAATCTAGAGATAGAGTAGCATAAACTCAAAATAACTCAGAAATAAACCCACACACTTATGAACACCTGATTTTTGACAAAGATGCCAAAACCATACAAAGGTAAAAAATATAGCATCTTCAACAAATGGTGCTGGTCCAACTGGATGTCTACATGTAGAAAAATGAAAATACATCCATACTTATCACCCTGCACAAAACTGAAGTCCAAGTGGATCAAAGACCTCAACATAAAACCAGACACATTAAATCGGCTAGAAAAAAAAAAGTGGGGAATACCCTAGAACTCATTGGTACAGGAGAAAACTTCCTGAACAGAACACCAACAGCACAGGCTCTAAGAGCAACAATCAATAAATGGGACCTCATGAAACTGAAAAACTTCTGTAAAGCAAAGGACACCGTCATCAAAACAAAACGACTGCCTACAGATTGGGAAAGAATCTTCAGCAACCCTTTATCTGACAGAGGGCTAATATCCAGTTTATATAAGGAACTAAAGAAGCTGAAAAGCAGCAAATCAACTAATCCAATTAAAAAATGGGGAACAGAGCTAAACAGAATTCTCTGTAGAGGAATATCGAATGGCAGAGAAGCACTTAAAGAAATGCTCAACCTCATTAGCCATTAGGGAAATGCAAATCAAAACAACCCTGAGATATCACCTTACACCCATCAGAATGGCCAAGATGAAAAACTCAAGGGACAACACATGCTGGAGAGGTTGTGGAGAAAGGGGAACCCTCCTCCACTGCTGGTGGGAATGTAAACTGGTACAACCACTCTGGAAATCAATCTGGCACTTTCTCAGACAACTAGGAATAGCGCTTCCTCAAGATCCAGCCATACCACTCCTAGGCATATACCCAAAAGAGGCGCAAGTACACAAAAAGGACATTTGCTCAACCATGTTTGTAGCAGCTTTATTTGTAATAGCCAGAAGCTGGAAACAGCCCAGATGCCCCTCAACTGAAGAATGGATGCAGAAACTGTGGTACATCTATAAAATGGAGTATTACTCAGCAATGAAAAATAAGGAAATCATGAAACTTAAAGGTTGAATCTGGAAGGTAAGTATGACCTGAAATAGTCAGTGAGGAGTTTTTCAGAGTCCTAAGGAGGTAATGTTTCTTCTTGGTTAATTTTATTTTCATGGTTGTTTCACTTGCTTGCCTCTTCTCTCTCTGCATATATACATACATACATACATACATACATACATACATACATACATACATACATACAT
>NW_026596149.1:6740264-6791499 GCF_907164565.1 Psammomys obesus | reverse complement strand
CATACATACATACATACATACATACATACATACATACATACATACATGTGTGTGTGTTGTGTGTATACATATATATAGTACATATGTATGCATTCATGCATATCCACATGTATGGATGTCTTAAAGGCCTGAGGGTGTTATTAAGATTCTTTCTCAACTGCTCATACCTTGTTTACTGGGAAAGGTTCTCTCACTGAGTCTAGAGCTGGCTGATACTGGCTAGCCTAGCTGAACAGCTCTGGGGACGCTATGGCTCTGCCTTCCAAGGACTGGAATCATACGCAGGCTACCACGCTCACCTGGCTTTTACGTGGGTTCTGAGGAGCTTAACTGTGGTCCTCATGCCCTCATAGCCTGTGCTTTTTCCACTGTGCTGTCCCCCCCCCACACACACATTATTTTGCTTTTGTAAAGTTATTGTGCTTGCCATGTCAGGGAATCTTTGATATGATTAATAGAGTCAAAGATACGGAATTCGGCTTAGTGTCACACACCTTCACTCCCAGCATTTGGGAGGCACACGCAGGTGGACTCTGAGTGGAAAGTCAACCAGATCTATATAGCAACTTTCAGAATAGCCAGAGCTGCATAGTAAGATCCTTTCTTGCTGAAAAAGAAAGAAGAGAGCTTCCTCAATTTGTTCCTGTACTACCTGCTCTATAAGAGGATTCAGTTTTTCAGAATCTTCAATTAAGAAGCTGTAAAGCAACATAGAAGGGAGTTAGTGTTTTTTACCCATCTCCACTTGCATCAGTCATTGATTAGTAAGACGTTTGTTTCTTTTTCTCTTATACTTTAGTAGGCTATGCCTGCTTCATGCCCATTTTTGTTGCTGTTTAGTGGGTTTTAGCATATTCATAGATCTGAGATCTCTCTATTCATGTTTTAACAAGAACTTCATATTATGTTTTCACTCATGATTGTGGAATTTCCTTAGGAAAAATATCCCTGAATGAGTTCCAGTGAACTGAGAAGAGTATTCCTGTGCCTTAATTCATTCTCTGAATTCCAAAATCGTCTGTTGTATTTTTCTGACTTCCATAATCTTTTCTCTTAATTATAGCAAGCAAAATGCTCAATTTGAGTGCTGAAAATGTACCCCAGAATCTTAAATAATTGCTCTCTGTTAATTTCAATAGGAAAATGTCCAAGGGTTCATTTGAGTGACCCTTGAAGAAGGTATCTGAAGTTTCCCTCTCAGAACAGCAGGCCTAACCCGGGGAATGCGATCCTTTTTTGGACATGGAGTAAAGGCTTAAGTGTCAGCACTTGGGCATTCCCTGATAAAGTGAAAAAGACTGGACATTTATCTGGATCAGACTAACAAAGGACAGAAGAAAGGGCTGTAAGCACAGAAATGGTCTTCTGGATTTGCATGGAAACTAGCTTTCTCCTCTTCTGCCTCTTCCTTCTCTTCTACTTTCTTCTCCTTTGTGTTTAGAAAAATTCTGTGTCTGTGTCATAAAACAAATAAGTATGGGATTACATATGTTACTATGGACACTTTGTCAGTCTCCTCATCTTTTAAGATCCCTTTTTCTTACCTTTAAATTTGTTCTTAAATAGCAACATTGACTGTTTATATCTCTGTGATTTTAAAACTTTGTTTTAGCTCTTCTTTCTTTTAAAAGCATATGTACATAATATACACATATGTAATTTCATATATAATATGAAACTTAGTCTTCTTCATTCAATTGGATACCCAATATTACTCACTGGAAATGAATGTAAAACAAGGTAAAGGCAGAAGAAGCCATCATCCACACAACAGGCCCTGCCTTACTACTCAATTTGCGCTTTGACTTTTTGGTATTATGTGAACCGCCATTATTAATATTTAATAGAAACTTTAAAACCTACCTAGAGTTGTTGAGGGTTATTTTTAACACCTTAGTGTCATACCCGGCTCTTATAAAATGTTTACTGTTGTTGTTTCCTGCTCCATAGGAAGGAGCTGGCACTCTGGAGCCAGCTTAACTTCTGGCAAGGTGTGTGTGAGCATCTCAGAATGAGTGTCCTCTGAGGCCTCTTTGTTCTTTTATGTCTTCAGACATGCTAAAGCACAGTGTCTGGGCATACTTCCATACACTGCTGTCTGTGGAGTCTTGCCGACTCACTCTCCTGCTTTCCACCTCACTGTCCTTACAACCCTGACTCCTCTTCCACGCTGTCCTTGCATACTCACATCCACTCCAGTGGGTTCAGTTCTGACATGTCAAATGACAGCACCAGGGTATCAGTCACCAGCTCCCCTGAGCTTCAGCTCCACATTCTGCTGACTGTCTGGCATCTGCTTTGCGTGTCCTCCAAGCTTTTCAAACTCAGCCTTTTAAAAATCTGAGCATATTTTTTAAACCTTTCCCCAGCTGCTACTCTCATGTCCCTGAGTCTATTTTTTTTGGACAGTAGTACCATCATCTACCTTAAACCTCTAATACTTCAGAGTCACTTTGTAAGTCACCTCATCTGTTATCTCTGTTGCTACATCAACACTCGGTTCCTGCAAGTTCTTAGGGGTTCAAGAATCGTGACAAGATACACCTGTCCTTCAATAAACATGCCAAGCATAGCTGTTCTTGCCCACCTTTTACTCTTTATTGTTCTAGAACCTCCACCATCTCCTTACTAATGGAAAATTATTTATGTTAAATCTATTTAGCTAACCCCAATATCTATATCTTCAAATTGTCCCCAAATATAATGCACATCCAAATATTATTTTTTCACCTTAAATATCGAAGTAGTCCTTCATTGTCATGAGGATATAGTTTATTTTTAGCATTGAAGACCCAAATCTTCACTCCTGACTCCAGCGCATATTTCTAATTGCAACATACATATACTTTGCTTCTTCAAACAAGTTGTCAACTTACCCAGAAGTCAGTTGAAATTTAACACTAATTCATCTTTTAAAAAAGTCAGTGACAGTATCATTTCTCTTTGCTGGATTTTTATAGTAGATAAAGAAAATACTTTGCAGAACTCAAAAATATTTTCTTTCCAAAACCACAGCTTTCATAGAAGCTGTTCAATGTTCTTGTAGCTTCTCCTCATTTGACTCTTAGCCCTTCTTCCCATCATCACTCTGCCTCTCTCCAGCTGGGTATCCTCCTCTTCACACTTCTTCAGATTAGGAATTACAGTTGGGACTATTTAATACAATAGAACATCTAAGCAGAAAAATAAACAATGGGGAGGAAAAAGGAGAGGCGAGGCGAGGAGAAAGGATGGTGGAATTTCTGGCTCCTTTTTCTCTGGCTTGGATGTTGACTCTAGGGATACACAGAGAGAAGGCAGAGAAGAGAGACCAATAGGAGGCCATTTTGGTAATCATAAGAAAATAGGGGTTGCTAGGACCATGGTGGTAGAAACAAGGTGGGTTTTGATGTCGGAATCTGGTTATATGTTGAGAGCCACACCATCAGGTATTTAAGAAAGAGGCATCGGGGACATTTGGAGTTTGAGTCTGAAAAACAAGGAATAACTTTCATTTTGTCTTTTGTGTGTCTGTGTAGTGTATGTGAATACACAAATGCATGTTCTCATGTGTGCGTGTATATGTGTGTTCGTGCACAAATGTGTATCTAAACATGATTGGTGATAAATGCATGGATAGGTAACGGTTTGCTATTTCACTGCTGAAGAAACGGAGGGGCACTTACTCTCCTGTTTTCTCTTTCCCTTTCTTCCTCTCCATATCATTTACACTATAGCTCTTTCCATTGTGTCACTGAGAATTCTCATAAGTAGAGAAAATGAGGGGATGGAGGGAGGGAGGGAGGGCAAGGATAGAGAGGAAAGAATTTCACAAAACCATCATTTGTTCATACGACAGATGGAAGTCAAGCTTACCTGACAGGAGATTTAAGTTTAACCTCACTGTCCATTACTGGATGGTCCTTGCCTCTTGTGACTTCATTGCTGGTAGAAGGGAGGGAGGCTTCTTCCTGCGCACTTCTCACATGTAACAATGCTTTCTTCGCTTTGGTTCTGTTCTTATGTTTCCAGCTGGCCTTCCACCCACACACAGAGTAGCTGATTTCTTCTGTGGGACAAAATTTATTTTCCTTATGGAATTTAATTGTGTTTCCTGTTGCTAAATCAATCCACTTCCTGTCCCATGTCCATATAGCTTATTCTAAACACTGGTGAGAATGGAGGGCGCATAGAAACCTTTCTTCCTAACGTTGTTCACAGACAAATATCTTCATTATTTATTCCTTTTTTTGTTGCCTAAATTTTAATTAAAGAAACAAATGCCACCACTGCTAACCTACCTGAAGAATAATTTAGCAGGATGGTATGTGTTATACTACTATAAATTAGTTGAGTTTTGATGACCCTGAGTGCATGGTAAGTGGTACAAACTGTGGGAAAAGCTGTGATACCCCATCTGTCCATGTCACAGGGTGACATTCCATGGGTGGGCCATGGAATTCCACAGAGAAGCTTATCTGAGCTATTTTAAGGTTTCCCTAAATTGGGGCCCCTGAATCCAGCAATCAGCCCTGGAGCTAAAGCCAAACTTGTGTGGCTCTAGAACTTTCTCTTACTTGAAAGCTGCAGGTTCTTGCTCTGTTCTTACATGTCATTAGTGTCACAAATATCCTACACTTCAAAACGTGACTTTTCAACTCAACACAGTGTTTCTTTTTTGAATTGGAGATGACAACCTAAGTCCCCTAGAAGAAGAATCTAGTTGCACTGTGTCCTGTGGGTCCTCCTGAATCAGGGTAAGACACACAACACAGACCAGTTGTTTCATAGGGGTTATCATGTGGTCTAATACACTGCACAGCCTGAGGCATTGTTTTTTGTTTTGTTTTGCCTAGCCTTGTATTTTAGTAGGGGAATGTTTACAGAAATATTTATGAATATAAAAGAATATGAGGTCATCATGAAGACAGGAGTCTCCAGAGAAACTGTCCTAAGCCAAGGGCACCAAGTTCACAGAGAAGTGACATTATGGGTAATGTTTATACTTGTGGGCAGAGAAGACAACAAAGAAGCTTTCATATTAAAATAAAGAAGCCAAAGGGTTAACCAGCCACAGGAGAGGCTCCAGTATCTGGGGCCTCAAGCATTTATATAAGAAAAATAGTATGATCCTGTAAATGTAAAGGCACTGAAGGCTGTCTCAGATTCCAGGTTAAGCCCGCATTGGCGATAGCCTCTGAGACTATAACTGTATTGGATCCATAGAAACTCAACCTGGCTTGATCACTGAACTGCATTGGTTTCTAATGGTATAACATTCTCTCAATTTGCCAAGCTTTCTCAAGAATCTGTGCTGTATGAGATATTTCATGACAAAGCTTCACTAAAGCACATGATGTGGGCTGGGGAGAGAGCTCTGCTCATAAGCTAAGTCACTTGCTTCATGAGTTCAGAGTCTCAGAACCCATGAGAAGCTTTTCTCTGGAGACTCCTACCTTGTGTACTGTAGTATTGAAAAGAGGCATAAAGGGGAAAATAGAGTAGAAAATTACCAGTAGGAATGCCTTATGTTTAAACTCAGTGTCTGTATGAGATAGCGTACTAGTTATAAGTTGTAGCTTTATACCTCCGTGACTTTTTCTGTTGCAGTGATAAACTCCCTGACAAAAGCAGCCTGACAAAGAAAGGGTGTATTGTTTCATAGTGTGAGGGCACTGTCCATTATGGTGGGCATGTTCTGTTGGTCAGTACCTGGGCAGCCAGTTACATTGCATCCATCTCAAGGAGACAGAAGATGACGGTGCCCAGGTCCAGCTAGCTTTTTATGCAGTCTAGGTCTTGAGCCAAAGGAATGGTGCTACCCATTTTGGGGTTAGGCCTTCTTACTTCAGTTAACCTCAAAAGTAAATTCACACATGCATTCCCAGGGGCTTGACTCCTGGGTGACTATAGATCCTGTTAGAGTGATAATCAATATTAACTATTATATTTTAATATAGTCAAATTATATTTTTTCATTTTCGTAAATTGTTACCTATCCCAAAGTAAAAGATAAATTTTCTTATTTTTAAAATCTTATTCTTTTCCTTTAATATTTATATCTAAATAGTCTACCTAAGGACAGATTTATATTATGAGGTGAGATGCAAATCAAGACTAATTTCATCTTCACTTCTTCATGTATGATTGCTAACCCTAATTAGTAATTGCAAAACAGTACTTCCAGGATTGGAGAGATGGTTCAGTTGTTCAAATGAGAGAACCACACGAACATGAGAACCTGAAGTTAACACAAGAAACCAGAAAGCATGTCTCAAAATAAAGTGACAGCATTCCCTAAAGAATGACAGCTGAGGTTTCCCTCTGCCCTCCACGTAAAGACATATGCACATGCCATGAACACATACAAGTACATACATGTACACACACGTACTGTATCAGATTATCATATAAATGTTGGTGTGTGGTCTCTTTTTTTATTCCCCAAATTCATACCAAAATCTAACACTTACTCTGATCTTATAGATTTTAACCCTTTAGGAAGGGTTAAATGATCACTGTTATGATATATTTAAAAATTATGTCATGCATACAAAAGGTCTGATAGGAAAAGAGTTTTATTTGATGGAGGCAGGGAGAGATACAGAGGAGAGAGAGAGAGAGAGGGAGAGATGGTAGGGACCCTCAGGAGAGAAAACGAAGCAGAGAGAATGCAAAAGGATAAGAGTGCAGGAATTAAGAGACAAGGGTTCTTTTATCCAGGGCCCCTGGCAGCAGCAGCAGCAGCAGCAGCAACAACAGCAGTGACCAATAATGACATCACAGATGGCTAAGCAACCTAAGAGTGGACTAGTAAGTGCATGGACTTGTGAGCTAACAACCACAGCTCTGCTCTCATGGATGGATTGGCTTCTTTAGGAAGGAGGCTTAAGGAGCTGATCAATGTGGTACAGATATGTGGTCTCTGACGGGAGTCAGAGGAAGGAGCACAGCAAGATCAAGGACAGCATGGGCTAAATAATGAGACACTATTCAAAGGTTCCAAGGGAGAGCACCTTTCCTTCCACCTTGCATGCCGTGAAGGTGTATAGAAGATGTCACAGCCAGGGTCAAGCCCTCAACAAAACTACAGCTACGTTGATCCTGGACTTCCCAGACACCAGAACTGGCAAAATCTTTTCTGTGGCTTCTTCCTTAGCAGATCAAGGTATTTTGCTGCAGACACCCAAGTGGACTAAGGCTGTGGATCTGTTTCTAGACTTTTTTAAAAAATTTGTTTTATATATGGAAGGAACAAGTTTCTTGTTTATCAAATGATACATTAAGAAAGCCACAGCAAAGAAATTTGTAAATAAATATATGAAACAGAATTATTACAAATGATTGTTTTCTTTTGAAATAGACAAAGGTAAATTTATTGTTCTCTTCTTAAAACTCTGTATTTTCCAATGCATACTTTGAGAAAACCAGGTTGCAGTAGTTTAAAAGTCTTTTTAAAATTTATGTATTTATTTATTCACTTTATATCTCATAGCCCTCTTCCCCCTCTCCTCTTGGCCCCACCCTTCCTCCCTCTTCCCCATTCCCTCCTCCTCTGCTCCTAAGAAAAGGTTATCCTCCCCTACCAATCCACCCAGCACATCAAGTCTCATCAGGACTGAGCATGTCCTATGAATTAAGGAAACAAAACAAAACAAAGCACCACCACCAGAAAACATAACAGAAACACAGACAAGAAAACTGGAACATATACTTTTAAGGAGAAGCCACATGTATGGCTAAAGCCATGGTGCTCATCTTCTTTTAATTTTATTTTATTCTTCCTTTTGTTGAAAATAATTTTTCTCACAAAATATATCCTGATTATAGTTACCCATTCTTCTATTCCTTCCACTTCTTCCCCACCTTTCTTCCATCCAGATCCACTCCATTTCTGTCTCTCATTAGAAAAGAACAGGCTTCTAATAATAAAATAATAAGATAAAAACGAATACATTAGAGTCGGACAAAACAAAGAAACAGAAGGAAAAGAGCCAAAGAGAAGGCACACACACACACAGAAAGAGTCAATAATGAGCTTGATCATGTTGATTTAAAGAGTCTTGGTTTTGGTTTGGTTTGGTTTGGTTTGGTTTGGTTTGGTTTGGTTGTCCTCCATGCCCACTAACTATCATACTCTTTCCACTTCCTATTTTCTCCAATTCCTGGAGCCCCTAGGGAGGGATTTGAAAGAAACATCCTATTTAGGGCTGAATGTTCCAAGGTGTCTCATTCTCTCTGTAATGCCTGGCTATGAATCTCTGTATTTGTTCCCATCTGCTGAAGGAGGAAGCTTCTCTGATGATGGCTGGGTGCTCATCTTCTTTAGATGTCAATGAAACTCAAGTTTAAACCACAATGTGTTACTCCCATGCAGGGGTGATGCTCCACAGCTCTTGTGTCTTCTGTTTCTGGCTTCCTTCTCAGTGACATTTGTATCATGTATAGCCTTGGGTCATAAAGCTTCTACCTCCTGTGAAGAAAAGTGTGCATGCTTACCACCCATCTTCTGTAAAAGATTGGAGTTCCTTAAACTCAGGCTTCCTCTGTTGTGATGCACCTCACTGTGGGTACTGTGCCATCTGCTTTACTTTCCCTTGCTTCTCCCTGAGGGGATCAGGAACAGGGGGAGTGAGGTGAGTGGCAACAGAGCCCAAGCAGAATCCTGGGACTCAGACTCTGGAGAGCAGACTCAAGGTGCAGATCTAACTTTATTGTTCAGTGTAATAACAGGACTGAAAGGCCAATTAGACCATCCCATGCTAGCCTCATGCACCAATAACAATCAAAGATTCATGCAACTATGAGGAAAAGTGGAGGCTAGGGAGGGGGACAAGTTACCCTTAGAATTCTGTAAAGAAGGAGGAAAAGAGTCACCGCCCTAGTCTCAGGTCCATTTTGAGACTTTACTAGTGTTGTAGAGTCCCTAAGTAGATCAACCCTGTGTGCAGTGGAACAGGACTTTTCAAGGAGTCACAGGAGTTGCTGACAATTCACTCCCCATTCCCTATGGTCCTCCAAAAGGCTTACCTCAGCATGCCCCACATAATCTGTTGGAACTGGGGCTTGGTGACCTGGCATAAAGTGATGAATATAGTTATCATTATAAAGAAATGCACCATCTTTCATCCATAACTAAGGGACATTTTGTCTTCCAGGCTTTGTGAAGCTTTGGCATGTTAATTAATTTTAGTGTAGAACAAGTCTCAAGCCCTTTAGCAGTTTTGACTCTCTGTGCTCCCTGAACTAGCTAAAAGCAAGGAGACTGACATTCCATACTGGAAAAGATGCAAACCAGATGAAACTCCCTGCTTGGGGAATCCAAATGGACACATCGACACTGGAAAAGAGGATGACAGTTTCCCCTAAAGCTGATCATCAAGTTTATCTTCTAGGTTTACACCCCAAACAGTGTTATCCATGTGTTTACCAGAACCATGATTGAGACTGTTCACAGCGACAACCCTTACAGCGTTCCAGATGCTCCTCCATAGCAATACAGAAACATTTCAGTGTCCTTGAGACTCATAGTCTTTCTTAGAAAGCCAGGTAGGCTTAGCTCAGAGAGCCAGGGTCTCAGAAATGGAACTGCTACCAATGCCTCCCTTGGCCAGCGGCTTTCAGGTTCTTGTCTCAAGAATTTGAAGAATAAAATACAGAGAGCACAGAGGGTAAGTGTCAGAAGGAGATGCAGAACTAGTTTATTATAGGGAGTTTAAGAGAAAGAAAGAAGACAGACAGAGAGAGAGAGAGAGAGAGAGAGAGAGACCATGAGTGAACAAGAGAGATAGACACAGAAGCAGGGATATAGGGACACAGCAAGGGAGGAAAGATAGAGAGATGAGAAAGACAGAGACACACATGAGAGAGACAGTGAGACAGAGAAAGAGACAGAGAGACAGAGACAGATAGAGATACACACAAAGAGCTCACATATCAGGAGAGGTCTGAGGAAATAGGGTGCTGTCGAGCTGTTATTCTGGGGCCTTTAGAAAGTCTTTACAGCCCCAATAGGTGAGATATGAGGAGGGGAAAGGGCTGCTCAGTCCACATGGCCCACTTCAGAGTACACATGCCTCCTCTCAGTGCCAGCCATGTAGCCACACACGGCCGACAGGCAGAGGTGCTCATTGAGGAATGAAAGAGACGGGAACCAGAGCTCTTCGTGACTCTTCTGCCCTTCAGCAGGAACGCTCTCAGAACACCTACTTTGGGGTCCCTGCCCCACTTGACCGGTTGTTTTTTCTTAAGTGAAAATGCACCAAGCTGTGCACTAATGACTTATATAGCCAAAACCCTCTTGCCCAGCAGCGGCTCTCTCCACAGTAGGCTGGGCCCTCTAGCATCAGTTAGCAATCCATAAAATTTCCCATATGCATGCCCATAAGCCAATCTGATGGGGGCACCTCTTCAACTGAGATTTCCTCTTCCCAGGTATGTCAAGTCATCAACTAATATTAGTCATCACACACACACACACACACACACACACACACACACAGAGGGAGAGAATTAGAAACCTGTAGACTCTCCTACCACCCAATTCCAAAACTGGATGGCTCAAAAGAGCATATTAAAACTGTTATGGAAAATGTTAATTTTCTCATTTATTTAATATACAAGTAATAATAAGTTCTAGTCTCAACAAATAAGAATTTTTCAACAGTCCAGACAATCCTGTACTGTCCAATTTAACAAGAATGGACTGTGTTGTAACCTTCTTCTATCAGTTTTAAATGGCAAATGAGTCAGATACATACGAGCAAGTCTTATGAATAATCACTTCTGAGTTTTGTGGAGAATGTCCTAGAGAAATGCTAGATATTTCATTCATTTTTTAAACTTGAAATCCACTTTTAAAATCCTTGTCATGGCATACCAGCCTCTTGCTTTGTCCATTTAGATATGTTCTGCTCTAAAGTCCTGAATGGTGCACGCGTGGCGTGGGTATGAGATGTGCGGACATTAAGGCCTCCAGAGCACTATGGGATTCTTGTAAAGGCTGAAGGGTCGCATGGCGCCCTTCAGTGACGGAAGCTGCTTGGGCATAGGAAACCCCCAGTAAAGATTATTATTTTTTGCATATTAAAAAATAAAAAATGGGGGCTAGTGAGATGTCCCAGTAGCTGCTCTTACAGAAGACCCAGAGTTCAATTCTAGCACCCACATGGAAGTTCACAACCATGTTCAGCTTCAGTTCCAGGGGATTTGAGGCCCTCTTCTAGGCTCTGAAGGCAATGCATGCATGTGGTTGCGGACATACCTGCAGGCAAAACACACACCCACACACACACACACACAAAATTAAAACATAAAAAAATTAAAAAGAAGTAAAAGAAGCCAGGGATGCTGGAATGACCAGGAACCAGAGGCTGGACAGCCCAGAGACCCAGGATAGAACCAAGCATGACTAGGGAAAAGTCAATGAAATGATTACTAATGATATTCTACTATACTCAGAGTGGTGCCTGGTCCAATTTTCATCAGAGAGGTATCATCAAGCAACTGATAGAAGCAGAGGCAAGAGACCCACAGCCAAATACTATGCAGAGCCACAGGAACTCCATAAAAGGGAAGGGAATTGCAGGAGCCAGAGGGTTGAAAACACCTAAAGAACACAGCTCAACAAAATCAACTAAGTAGGGCTCATAGAGGCTCACAGAGACCGACATGACAATCACCAACCCTGTATGGGTTGAGCTAGGTCCTCTGCATATACATTCTGGTGTATAGCTTGATGTTCTTATGGGACTACTAACAGTGGGAGTGGGGCTGTCTCTTGCTCTTGTGCTTGCTCTTGGGACCCTTTTCTTCCTATGTGTTTCCTTGTCCAGACTTGACAGGAGGGTTTGTACCTAGTCTCATTGTAACTTGTTATGCCATGTTCAGAAGTCTGCTCTGTTTTTGAAGGGAAACTGGAGGAGGAGTGGACCTGGGAAGAGCAGAGGTGGGGGTAGGGGTTGGACTTCCCTGGATCCCCCCTCCCCCTTTTTTTAGAGGATTCTGTTGGCTGCATTTAGATGTGGATGGAAAAAGAAGGGCTCCAAACCATTCACTCCAGTGATTTCCTCATGTAAGTGAGGAGGGGAGCATTGCTGTCAATTCAGAGACGACAGGGGAAGAAGAATACCCCAGAAGATTGTAAATGGAGAACCTCCAATCTGAACAGAGAGGTGAGAGGCTTCCATCAGAGGCAATCAGAGAGCAGGCTACTGTTATGAAGAAGGAAGCAAAGAGAACTGGGCACAGGTGGGTTTTGTTGCTGTTTGGTTCTGATTTCACCAACTTCTAAAGCAAGAAAAAAGAAAGTAGTATGTTTCAGTGTTTAATCTCAGTCTTCTCTAAGATAATAATTAATCTGAATGTTATCCATTCATAACCACCTGATGGTTGCTTTATTCTATGTGTAGAGAAAAAAGATAATTTGTCTATGAATAACGTTTTTCCTGCTCTCATCCTTTAG
The DNA here is from genome assembly GCF_907164565.1 of Psammomys obesus. NCBI lineage: Eukaryota > Metazoa > Chordata > Mammalia > Rodentia > Muridae > Psammomys > Psammomys obesus. The sequence goes on along the minus strand of NW_026596149.1, from coordinate 6,779,057 downwards.
AGTTGGGTATATGACATGTCTGTGGTGTGTGATTAGTTTGTGGATATTGTATGTACTGGGAAATTAATTTATGTCCTGTGTAACATGTAATGTAGAGGCATGATTTTATCATGTGCGATTGGTATCTGTGAATTATAAGCTGTATATGAAGCAGCATTGGAGGGACATAGGTAGACAGGCAAAGCAAAGCAGGTTAGCTGATGTGGTGGTTTGAATGAAAATGGCCGCCATAGACTCATAGGGAGGGATATTATTGCAGGTGTGGCCTTGTTGGAAAAAGTATGTCATTAGGGTAGGATTTGAGGTTTCAGAAGTTCAAGACAGCCCCAGTGTCATTTTCTGTTCCTGCTGCCTGCCCATCCAGATGTCGAATTCTCAGTTACTTATCCAGCACCATGTCTGCCTGTAAGCCAACATGCTTTTCACTATGACAATAATGGATTAAACCTCTGAACCTGTAAGCTGGCCTCAATTAAATGTTTTAAGAGTTGCTGTGGTCACGGTATCTATTCACATAAAAAAAAAAAGAAAAAAACAACTAAAACACCTGAGATGTTTGCTTCTTGTTTTTAGAACACATTGTAAGGAGAAATAGGAGGAAGGCACAGGAGTGGGTATCTAAGAACCAACAGGGGAAAAGTTCCCAGGGACATGATAAAATGGACTGTCTCCATTTAGGTCTTTTCTATCCTGAATAGACAAATCCTTTCCTTTCTCTATTATTTGGGCTTCTGTCTTTCCTGGACATTCAGTTATTTGTCCAAGACAAAGACTGAGCTCATTGATGCCCTATATGTTTACCAGCATACCCCATACCCCCTTCGTGAGGCCTGTGTGAGCTGTGTGTGTTGAATGTTAGGTGTTTATGTGAGGTAGAGGTATGCTTGTATTATGTGTAGTTTGTATCAGTGTGAAGTGTGTATTTGTTGAAAGAATATATGCCTATATAGTTGTAAAGTTCTAAGTATGAAGCATGTATGTTGTATGTGTGATTTATGTTAAGTGACATGGTGTATGATTAGACATGGTGTATATATCATATGGTGATCTCTCTGTGTGCATGTGTGTATGAGAGACAGAGAGACAAAGGTTGCACACTACATGTGACGGAAACACACATGTATCATCTATGTGGTGTGTGTTGGTATCTGTGAGGTGTATGGTGTATGCTATGCATGTAAAATGTATGTGTTGTATGTGAGATGAAAGTATGTCTGTGTCCTTTGGTGTCTGTGTGAGGTATGTGCTATATGTCTGGGATGCCCGAGATGTGTATGTTGTATTTGGTATCTGTGGGATGTGTTTTGTGTGTAGGAGGTAGCTGAGGAGGTATATTTGTGTGTGTGTGGTGTTTCTCATTTCTGTGTCCTTGTGTCACGTAGATGGTCGTGAAGTCATCAGTTGTTTGTCACTGCACACAAAGAAAGAATACTACTCCAACCCTGACAAACAGATATTAGTCATTGTATAAAGAGTTTAGCACGTGGGGCCAGCAAGATGGCTCAGTGGGTAAAGGTACGTGCCACCAAGCCTGACAGTGACCTGAGTCTATTCAGCGGGGTGCACATGGTGGAAGGAGGGAATTGGCCCTCCATATTGTCCTCTGAAAACACAGGCTATGGCATGAGTATACTCACCCCACACACAAAATAAATTTAAAAACAAAAATAAAGAGTGCAACATTTAAGCTTACCAGACAAATGATTTCAGGAATACACTGAGGAAGAAAATCATACAGAATTATTCACAGGAGCTTACTGGCTATGAATTTTATTTATCTCTTTACTGTCTCCACATGTAACTGAAAGCTTATTATTCTCTCCATAAGAAAACTAAAGGAAAAGAATCATTAATCCTTATTATTAGTGACCACTTGCCAATATGCTTGCATCCCTGCAACTTCAAAACACAGACATTGTTGTCCTAATTCATAGGTAAGGAGCTTGAGCTCCAGAGAGGTCCCTAGAACCCACAGGAGCAGAGGTTTCTGAGAGTCTTTAAACCCAGGCAAGAGACACCGTATCCCTGGAGTGCTAAGACATTTTCTGGTTTTATTGTTTCTGTTTAGTTTAGTTTTGTTTTGTTTTGTGTTTGAGACAGGGTCTCAATATGTAGCTCTGCCTGCCCTGGAACTCACAGAGAGCTGCCTGCCTCTGCCTCCTCAATGAAACATTTTAAAAACTTTAGTTTTAATTCATATGGAGAGCTTAGCTGATTAGAGCTAGAATTATTCATTATGAAGGCAATCAAATAGCTGTCTTCACTCAACGAGGTGGCAAGAAACCATTTTTCTTCCTTTTCCTCTCTTTGGTCCTTGTTTTCTATTTCTTTACATGCTTCTCTCTTGACCCTTTCACTCTCTCTTATCTCTTGTCATTTCCTCCTCCTCCTCATTTTCCTCCTCCTTCTCTCTCTTCCCTTCTTCTCCTCCTCCACACTGTAAGCCTTCATCTCTGCCTCTCACTCTCAAGGCCCTTTGTTGCAGAAATTAAAATCCAGCTAGAAAACTAAATGATGGCCAATTATCCACAGCTTTGAATTTGTTTCTTTCTTTTTTACCTAGGTGATGACACACAGGTCACCACCGTCAGCCGCAGGGATGTTTACATTACAATCAATATGTACACATACAAATGTGTATGTATGAACATTTTAATCTTTGCTGCCAATTTTCTGTTTCAGCTTGAGGCATGATTTTTTACATTGCTAGGTAGCTGTGTTTTTGAAATAATAATTGGAGTTTCCTGTTTCTCAGAATTGGGAGGATTCAACTATGAAATGCTTACACGCATCCAGGTACACAGTATAAAGCTAGCAGGTGCTATGAAAATATTCAAGTTGTGCACACATTCCGTAGAATATTATGTTCAGTTGCTAATGCTTAACTTGTCTACTTATTTTTGTGAAGTAGTATCTCCAAATTGCCATACCATTAATACACTTAGGTTGTTCAAGAATCCATTACAGCGGATTCAAATAAGCACAACACTTTCTCAAACCGTTATCTCATTGTACTCTGCCTGGTCAAAGTACACGGTGTTCTCTGTGAAAGGGCAGTACGTAAGCTTGCTCATTTATATTTATAAAACCCTTGAGATGTTTCAAGATGAAAGAATGGTGTTTTCTGTTGCTATTGCCATCTAGCATCTTGCGTCTGTTCGTCTGTTCTATTTCTGTGACTTAAGTAGATATAGGCCACTCCTTCCAACATCTTCAACGTGTAGTGTGGAACCTAGGTCTAAAAATATTAACGTATTTCAGTGTGCAAAGTTCTTAGAAACATGTGGATTTAATGCTCTGTATCTATAGACTATGTTGTTATTTCTGCCTCACTATCAAGCTCTTTTAAAAGGTGCCTCTTCAAGTACAATTTAGACATTTCCCTTAAATTTAGGAGCCAGAAAGTTAGTAATTTTGATGCCTGGTTGCTTATTAGAAGAACATAAAATGCTTCCAAATGTCCTGAAGTGCTTGTTCATCATTAGCCACAGAATGAATATCCTGGGCTGAAGTCAATGTTCTTTGATATTTATCTAACTTTTCATTCAAAATTGTAATGTAATTTAAGACACAATTTGCTGTTTAATTTGCAATCAACTATAAATGAGAGACCTAAGCAGCTTTTCTCAGAAACTCCATGGTGACAGGTATGAACAAACAAGAGGATGAAAGGATGGAAAACATGGTGGCTGAAGTGTTCCTGATAGTAGAGGTCTGGGACAGGTGTTTTCAGGTTATTGGTGTTTCATTCACAGCATTAAAGAAAGCTCACATGAATTTGCAAGCATCAAGGAAAGTTTATTCAAATCAAAATATTAGTGCAAATTAGAAAGGAGCACATTTTCAAGACTAATGGTAGTTCACACGAATGGAGGTACTCGAAGGGAATTGTTTGGGAGTTCTTTTTACGAGTTTCAAAGGAAAAAGAACGTTGTTGCTAATGGATATAGTTTGAGTGGTTCTCTTTTTTGATCGATAGAGTAAATTATATAACCATTTCTCATCTGTGCACCTCCCTTCCCATAATGCACCTGATTTTAATCATACGCATGTTTAATTATACATATATAAGATTGGCAAATAGGAGGTTCTCCTTAGAACTGTCTCCCAAGGGAGACAGCTGCCTATCTTAGTACTTACATATCTCAAGCCAGTTCAACCTTTCCATTCTTACACCTGTCTATATTTGATGGTCATAAGTATAGAAAAAAAACCTTGTTTGGAGTGGGGTTTGTACATAGCTCAATGCAAATAAGGGTCCTATATTGCTAACATGTTTCTAGGTACATTGTTTAGGGTGGGCTATGTGTATACAATATGTGTAGGTAGGGGTCTCAGATTTCTAAGTACATTATATAAGAAGGGTAATGTGCATAGCCCAAACCAAGCAGAGTCCCAGGTTGCTAAGCTATTGCCTATGCTTTTCTACCTCGGAATTACTTTATTTGCATTCAGCTTGCCTTTATGTAATTGGGATTTTAAAGCAGAGTGTAACCTTGAAAAGTTGTGCAACTATACTTCCTCCAGCAAGATCATACCTCCTCAACACCCCCAAACAGCACAACCAATTGGAGACCAAATATTCAAACACATGAACAGTGGGAAACATTCTTTTTTCTTTAAATCACCACATTAGAGATGCTATCTATATTGTCTTATGATTTAGGTACATTATCTCTAGACACTTAGTATTACCTAGAAACACTTTCAACATGTAGAAAAAGGCAGAAAATTGTGGAAAAGTAAGAGAATCAATTCAGTCTATTTTTATCACAATGATAATGTCTGAAATTTAGAGTCTGTCTATTTTTACCCCTTAAGATGTTCATACCAATACTTCCTAAAACTTCCTAGACCTGTACAGGATTAAGCCAGTCAAAATTTCAGCATGGATGGAGGGACTTTCAAGGCTCTACCCATACCAGAAAAGCGGCTGACAGTAAACAGCTGAGAAATGGACTTTCAGATGGGGATGTGGCCGATGGCAGGTAGTTCCATTCCTCAGTGGATTGCCACATAACCCTGTACATATGGAAAGTGCTAATTGGATTCATGGAGTTATAAATAACATTTTTGTAAAAAGAACATGAATCTGTGAAAGAGATGAGATGGAGGTAGTAGGGCAAGATGGAGGGGAATACTAACTAGGTAGATGTAATCAATACGTGTGTGTATTAATGCATAAAGCTTTCAAAGAAAAAGAAATTAGAAACTAAATTATTGTGAAATACATGTAATGGATCCAATGATACCCCTCCGAATTAAAAAAAATGTATATATTAGATCTCCTAAAAACTTTGGTTAATAGATTTTTTATTTTTTTTAAATTTTTTATTTAACTTTTATTAATTACACTTTATTCATTTTGTATCCCCCCATAAGCCCCTCCCTCCTCCCCTCCCGGTCCCCCCTCCCCCCCTTTCTACATGCATGCCCCTCCCCAAGTCCACTGATAGGGGAGGTCCTCCTCTCCTTCTTTCTGATCTTAGTCTATCAGTTCTCATCAGAAGTGGCTGCATTGTCAGGGTTCTAGGTTATCTCCATGATTTTTTTTACAATTAATTTTTATTGTAAAAAAGACATACTGATATAGACTTTAATCAAACTATGACAAATAAATTATCTTCCCAGTGTCATACTTTGAAATGTGATTAGTATTTTCTAACTGTTTTTACTTTGGTAAAATTATCATTAAAACATTGTGTTAAACTATAAACATTGGACATATAAGAATGTCATTTAGGGTGCAAATTTTATTTTGGAATCTGGAGTTGGTTTCATATCATCTTGGCCAGTTATTTTTGGCCAAAATTCCATCAGAGATGGAAATTTGAAGGTCTTACTTTTGAGTTCCAGCTAGTAAGTGTGAGGGCTGAGAAGGTTGGATCAGTAGTTGACAATATGATCACCTTTCCCTGGGGGGAGAGGCAACCTTGCCAGGCCTCAGAGGAAGAGGATGTGGCCAGTATGATTAGACTTGATAGGATAGGGTCAGATAGTAGGGGAGGAGGACCTCCCCTATCAGCAGACTAGGGAGGGACATTGAGGGAGAAGGGGAAGGGAGTAGGGACTGAGAGGAGATGAAGGAGGGCCCACAGCTGGGATACAAAGTGAATAAATTGTAATAAATAATAAATAAATTTTAAAAAGAAAAAAAATAATAAATTGCTGGAATAGAATTTCCAAGGATCAGGCCTGACAGTTATGTAGTCATCTTAACATTTGTTTTCTTATCACTTGAAGGATCACCTGTGAGGGTTTGAATCAGACTGTCCCCATAGACTCATATGTTTTAATACTTGGTCCCTAGTTGTTGAAACTATTTGGCAAGTGTGGAGAGCCACTTGTTTGTCAGGCTTTGCTATTGAGCCCTCAGGGAAAACATGTTTTCACTCTGGCCTTCGCCTCGAGACAGGGATTACTTCCTTTTGTTTGTGTGAGGATCACACAGACAGGTGGTCAAGGTAAACAAGTTAGACTTCTAGATGAATCTCTTCATTCTATCAAGGTGCTTTGCTCTGATTATGAAAAGGGACTGTGGAATAAACCAGTGTGACAATTTCTACTGGCAGTCCTCTCGAACCCATGCATAGTGTGTTGGGTTTTTTATTTTCTTTCAGTACTCACTCCCCACTCAAGAAATATTTGACTCTGCCGGCGGCCTCCAGCAGGGAAGAATTGTTAGAAGATGGGTGTCACTAGGGGTGGACTTTGAGGCTCCAAAAGACAAGCCATTCTGAGTCTTTCTCCCTGTTTCCTGCTTGTGGATATATGTTCCCAGCTACTGCCCCAACATAATGCCTGCCTGCTTGCTGCCATGCTTTCTACTGTGATGGTCATGGACTCTAACTCTCTGTAACTGTGAGCCCCAAATAAACTCCAGCTTCTATAAGTTGCCTTAATCACAGTGTCTTATCACAGCAAAAGAAAAGTAGATAAGATATCATTTGTCCTGATTAAGCTTGGCTTGTCAGTGTGATGGGATTTAGAATTAGCATGGAGACACCTCTCTGGGCAAGTCTACAAGGGATTGTCTAGATTAGGTTAATTGAAGTAGGAAGACCTGTCCTAAATATGGGTGCTAGCATTCTTGTCATAAGGATCCCAGACTTAATAAGCAGAAGAAAGCAACCTGAGCACCAGATCTATAGATATTTGTGATATATGTGAGCACCAGACTGTAGATAAATGTGACCAGCATTCCTTGCTTACATCTACCTTGATGGACGGTATCCTCTGAAACTGTAAGCCAAAATAAACCCTTCCTTCTTTCAGTAGGTTTTGTTGGGTTTTTTTTTTTTCAGGATGAAATAAGTAGCTGATAAATTAGTCCTGTTTCCATTGTAATCTGGGACAGTTCTATCAGTAATGTGCTGAAAATTTAGCCTGGGCAAAGTGGTATATTTCCCAAAGCCATTTATGTTTTAAGTGCAGTTCTTATGAATAAAAATCTCAACTTTTAGACTCAAAAGCATATTCCTAAAATTAACATGAAATTAATTACAAGGAAACAACAAAACAAACAAAAAAATGAAAGAATGTACACAAATCTTTCACTAAATATGGTACACATTTCAGGAAAGTTATTTTTTTTTGTGAATATGTGTTAGAGATATGTGAACTATTAGACAGAAATCTCTTTTGTTTTGTTTTTAATTTTTAATTTAATTATTATTAATTACAGTTTATTCACTTTGTATCTCAGCTGTAGTCCCCTCCCAGTCCTACCCTCCCTCCCTCTTCTTCTCCTATGCCCCCCCCAGTCCAATGATAGGGGAGGTCCTCATCCCACTCCCTCCTACCCTAGCCTATCAGGTCTCATCAGGACTGGCTTATTTGTTTTCCTTTGTGGACTGGTAAGTCTGCTCCCCATTCAGGTGGAGGTGAATTTATGGACCCAGCCCATAAATTCATGTCAGAGACTATCTCTGTTCCTATTATTGGGGAACTCTGTTGGACACTGCGCTGCCATGGACTACTTCTGTGCAGGGGTTCTAAGTTATCTCCATGCATGGTACATATTTGGAGCATCAGTCTCACAAAAGACCCCTGGGCCCATATTTTTTGGTCCTGTTTTTCTCCTTGTGGAGCGCCTGTTCCCTCCAGGTCTTTCTATCTCCCCCTTCTTTCACAAGATTCCCTGCACTCTGTCCAAAGTTTTGTTATGAATCTCAGTATATGTTTTGATGCCTTGCTGGTTAGAGTCTTTCAGAGGCCCTCTGTGATAGGCCCTTGTCTGAAGAAAGAAATAGAAAAACATACCAGAAGATGCTCATGGCTTGGCATGATTAACAGCAAAAATGGCCATCTTACCAAAAGCAATCTACAGATTCTATGGAATCCCATCAAATTACCAACACAATTGTTTACATACTTTGAAAGAAAAATTCTCAACTTCATATGGAATAACAAGAAACCCAGAATTGCTAAAAAAAATCCTCTACAATAAAAGATCTTCTGGAGGTATCTCCATCCCTGATCTCAAGCTGTACTATAGAGCAACAGTAATAAAAACTGCATGGTACTGGCATAGAAACAGAATAGTGGACCAATGGAACTGAACAGAAGACCCAGAAATAAACCCACACACTTTTGGACACCTGATTTTGACAAAGATGCCAAAACCATACAATGGAAAAAAGATGGCATTTTCAACAAATGGTGCTGGTCTAACAGGGTATCTGCATGTAGAAAAATGCAAATAGATCCATACTTATCACCCTGCACAAAACTAAAGTCCAAGTGGATCAAAAACCTCAACATAAAACCAGATACTCTAAATCTGTTAGAAAAAAAGTGGGGAACAGCCTAGAACTCATTGGCACAGGAGACAACTTCCTGAACAGAACACCAATAGCACAGGCTCTAAGAGCAACGATCAATAAATGGGACCTCATGAAACTGAAAAGCTTCTGTAAAGCAAAGGATGCTGTCAACAGAACAAAATGACAACCTACAGATTGGGAAAGGATCTTCACCAACCCTATATCTGACAGAGGGCTAATGTCCAGAATATATAAAGATCTCAAGAAGTTAAACAGCAACAAATCAAGTAATCCAATTAAAAAATGGGGAACAGAGCTAAACAGAGAATTCTCAATAGAGGAATATCAAATGGCAGAGAAACACTTAAAGAAATGCTTAACATCCTTAGTCATCAAGGAAATACAAATCAAAAAGACACTGAGATTTCACCTTACACCCATCAGAATGGCTAAGATCAAAATCTCAAGTGATAACACATGCTGGAGAGGTTGTGGAGAAAGGGGAACCCTCCTCCACTGCTGGTGGGGATGTAAACTTGTACAACCATTTGGAAATCAATCAGGCGCTTCCTCACACAATTAGGAATAGTGCTTCCTCAAGACCCAGCTATACCACTGCTAGGTATATATCCAAAATATGCTCAAATGTACAAGGACATTTGCTCAACCATGTTTGTAGCAGCTTTATTTGTAATAGCCAGAGCTGGAAACAACCCAGATGTCCTTCAGAATGGATACAGAAATTGTGGTACATTTACACAATAGAATACTACTCAGCAATTAAAAACAAAGAAATCATGAAATTTGCAAGCATATGGTGGAATCTAGAAAAGATCATCCTGAGTGAGGTATCCCAGAAGCAGAAAGACACACATGGTATATACTCATTTATAAGTGGATATTAGACATATAGGATAATCATACTAAAATCTGTACACCTAAAGAAGCTAAGCAAAAAGGAGGACCCTGGGTAAGAAGCTTAATCTTCATTCAGAAAGGCAAATGAGTCAGACATCAGAAGAGGGAGAAAACAGGGAACAGGACAGGAGCCTAGACAGAAATCTTAGGCTATGAGCCAAAGAATAATCCACTATCAGGATGAAAAGTGTAGTTACGCAGAGCTAGAACTGAACTGTAAAATTAACACTGTGACTCTGACAGTATGAGTGGTTCTTCATCATAGATTGGCTTGCCAATATGCATGGTGGGAAGAGTTAAAATTAGGCATGATGAAGGCATCTTAGGAAATGCTAGGAACACATCTGTAATAAGAAGCAGGCTGAATTAAAAAGACCTGTTTGTTTCATTGTTTACATAAACTGGCATTTGTTCCAGTTGTAGTGCAATTGAGATTAATGTCTGCTTAGCTTTTATAATGATTTCAATGGTATTTACTACATATTTGGAGACAGGGTGCATCTTTTTTGAGTCTCAGGTCTCTCCACGTAAGGCAGCCTCACTTCTCCCAGTGCGAGGCGAGGATCGCATGAGATGGTTTATGCAAAGCAGATTGCCTGGCACCGAGAAAGCAATTATTAAACACCACGTCTGTGGTTCAAAGGCAAATACGCTATTGTCTAAATTATCTCAGTGAGGTTTCTCTTCAATAATACTTTTGCACTTTTTTGTGGATTTTGGTGAAGGATAAATGCGTTTTTTTAAACGAAGAGTTAAAAGAAAAGAAAAATTAAACCTGAACTCCTTCTGTGCTCCAAGGGGTGCACACAAGCACACACTCCATATGAAACTTTGTGGAGTTGAGGATTATCATAAATGGTCATCTCCAAATAGCCACATTCCTCTTCCTGTTTCTTGGGACATGATGTTCTCATTATTTAACCATCTACAAAGACTCGGGACTGAAGTTGGGAATGCCGTGTTCTGTATTTTGGCTGTGCCTGCCTCATTTGAGATCTTAATGTCTTGACTTGTTCTCCTTTCATTTGTGCAATGAAGGAACAAACCGGTTATTCTCTAAGGGTAAACTGAGAAGGATTACTTTTGTACTATTCTGAAACTAGACTTTTATGAAGGGATTAAAGATATGGTGGTATGGGGGCTGGGAAGATGGCTCACTGAAGTAGGTGGCTCAGGAACTAAGAGCACTCGCATCAGGAACTGAGTTCAAATCCCCACCCTCTGTGTAAAAAGCCATGCATGCCAGTGACCCCCTTACTATGAAAGACAAAGGCAGGCGGATTGTTCTGGCTTCCTGGCCACTGGCCTAATTCTACATTTAATGAGAGAACTTGTCTCAAGGAAATAATGTGGAGAGTCATGGAATAAAACAGCACAATGTTTCCCTGGCTTTTGCGTGCACAGGCCCACGCAGCACCCTTCCCTGATGACACACATGTACATATACATCACACATATACACACAACACACATGCGCACACACACGTTATTATGAAACTTTATCTATTACTTTGTTAGTGAGGGTTCTCAAAGTTAGCATCTATTTTTTTAAATCCAAGGGAGTAAATAATCAGCAATTGCAACATCATGAAAATCTAGACTGCCAATGCTTTTTATTTTGTAAGATTTATTTATTTATTTTACATATATGAATGCTCTATCTGCATGTACACCTGCATGCCAGGAGAAGGCATTAGTGTAGATGGTTGGGAGCCACCATGTGGTTGCTGGGAATTGAACTCAAGACCTCTGGAAGAGCAGACAATGCTCTTAACTGCTGAGCTATCTCTCCAGCCCGAATTGTTTTCCTGGACATGTTCAGTTTTTTAATTTTTTTAGTTTATTTTTGTGTATGTGGGTATTTTGCCTGCATGCTTATATGACATACGTGTCTGGTGCCTACAGAGGCCAGAAGAGGGCACCAGGTCTCCTGGGACTGTAGTTAGACAGATGTGAGCTGCCATGTATGTGCTGGGAATTGAACCCGGGTCCTCTGGAAGAGCAGCCAGTGCTCTTAACCTCTGAGCCATCTCTCCAGCTAGACTGCAAATTCTAAAGGAATGTGAAGATACTGATTTCAAAACTCACAATGTAAAAGAAGAGAACATACTCCCTGAAATTTTCGTCTGAACTCCACACATTCATATAAGCATCCTCTGCTAACACACACATCATGTACACGCATATACACACGCACGGGCGTGAAATAAGTGCTTGTTAAACCCTCAGCTGGCTGTGCTTAGAAGAAAACCACCTTGAACCTACATTCTGTGAAACAGCCTATATCTGTCAGCAGAAGAGAAATGAAAGTTTACAGAACAAAAGGTACAGTATTCCGTAATTTACCCCTTCTTCCTCTCATGGCGGAATATTATGAAATTTCTCAAATTTTCAATATGCATATGTCATTTTAGGATTAGCAGGTAGATTAAATGAAATAATCTACTTAAGAGCTTCTTTCGGTGCTCAGGAAAGAGGTGATTGCTGTTAGAGTACTTGAGCAAATACACATTTTTAAATGCAGACCCCATGCTGTCACTGTTCACATAGGATTTCAAAATTAGAATTTTGAAATGAATTACATCCATCATTCCCCTGGATGTACTGATGAAGTAACAAGGGTAGCATCCTGTATGTGGCATTCTATTTAGCCCAGCTTGCTGGTTCAGCTACGTAAAACTGTGTGATTACAACCAAGAAAAGTAGGAACAAAATGAGAATTATTCTATCAGTCATTCACTTGGGAAGGTGACATGCTGAGTCCCATAACTTAGTCTTCATCATGACTTCTATGGAGAACATTAGCCTGTTTCATAATATTGTCAAAGCAGCCTACATGGTTTTCTGATTACATTGTGAGTGTGTGTGACTGTGTGTGTGCGTGTGTATGTGAAGGTCAGAGGACAGCTTTCAGGAGCCTGTTCTCTTCTTCCATCTTTTGGGTCCCAGGGGTAGAACTCAGATCTCCAAGATTTGCAACAAGTACCTTTGTCTGCTGAGCCAACTCATTGGCCTAGTTTTTCTGATTGGCCATTGAAGGTTCCACACATGAAAAAGAAACCTGAGAGGAGGAGCAGATTCCACCAGATGCTTCCTTGTCTGCAAAAATCATGTATATTACAGGGGTCAGAATTCAACCCTCCTTCTTTTAAGAATCAAACGTCACTTAGATGGAATATTTGATTACTAATGGCCATGATCTCATTTTATGAAGGTCTTGAAGGCTCATTCCACCTTTTGTTGCTGCTGATGATCACTCCTAGTAATTTCCTTCCCTATGTACTTTGTGACCTTGTAAAATGCATAAGAGCACCCATTGTCATTGGATTAAAGGCATGACTTTGTACATGGGCTTTCCTGATACCCTGCTGGGTGCCTCAGGACTGCTGCCATGGGGCTGGCTAGAACCCCCCCCCATCTTATTACATTCTGGAGTGGTAATAACACACGTTAACCAAAGCAACTTGGGGAAGAAAGCGTTAATTTTGCTTACACATTCAGGTCACAGTCCACCACTGAGGAATCAAGGGCAGGAACCATGAAGGAACCCTCCTGGCTCGCTCACTCTCTGGCTTACTTACGGACTCATGGGCAACTACCATTCTTATACAATCAGGCCTCCCATGCTAAGGATGGTCCTGCCACACTGGCCTCCCATGCTAAGGATGGTCCTGCCACACTGGCCTCCCACATCAGTGATCAGCTGAGACAGTCTCTCACAGACATGGCCATTGGCCATTCTGGTATGGGCAGTCCCTCAGTTGAGACTCAGTCTGGTGGCTCTCGGATTCATAAGGCTGACAGTTGACAGCAGACGCTAACTGGGGTACGCCCTCGTTTCAGAAAAGAGAACACCTCATCGAAGGGACTCTGCATTTACTGCTACAGCACAACCTGAAATATCCAAGCTCCTGTCATCCCAGCTCAGGACTAGGAATAGACTTCTTCCCACTTCAAGTTCTCTATAAAAGAGAAAACCCCAAGTTCAATGCTGCAGTGTTTCTGGGGACACGTTGTATCAGAATGTGTGGAGGCTCTGATTAGTGAAAGTTACTTATGTAACAGAGGAAAATGATTAACTTGTCACATCTTTTCTTTCAACAGGACACATGTAGATTCTTGTATAATATGGAACAATAGGCCAATAACATAGGAGGTCTGTTTTCTTGCATTTCTTTATATTCTGATTCTTAAAAAAAAAATAGAATTGTGTGTGTTTTAGAAAGGGGTGTGATCAATGCACAAGTATCATGTCACACATGTATGAAAGTCATAGGGCAATTTGGCAAGAGTCCTTTTTTTTTTTTTCACCACCATGTGCGTCCTGGGAGACCAAACTAAGACCAACAAGGTTGGCAGCAGGCACCTTTACTCCATTTGGCATCTTGCCCGCTATTTATATTCTAATTCTTGATTCTTAAAGGTACAAAACTTTATATTGATTCCTGCAACAGTAACCTATGAAAATTTAATAACTTTTATCAACCAAGTTTGTTCTTTAGTTTTATATCTGTATAAGGGTCTGTGTGTAGGATATTAAATGAGACACTAATTCTGCTCGGTATATGGTAAACATGAGAATTATAAAGAATTCTAATTAGCAATATTTTATCACTAAACCTCAAAAAACCTTAAAAAGTTACATTTGTCTAAAATATTTTACTTAGAAATTTACTGGCTCAAATTTATGTGGTGACTTTTACTTAATGTGCATTTTTTTAATTTTAGGAGAAATATTTTATAACACTAAGCAAACTAGGTTTTGTATTTTAATATTTATTCTTTGTAATAAATTTTAATTTTTTGTACATTCTACTATTTAATCTTTTAATCAAATGTGGTCCATCACTCATGATTTATGTGATTTAAAAATTAATTGTTTAAATAATTAAACAGTCACAAAAATGCAACTTAAGCTCAATGTATCTAAAAGGAAATAATAAGCATAGAAATCCATGGATTATAAATAGAAAAACTATACAGAAAATCAAATAAGTTATTTGCAATAATCAAATTGCTGAGTCCAGGCTTATTTACATTGTGTGTGTATGTGTGTGTGCATGTCTGCCTGTGGGGTGTGGGTATGTCTGTATGTGTCTCTGTCAGTGTGTGTGTGTGTGTGTGTGTGTGTGTGTGTGTGTCTGTCTGTCTAAGGTGTGTATGTGTGTGCATGTGTGTGTGTTTGTCTATGGTATGCATGTGGGTGTGGGTGTGTGCATGCACATGTGTGTGGTGTATGGATGTGAATGTGTGGGATAATGTGAGTGCATGGACCTGTGAGCACAGGAAGCCAGATGATGGATGATATCTCGTGTCCTGCTCTATCATGCTTCTTACTCATTTGAGACAGGGTCTCTTGGGGAATCTCAACTAAGCTGGTGTCAGTAAGTCCCAGAGATCCCCCTGTCTCTGCACCTCACAGCACTGACATTATGATCACATGCTAGCCCGAGCTCAGGTTCTTATGTGGGAGCTGAGTATTTGAACTCAGGTCCTCATGCTCGCACATCAGGTACTCGTCCACTTTGCCATTTCTCCAGTGCCAAATCTATGTTTAAAAGGATATCATTAAAAGTAAGTAGTGCTTATCTCAGAAAACAAAGTTTTAACATCCAAAGAGAACAGGACAGCCCTTTGGTTATATTGGATAAGAGAGAAAACAACATTGTATCCATATCAAATATCAAAAGGAATGAAAGAATAATGTGAACATCTCCATGTCAATAAAATATACAAAGTGAAATTGATAATTTTGTAAAGAGACATCAACTAAGAACCTAAATGAAGAGAAAGAGAAAATGTACATATCCCCAGTACCTACTTGAATGTGTAAATTCAAGTGTGTTTCTCCACAAAGGGGTCTGTGAGAGAGAAAGACAGGCGGGGAGGGAAGGAGGGAAGGAGGGAGGGAGGGAGGGAAGGGGAGAAAGAGAATATGTATGAGGGATAAATGTATTCTATTAATACATTTATTAATATGTATTAATAGGTGGCTCAGTATGTGAGATGCTTCTTTGACACACCCGCCCCCAATCTCATAGACCTGAGTGTGGATCATCAAGTAAAAGCTGGGTGTGGTGCCCACATTTGTAAAATTAGTTCATGGGACTCTCTTGGCAGCCACTCTAGCCAGATGTGTCGGTCCCCTACCTTCTAACTCAATGTTTAAGCTACACTGAGTTTTTCTTCCATTTTATGTTTTCTGTTATCTTGTACAGAACATTCCCCCTAATCTTTGAGTTTTCAACCCACAGCATTTTGCAATCGCATTTGTCATCCCGTGACTGTGTGTTCTTGGCTCTACTGAGTGCTTTATATGTGCAGCAGCATGCCTTGACCAATACTGTTCTCCCCAGAGCCCACAGAGATCCACGTGATCACTCTCCTCTTTCCTATTCTTTCTTCTTCCCTCTCCCTCCCTGCCCCTTCCTCACTTCCTCTCTCCCTCTCCTTCTCTGCGTATATACTCACACAACTACATATACACAATCGCATATATTGACAAAATTTCTGTACTTCATAGCTGTTTAGGTGACTAGTTCTTTTTTTTAAGGTATGTGTGGTGGGAGCAGTCTGTGATGTGGGCACATTGACAGAGTTTGTTGGTCATCTTATTTTTTAATTCATCATCATCATCATCATCATCATCATCATCGAGTGGAGATTAGAGGACAATTTTATGGAGTCCTTTGCACCTTTACATGGCTTTAGGGGGTCAAACTCAGGTATCCAGGTATTTTGGCAAATGCCTTTACCCACTGACTCATCGTATTTTTCCTGTTTCTTTCTTTTTTGAGATTTTTTTAATATGTGCCTGAGTACTTCGCTTATATGTATAACACCTATGCCTGGTGTCCAAGGAGCCCGGAAGAGGATGTTGGATCCTTAGAATTGGAATTAAGGTTAGTTGTGGAGTGCTATTCGGGTGCTGGAAACTGGAGCATGTCAAATCCAGAGCAGAGGCTGCTTTCAGTCTTCCATGGAGAGCCATCTCTTCTGCCCACACCCATATTTTCAGTCAGGGACACCACTAAACTTAGAGGTCACTATTTCAGCTGGACTGGCTTGTCATCAAGTCCTAGAATCTGCCTCTCTCTGTCTCCTGCACTGAAGTTGCATACACATGTATTCATGCTCTGACCTGGTGCAGGGGATCCAAACTCACGGCCTGCTGGCTTATGAAGAAAGCACTTTACCCAGTGAGCCATTGCCCCACGTGCTGGGACAGTAGCTGGCTGGGAAAGCGGCTGAGAGTTAGAATTTAGATGACCTCTGCCTTTGTCACCAGTTAGCTACTGAGGCTTGGTGAAGTCAGTCACCGCCAGCTCTTCAAAGCCAGTCTTCCTTTTCTCCTAACGCCCACAACTGGACCACATTTCTCATTTTACCTAGGTGGTTGAATTCTAGCTAATGTAAGTGTGACTAATATGGACTCTCCAAGTCTTGCAAATAAGACCTTACATTCCTCATCTTCTACCCAACCCATGTCCCATCATCCTTTTTCAGCCTTCTTGCTTACCCAGATGAGAATAAAACTGGCAACTCTGGAAGCCTTATTAAAGGCCATTTGGTAATGAGCCACTCAAGAATTGGTACCCACATGTGAACAAGAAGCAGAACCACTTCTGATGGAGAGCCACCCCAATATTAGAGTAATCATTTCCTTAAAGTGCATTAAACATTTAGGGCTGACTCATGGAGTCTGATTCTGCCTCATTAACATAGAATATAATGATGTCTACCACACAGACAAAATAATGTATATAAGCTCTGAACATAAAGCTTGTGACTTCCTTTGTAAATGAGAGTATGAACTGTTGTGAAAGTAATGAGATTCAATATGAAGCTAATTAGATGTCAAATGAATGTGTTTTGTGAATTGAGAAGTGCTTTGCAAATATTGAATACCCCAGAATTCTTTTTCTTCCTTTCTTTCTTCTTATTCTTGGGGTTGGGGTAATCTAAGAACTCTTGAAATTAAATTCTGGGAAATCTTTTCTAAAGGAGAGGAAGAAACCTTACCTTTTCACTTGCCTATTTTAGTTTTGGTCTTTCACTATGAATACACAAGTCTATTTTCGTTTTGGTCTTTTACAATGCATACATAAGTCTTTTATGCTGGATATGCTTGCATTGTAATTTGTTTTAATATTGTATTTTATAACTCAGGGCCTTCATTTAATATTATAGTTTTACAAACAGCCTATGTTTGTCTTCACAGAATCCATCTTACTAATTTAGGACTGTGGTTGGCATAGCTCTGTTTTATGCAGATGCTTTTCAAAATGGCAGAAATCCAAAACTGTGAGATGAAAAATGGTCTCAGTAAAATGAGAAATCACACACGGTGAGTTTCTTTTCCAAAGAACATTGCTTCAAGGTGAAGTGATTGTCATCATGAATCCTTTCACGTCTTAAGACGAAAACTCAGTCTTAAACTGTTCATTGCCTTGGTGGCTAGAGTTTTTACCAGTGACCCTTTTCTCATTTGAGAGCATGCCTAGAATAGCTTTGTTCATTTCAAAGACTAATGAGCACCACACACTGATGAGTAGCTTGGAGAAGTCAGTCATCTGCATCTGAATCCTTCCAGTGAGATGATTAGTCCACCATGGCTAGGGTTTCTTGTATTCCTATAATTTTTAATGTGAAAAGGCCTTACTTACTGAAAATGTTCACTTTTACCTTTGGCTTTTAAGCATTATACCAAGTCAAAGTATGCTAAGAATAAGAAAATTGGCCATAAAAGAAGGCATTTAATGATGATGACTATGATGGGTTTTCTAAATCTTCTTATTCTGTTTTTATTATTATTTTGCTCCATTTAAAGGAGTCACATTTTGTTACTTCATAGTTGGTAGCTTTTACAAGCCAGACAAAAGTCTGAATGGTAAATTGTAGTATGTGTCAGATACATGCTAATTAAATTAGCATTGGTTGTAAAGGACAAATTAATATTCTCACAGGGCTCACAATTAACTAAGTGTTGTCTTCGTGTTTTTGCACAGTATTTTAAAACACATGAAGACAGACCATACATCACCCATTTACTTATCCATGTGCTAAGTTTTTCTAGTCACAGGGTCCTGCAAATATAGAACACTGTCCTTAGTTCTAAGGATAAAATCTGGTGACCCCAGTTGCTGACCTCCAGAAGTGTCAGCCTCATGCTGGAAAGAAAGATAGCCTTAAAGAACTCCATATCACAAATTACATGAAATGAATATGCCATTTGACATTTGAACACTTAATTGTAAAGTTATTTCCAAAGTTGGTAGAATATTTTTTGGTCTCTTAAAAGTTTCTGAAGAAAAGATAAAGTTCTGCTTCCCAAATGGCCCTTAATTGAAGCAGGATGACAGGTATTTAATTAAGCATTCTCTAAGGCTAATGTCACAGGAAAACACTGCATCTCATCAAACCTGGAAGGGCTTTACTGTTTGTTTGCTGGGATCACAGATGTGTGCAAACACACCTGATAAACCCTTAGTTTAATAAAACCACTTTGGAATTCATTATTCATTATTCATCAAGCATATTAATTAACTTCTAAGTATACAAAATACTGTAACTTCCAAAGGGCCAGAGACCTGATCTTTGTTGGCTGTGGTCATTTGGAAGCATAAAACAGGCTCTTGATTTATACTTTGTTAATTACACATTGAGAGAACTTGGAGAACAATTACTGGATTCTGAGTGTACCCCAAGCCATAAGCATGGGTCTTGCAATACCAGTATTGCAATATATATATGAGCTTCCAGTAAAGTAGATGAAGTACTGTCCCTCAGGCTTTACAGACCCAAGAAATCTCACAGCTTGATTAAAGAAACAGGGTGAGGAGAGTGATGAGCCTGTCAGCAGGCCATGGATTGATGGTAGACTTTAACTGGAAAGGAATATAACTTAACTGAAAAGAGTTTCTTCCACATTTTCACACACACACACACACACACACACACACACACACACACAACTCTATGGCATGCACAGGCATAACTAGAAAAGCATTAGTTCTGGGGAGTCTTCTGGCCATGGCTATGGAGCAGACTCTCATATTCTAAACCCCACACTTTCTGCTGCTCTCTGCTTTATTGCTTTTTGAATGAGGTCACCCCCCTCCCCCAGGTAAATAATTGTGAGTTGATACTTCAATGCTTCTACTTAACATAAGCAAGATGTAATTAAAAGTGGCATTAAGACTGAAGATTAGGAAAACCAACAGCACTCTGTATATGCTTAAATCTTTAAACATAGAAAGATCTGTTTTTCTTTTTTCCCCATTTTTTCTTAAGTCTGACTCAATCCATTATGGAAGACATCTGCTTAATTAAAACAGCTCAGTTTATCTTTAAGGAGAGCAAGTACTGTATTTCATCATCATGGTCAAACACAGTATAAAAAGTTTACCTTAGTAAAACCTCTGCGTGTGTATGTGAGCCTGCACAACTATTACGCTGTAGTGCTACCTAGAGAATTTGTATAGAGACTTCCAACGCAGAAAAGGTTGTTAAACCGTAGCACCGTACAAAGCAAAGCAGTGTCTTACGAGGAATACTGGAATGAAAAATGATTTTCTTATTTTTTTTCTCCTCCTCCTTCTTCTCCTTCTTCTAATTCTCCTCCTTTTCCCTTCTCTTTTATTTAGTTTTTGTTTTTAATAGAAAATTCATACAATGTATTCTGATCATGGCTCCCCTCCTCCATCTCATTCCTGCCTCCCCAAGCACCAACTATAAGCGAGACTTTCTGGCTTTAGCCTCTCATCAAGCAGTTCAGGGTCTTTAAAAAAAACGTGTTTATTTTTTTGTCTCAAAAGTCACACTATGACTTCATGTCAATCGTGTAGGGGAAAATTATAGTCTGCTGGCAAAGAAGTGCCACTAGTAATGACAACAAAAACAAAACAGGTCAGTCGCAAACAAAAGCTAGGGCACAGGTGTAGAGGATTTGAGCCAATTGCCAGGTCAGGCTCAGGGTGGAAGGATGCCTTAGTTCCTCAAAGGCAATTGCTCTTTGGCTGCTCAAGTGCTTTCTCTGATGGTCTTTGCAGAAGTTTGGGGTCTGTCTCAGCCTTTTCCGAATCATGGAGACTTCAGTTTAGGGACCAACCCTGTGGATTTTTTTCCTTCCTCCGGACCCCGGGAAGAGGAGTTGAGCTGCACAGCTGGGCCAGTTACCTCCCCAGGGAGCCGAGGCTGGCTTTCGTGGCTTCGAAAACTTTCCAGAGCGAGTGCCACGGCGACGGGCGGCAGCTGAGTCGGAGCCCACGCGGCCCGCGCCTCCTGCGAAGAACTTTTCGTAGTGGCGGTGGCTTGTCACTCTCGCTTTCCGACGCGCCTCCCCCTGGCTCGTGCTCCCAGAGCGCCCTCCCTCCTGGCGGGGACCTTCCCTGGAGCCCGCCCGCCCCGCAGTCCCTGTCTCGGCCGCTCGCCGGCCCCGAGGCTCCAGAGAGCGGGCGCCCCTCTCCCTGGCCACACAGCCGCGCGCCCGCGCCACCGCCTTCAGGCTTTTCACCATGCCCCAGCAGCGCCCCGCGCACTGAGAGCCGCCGGTCGTGGGGCGAAGAGGAGCGGGGGACGCGGGGAGTGGAGGAGGGGACCCGTCGCCTTGGAGTCGACTTTTCGCCGATGGTCCAAAGCGACACGTCCAAGTCGCCTCCCGTAGCGGCGGTGGCGCAGGAGAGCCAGATGGAGCTGCTGGAGAGCGCGGCTCCCGCGGGGGCGCTCGGAGCACAGGTAGCCACAGCGCCGCGCCTTCCGCCGGCTTTGTGAGCCCCGGGGCGCCGACCTCCTCTCGCCGCCGACCTCCTCTCGCCGCCTCCGCTCCGCGATCGCGGACCTGGCCTGCCCTTCCCGCTCGGGTCTCCTTTGCCACCTCCCCGCCCCCCAGCTTTCCCCCTCCTCCGGGGCTGCCTGGGACCCTGCCCTGCACGCCTTTCCCCGGCTCTGCTCCCGCTTCCATCTTTTCCTCTGCTTTCTGAAAAGCCAGTGGGAAGGGGCTAGGGCGACCTGCCGCTCCTCCCGGCTTCTCCCGGTCCGCGCGGCTCGGCGGTCCGCGCCCCTGCCCGAGAGAAGCACATGGAGCCATGGACCAGGCGAGCGGACTGGACCGGCTTGTGATCGTGAGTCCCGGAGGGCGGGAAAGGGCTCCGCGTCCCTCAGCGCTGTTTGTCGCTGCCGCCTCTGGTGGTCTCCGCTAGGAGCTGGGCGGGGAGGTGAGGTCGACGCCAGGGTCCAGGTGGGCGTGGAACCTACTGCCTTGTCCCCGGAGGGCAGCCGCTACCCGCTTAGGCACCTGGGGCGTTGTGCCACCCAGACAGTTCAGCTGTCTCCTTGCCAGGCAGGGCTCGCCTGGACCCCTCGTTCCTTCGCTTTAAGAAGAGAGCAGAGGATTGGGGAGGAGAAAGTTTTTGTTTTGTTTACCCCATATGGCAAGCCTTTCTAGCTGCTCCTGGGTTCCCCTCTCTGATGAGTGTTAGCGGTTTCTGGAAAATTTCTGTTCCGCTGCTCGTTGTGAAATAGGAGATGTCAGTTGTAGGCGTACAGCACGATAAGGTGGCTTTTACGTAAGGCTTTGGCAGGTACAGTTGGGGTTTCAGACACCCTCAGATCTGAGCGGGAAGGAGTTCTTCAACCTTTATTCTTGGGGTAAAGTCTTCAAACTTGACACTTCTGCTAGCTGAAGAGGGGTGAGCCCGGGGGAATGTTTCTCTTTTGCTTAACGTCTTTGGCTTGCTGATTTCAAGCCCACGATTGCCAGGTTGTAAACTGTCACATCTGTATACATAAATACTCCACAACATAAAACACGCCGGGACGTGCTTACTGCGCAGTGGTGGCGTGCAGCGTTCCGGGAAAGGTCACAAGTATGTTGCCGCTGCCTGGTGGATGGCAGCGACGGCAGGATTTCTGTCCCGGGACAAGGGTCCCCACGTGGAATAATTCAGTAATTCAGGCTCTGCTGACACCCCCTCCCCGTGTGTGTGTGTGTGTGTGTGTGTGTGTGTGTGTGTGTTTACGGTGCACGTTTGCATGCTGCTACGCACTCACATGTGGTGTGTGTGCAGGCTGAAAGGTTGCCTGTGCCGGGTCAGAGAGTCAACTGCAGAAGGCCAGTGGCTTCTCTCCACACGGCTGTGTGGATCTCAGGGCCTGAACTCGGGTCCTCAGGCTCCCTGGCTGGTGGTGTTACCTGCTCAGCCATGTTGCTGACCTTTGCTGAACTTTTCTTGGCCACTGGAAACTGCACATTCTAACTCAGACTGCACAATTTACATGATTAGAGATAGAGGAAGAAGTATGGTTAATATGGATTTATAAGTCAGAATTTCATTTATTTTCCCTCCCTTCCTTCTTCCTCCCTCCCTCTTTCCTTCCTTCCTACCTTCCTTTTCCCCCTGAGATGGGGTTTCCCTGTGTAGCTGTGGCTGTTTTTGACTTGCTCTGTAGACCGGGCTGGACTCAAACTCATAGAGATCTGCCTGCCTCTGCTTCCCTGAGTGCTGGGATTACAGGCATGTGTCACCGTGACCTGCTCAGAAATCCATTTCTTTTGTGGTGGTAATAAGGTAGGCTTCAGTCTGCCTGGGCTGTTGGGCTGGAAAGGCTAGTGGGGACCTGTAGCTGACTGGTGCCCTCTGCCAGAGGACCTGAATTCGAACCCACAGGGCTCACGCTTGCTTTGGGCTCCTGATTTAATCGTGATACCGCTTGCCAGCTAAGAGGAAGGTAATAAATGTATTCCGAGAGCGAAGCTGTACAGGGATGAGGGGCTTGAGGATTGAGAGAGGAAGGGAATTGAAGTGTCTTTTCTTTGAAGTTTGTTTTTAGAATTTTTTTTGGAAAAGATTTTATTTTTGTGAGAAAAATAAAATTTTTGGAATCTTGGCAATCAAAGTTAGGGCTGATACACCAAAAGAAAAAAAAAGTGACCATATTCAAGTAAGAGTAGTAATTTACCTAATTACTAATAAATGTAAGACAGCAAGTACCCAGCGTGCAACTGCAATTGGGCATTAATCTAATGTGGACAGATAAAATTTCTGTCTTCAAAGGGTTGATATCTCTGTAGTTTCATGAAAGGCAAATGGGACCTTTGTGTGGGTGGTCTGTCTGAGAATGCAATGAGTTAAAAAGAGTAAAGGTCACAGATCTTGAGTTATCTGTAGTGCTTGACAGGGGAGGTGGCATTTGAGAAGACATTTGGAGGGTGAGCTAGATTTTAACAGAAACTTTAAAAGACATAGTGGAAGCAACACATGAAACCTTTGTAGGAATTAGAAGTTTTCTCTATAGGATGTATTTGAAATATCTAGGGTGGAGAGCAGAGAAAAGATTGACTTGGGAAATGCCAGCCAGCAGGCTGACAAGGCAATTTGAGGCCCTGTCTTGGAGATTTTTGAATAACAGAGATCTGTGGCAAGGGTTCAGAAAAGGATCCACATGACAGCGCACTGGACAGACCCACAGAGAATGTTCTGTAGGACAGTTTGCAGAGCAGAGGCGAAACTGAAGAAGGAAGGTTAATAGACATACAACAGCTTGAACAAAGGCTAATAACGTCTAAACTCAAAAGAGATGGAAAGATAATGGCTGTGTTAGGTTAGGTCTATGCATCAGAGATTTCAGAGGCCAAGCCAGGGGAATTAGCACATGACTGCACTGATACTGGATAGAGAGCAGAGGAGTTTATAAATTAACATATGCCAAGTGAGGTTTATTCTCTCCTGTTCATTCTCTCCTGTCTTTTGGGACTCCTAAAAATGAAAGAAATTTTGCATCAATTGTGTTTGTCTTACATGCTTTATGTGAGGTCAGAGTTGTACAACTTATGTTATATCTAGGAAGCTCTGTCATCAGAGGTCTCTTGTGAAGCTTGGCAGGACCTTAAGCCCTCCGGTGTCTGGGCAGAACACACTGGCTGTAGATTCTACCTGAAAAAGAAGGTTGCCTTGGGAGTATCTTCCCTTCACCTTTTCCTATTTCTATTTTTTTCTTTGCCATTTTTCTTTTTTGTGGGGGGGGGGGAGAAGGAGGGAATCTTACTCCTTTTGTTGAAGGTACTAAATAATAGTCATTCTCTTCAGAAATGTACAAGTAGAACTTCCATTCACATATAAACTTCTCAGTCATCCTTGGCTCTAAGAGGCAGTTACTTCTTTTATTTTTAATCATCAGGATTATACTTTTCATGGGAACAAAGTGAAAGGTACAGACTCACAAACTCTTTTCAATCATTGATTTGTATTTTGCCTAAGAAGATGGAATAATAACTCTATCCATTTGAGCTCTGCATCCAGGAACAAAGCGGATGTGTTTGTTATGTACAATGTCATGCCAGCACAGACCCTCAAAGTTCTGACTTTAGCAGACTGCATTGGTTTTTAGGTAATGGCTAGATAGTATGAGAACACACCTGAAGCTAGAAAGTCAATACTTTCCTAGGGCTCTCCAAGCTCCAAACAGGATGGTCTTAACTGTATTAGCTCCCTCTGGCCTCTGGGGACTTGAAATGTGGCTAGCCCAATCTGAGATGTGTTGTGCATATGAAACACATACTATATTTCAAAAAGTCACTGTGAAACAATAAACAGGACACATCTCCATTAATAATTCCTAAAGCAAATAAAGATCAAAATGATAGTATGATTGGCTTGTTGAGTTAAACACAATGGGTGCATTGTTATAATTAATTTCCCCGGTTACTGTGCTGTCACATAGGGAGTGGGTTTTCTTGTTGGACAGCATAACGCTAAAACTTGTAGTTGTTCCTTCTCGAAAGAAGGAGAAAGCTCCTGGGAAGGCTGGTGGGTGGATGGGAAGCAGGTGAGAAGGATTGGAAATAGGATAGTGACAGAAGAGGAAATGGACTAGAAACAGAACAGGCGCTCTACAAATTAGGCCTCAAAGAGCCAGTAGCCAGCATCTCCAGTCACACCCGCCAATGAAGGACAGTAAGCAGAGGGCCTGTTTATTTTGCTCCTAGCAACAGATCCCAGCTGGTTCCGCCTCAGCCAGTTCCCCAGCTGCCTTTCAGCACACCATAGAAACAGTCTGGTCATGGCAACATCCTGATCTGCTATAGGAGGGGCCTTATCAGAAAAGAGTGGCAGCCTGCCCTCCATTACTCTTGAACCAAGTTAGTCAGTTGTGCTCCCCACAAACACACTTAGGTCCTTGCCCTGTCTAGTCTGCAAATGCAGTGTCCAGGTTCCCATATTGTAGGGAATGCTATTAGTGTCAGGGGTTCTTTGGAGAAATTGAAAAACATGCCAATCAGAAATTCTGAGTGTGATTTTGGAATTCCTAATATCTGAGTGACACTAGTTTGAGCCCTTTCCTCCACTGTCCCCCCCTTCTTCTCCTCCTCCCTGACACTTCCCCTTCAGTTTGTGGAGCTGGGGATGGACCATAGAGTTTTGTACATTCTAGGAAAGTGCTTTATTACAGATATACATCCATAGCCTAGCTTTCTGTTATGTGATTTACCTGTTGCTGCCTTTGACTCTGTTGAAGTGTATGGTATGTAGTCTTGATCTTTTCTAGTAAAGTTGAGCTACATGTGTTAACCCTGTGGTGGAGTGGCGTGGAAGCCGTTTCAGTTTTGTGAGCCTCAGTCTGTGTTCTACTGACCATGTATGGCAAGCACTGCACATTATTTTTTACAACTACAGAGTGTAACAATTATTTATGATGCCTCTTTAAAGCAATTGAGCCTTTCTCAGAAATTTTTCCCTGGCCTCTCCTCTTCCTTTCCTGTGCTGGTTCTCACTGGGTTAAACCTCCCTTCCAGGACAAACCTTGTTCTACCTGCCTCATCCCAGAGAGCTATGGTATGGCCTGATTCTTTCTGCTTTTATGTGAGCTGGTCCACATGAAAACCAACTGTATTTTCCTTTTTCTAAGGAGGCAATCTCAGCTACTTCTCACCTGGGAAAGGACTTTGTTCACCCTCAAGTGTTTGTAAACAAGGGTGCTTAATGGATCCCTCTTGGATAATTTTGGTCTTGTTGACTTTGTCCCCCAAAATGAGGAAAGTCAGTGATTCAAAGGGCTGAATATCAGCAACTACTTATTCAGGAGAAGCAAACAAAAGCATCACCATTTTGCCCATGGAGAGCATCAAGCACAGACATCATTGTTCTTAAAGCTGTTCCCAGGGGCTGACATGACAACTTTGTTTGCACTGCAGAAATCTCCATAATTAACTACCACTGTCCCCTTCACCCATTCAAAAGTGAGGCTTTAACTACCTCTACAAACATGAGCATTTATCTGCTGATGTCAGAACAAGTCCTTTTTTTTTTTTTTTAAATTAACCAGTGTTGCAGATTATTCACACAAAGCTGGTTTTCAGATCACAAAGTATCTTGACTATCTTTTAAAATATGTCTGTGTAAGTTTCTTAAATTTATTCTAATTTCTGAAATCTCCGTGTGTTCTAATGACACAATTTGGTTTGCTGTAGCTGCTCATCAACAGCATTAGGAGGAGAAATGAGTGACTGCTGGGGTGTTCCACGCAGGTATCGGGGCAGTGTGTCCTTGGCAGCATTCACGTGCACAGCCTTTCCAACTCCAGCCAAACTCCTCTCTTTTCTCCTTCCTCCTCCTTTTAACCTGAGCTGCTGCAATGCTCAACTGTCTCAAATATTAGGTGTTAGTTGCTAATTAGCATTGAAAGAGCATTGTTTATTCAGCTAGCAGGGCCTAAAGCAGAAAATTAAGAAAATACTGTTTCTATTCCAAATATAGTCAACTAACTATTGTTTAATTATTAGATGTCCTCCAATTGAGGAGAGGATTCCTTCCCCACCCCCTCTTAAGCCCTTATTTTTCAGGTTATAAAGTAATTTTTAAAAACTAGCCATTTCAGACAAAATGGACTTAATTTTAAATATGCATTGGGTTACAAGAAACTATTTTTACTCTTGCACTGATACATACATGTATATAATGGGTCTTTCACCCCTGTTTCATTCTCTCTTCTTCTGGTTGAACCCCTTTTCCCCCCTAAAAGTCCCCTTCCTATTTTCATGCCTCTCTCTCTATTTTCTCACTCTCTCTCTCTCTCTCTCTCTGTGTGTGTGTGTGTGTGTGTGTGTGTGTGACTCACTGAGTTTAGTTAGGATTGATTGCATGAGCACTGGCAACTTATCAGTTGCTATAACACTGAAGAAAATGACACCCTCCTTGAATCATTAGGTATCAGTGATCCTTCTGCGAGGGATGGGGCATTGTAAGCCCTTTCCATTACATGATGGATGAAATGCTGATGAGTCCAGTTTCGTCTTGTGTAGGTTTTGTGTGAGGAATCACAGCTATAATGAGCTCAAGAATGGTTCACTAGGCCATGCCCTAAAGACACTCTTTTTTTGGTAGCACTCTTCCTTGGGTCTTGGTGGCAGGTGGTGACACAGATATTCCTCTTAGGGCTGAACACTCTCCATTTCACAAAACAGTAGTAGTAGGTCTTTCTCTGGGGCCTATGAGCTCACCAGATACAGGTTCCTGGAAAGATTCTAGTATTATTCTTGTGGAGTGGGAAAAATAGTTATGCTGAAATGAATAAAATAACAAGACTGAGGTATAAATGAGCATATTGTGTTTATTTTGGATCCAATAAATATGACATGCACTGAATAGCAACTGCCTATAACAGCATGAAATTTAAAATATTTAATACTTTTAGTCACTCCTTAAACATATGTGTGATTGAGGGAGACTATAAAACTTACTAGTGGAGTCTGGGGACATGGCTCTGAGTAAAGCATTTGCCATGTGAGCTTGGCGGTTTGAGTTTGACTCCCCAGAACCTGTGTAAAAAGGACACAGTAGCACACAGCTGTGTCTCAGCACTTCTGAGATGGGAGATGGGAGGGAGGGGGCAGGGACAGGAGAATCCACAGAAGCTGTGGGCTAGGTAGCCTGGTACTCACTGCTGCCTACTGCAAGACACTTGTTCCAAACAACATAGAGGGTGAGGGCTCATACCTGAGCTCATTGTCTGACATCATACATATAGATGCAAATCTAACACACACATTTACACATATGATACACATACATCATTCATACACAACGATTAAAAAAGAATAACAATTTGCATACAATTCAGTATGCCTTACTTTTTTGGATATAAACTGTATATAAAACAGTTGAAACACAAAAAGTGTTATGAACATGGCTTCTATTGGATGCTAAGTAACCGAAATTAATATTTGTAAACAATCTTATCAGGAGATTAGAAAAAGTAATGGGAAGTTTTTAATATGTCTGTCTTTTTTTTCTTTCTTTTTTAAGAGCAGCAGTCTCCCCTGGGACTGACTCTCTTCAGCATTCATCCTCTATTCTCACGGGGCTGATTGGGCAATTATGAATAGCCAGAAAAAATCTTAAGATAGTCAAGTAAATGAAGAATAAGCATAGTTATCATTTAAAAAGATAAAACAAACAATAATAGAATGTTTTTCTAGCTGTTTCAAACTAGTACTAAAAGGGAGGAGAAAAACAACAATAAGATTATATTTTGTCTTTGTTCTCAAAATTAACAAATTCTTCATGACGATAAATAATGTGTTTTACATAGACTGTTCCCAAGCATCCTAAAGAAACATGTTAAGTTTTATAAAATTATTTCAAAGTAGTAAGTAATTTTCCATATGGAATAATGTAAGTTTTTTAAATGCAGGGCTTTTCATAGCTTATTTTAGACTTCTTTGTCCTGGTAAGATGGTTTTGTCCAAACCTTCAGATAATAATTGAAAAAGGAAGCACGTTGTTAAAAGAACATTATTTTTCAACAGTTTACCAAATAATATTTACATAAGTCAGAAGAATAAGCTGCGAAGTGAGGAGAGCCTCGTATGTCACACAAAAGCCCAGCTCAGCTCCTCTTTCCTTTTATGAAGTTGAGAGTTAATCAGACGCCATGGAAACATGTTTCTATTACATAAAGCCCTTAGATACTTGGAACAGAACAAACATATTTAAGAATTTTTTTCTTTAATATTGCACCACACTCTCACTGATGGCAAATCCATTTAAATGACTCAGATCATAAATGTTCACAATAGAGTTAAGCCTGCAAAAGTGCTATATATATTATGCTTTATGAAGTGGTTTTAATTTTATGAAAACCTTACAAATAATCAAACATAATCAAGTAGCATTTTCAAAACCTGAATATGGTGATTTGAAAAGGGCAGGTTTTATAACTTTTGATCTCTATAAATCTAACAATAACTGGTATCATGTATGTGAGCCCAGCCTGTCCCTTTCACTTTTTATATAGTATTTGGACATTTATCATGAGACAATTCTATAAATAAAACTCTCTCTCTCTCTCTTCCCTCCCTCTCTCTTTCTCTGCCTTTCTCCCTTTGTGTGTGTGTGTATAAAAAGTAGGCAGTAACATGTGCTGGGTGAGCATTCTACCATTGAATGATATTTGAAGACCTTCATTTCACTTATTACTTAAAAACAAACCTGTGAACTACTATTTTGTTTATAATCACATTTGAAGATTAACATGGAAAGAATTTGGTCAAAATATGCTATAGACAGGATTGCCATATACATACGTATATATTTCTAAAATGCAGTGTTGAGCTGTTTTCCTATATACACATTAGATGGCAAAATAAACTTTATTTTTCTCAAAGCTGTAAGAATGGATGCTTACATTTTAACGTCTAATGCTGGAAGTGACTTTTTCTGTGCTTAGAATTCACATCAAATCATACATTGTTTATTGCCAGAGCTCTGAATGTGAATTGTCGGGCAGAAATAGAATAGAAAAGTCAAGTTTGTTGGTAATGTTTGTGCTCAACTCTGTTCTGTTATTGAAAGAAACCCTGTTTGGTTCTCCTGTTCTTACCTTTAATTTCTTATTTGTAAGTGACTTAAACTTTTTTTTTAATCTCTAGTGAGTTTTCCGTTTGGCTCCTAGCGTGTCTCAGAGTAATATGCTGTCTCAATCTACCAGTTACCAAGCACCTGGTCTAGACTTTGCCTCTCTCCACCATGTACTTCTGGATCTGAAAGAAGCTTTAATGGTCACTCCATATCAATTTTTCAACGATGCCTGTATAATAACACGTTTATTACCAGTTTGGGCTGACATTTTCTTGAGTAGGGCTAGATTCCTGTGGAAGGTTGTGGTCATCTCATTTCTGTTTCTCCTTCTCTTTCTCTTTTATGTAGTCCTATGGAAAAGGCGCCAGGAGGAAAAATAGGTTTAAAGGCTCAGACGGAAGCACATCATCAGACACTACCTCAAACAGCTTTGTCCGCCAGGTAAGGGAACACTCAAGTCATGGTGTGGGAAAAGTATATTTAAACTGAAATTCTGTTTTATTCTCTAAGTGGTTTTAAATTCTCTCTGAAGATTTATGCAGTATTTTTACTTGAAATCGAAGTGAAACACGTGCAGTTTAATGTCTTAATGAAAATATTTATGCTTCAAGTGCAACTCTGAATAATTACATTCTTGCCTGGCAAGTTGGGAAGAATCAGCTGCAGAATTCATTATGAAATATTTCTTCTCACAGAAAGACAGAAATGCTATGATAGGAATGAGTTTTGGGTTTTGATGGTCTTCAGGGAGAGGTCATCTATATCCCAACTACGACATGGCAATATGGATAGTTCTTTAGCTTTCTTTCTTTCTTTCTTTCTTTCTTTCTTTCTTTCTTTCTTTCTTTCTTTCTTTCTCTCTCTCTTTCTTTCTGTCTTTCTTTCTTTCTTTCTCTCTCTCTCTCTCTCTCTCTCTCTCTCTTTCTCCCTTCCTTCCTTTCTTCTTCTTCCTCTTCTTCCTCTTTCCTTTTCCTCCTCCTCCTCTTCTTTCTTTAGCTTTGGATTAAAAAAGAGAAAACAATCTTTGGTCTTGAATGGTTCCTGCTTCTAAAGTTAAGTAGATTGCCTGATGGCTTTGGGGTGTAATTTAGCTATTTGCTGCTTTTAGAGAGTGAAGCAGATCCTTATGGCGGCAGACTGTGTAAAGTCCTGTCCAGCAGAAAGCATCAGGCTGCCTAACATAAACACTCATGTGTTGCAACAGAAAGTACTTCAAGTTCCAGAGGAGTTCCACATGGTAGTCAGCCCTCTGAAGGACATGGTTATGAGTCAGTATTAACACCTCATGAGAGAGAGGTGAGCATAATAATGCCTCATGAGGTGAGCGGGTGAACACGTGTCTTCATCTAGCACCTCTAAGTGAAACTGGGGATGGGAGAAGGGTATAATAGAGAGCATGTTTTCCTGGCTGGTTGATGGTCAGTTTCTGGCCAGTGAATCTGTGTATAATTCTTTGTGGGTGCAGCTCACAGCCTAGATCAATGATTCTATTGGAAACATTTACTGGCTTCTTTGGATGTCCCTGGTTTCCATTACCTCTTGGGTCTTTTATCACAAGCCCAGACTCTGGTCTTGCCCCAACTTTGTTTGGCAGGAGAGTCTTCTATGAATCCTGGTTTGATCTTCTATGTTTTATTTTTGTTTTTGTTGGAGATCATAACACTTGATTCTTTATCCCAGTTGAGTCTGATGACTATGACACTGGCCTCTAGAGTTTCATTCAGGTTTATTTGTCACAGTAGACCAAGTTGGCCTTAAACATGTCTGCCTGCTATTTCTGTAGTCACTCACTCCATATGCTTTCCTTGCACAGGCACGGGGATTCCTGCCTAGCTGTTACTGTCCTCCTGCACTATTTAAATATGCCAAAGGTACATCCAAACAACTTTTAGGCAAGTGGAAAAAGAATTCGATTTATACCAATTGGGAGCTGTATTGGTTGCAGGAAGTAAAAAAAAAAGGTGTTAGGTTAAGAATGAGGAAACTTGTTTGAAGGAAACATTTGGAAAGACAACGATCAAGCCATATATGGCCCATCCTATATTAATGTTCCATTGGTGTCGGGGGGGCTGGGTGTACTGTGAAAAGCCTATGGTATGGTAGCACACACAGAACTAGTATTGGAGTCCCTAGGATGCCTGAAGAGCCCAGGATGCAGTTATTGAGCTTAGGTTACTCAGTTATAGGGAACATACTCAAAGGCTTTTTCATGTCAAGCACCTACTTTTATTTTGCTGTTGGGGTAACGGGACTGGACCTGGAGGGCTCAACTCTGGAATGTTGAGTTATTGCATCAGGCTGAGCGTTGGATAATGCAAAGCAGACAACTCTAAGAGTCTTCAGAATAGGATTTGCAGCAAGTCAGTAGATAAAGCCAAACAGCTTATAGAAAGTGGGTGAAAGTGGAAACTGAGATGTTTCAAGTGAGCACATTGTGATGAATCAGAATTAATAGTATGGACTCCATCATTGTTCATGTAAACTTTTTTTTTTTTTTTAAGATTCATTTATTACATATACAATGTGTGTTTGCATGTACATCTGCATGCCAGAAGAGGGCACCAGATTTCATTTTAGATGGTAGTGAGCCACTGGGAATTGAACTCATGACCTCTGAAAGAGCAGCCAGTAGTCTTAACCTCTGAGCCATGTCTCCAGCCTCCTCATTTAAGCTCTTAATTGAAAGACCAACCCCTTTCCCAGTTGTCCTTTTGCCAGGTGTTCCTCTTGGAAATTTTGAGGGCTCAATTCACAAGGAAGGAAGGGGTTTCTGCACTGCGTGTAAATGAACTAGAATTTAATTTTCCCGTCTATAACGTCTTTTTTGACATTGGGTTCTTAGGAAAGTATGTTTACATGAGACAATTTTGAGTGACTCAGGCAGCTCTTCCATCATTTAAATGTAGATAGAGATTGTTAAAACATATGTGAGCATGTAAGAAAGCAAAAAAATCTAGTCAGAAGAGTCAAGGGGTAGAAGTCTTCTTCTAGCATCTCAAGGAATGAGGTATGGTGTATGGCACGAAGCGGTAATTATCCAAACAGTTCGTCAGAAACCTGCTCATATCATTAAAGAGGAAAGCCTAGCAATTCTGGCAGGGGCTTGCAGTTGGGAATTATACTTTTGTCCTGACAATTTAATCTCCTCTGCAAATAACATTCATATTTTGCTGCTATATGAAAATGAGCAAAAGCTACTCTGACATGGTTAGATCCCTAGTAGAAGTGGACTGGGAGAGTGTTTACAGGAGCACATGGGCAATGGTAGGTATAAGCATGTTAGATTATGATGTAATGTGACTATATTCTTTTTATTGTTAGTACATGTTTTCTAAACAGGTTGTGTTGATGCTGTTATGTAACTGTCTGTGGCTAGGAATATTTATAATTAATGTTAAAAGAATATTTGACCACTAGAACTGAAATTTATTTTCTTCTTTTTCTTTCTTTTTTTTTTTTAATGGAGTCTTGCTGTATTGCTCAGGCTGGTATTGAACTCATGAGCTCAAAAGATTCTTCTCCCTCACCCTCCTAAGTACTGAGACCACAGGCATGTTCTACTACATGCAAGTTTTGACAACATTGCTTAACAGAATTACTCAATTAGATTCATTATGGTTTTTTATTTAAAATAATCTCTGTAATTTTGAAAACCTTAGAATTTCGTTTTTTAGATAGTGTATTATTGTGGGATGTAGGCTTTAAAAACTGGAAAAATGGGTTCTTTTAGGTAGTTATAATACTGATATTATTTACATGGCTTAGAAGCTGGGGCTGTGACAGTTTAGAATAGCAAAAAATCATTAGTATCTTTCTAATTTTTGGAGAACTAGTAGAAAAGCAGAGACCTTGTTTCAGGCTACTTGCTTCTCTTGAGAAATCACATATAAAACTCTGCTGTAACCATTACAGAGAGAGCTTCCTCATGGGGTCAATAAGGTTAAATAAGATGAAAGGCATAGGGTCTTAGTTTGGTATCAGTGGCCTTAGGAGGTAAAGAGGCAGTAGGGAGACAGTACACAGCCAAAGGCCATTTGAGGACCTAGCAAGACAATAGCCATATACAGAGGCATTAGGTACCTGGTCTGGCGAGAACATAACTTTCTTTTGCTTAAACCGCTCTGACATATGCCATGGCTGCTCAAGCAGAACGGCAGAGACAGATCTACTGAGAGACACGGAAGAGGACTTTTTTTTAGCTTTCACTTATTTCTCTGATTGATAGTGGGGTATGTTTGCTAAGAAGTCTATAACTCATGTGCTCAGATCACTGGACTCAGAATCAACGTACCCATCGCACCACCACCACAGCCAAAAAGTGCACACTCTGGCCTCCCAAACGCCTCATCCAACTGCTTTCGAGATCTGTTCTCCTCTCCTTAATTAAAGATAGCCAAGCTATTTCTTCCTGATGGACATTCATTTTTCCTCTTCCTGAAATTTTAGATAAACAAAATTGCATTATGCCTTCACTCTCACACCCAGCTTCACACTGGTCATAGTCATTCCCTGTGGCATGTCAGTACTCAGCTGGTCTTCTTTGCTGTATGGCCTTGCATTGCACGGGACGTGCCACAGTTAATTTCCGTGTTCCGCCCTTGAGAGACACTGGCTTATTTCTGTCATTGAGGTTATTAAGACAGTGCTGCTGTGTAAATTCATGGTATACATGGGCACATATGGATTAGGATGAAATATGCAGTCATATGGTATATATACGCTCAATAAAGTCACTAATGAAGAACAGTTTTCCAAAGTGGCTATACCAATCCTCATTACCTACGACAGCATCTGCCATTTCCCTTGTTCGAAAGTAGCCTGCACTTGATGCCAATAATTTACATCATAATAGCTCTCTGTCTGTGGAGTGGTAGCTCACTCTGGAGTTAGTATTGAATTGTTTATAATTAAGTCATAATTTCTCTGTAGCTGGGAAACATCAAGGGAGTATTGCATGTAAATACATACGATCTGAAAGATCTTCCAAGGGTTCTTTAAAATTACTCTTTATGGTAAATATATCATTAGCCACAATAACTAGATTTATACATATCTGATTAAATTATGTAATAACTATTGGAATACGGTGAAATGTTCTAGAATCTGTTAGAAGATGAAGAAAGGCTAGGCAATGAAAGGCTACAGAGACTTTGTGTGTGGTTAATTTTTCAGATTGCTGTTAAAGTGTTTCTAGTCTGTGTGTGTATGTTTCTGTGTACATGCGCATGTGTGTGTAGGTTTCGCTAATCAAGCTTAATTTTAAAAGAGAATCCTTATTCTTAGGAATATAAATGCCTATAGGTAAGCTTCTGCTTTTGGCTTGGAAGCAAAATTGCAGCTATCAGAGAGAGGAGCTTTAGCCCCAGGTGTGAGTTCCATTTTGTCTGTTACTCTTTCCCCATTACCCAACTATTCAATTATCTTTCTGGCCTTGGGAACCTATTTGATGTCAGTGATATTTCAGGGATTCAAAGATGACTCCCTCCCTTCCCTGTTGAAAATTATGTCAGTTTCCTGCTAAAGCTGGGCCTGGTTTTGAGTCTTAAGGGCCTTTGCCCACAAGCGTATTGGCTGTGTATTACGAACATTGGTGGGATTTTTCTTGAGATGATGTTGAGAGTTTACTCTAGTTTCTCCCATTTCTATGAGCTTGTTGTGATGTGATGGGTCAGCTAATATTATGGATTAAACATGCTAAGGCAAGCACATGCCCTCACTTGTAGTTCGGTGAAGTGTTAATTAGAAAGAAAGTCAATTGTGTGTTTCTTTTGTCTCACTTGTTTATGTTGTAAGTAAAAAATGTTACTCTCATATGCTCTATAGGCACTATATCCTGAACTCATAATTTTCATATTTCCCTTTTAAGTGAACTATGCATTGTGAGACTTGTTCAAAACGGTTTACTCTAAGAAGTATTGAATAGTTAAATGCTGAATCTGAATGTTGCCTCTACCATTTATATTTGGCCTTTGTATTGAATAACTAGGTTTTTAATTTTTGTTTATTCTTTGGTAATTTCATACATGAATACAATGTATTCATGTTATATCCATTCCTCAGTGACTCTGCCTTTTGACATCTCATCATTTTCACATTGCAAATAGGCCTCCTCCAAAAAATTAGCTGTATAAATTAAATTATAAGAGTTAAAACCTGTATGCCAATTAGAAATATGCAAATAAATGCTATTTAAGAATTCACTATTAATAACTTATGATGCAATTGTCTATTTGGAAGATTTACTAAAATACAAATAAGAAAATTTTGAGAAAAGTATTGACAGGTGGTGTTTATTAAATGTTACTGTGTCTGGGGCTCCATTGGACACATGAGGAAACCTAGGCACAGGAAAATAAAGTAACTTAGACACAGTCACATCATAAGAAAGATTGGATTGAGAATTTGAAACTAAGCAGATGACTCCAGATTTTTATTTTCTTTTATTTTGGTGAGATTACTTTCTTGTAACAAAAAGACATAGGACTAGTGAAAAATCTATCACAAGTGTTTTACTTGTTTCGCTAAGGAGAACTTGTAAAAAATTTAATACTTTTGTTTTTAGGATGAAACATACTGTGTGAGCCCTTTCCCTTCTAGTTACAGACATCCTGATAATAGCAACTTGAGGGAGGAAAGGACTTGGGTCACAATCTCAGGGGATGCCAGTCCATCATGATGGCAGGAACATGTGGCAGAGGGCTTTGCCTGACAACAGGAGGGGATGTCTTCCAGCACAGCCCCAGTAGCTCACCTCAGCTAGCCATGTCAGTCCCAAGGGCCACACAACTCCCAAAGCAGCAAGAGGAACTGAGTATTTCTTGCACATGATCTGGTAGGAATATTTTATGTCAAAACCAAAAGGCATTAAGTTTGTCTTTGCTCTGAACTATCTTTAGAGGAAAAGAAGGATGGCCTTAGTGTTGTAAAGTTTCACTGGGTGTTATGACTTTGTTTTTATTTGTGTGTGTTTGTGTGTGTGAGAGAGAGAGATAGATATACATATGCACACAGAGAGAGATAGGTAGACAGACAGACAGACAGAGAATGTGTGTCACTATGGTGCTTGCACCTATTTGTGTGGAGGAAAAAGGAGGATGTTGAGAATCCTGTTCTCTCTCTTCCTGGATCCTTTCAGTCAGGATCTCTTGCTGAACCTGGAGCTAGGCTTGTGGCCAGCAAGCCCCCAGTGATCCTCCTATCTCCACCCCACATAGTGTTGGAATTATTGGACCTGCATGCAACCACAGCCAGCTTGAGATACAAACTCCGGTAATTATGCTTAAGCTGCAAACATTCTTCCTCACTAAGCCATTTCCCTAGCCCGGCTTCATGACTTTTTAAATACCAGCATTCCTTTATTTCTTTCATGGTAAGTTGCTTCAGTTCTCAGTTTGTGTCACATGTCTTTGTATCCCACCGTTCCTGTTGGTAATGAGAAGGACAGACATAGTTGGAAGAATATTTGTTTCTTTCTTCCCTTCCAAGAATTTGCAGGAACATAAAAATTTTAGAATTTTAGGATTCTGGAAGCTTCCATCCTGTGTTAAACAAACAGAAGTGAACTTGACTGTGAATCATCTGTAGCCTGTGCTGGTCTCTTTGCAAGCTGGCTGTGGCTGATGTGGTCCCAGGAATCATCCAGGTCGTGAATCTGGGTGAGGCTGGGCAAACATTACATCTTATTTTATGTGAGGCTGCTTCAGAAATAGTTTATAGTCTGCCGGGGCCTTGGCTTTGTAAGCAAAACAAATACTTTAATTCTAATGTATTAAAGAGCTAAAAATGCTACACATGAGTTCTAGACACTGGGTGTAAAAATCAATGAGTATTGTTCAAATTGTTTAGATACTAAAAGGTATTGAATACACAAAGCCCTTGTTCTTTTGTACTGTTAAATAATTGCAGGTTTAATTCTGATACAAACTTTGTGCTCTTTGGCTAGCTTTGGGATAGATATATGGATAACAAGTCTTTGTTTTTCATCATTTCTTAATTTATTACATGAATCAAGATTTCTCATAAACCCAAAGAAAGAAGAGACAATCTCTAAGGGCCTATTGTTTAGAAAGAAAAAAAAAATCTTTTAACACCAGAAACTGATTGGAGTAAATTAGTTTACTGAAAGAAAAAAAAAAAACAAATAAACAAACAAACCCAGCACCATAGTGACACACATTATCTATCTATCCATCTATCTATCCATCTATCTATCTATCTATCTATCTATCTATCTATCTATCTATCTATCTATCTAT